>NW_027361738.1:81220000-81820000 GCF_039654945.1 Dendrobates tinctorius | reverse complement strand
CAAAGTGATTCCATTCTGAAATGAAGACGATGAACCCTTTTTGTTCAGTCAATTGAGATCCAGGATAGGTTGAACCGTCCCATCCTTCTTTGGAACTACAAAAATAATTGAAAAGAAGCCTGTAAAATATTCCTGAGGGGGAACAGGAACCATGATGCCTGTTAGTACAAGCAAGAAAATGACTGCGAAGAACCCCAGAACCTGGGAGAGGTCCCTTGGGGGTCAGGACTCGAAAAATCAAACAGTCTCTGGGCCGTGAAATTCACTCTTGTATCCTGACAATACCTCCTTTCTGACCCAGGCATCCTTGATGGAGGAGAGCCAGGTGTCCCTGAAGAACAGGAGATGACCGACCACCCTGAAGGAATCCCTGGGCCGAGGAAGAGCATCATGAGGAGGAAAATCTGTTAGGTCTTCACCAAGAACAGTGGTCCCTGTTATGAATGAGTCACCGAAGGAGGAAAAAACAAAAATACAAGCCAAGTCCAGAAAACCGGAGAGGTTGGCAGCTATCGGATTGCAGACCCCTGATCCTATCCACAACTAACAGTAGCCGTGGGGGGTTCCTACGATGCCCTAGACCCCTCGATCACAGCCGGAGAACTAAATAGGCCTAAAGAAAGAAAGGGGAAATCTAAACTGCCCCAGAGCAGACCCCAAAGCAATAGGCAGCCCCCAACATATAATGACGGTGAAGCAAGATGAAAACACTAACAGATAGAAAGATAGGTTGAGCAAACGATGGGGCCCAAGCTAACTAAAAAGGACAGGATAGAAAAGCTGCTGTCTGCAATCCGTAAAAAACCCCACCAAAAAATGTCCCAACCGTCTGATAGGAAAAACAGGCCCTGAGGTCGCTAGGACTTCAAAAAGACTATATCAGCACTCAGGTAAATTCTGAAGACAGAGCAAAGAGACAAAACTGATCAGAGACAAAAATGGAACTCAGCACACCCCAGACCGGGGATGGCTGAACTCCAAAAAACAAGGAAAACAAAACTAATAAGTTCAAAAGCAGAGCAAAAACTTATCTTTGGGAAGCAGGAATCAGACTGGTCTCCAAGAATCCAGCAGAGAAATCACCAGCGACTCAGAAGGGCGTCGGCTGCCTTATATCCAGTCAGAATTTCCTGTTACCCAGTCATCATCTACCAGATCGGGTGTTTGGTAATCAGCCTCACTACCTTCCTTCAACAGAAGAGGGAGTTCATCAGACATCGAGGGTGAAGGGGAAAATGAACTCACAACAGGTCCCCAACCTTCCTGACCTTGAGAGCTGCATTCAGCCCTGAGAGAGGGTCGCGAGCCACATGCAGGTACTGCCCCCCTTCACAGAAGTGGCAACCAAAGCCCCAATTATGGTTGCAATGATAACCAAAGCTTTTCCACAAAAATTATCCCAAAGCAAAATATCAAAATCCAAGGGTTCCCACAATACCCCCATTCAGTTTTCTCCCAACACACTGTTACATCCAGGTTTACGCATCTCTTACAGGCAGCATCATCCTGTCTCCAGCCTCCCATACTCAAATTATCTATAAACCCCTAACACCAGTATATGTGCATCCAGATCAGCTCTTTTGTACAGGACTACTCACAAAATTCACCATTTTGAGATGTGGTCTTCACACCTGTTTCCTAGACCTGGAGCTAATGGACCAAGCTGGCAGACAGCCGCGAGCCATAATTCATGGGTCCGTGAGCCACATGTGGGACCCGAGCTACAGGTTGGGGACCCCTGTCCTAGAGGATCTGCCCTGAGCATTGCAGGGGCGCCAGGAAGGAGATGCCTTGAAGGAGGGCCCCGTTTCCTGCAGTGCCTGCGGCCTCTCCTGCTGGCATGAATCCTCCATAGACTGACGAGAAACAAATTTCTGTTTGGGCGGGGAGTACACCGGCATTTAGCCTGAATCCATTATGATCTGATCCAGCCGTGATCCACATAATCGTGATCCCTAGAAGGGCAGACTGATTAGGGACTTCTTGGAGGACAAATCCACCTGCTATGACTTCAGCCATATGGTTCTGCAGCTGGCCAATATATTACTAGACTCTTGAGCTGCACAGGAGGCAGTGTCATTACATATTTACCCGCTTGAGAGATCTGGTCCGCCAATTCGGCTAACTCGTCAGGTGCGGCTCCCCCATGGATGCTCTAACGGAGTTGCTTAGCCCATGCAGATATATAGAGTTTGACACCCATGTGGTGGCAAAGGCAGGGCATAAGGCAGAACCCACCGCTTCAAATGCTGACCTGGCAAATGACTCCAGGAGTCTGTCACGTTGTGACTGTCCTCTATGACACGACCCGTCGGTTGGTAACAAAAACAAGAAAGTCACTGATTCCAGCCAGGGGCAGGGCGAATTTAGACAGGGTCAGAGAAGCCTGGATACACCGCCTCCAGGGCTGGGCGAACTTAGACAGGGACAGAGATTACAAAAGGGGAACACCGGGGAAACAATAACAACGGTGGGCCCTGCAATAGGGAACAGGGACGTGGAGACCTCCTGCACTCTCCTGAGGCAGTGTCCCTGAACACTCCTAACGTTCCCTATACAGGCGCCTCACCTGTCGCCGACCAGGATACCTGAATCCCTCACTCGCTCTACACCTATCCCTTACTAGGGAACTGGGTGGAGGGACACTGGTCCCACCACTGCACTAATACACACAAAGGAAAATACACAAACGGGGAAAACAACAAAACACTTATCTTTCTCTGCTGCAGTCACCAGGCAGCAGAGTTAATCACCGGATTAGATTTCAGCAGTGGCTCAACACCTCAGCCAGCTGCTAACTTCACATCTTTCTCCGCTGCAGACACCGGGCAGCAGAGATCAGCTTTCAGCAGTGGCTCAACACCTCAGAGTCAGCTGCTAACTTCACCATGGTTGGAATCCACAAAGGAACTGCTATCACCAACACCTGCTGAAACACCATGTGACCCTATATAGCAAAGGAGGAGTGGTCACTTCAGTAGGAACCAAACATGTAATAACCCCAGTGACCTCAGGGGGCAAAAGGTAAAACACAGAACACTATCTGGCATGTAGTAACACTTGTGGCCACCGGGGGCAAAAACCCATATTAAGCCCCCAAAGGGAAAAATAGGTATTAGACCTACCGGTAATGATGTTTCCAGGAGTCCATCCTGACAGCACCATGGAGGACGTCCTCCTCCTCCTTACAGGGACAGGAAAGCACACGAGAGGTTAAAAGGCCCCGTCCCACCCCTTTCCCTCAGTGACTTAACAAGAACCACAGCGTGGATAATGCTATAACTCTTTTAATGGTATCATCATATTACATCATATGACATAACTTAACAAAACATAACATAACAGGGAGGGAACTACCCGTGCTGTCAGGATGGACTCCTGGAAACATCATTACCGGTAGGTCTAATACCTATTTTCCAGGACATCCACCTGACAACACCATGGAGAGTACCAAAGCACCTCCTCAGGGTGGGATCACCGCCTGGAGAACTTTTCTCCCAAATGCGGTATGTTGGCCTGATAGCACGTCAAGTTTGTAGTGCTTGCAAAATGTATTCAGGCTGGCCCAGGTTGCCGCTCTACAAATCTGCTCGACTGAGACGCCTGCGCGCTCGGCCCAGGAGGCTGAAACTGCCCTAGTAGAGTGGGCCCTTAAGGTATCTGGTGGGTTGGCGCCTTCCGACTGGTAGGCGTCTGAAATTACTGATGTGATCCATCTTGCGATGGACGCCTTAGAGGCTTTTCTCCCCCTATTTTTACCCCCGAAGAGGATGAACAAGTTTGAGTCAATACGCCAGTCATTGGTGGCCTCTAGATAGCTTATAACTGCCCGTCTTACGTCTAGGGAGTGGAGACGCTGTTCTTTCTCATTGCGGGGATTGCTGCAGAAGGATGGTAGCACTATCTCCTGATTTATATTCTGGTAAGAGGCTACCTTGGGGATAAAAGCCGGATCTAATCTTAAGGTTATATGATCGTCTCTGATCTGGAGATATGGATCCTTGGTGGACAGGGCCTGGATCTCCCCCATTCTTTTGGCCGTGGTGATGGCTACGAGGAAAGCAGTCTTTCGAGAGAGAGTCGAAATGGACATTCTATCACTAGGCATGTAGGGGTCCCTACATAAAGATCTGAGTACCAGGCCGAGGTCCCAGGACGGGGTGAGCTGCCTAATTGTGGGGCGAAGACGCTGCGTGGCCTTTAATGAATCTTACCACCCAAGGATGGGAGGCTAAAGGGTAGTCGAAGAAGGCGCTCAAAGCCGAGATCTGGACCTTTAACGTGCTGGGTTTAAGCCCCTTATTATATCCCGACTACAGAAAGTCTAGGACACTAGGGAGGTCAGGGGTACCTGCCGAGAGGTCGGACCTGCCACCTTCCAGGCAGAATCTCTTCCATATTTTTCTGTAGATTGCGGATGTTACCGGTTTCCTGCTGGCCAGTAGAGTGGATATGACCTGCTCGGATAAGCCCTTTGCTCTCAGGATGTCCCTTTCAGGATCCATGCCGAGAGGCGTAGCCTTGCTGGGTCTGGATGGCGAATCGGCCCCTGGTGGATAACATCTCCCTTCAGGGGTAGCTCGACTGGGTTTCCTACTGCCATGGCTCCTAGCAGCGGAAACCAGCTTCTCTTTGGCCAGTATGGCACTATTAATATTACCGACGCGCGGTCCTCGCAGATCTTCCTGAGTACCGCCGGTATCAGCGCCAGTGGCAGGAATGCATACAAGAGGGGTTCCGTCCAGGTCTGGCTCAGGGTATCTACTCCGTCCGGGTGATCTGCTGGGTTCAAGGAGTAGAATCTGGCGACCTTTGAGTTCTTCCGGTTTGCAAACAGGTCTATACTGGGGGTTCCCCAACGCTGACAAAGCTGATGGAAGATTTCTTCGTTTAGCTCCCACTCTGTCGGGCTGACCCGCTGTCTGCTTAGATAGTCTGCTACTACATTCTGAGAACCCTCTAGGTGGATTGCCGTTATGGAGAGGACCACCTCTTCTGCCCAGGCGAATATTCGACCTGCGAGTGCCTGGAGTGGTTGATGTCTCGGACCTCCCTGGTGTTTCAGGAATGAGACTGCCGTTGTGTTGTCGGACAATATCCGGACAATATCCGGACATGTCGATTTCTCACTACCGACCGGTTCTGACGCAGGGCTTCCCAGACCGCATAGAGTTCCCTGAAGTTGGAGGATCTGCTTCTGATGCTGACCGGCCATCTTCCTTGAAAAATTCTCCCTTCTACGTGGGCTCCCCATCCCCACGTACTGGCGTCTGTGGTGATTACCACGTACGGCGAGGTTGTCCATAGCACGCCCACCTGTAAGTTCTGGGGCTGTATCCACCACCGCAGGGATCTTCTTACCGTGTCTGGTAAGGATATGGGCCCGTCGAGAGAATCCTGACGCCTGTTCCATCCTGCGAGGATTTCCTTTTGCAGGGGCCTCGAATGGGACTGGGCCCATCTGACGCATGGAATGCAAGCCGTCATCAGACCCAGAACTTCCATTGCACCTCTTATGGAGGAGCGGTGTCTCAGTAGTCCCTTGACTCTGTCTTGAATTGTCTGCTGCTTTTTTCTCGGTAGCCGGGATATTCTGTCTCTTGAATCCAGAAGGACTCCCAGGAAGATCTTCCTGCTTTCTGGTTTTAGGTCTGACTTCTGGTCGTTGATCAGCCAGCCGAGATACTCCAGTGTTCTGATCGTTCGGCTTCTGTCCTGGATGAGCCTTTCTTCTGATCCTGCGACTAGGAGAAAGTCGTCTAGATAGGGTATTATAATGACTCCCTGCTTTCTCAGGTAGGCTACCACCTCCGCTACCAGCTTTGTAAATATTCGGGGGGCCGAAGCCAGCCCGAACGGAAGGCACTGGAACTGGAAGTGGCAGGTCCGGGATGGTAGACTGATCGCGAATCTTAATAGGCTTTGAGATGCGGGATGGATGGGGACCTGAAAGTATGCACTCTTCAGGTCCAGAGTACACTTGACAGCATCCCTGTCTATAAGTTGAATCGCTGAGCGTATTGATTCCATTCGAAACCTTTTGTATACCACCCAGGCATTTAGGGGTTTTAAGTTTATAATTGTTCTGGCCTCGCCAGATGGTTTTGTAATGGAGAATAGGGAAGAGTAATGACCCTTTCCCCTCTCCTGCTGCGGAACTGGCACTATGACCTCTGACCGGAGCAGGTCCTGTAGGTCTGCCCACATGGTAGAGTCTTCCGGGACTATGGTGGGGGCGATGTATCTGTCGGGGGGGAGGGGAATAACATTCTATGCTGTACCCTTCTTTGATGGTTCTGAGGACCCACCGGTTCTGGGTTACCTGGCGCCACCTTGCTGCGAATCGTCGCAGTCTTCCCCCAACACCTATGGCGTCATTGCCTTCTAGACCTGGAGGATGACGCGAAAAGAGGGGCCTTGCTTCTCCCCCCCTTGGCTCTGAGTGTTTCTAAAGGAGCCCCTGTTGGATCTACCCTGGCTCCTAAAATCAGTCTGTCTCCTGAAAAAGGACCCTCTACGAAAGGACTGGGGACGCTTGGGTTTTTCTTCTGGAAACCACTTGTTTTTGTCAGACACCTGCTCTAGGATGCTATCTAGAGCTGGCCTGAACACCCTTGAGCCTGAAAAGGGGATGGAGCAAAGCTTTGCCTTTGAAGCGTTATCCCCAGACCAAGACTTCAGCCAAACCGCTCGCCTAGCTGCGTTGGAAAGGGAGCTGTTCCTGGCTGCGAATCTTACTGATTCGGCCGATGTATCTGAAAGGAACGCAGTGGCTGATTTCATCAGAGGGAGAGAAGCTAGGATCTCAGATCTAGGGGTCTTGTTGGATAAATGCTCTTCCAACTGCCCCACCCATAGGAACATGGACCTGGCCACTGAGGTGGCTGCTATGTTAACCTTAGTAAGGGCGGCTGCCGATTCCCATGTTCTCTTTAACAGAATATCCGCCTTCCGGTCCATCGGGTCTCTGAGACTTGATGAGTCCTCGAAGGGGACGGCGTTTTTTTTGGTCACCCTAGCTACAGGAACATCGATTTTAGGGATTTCCTCCCACCATCGTGTTTCCTCTGGGTCAAAGGGCAGTCGGCTCTTAAAGTCCCGAGACAGTACAAGTCGCCGTTCTGCCTCTTTCCATTCTTCTAGGACCATTGTCTTAATGTGTTCGCTTACGGGGAACACGGTTTGTTTCCGAGCGACCAGTCCCCCAAACATCAGGTCCTGTCGGGACTGCGGTTTTGGAACATCCTCTATCTGCATGGTGTTCCTTACCGCCTGCACCAGGTCCTCGGTGTCCTCTAACTTAAACAGGTATTTCCTGCCTTGGTCCCTCCTGTCAGTCGGGATCTCCCCCTCCTCGGGATCCGAGTCCCAGGGGTCTGACCCTTCAGGCGAACTTGTCTCCGAGGCTATCTCCGTCTCCCACCTCGGCCGCTTCCGGCTTGGCCCTGGACTAGGAGACTGCTGCCGTGAGAGACTGGATCTGGAGGCCTGTACTTCCTCCCGAATCAAGGATCGCATCTCGGCCAGGAGGGACGGCTGCTCATCTCTTACGACCCTTGAAGTGCAGGGTCCGCAGAGAGTCTTGGTATAGTTGTCTGGCAGCTTCACGCTGCAAACCGGGCATCTGACAGACTTAGATGTGGCCTTTACCGGGTCCTTAACCTCTGTCGGGGGGGGGGCTGGGGTACCCTTCTCCTGTACGATACAGAACAGGGATAGTCGGGTCAGTTGTCCTGGGCTGCGGGGAAGGCCGTGTGGGGGTTGGATTGCGCCAGGCGCACTTACCCCTCTGTCGGCTGGCGCCTCTGGGTCCATACCAGTGAAGCAGCTGTTGCCTGCGGTGAGCTGCTAGCGTGCGGTGAACTCCTGGTCTGCGGTGAGCTGCTGGCGTGCGGTGAGAGCTGCTGATGCGGCGGGCTGCTGGCGTGCGGCGAGCTGCCGGCGTGCCCAGGCTGCTGGCGCACTGTTTTCAAATCGGCGCGTGACGTCATCGCTGCGCGCCGGCCACTTCCGCTTCCTGTTTTGAAGCCCCACCCCCCGAGCGTTCTGCAATGGCGACGCCCATTGCGGGGACCCGGTTCCAGCTGCCCCGGGATCTCTCTCGCCGGCGCCCACACCGCCAGCTGCGTGTGGGGCAGCGTTTACAGCCGCAACCACCGCGCGGTCTGTATGTCGCACCGGCGCTGCCTGCGGGGACCCGGGCGACTGCCGCGCGGCCTGGAGCCGAGAGCCTCCCACCGGGAGGAGCGGCTTCCTCCAGGAGAGCGTCCTGCTCCTGGCTTTGGGGCAGAGGGACTCCTCACCGGGAAGTGTCGGCCCTGGGCATCCTGACAGGGGGAAGGATTGGACCGGCCGCCCGATCCCCCTGCGCCCTCAGGTAATCCCTCTCGTATGTCCCTCCGTGTAGGGACAGGAAAGACACTGAGGGAAAGGGGTGGGACGGGGCCTTTTAACCTCTCGTGTGCTTTCCTGTCCCTGTAAGGAGGAGGAGGACGTCCTCCATGGTGCTGTCAGGTGGACATCCTGGAAAAAAAAGGTTTAAATGAGGGAATCTGACACAGGTCCAAGAATTGGTCTGTGACACTATCATTGGGGTCCCCGAGTGATGCACCGTCCGTAAAGAGAAGGACTATGTTGTCGGAGAGTCTGGGGACTGGGGAGTCTACTGTCGGAGACAGACCTATTTTCCATAAGGTCTGAGATAAACGGATACAAAATACTGAGATGCTTTCTCTAGAAATGTCTGGTCGGATTTTTCCTTTTTCTTGAAAGGACCCCCTCAAATTCCTTATGGGGGGTAAAAACTCTAGGAGCTAGTCTAGACTGTCTGAAGGACACTTCCTGATCGGAGCGCTCGGAAGGGACCTTAACATTAAGAGTCTGACAGCTACAATGAGACTATCCATTACGTCTCATGTTCGAAACCTGGTCAGGGTCCACGTCTGACTCAGCTTCCGAACCAGAGTTCGACTCCAGCACGAGAACACTCTCTTTTAGAGTTAGGCATGATAGAAGATAGACTGGCTCATTAACAAATGCCAGAGGTTAAGTGACAGAAAAAGGGCTGCTGAGGAGAGTGTCAGTCTGTAAAGTAGAGTTTGCCCCACATTAAAGCTGAGGTCCCGCAAGAGGATCCTAGGGTTCTGAGGAGATGAGAGATCAGAATCGTTGGCTGAAGAGGATCCTGTGCTGCTGATCGCCCCTATACTGCTGAGCTGTAAAATGGCGACCCTGAGAAAAAAAAAGGCGTGTAGGTTCCTGCACAAGAGAAGGAGGAGAGCCAGGGCGGGAGAAAAGCCCAAGCAATAAGGACGGAGTGACGGGGGTAGGAGCCGAACTCCCTCCTTCCAAAGACATACTGATAGGGATTTCAGATTGTGAGCCCCATCGGGGACAGTGATCATAATGTGTGCAAACTGTAAAGCGCTGCGGAATATGTTGGCGCTATATAAAGAGATTATTATTATAGGCCGCACTGAAGTCGGGGCATAGAGTGAGAAGAGAGGCCGCACAGGAGGGGGGTGCATCGCGAAGGACTTATCCTAAGGGTGCAGTCACACTCAGCGAGATCGCTGATTTTGTGACGCATCAGCAATTTCTCCAGCGATATCGCTGTGTGTGACACACATCAGCAACCGCCCCCCCCGCCGGGTATCACTGATCGTGCAGGATCGTCCAGGGCCATTTTTTGATCGTTGGTCTCCCGCTGGCCAGCGCGCATCGCTGCGTGTGGCAGCGGGAGACCAACGATCAGCGACGCTGCACGCTGGTTTCTAAGGTACACATTGGGTGACTAAGAGCCCCGCGGCTCTTGGATACCCGATGTTTACCCTGGAAACCAGCGTGCAAGCTGGTTTCCAGGATAAACATCGGGTATCCAAGAGCCGCGCGGCTCTTGGTTACCCGATGTGTACCTTAGATACCAGCGTGCTTGCTGGTCCTGATCGCTGGTGAGTGTCTATGTGACAGGTCCCCAGCGATCAGCCTAGCGATGTCCCAGCGATCCCATCCACGTTGGATCGTTGGTGGGATCGCTGGGACATCGTTATGTGTAACGGCTGCTTAAGGAAAAAAAATAGAGCTTAATGGCCAGCAAGTAGAAATACATAGTAAATCAATAAAAAGACCAGACACACACACACACACACAGCCCCAGTCTAATAGATCCTGCTCTGATAGATCACTCCACTGTATCCGAAGAACTGTGGAAAAAAATGGGGCATTTCTTCGTCCCTGAAGTTTCAGATGTAATAACAAAACGTCCAAAACTCACCGGATAGTGGGATGCCTAACGTCTTACACCAACAGATCCTGGTGTGCAAGCAGGCAGAAGTGTAGGGCCAGGACCAATGCTCGGATCACCTGAACACTCTTGATGTGTTAGGGGCTATGTTCCTGCCGGATGGATGAGTATACAGGGTGTCAGTCTCTGTCTCTTCATGGGAGAACAGCGTGACTGCTCGCACTGTATCTCTTCAAAGGGATAGAAGACGAAACCTTCTGAAAAAGAAAAGGGAAATCAATACTGAAAACCGAGGTAGATATGGGTCTAGTGAAAGACCAGTGTCCACCTCCAACTGACACTAAGCTAAAGTGATTACGCTGGTGCCAGTGGGTGGGGTGTACACTGCTGGGGAGGACCTTTTTGTGCATAGTGTCAGCAGCATACACCCTTGGTTTCCTGTGCCCCCCAATGGAGCGACAGTAAAAGATTGCAGCTCACAGATTCTCCCCTCAAACATTCCTCCCACTTCACCCAACATCCTGACACCGGTGTTGGCAGTGAAACCATACAGGCTGGGTGTACTTTCCCTTCAAACCACAGACTCGAAATCTTTGCACTCTGTGCTTTGAACAGATCAGCAAAAGTAAGGAGCTGGAGGTCTCATCTCCACATGTTCCAGCTCAGAAACTGAAGAGAATTTTAACAGTAAAATTATGGTGTTTGCATTTCTCATGGGCTTCACAGTGTTTTCTTAAGCCGAGTGCCTGGAGCCACACAATTACCATAAGCCTGGCTATGGTGGACCTGCAATCCCACTAGTATACAGCAACGGCCAAAGACTGAAGCATGTTCACTACCCTATAAAATGTCCTGAAGTCTTGTTGTATTGTTGGGACTAGAAGAAGAAAATGATTTAAAAAAAAAAAAAAAAAAAAAAAAAAAAAAAAAAAAAAGACCTTTTGTTACCTGCGACATCTGCACAAGGTTATTAAAAAGCCAATTAATATCATTGTACATTTGAAGCAGTTCTACACTTTGTACCGTTGGACACAGATCCTCCAGGGAGGAATTCCCAATATTATTGCTTTATTCTAATACATTTATTTGGTTGTGAAATTGTCTGAATTAACAACCCATTAATGCATTTACCACCGATGCACATTTGAGGGTCTCATCCAGTAACGTTGCCAATCGCATCTCCCGCCGACGGTTTAAAAGTGAAGATGGGAGCGGCTGCCGTTCAATTACTTAGGTGACTGTACAACGCTGGAAGCTTCACTTGCAAAGGAACTGTGCAGGTAAGGCTCTTTGTGTCGGATGGTGGACAGGTCTCTCTCCCGCTGTCTGTTTAAAAATGCGCCTGATTTTTTCTAAAACCGTGAGCAGAGATTTTGTAGGCTAAAACCATTTTCATGCCTTCATATAGGAGTCCCTGTAACTCCCTATAATGCAGGCGGAGGTCAGTCCCAGTCTATAAAAAAGGCTCGTACACATATATCACTTTCTGCATCAGGGGTTGGATGCATAATTGATACGAGGTGCTAATCCTGTTTGCTGCCTATGCACAGGACCACTTCCCCGCCAGTGCTCCGTGCCTCACTGACTGCACTCGTTTACTTTAGGTCCATGGATACTGTATCTGTCAGTGTGGCGATACCTTTAGGACACTGAGATAAAGCAATGTTATGTGGTACCAGGAAGAATATACCCTCTGCCCCCCATCCCATATAATACCATTACCAAAAGCGTATCCCCGGCGACATCAAGAAGCGGACGTGATGACACTTTCTGGCAGGATGTTCCTCCGGTGAGATACTTGTTACTCTATGAAACAGTCGTTTGTGGCACAGAAGATCTAATTACAGAAACGATGGATGAATGTCGGCTTTTCACAGTCATTGCACATGTGCGGTGGAGGATTCTATGTCATTCAGAATCGGAGTTGGAGGCATGAGATTTCTTTTTCTTCTTCTTGCCGTGTTTCTTGTGCTTCTTCTTCTTGCCTTTATACTGTAATATGAGGGAACAGTGTTAGCATTCTATGTTGCCTAAAAAATAGAGAAAAGGACAATACGGCTTGTCGTACAGGCATCATTATTATTAAATTATTACCGTATATACTCGTGTATAAGCCGAGATTTTCAGCCCATTTTTTTGGGCTGAAAGTCCCCCTCTCGGTTTATACGCGAGTCATATACCGGGGGTCGGCCGGGGAGGGGGAGCGGGGGGGTGTCGGAGAGCACACTGACCTCTCCTGGCATGTCTCTTGCAGCCCCCCGTGCTTATTCCATCTTCTTGGCGCTGTTCTTCCTGCTTTCAGCGGTCACGTGGTGCCGCTCATTACATTTGCGCATATGTAATGAGCGGCTCATTACATATGTGCATATGTAATGAGCGGCACCACGTGACCGCTGAAAGCAGGAAGAACAGCGCCGAGAAGATGGAATAAGCATGGGGGGCTTCAAGAGACATGCCAGGAGAGGTGAGTATAACGGAGGGAGCCATATTCACCTGTCCCCCGTTCCACCACTGCGCGTCGCTCTGCTGTCTTGCTTCCTCTGGCAGTGACGTTCAGGTCAGAGGGCGCCATGACGTAGTTAGCAGGCGCGCTCTGCCTGAACAGTCACTGCAGAGCCGGCAACGCTGAGGAGCAGCAGCGACAAGGTGAGTATATAGGTTTTTTTGTTTTTTTTGTTTTTTTTCTTTAATTGAAGCAGCAGCATTGTAAGGGGCCACTAATCACTGTGCAGCATTACAAGGGCCCACCAATCACTGTGCAGCATTATAAGGGGCCCACCAATCACTGTGCAGCATTATAAGGGGCCCACCAATCACTGTGCAGCATTATAAGGGGCCCACCAATCACTGTGCAGCATTATAAGGGGCCCACCAATCACTGTGCAGCATTATAAGGGGCCCACCAATCACTGTGCAGCATTATAAGGGGCCCACCAATCACTGTGCAGCATTATAAGGGGCCCACCAATCACTGTGCAGCATTATAAGGGGCCCACCAATCACTGTGCAGCATTATAAGGGGCCCACCAATCACTGTGCAGCATTATAAGGGGCATATGTTATTATGGAGCATGCTATAGGTCCACCATTATTCACTGTGCAGCATTATTAGGCATATTTTTGTATGGAGCATCTTATGGGGCCCATTTTATTTTTGAAATTTACCAGTAGCTTCGGCATTTTCCACCCTAGGCTAATACACAAGTCAATAAGTTTTCCCAGTTTTTTGTGACAAAATTAGGGGGGGGGTCGGCTTATACACGGGTCAGCTTATACACGAGTATATACAGTATTTAAGAAGCTGCAGACAATGTCCGAAGTCATCGGCCGATCTTGTCCCATGCTCAACAGTGACATATCACACAGATAACTTATGGGGCCCCTGGATAACAGGTGCACTTGTCAATGATTTGGTAATGTATTAACAGGACTTTACAGCAGATAATGCTCTTCATGAATGGACTCCTCGGATACTTACAGCTTTCTCTTCGCTGCTTTTTTTCCGTTTCCCATACGCCTAAGAAAACAGAGACCGTGTTAGTACATTTTAAAAAACAGAATGCACATTTTTTGGTATTTGTAGACAATTAGATGACCAGATTTGAAAAACTAGCCAGATTTTAACTATATAAAAACACATTTCTTACCCAATCTCTGCTAAAGCAAAGAAAGAAAATTTATATGGAGATATAGGGTTAATCTGTAGGTAAATGGCATTTAATAAATAGTGTCTGGCTGCCTTAAAAGTAGCAGTGGCTACAGGGTGGAAATAAAGTTATATCCTCCCTGCAGCTGCATGCTTCCAGTCACTGGGGTGGTGCAGGGAGAGGTTACAGTCAAACACTATACAGCAAGTGTGGCTATAATCACGCCCCGACACATTGATTGGCAGCGTGTGTGTGTGTAAATCTGACTGTAGGTGCAGACTACACCGGATAGGGCGGGCTATGGCAAAATTTTGTAACAGTAATTACGATAAGTCACTGCATCAGAGGATCGGTCATGTGTCACAGATTTTTTCCTAAACAAAGCCCCCAAAACATATCCCAAATTATTAGATGTGTTATACCTTGTGTAAACTGCTCACAAACTCCATCAACAAATGTGACAACAGAACCCAACAAGCCTCATAAGCCAATGGGGTTCTGTGAGGCGCTGGTGGTGTAAACAGGCTCTACAACACTAGTGTGAACGCAGCCTTTGTGGTTTGGCAGCTTATCACAATGTCTGAAAATAGTCAAGAGGAAACAACCCGATATCCACTGACCTCTTCTGATTCCGTTCCAGACGAAGACTCAGAAGACAAGTATCTCTGATCGTTACCAATTGGATTCCGTCTCTTCCTGCTTTTCGCTTCCTTCAGTTGAACAAACAATTATTAGTAACTAGATGGAGGCCGGATGCTATCGCATCGGGAGGGCGGTAATGTGACGATGGGGGAAGGCTTTGCAGCGTTGAGAATCTCTCCCCCCCGCCCCCCCCATGTGCTCACCCAACTATCCACTCTCGCTTTCCCCATGTGCTGACTTCTCCCGTCTGTGCTCTCTTCTTTGACCTGTCTACCCCATGTGCCATCCCCCTTGTCTGCTGTCTCTCTCCTTCCTGTGTTCTCCCCTCATGTGCTGTCCTCCTGTACAAAGATGGCGGCGGTCAGTGAATCATTTGGTTGATCCCGGCGGTAGCGTGTTTGCGACGGTGTTCATCTGGTGGTACCGCGCAATAGACTGCGTATACAGTGTGTGTGTGTGTGTGTGTGTGCGTTGTGCGTACACAGAGTGTGTGCGTACACAGTGTGTGCGTTGTGCGTACACAGAGTGTGTGCGTACACAGTGTGTGCGTTGTGCGTACGGCGTAGTGTGCGTTGCGTACGGCGTACACAGTGTGCGTGTGTGCGTTGCGTACGGCCTATACAGAGTGTGTGCGTTGCGTACGGCCTATACAGAGTGTGTGCGTTGCGTACGGCCTATACAGAGTGTGTGCGTTGCGTACGGCCTATACAGAGTGTGTGCGTTGCGTACGGCCTATACAGAGTGTGTGCGTTGCGTACGGCCTATACAGAGTGTGTGCGTTGCGTACGGCCTATACAGAGTGTGTGCGTTGCGTACGGCCTATACAGAGTGTGTGCGTTGCGTACGGCCTATACAGAGTGTGTGCGTTGCGTACGGCCTATACAGAGTGTGTGCGTTGCGTACGGCCTATACAGAGTGTGTGCGTTGCGTACGGCCTATACAGAGTGTGTGCGTTGCGTACGGCCTATACAGAGTGTGTGCGTTGCGTACGGCCTATACAGAGTGTGTGCGTTGCATACGGCCTATACAGAGTGTGTGCGTTGCGTACGGCCTATACAGAGTGTGTGCGTTGCGTACGGCCTATACAGAGTGTGTGCGTTGCGTACGGCCTATACAGAGTGTGTGCGTTGCGTACGGCCTATACAGAGTGTGTGCGTTGCGTACGGCCTATACAGAGTGTGTGCGTTGCGTACGGCCTATACAGAGTGTGTGCGTTGCGTACGGCCTATACAGAGTGTGTGCGTTGCGTACGGCCTATACAGAGTGTGTGCGTTGCGTACGGCCTATACAGAGTGTGTGCGTTGCGTACGGCCTATACAGAGTGTGTGCGTTGCGTACGGCCTATACAGAGTGTGTGTGTGCGTGGCGTGTTGCGTACGGCATATACAGTATGTGTGGTGCTTACAGCATATAGTATGTGTGTGTGTTGCGTACGGCATATACAGTGTGTGTGTTGCGTACGGCATATACAGTGTGTGTGGTGCTTACGGCATATAGTATGTGTGTGTGTGGCATATAGTGTGTGTGTGGCATATAGTATATGTGTGTGTTGCGACGGTGTTCTGCTGGTGACACCGCACAAGAGGCTGATAACCACCAGGAGTTTCCAAATTGAGACACCCATCACTTGGGTGTCCAAATATGGCGGTGAACTTCCGCCGCTTGGAATTCTGGGGTCCGGACACATCTGGATGGAACAGGATGTGAATATATTACAAGGTAAGTATATATTAAATTAGTAAGTAAACAGGACACATTTGGTACAATTATCCATTGCACTGATCGGGCCTTAAAAGGGGTCAAGTGCTTGTAATTCTTTAGTTTACCGCTCCCTGCCAAGGATACCGACCACCTCTGCAGTCTAGCAGCGGTGGCCAGCCTCAGTCAATGAGCATATCACTAACATAGGAGAGTTGTGCTACTGAATAGAAAAAAAATAATAAGAGAAACGCTTTAACCCCCTAAGAACCCAGGAATTTTTTTTGTTTGTGTGTATTAGTTTTGTTTTTCCTTCTACTTTTTCCGAGCCCCAAACCATTATGACTTGGGTGATTTTTTTTTTTTTTTAAGGACAATTTCGTTTTTGATGCTATATTCTGAAATTACTTTTTTATTTTTTGCATCCATGGAACTGTTTGAGGGCTTGTTTTTTTGCACCCTGAGCCAACGTTTTGATTGCTTTTTATTGTATTTTTATGAGAATGTGTGGCAAATGAAAAATGGCATGTCTGTTGTTCCAATCGTTTTTGTGTGTGTGTAACATACGGTTTAAATAATTTTGATCAGTCTTTTGAACATGATGATACCAAAAATGCCTTTTTATTTTATTTCTTTATTTTTGGGGAACACCTTTTTTCTCTTAACTTTACTTTTTAGTCCCCCTAGGGGACTTGAACCTGCTTTTGCTTGATCGTTTATACTATATACTGTGGTTCTCTTACGGAGCTCAGCCTGTGGGGATTGATGGGACCCAATGTGCTCGTAATTTAATATGCTGTCAAAAATTGACAGCGGCATTTTAATGTTTAAAACAGCAGCGATCAGAGCAAGCTCCGGCCGCTGCAGTTACAGGCAGATGCCGGCTATTTAGCACAGCCGGCATCTGTTTGATATAAAGCAGAATCAGCTCCTGAGCTGGTTTCAAACTTTCCTCAGCGTCTGATAAAGAATATGTACATCATAGGTCGTTAAAAGGTACCTCTTCGCTGGGCAATGTATGTAGAGGAGCTTTGAGAACACGCAATCAATAAAATTTGCACAAAACAAGGGTGACGATATTTCCCACCATAACAACCAATTTTCATAGTGGATATAATTTGCATTCTGGCTAATACCTGTTCATAGATGCTATTTTCCCAAAAAAGTTTCCCAATTCTGGAAAATATAGACACCTCTGTCAGATCACAGGGGAGGGAAGATTTTCAAGTTTACTCACCTTCTCTTTCTCATGATCATCTCTGGACTTCTTCACAGAATCCTATAAAGAAGCAATAATATATTTATTCAGTGGAGTGGAATACCTCTTTAAAAGGGATTGTTAAGGATTAGACAAAAAAAAAATATTGCCGCTTTCTTTACTTACACAGTGCCATCCCTGACCATAGGTTGTTTGTGGAACTGCAACTCAGCTCCATTAATATGATACCACGTACAATCATTGATCAGGGATGGTGCTGTTACTGAAAAGAAAGCAACCATATTTTTCTAAATCCTAAACACCCCAATAAGGGAAGGAATAGCTGACAACAATGTGAGCAGATGCTGTTTCCAAAGTGCCATGAACTCTTCCTCATCTGCGACTCAAAGAATTTATGTTGTCTGCAAATGTCTCCGCATATCTTATGTAGCGATGAGTGACAGATTTTTTTTTTCCCCATATCCCACCTTATGCATATGTACACTCAGTTCAGTTGAGCGTGCATATGTTCTTAACAGAAATTGGGGAAAAAGCAACTCACACCTCCCATGAGAAGAGAGGATCAGGCATTTTGAATCCAATATGCCCAATACTCCCCCAAAGACATCTGACATTAGATGGTCCTGCTAAAATGAGAAGCTTTACTAATGTATATCTATGATGTATGTGCACTGTCACTTTGCCGTATGTGCTGGAAAAGCTCCTGGCGCGTTCACTTTATGTATCCCAAGGGCTCGATAACCTAATACATACCAAGTGTTTACTTGTATACATCTGTCTGCACCTCTTGGGCTTGGGTCCTAGAGGTGACTGATGCACACAGGAATATACAGTAGCATACGCTGGGAGCCCTTCCACATGTATACCTCCAATATACAGTACAAACGCTGTGTGAGTCCTACATTTACAGGGCAGATGGGGCTGAGCTTGTCAATCATCATGCACCACCGATTGTAATGTGCAGCCATTAAATGGAGTCAGCTAAGCCACCCATATAATCTACTGCAGACTGCCGTCACGTTACATACAAAAGCAATGAAATGGCAGATATACGTGCATAATTTATGGGTTTAATAGGATATTGAATAAGATTGTAAATAAGGCCTCTTGTGGATGCACATTACGGCTCATACCTTGCTCTCAGACTCAGAGCCGCTGTCGGACGTCCGATGGGAGGAGTGCTTCTTCTTCTTCTTCTTTCTTTTTGATGTTTTTTTCTTGGTCTTTGAAGAAGAAAAAAAAAAAAATTGCAAATACCAAAATGAAACTTACCACAACACAAAGCGGTGTGTGCACAGTGCCGAAGATACTAGCGGGGGTTAAGGATTTACACCACTGACGCACCGAACAAGAGAGGCTTTCTATAGACAATGAAGCAACGTTTTCCTTCATATAGCAGGTATTGCAAATTCTCATGCCCATTCCTTCCTCTCCTTTTATTTTTTTATAACGTTATTGTCAGCGATCACACCTTTCGTTATTCATGATCATGTACTACCCTGAAAATTATTGATACTGTAAGAATAATGTGGCTATTGTGAATTTACAATTCCCGGCAGGCAGGTGTGAAAAGCTTGCTTCACAATAATCGTGCAGTGTAAATCTGCTAATGATGATCACCCGACGAACAAGCAAAATGTATATGTATATATATATTACACACACACACACACATTATGAAACTACTGACGACTGTCAGGTTGTTTATCGTCGCGGATCGTTTAATGTAAATGATCCCTTAGACCACATTAAATGGCTGTCGACTGAACGATGGTTCAGCCAGCAGTCATCCTGGCTGTCACTTCCATAGACAGGTGAACGTCATCGGTCTAGCGCTCCCGTGTTCTCAGAGAGCCGTGCCGAATTAATATCCCCCCACAATAAGCCGTTATAAGTCAGAACCCGTTGATGTTGGTGGGTTGGTCCAATATTCATCTAATGTGTATCGGGACCTACGTCTCAGCTGATCTTTGTGAGTTAGTCGATATTGGCCGATTCGTCAGACATTAGTCTAGTGCAGGGGTCCCCAACCACCGGTCCGCGGCCCAGGACCGGGTCGTTGCACTTATGTTGCCAGTCCGCGGAGCCAGGCTCAAATGCTGGACACATGTGTCGGCGGCTGTAGCACTGTAGTGACAGCTGCAGCCGCCGGCTTCCAGAAGTCATCGATACTCACCTTGCGTCCCTGCATCCCTGTCCCGGCATGGCAACTTCATCCTGTGCTGAGCTGTCTCTCATGAATATGGACGCCACTCCTCTCCCATAGGCGTGGCGTCCATATTCATGACCTTAATGAGCGGTACCACGTGACCGCACCGCACAGGAAGAAGCTGATGCGCCGGGATAGAGATGCAGGGAAGTTCAGCGACAGTGTGAGGGTAAGTATGATGGGGGAGGAAGGGGGAGCCCAGCGGAGCCATGTATACGGGATGGGAGAGTGTGAGCGGAGCCATGTATACGGGATGGGAGAGTGGGAGCGGAGCCATGTACAGTGCCTACAAGTAGTATTCAACCCCCTGCAGATTTAGCAGGTTTACACATTCGGAATTAACTTGGCATTGTGACATTTGGACTGTAGATCAGCCTGGAAGTGTGAAATGCACTGCAGCAAAAAAGAATGTTATTTCTTTGTTTAATTTTTTTTTAAATTGTGAAAAGTTTATTCAGAGGGTCATTTATGATTCAACCCCTCAAACCACCAGAATTCTGTTTGGTTCCCCTAAAGTATTAAGAAGTATTTCAGGCACAAAGAACAATGAGCTTCACATGTTTGGATTAATTATCTCTTTTTCCAGCCTTTTCTGACTATTTAAGACCCTCCCCAAACTTGTGAACAGCACTCATACATGGTCAACATGGGAAAGACAAAGGAGCATTCCAAGGCCATCAGAGACAAGATCGTGGAGGGTCACAAGGCTGGCAAGGGGTACAAAACCCTTTCCAAGGAGTTGGGCCTACCTGTCTCCACTGTTGGGAGCATCATCCGGAAGTGGAAGGCTTATGGAACTACTGTTAGCCTTCCACGGCCTGGACAGCCTTTGAAAGTTTCCTCCAGTGCCGAGGCCAGGCTTGTCCGAAGAGTCAAGGCTAACCCAAGGACAACAAGGAAGGAGCTCCGGGAAGATCTCATGGCAGTGGGGACATTGGTTTCAGTCAAAACCATAAGTAACGTACTCCACCGCAATGGTCTCCGTTCCAGACGAGCCCGTAAGGTACCTTTACTTTCAAAGCGTCATGTCAAGGATCATCTACAGTTTGCTCATGATCACTTGGAGGACTCTGAGACAGACTGGTTCAAGGTTCTCTGTTCTGATGAGACCAAGATCGAGATCTTTGGTGCCAACCACACACGTGACGTTTGGAGACTGGATGGCACTGCATACGACCCCAAGAATACCATCCCTACAGTCAAGCATGGTGGTGGCAGCATCATGCTGTGGGGCTGTTTCTCAGCCAAAGGGCCTGGCCATCTGGTCCGCATCCATGGGAAGATGGATAGCACGGCCTACCTGGAGATTTTTGCCAAGAACCTCCGCTCCTCCATCAAGGATCTTAAGATGGGTCGTCATTTCATCTTCCAACAAGACAACGACCCAAAGCACACAGCCAAGAAAACCAAGGCCTGGTTCAAGAGGCAAAAAATCAAGGTGTTGGAGTGGCCTAGTCAGTCTCCTGACCTTAACCCAATTGAAAACTTGTGGAAGGAGCTCAAGATTAAAGTCCACATGAGACACCCAAAGAACCTAGATAACTTGGAGAAGATCTGCATGGAGGAGTGGGCCAAGATAACTCCAGAGACCTGTGCCGGCCTGATCAGGTCTTATAAAAGACGATTATTAGCTGTAATTGCAAACAAGGGTTATTCCACAAAATATTAAACCTAGGGGTTGAATAATAATTGACCCACACTTTTATGTTTAAAATTTATTAAAATTTAACTGAGCAACATAACTTTTTGGTTTGTAAGATTTATGCATCTGTTAATAAATCCTGCTCTTGTGTGAAGTTTGAAGGCTCTAACTTATTTGCATCTTATCAAACCTGCTAAATCTGCAGGGGGTTGAATACTACTTGTAGGCACTGTATACGGGATGGGAGAGTGTGAGCGGAGCCATGTATACGGGATGGGAGAGTGGGAGCGGAGCCATGTATACGGGATGGGAGAGTGGGAGCGGAGCCATGTATACGGGATGGGAGAGTGGGAGCGGAGCCATGTATACGGGATGGGAGAGTGGGAGCGGAGCCATGTATACGGGATGGGAGAGTGGCAGCGGAGCCATGTATACGGGATGGGAGAGTGGCAGCGGAGCCATGTATACGGGATGGGAGAGTGGCAGCGGAGCCATGTATACAGGATGGGAGAGTGGGAGCGGAGCCATGTATACAGGATGGGAGAGTGGGAGCGGAGCCATGTATACAGGATGGGAGAGTGGGAGCGGAGCCATGTATACGGGATGGGAGAGTGGGAGAGGAGCCATGTATACAAGGGTGGGAGCCACACATACTGGGATAGGAATGAGGGGACAATGCATATCCGGCTTATACTCGAATCAATAAGCTTGCCCAGTTTTCCGCGGCAAAATTAGGTGCCTCGGCTTATACTAGAGTATATATATATCAGTACTTTCTTGGGTCATCATACTATACATGGGGGGGGGGATTATATGTGTGGGACCATCATACTATACATGGGGGGGGGGATTATGTGTGTGGGACCATCTTGCTATACACACACTACAACTCTGTCCATGGCCCCGCCCCCATGTGACCAAAACCCTGCCCCCCTGCCCCATCTCCATCCCCACCAGGCCATGGAAGAGTGGTCTTGCTTGAAGCCGGTCCCTGGTGCAAAAAATGTTGGGGACCACTGGTCTAGTGTGTATGGGAGTTAGAACAAGGGACGACAAATCAATACAACTTGGGATAAAATTGGAATATGGGGGGGGGGTAACAATTTGTGCACTCACCTCATTATCAGATTCTTCAAAGCTGCCGGGAGAAGGAGAACGCGATGATGTAGAAGAAGATGATGAAGAAAACTTGACCACAGACAACAAAAAGTGAAACTTGTGAGACGCACATCAGAAATAAACAGTTTCATCCACGTAAGAGATAACTAACCCAAAACAAAATCACGGATGCAAACACAACGTGACTGTTTGCAGCCAGCCGGGTGACTGCCGTCAGCTTGTCGACTGCTGAACTCATGTTAAAAGGAAAAAAGTGTTATTAAAAGAGATCGTCTTGAATTAGAAATACACGGCTGCTTTGTTTCAAAGGCAGCGGCACACAAATCCACAGGTTCAGTGTCATATTTCAGATCATCTCCATTGAAGTGACTGATGCAAAGCTGCAATACCAGATACGACCCATGGATAGGAGCACTGCTGGTTTTGTAAGGCCTGTTTCACACTTCCGTTTTTTCAAATCCGTCAAAATCCGTTGTTTTCCGTAAAAAAACGGATCCGCCATTTTTTGCAGGATCCGTTTTTTTTGTCCCATAGACTTCCATTACGGTTACCGCGGATCCGTCAAAAAAACGGATCCGTTTTTAAAAAAACGGATCCGTTTGCATCAGTTTCCGTCAAAAAAACGGAAACGGATCCGTTTGGCGGACACAAAAACGGAAGTGTGAAACAGGCCTAAGAAAGAGGCTGTGTATTTCTGGTGCTGGACAACCTCTTTTGAGTTTACTAATTTGATCCAATCAGCAATCTTACATTTGCTTTTGTAATTACATTTCACTTGCAGAAGAACTAGCATAGAGATGAAAGCTGCTCTCACCCCACCAGATTTCTTCTTTTCCCGTTTCCGTTTCTCCTGAGACAATGAGAAAGTTAAAATATATAAGAACACAATCCAGCTATTTTCATGTAATATAATGTTCTGCTTTGTCTTCTGTCTCATATTGCAGTCAAAATTTTAAGAATTACATTAAGCCTTTTCTGTGTCTCCTGACAGATTCTTCCCCCTTTAATTTTCTCTTAAAGTTCCTATCAGATACGCACCTAACAACCACATGCGACAAGACACCAGGTATACGAGGCCGTCGCCACTTATTCCCACCTAAGGCTACTTTCACACATCCGGTGTGTGGGGTCCGGCGGCGTGCGGCGAAAAGCCGGGCCGCCGGATCCGGCCTGCAGCCGTGACACCGGATGTGTGTGCGGCGAGACAATACGGCTCGGACATTATTAAAGGAGCCGCAGGACGAGGTGGACAGAGGCAGCCAATGAGACAGCTGCTGAAAGAGAGGGGAGGGGAGGGGAGGGGAGGGGAGATAGAGAGACATGGGGGGGTTAACACTTAGTGTCCAGGCAAGAGAATCTCTCTCTCTTGCCGGGCACTTGTGGGGTTAACCCCACAGAGAGATCTCTCTCTCTCACCCAGACACTGTGAGTGTTAACCCCACAAGTGCCCGGCGAGAGAGATCTCTCACAAGTGTCCGGGTGACAGAGAGAGATCTCTCTCTCGCCGGGCACTTGTGGGGTTAACATTCACAGAGTCCGGGCATGGGCTGTGGAAAAAGACGGTCCGGCGCTGCAAAAAAACGTTACATGGAACGTTTTTTCCAGACGCCGGACAGGCTGTTTTTGCCGGATCAGGCAAAAACCGGATACGCCGCATAGGTATCCGGCGCGATGCGGCAATAATGAAACTGAATGGGGGAAAAACCGGATCCGGTGGCAACCGGCGCCGGATCCGGTTTTTACACTTTTCGCCGCATCGCGCCTGATGCTGAAAACCGGATGTGTGAAAGAGGCCTAAGAAAAGGTGATACCTTTTGTCCATCTCATAGAGAATGAAAGGAGTGGTGTCGTGAATGTGTGACCAGCAATCCATGCTAATGGAGCCTTTCAGAGCAATCAGTACCCACAATTAATGATGGGAATAACCCATTATAGACAAACTATACATACAAAATACAAGTTTGTCCCTGGGATACGTAGGTGATCTTTTTAGTTTATAATTAATTCGCTTATTCTTTAATTTGGCTTTTCAATACACGTTTTGTAAAGAAACCTCCGTCCGTACAGCAATCACTGATCTCTCCCCAGTGTGTCCACATTACAGAGACGCTCTGGTCAGAACATGGAACTATCGGTCATTACTACTCATTTCTTACCTCCTTCCTCTTTGAGGAATTGTCACTTCCACTGATGATTTTCTCCCTGTGTTTTTCCAGCTCCTTCCTCCAACTCTAGAGAAATAGACATCAAGCAAAAAAAAACAAAACAAGTTTTTTATATTTTAAAGCAATAGGTGTAAATTGTTCTCAGAATTATTGGGGATCCAGCAGTCGGACTGCAAGAATGATACATTTATCACCTATCCTATGAATAAGACCTAAATATATTTAGTGCGAAAGCCTCATAAGTGATCTGACAGCAAGTACCTCATTCATCTTTTCTTCAAACTCTGCCAGTGCCCGCGAACCTTTTTTCTTCTTCTCCAGCTGCTCCTTGACTTCTTCCCTACAGAAAGGAAGGGAGATAAAAAGCTTTAAAGGGAATCGGTCACCTAATTTTTGCCCTATCAGATGCAGCCACCACCACCAGGGGCTTATCCGATGTAACCTGAAAGATAAAAGAAAAGAGTTAGATTATACTCACCCGGGGTCCGGTCTGGCACCTCCCATCTTCTAGCAATGACGTCCTCCTCCTTTCTTCTGCCATTGCTCGTGCATAAGCATACTTTATCTGCCCTACTGAGGGAAGAGTACTGCAGTGCACAAGTGCCAGGAAACGAAGGTCAGAGAGGTCCCTCACCTGCGCACTGCAGTACTTGACTCTGCCCTTAACAGGGCAGAGATAAGTACGCCTGCGCAGGAGCCACGACAGAAGTAAGAAGGAGGACGTCATAGCTAAAAGATGGGAGCCGCCGGATCGGACAGCGACACCCACCGCACCACGCCCCCGGTGTGTATAATATAACTCGGTTTTCTTATCTTTCAGGTTACATTGGGGGCTTATCTACAGCATTACAAAATGCTATAGATAAGCCCCTGATGGTGGTGGCCGCATCTTATAGGCCAAAAATGAGGTGACTGATTCCCTTTAAAAGAGGTTGTCCAGTACAGTGATAAAGCTGGATATAACGTGTACGAAAGAGCACAGCACAAATCCGTATATTATATAGATCCTATATAGTGGCCGCTGCAGCTCAGCTGCAATGCAAGTGAATATGAGCTGGTGTATGGATCCATAGAAAGTGTATGAGAAGATGAGATTGAAGCACAGCCCTCTTTGTTTCAACAATCAGCAGGGGGTTTCTGCACAGGGTCCTCCAACAGTCAAAACATGTCACTTCTGAAGTGACAGGTACACAGTAACAGAAGCGAGGGGGATACAGACGTCTCATCTAATATCCAAAGAAGAGTGTGACTACAATAAGCCTCTGGTGGAGGAGGGGGGGGTGCTGTAGGCATAATCAACAGAACAGAAATTATCAGGTTTTTTTTTTTCAAAGATTACATCTGATCCCTAAGGTCTCAGCAGCAGAACAACCTCTCTAATTACAAAGGGAAGTCTATTAAAAAAAAAAAGCCTAATACATATTTTGACTATCAGCTGTCATCCACTCATGATCCATTAGATGGCGACGTCATTCGTCTACTGATCGATTCGCAGAACCCAGTCCAGCGGCCAGTCTGTAATCTGTGACTGCTGGATGATAGCCTAGGAGACGGCCGCTTACCTATTGGCATACCCAGCTCTGAATAGCCCGTCCGGCACGACATCAAGCCACAATGATAACGTCACCCCAGACTGACCCATTAGTGATATCACCTTGCCGTGGGTGATGGGCACACATGAATTGGCCAATAACCTTCATTTTTGTAAGACCTTTTTTTTGTTAGTACATTTTATTCAGCAGCAGCGTAGCCTAGATCTCGTGTTTGCATATATCTTGGTCCTTACTGAGTGCTGCTGTGCCCCCTCTTTTTTTGCATGTTATGCAGTCACTGCAGCTTGCACCTGTTCACACTATATCGAGGTGCTGGTCAGGTATTTAGGTTTTTTTTGTTGGAATTAGTGATATCTGATTAGATGCCAGGGGATGTAAGTGAACGCTCTCTCTCTTTATGCCATTTTACATCAAAGAACAACTCACCACGTAGGCCTTGGCCTGCTTAGATAATCCTTTATGGTCGGACCTCCAGAAGAAGTGGGGCCCTTGGCTCGGGCCATAGCTATAGGGTTCATATATGCCTATGAAAGACAAGAGAAAAATGCAGGAATTAAAGGAGATGTCTGGCTTTAAAATAATTTAAAAAAAAAAACATCACAAAAAAAAAAAAAATTAGTGAAAACAAATAGTGATGAGCAAACGTTGTTGGATAAGGTGTTATCTGAGCATGCTCGGGTGCCGAGTGTATTCGTAGAGTCCCTGTGGCTGCGTGTCTCGCGGCTGACAGTCACAACACGTGCAAGGATTGTCTAGCGCAGCCGCGGGGACTGGGACGTAGTATTGGAGCGCACCGGAGACGCTCTATTACTACCTGAGGGAACGCTTGTTCTCATAACCGGGGGATTTAATGTCTGAGAGAATTATCCAAGGGCAAACAGTTATCACTCCCTCATATATATATAAAATACCAATAAACACACACAATGATAGTCTATGCAGATAATAATCTATGTGCGGGGCCAATATACAGAGCGCACAGCTGGAGCAGCCATGACACTGTGCACGGTGACACGTCGCCCCGGCCTCTCTACCTACCACCCGGTTGTCCCGCTTCCCCATGTTGCCCCCCCTGAGCTCTCGGGGAGACTCCCGGGACTGTGAGACGTCTCTCTCTAGCTGACTGTGCCCGAGATTTAGTGGACACGCAATAGAGCGTCGCGCCTGAGAGAGCGCGGTGTCTGATCGCCACAGCGACCCCTACAGGATCGGAGCACATTACAGCCTGGGGGGGAATCACAGCTTGTATAGTAAAACGGTTGAGCCTAGATTGTATGGGCTCCTTCCAGGTCACGCCCCCTCCCAGTATGACACGCCCCCGGAACTGACATCACACCTGGAAGGAGCCCATACAGTCTAGCATTTACCTATGTCCCAAGCCTCGCTTTGGAAATTTCAAGCCTCACTCCGGACTTCATGACGGCAAACGCTTCCTTTTTATAGCGCTACTGCCCCCAATGCAAACTACAGCAGCATCCCTTAGGCCTGTTTCACACTTCAGTTTTTTTGTGTCAGTTAAAATCCGCCAAAATGGTGGAAAGCGGATCCGTTGCTAACTGATGTGAACGGATGCCACCGGACCGTTTTTTTGATGGATCCGATGAATGAAGAATTTTAAAGGAACCGCTGCCCGGGGAAAAGCGAGAGAGAGATTTTTGTTTTTTTATCCAGCCGCCAGAACAGAGTTTAGGGTTAAATTTCCAGCTGAGTGAAGTCCTCCGGGCATGCGCAGTGTGAAGTGCGGATCCTGCCGCCCGAAAAAACGTTACATGCTCCGTTCGGGCATGTCGGCGGACGGCAAAATTTTGGCGGATCCGCAAAAAAATGGATCCAACGGATGGCCATCCGTCAAGATCCACCGGTAATGCAAATCAATGGGGAAAAAAAACGGATCCGCCAAGAAAAATAGCGGATCCGTTTTTTTGCAAAACGGCGGATCTTGACTGATGGACAAAAACTGACGTGTGAAACAGGCCTTACCGGGCGGACGAGCCACGCTTCAGGTTAAGGTATGGCATCTTATGGGCGCTTTCATCTGGCACCTTGGAGCCTGAGCTCTCGGTTTCTTTTCCACCCTTCCCCTCACTTAGACCTATGTTTTCTATAGAGTTTACCCGGGCCGGGAATGGCCTCCCGTGAATGCACCGCCTCGATTGTCCCGTCCATAAGGTTAGTAGCTGATTGCATGGGCCCGGTGATAGATGGAGATGTATTTCCTCATGGTTTTTTGCACTTTATTATATGTGAGTCTCTGAAATTCTTTCTGCTATTCCTGTGACAAAGGACCTTGTATTATCGTGTGATCTGCTAATCTAGGCATGTGATTGTTTAGGCTATGTGCACACGAATGCTGAAAATTTCTCCAAGAAAACCTGACTCCTTCCCAGAAAACGTTTTTTTTGTGTTTTTCTGGAGTGGTCCCAGTCACGTAGAAAATGGCTAAAAACGTGGACTTTTCTGCAAAATTAATAAGCATGCTGGGTTTTTTTCCACAACGTGTTTTTTTTTTTTTTTTTTTTTTTTTTTTTTTTTTTTGTGGAAAAAACGCATCAATATGCACAGAAAGTGTGGGATTCATTAAAATGAATGGCAAGCTTTTATTTGCTAAAAAAAAGTCAAAAAATAAGCAACGTGTGAACACAGCCTTACATGTAAATACTGTGTATATGTACGCCGGTTTCCAAGGTAAACAGCCGGTATCCAAGCTGATCGCTGGTCTCTCGCTGCCACACGCAGCGATTTGCGCTGGGCAGCGGGAGACCAGCGATCGAAAAACGGCCCAGGTCGCTCGAGCATGATCAGCGATAACCGGCAGGGGGCGCTGGTCACTGATCCCCATCACACACAGCTGGGGAGATCACTGAGGTCACAAAATCAGCGATCTCGCTAGTAAGATCGCTGCATGTGACGGGACCCTTAGTGAAGCCTGACTGTGACTCACCTGGAGGGAGGAGCAGTCAGGAGAGGGGGGGGGGGGGGGGGGGGATGTGTAATTGTGGTCTGTGAGATACCCTCAGTCCCTGAATATATACTGCCAGTTCCTCCATGGCATGTGACTATGTGTAGGAGGGGGGACTCGGCAAATTATCATCTGCAATGATCTGTGCGTTACCTTTAGTCCCAAATAAAGATCTACTTTCCTGGCCCCTCATCCCTGGCATATACATACAGTATATGGTATGTGTAGTAGGAGACTCGGCACACTGGTATATCATCTCATAGTATTAGGCGAGGTTCACATTGCGTTAATGGCCCTGCGGTCAACTGGATCCGTTACATAGCGGCACTAGCGCACCCATTAGACGCAATGATACTAACACATGCCAAAAGTGGCATGATGCGTTACTTCATGATGCACCCCAAAATGCTGCAGACCGCGTTCAAGGGTACGTCATGAAGTTAGGCTGAGTTCACACGTGGCGTTTTTTTCGCGTTTCCGCGGCGGTTTTAACCGCGCAATTTTGCTGCGAAAACGCGAAAAATAAGCATCCCATGCATTCCTATGGGATTCCGCAATGCTGTGCTAATGCTGCGGTTTTTACCGCGGCGGAATCGCTTCGCGGTAAAAACCGCAGCATGCTCGTTATTTTGAGGAATCGCGGCGATGCCGCACCCATAGGAATGCATTGTTCCGCTTCCCGCATGTGGCTGTGCACACCATGCGAAAAGTAAGCAGAACAATTGCGGATGGTACCCACGGTCCGGAGGAGAGGAGACTGTCCTCCGGGCTTTGGGTACCATATCCCAAATAGAATTTAAAATAAAAAATATTGTTATTCTTACTTTCCGGCGTCCCGCACAGCCTTCCCGCCTCTCTCCATGCTCTCGTTCCCAGTTATCCTTTGCGAAAATGCCCGCGATGATATCCGTTCTCGCGGTCATTCACGCGACGTCATGGCGAATAACCGTGAGACGTCGCGATCCCGCGAGAACGGACGCCATCGCGGGCATTTTCGCAAAGGATTACTGGGAACGGATGCGCAGGACGTCGGAAGGTAAGAATAACAGTATTTTTTTTTTTTTTTTTTACATTCTATCTTTTACTACTGATGCTGCATATGCGGCCTTAGTAGTAAAAAGTTGGTCACACTCGTCAAACACTGTTTGACGAGTGTGACCAACCTGTCAATCAGTTCTCCAAGCGATGCTACAGATCACTTGGAAAACGCTAGCATTCTGCAAGCTAATTACGCTTGCAAAATGCTAGTTTTTCCGCGGGAAAATCGCGGGAATTTAAAATGCGATTTTCCCATGGAATGGAATTCCGGAATTCTCGCGGTAATTTCCGCGAGAGTTCCGTTACGTGTGCACATAGCCTAACACATCATGCCGATTTTGGCATGCGTTGGTATCATTGCAGCCAATAGTTGCATTAATGCATCCGTTACATGGCGTTAGTACCGCTATGTAACGGATCCCGTTGACCGCAGGGCCATTAACGCAATGTGAACCTGGCCTAAGTCAGGATTGAGGAGGATAGATGATGTCAGTTGCTGCTAAGGGCTCATACTCACTTGCGAGAGTGAAAGTGCCAGGTTTTCATGCGAGAGACTCTCAAGTGAGTATGAGCCCTAAGGGTAGGGTAAGTAACAGTGATTTTAGGCAAAACCAGTGGAGAGATCTAGGTCCAGCTCCAATCATTATACAGAGTTTCAGCTGGTTTCACACTTCCATACCTTAGATGCACACAGATCCGTTTTCGTCTCCATTGACTTTCAGTGGTGACGGATGGGACTTGCGTGTGCACCCAGTTGTCACCGTTTTCCCACGGATCGCTGTGTCGACATATTTTATCAGATGCACAAAAACGCAACTTGTTGCAGTTTTGTGTCATCTGAAAAACACGCAGGCGCAGGGAGACGCACGGATCCGCGGCTACACGTCTGGAATTAAAATGGAGCTCAATGGAGCACGGATCCAGGAGAACACGGATCCGTGTGCAGGAATCTGTTTTGCGGCACTGAGCATGCTCTGATGCGAGGCATGTGCTGTTTGGGAAAGTGATGTGCTGTATGGGACAAGTATGCAGACATAATGTAGACTATGTCCACATGCTACTCTGTCATACAGTAATCCGACTATGCCGGGGGTGGTCCCTTTCGGCTGTGGAACAGATGGGAGGCAGACACAGAAATCCGTTCAATCAGGTCCAAACTTTATTGGGTGTCCTCTTGACATCCAAAGCAGACACAACAGCTTCTGCTCCCTGGCCTGGGTACCTGTCACTTTCCTTCTGCCTCTGTCTGAGAAGACCTCTGGGTTCCTTCACTGTGGCTGTCATTAGGCCCCTGTCTGAGTCTCCCTGCTGCGACACCTACTCACTCTTTGGTGTCCAGCCGTCCTGTACCCCAGACCTCCATTAGACACTGCCGTCCCGTCCTGCAGCTGTCCTCTCAGGGCCACTTAGACCTATGTTTTCTATAGAGTTTACCCGGGCCGGGAATGGCCTCCCGTGAATGCACCGCCTCGATTGTCCCGTCCATAAGGTTAGTAGCTGATTGCATGGGCCCGGTGATAGATGGAGATGTATTTCCTCATGGTTTTTTGCACTTTATTATATGTGAGTCTCTGAAATTCTTTCTGCTATTCCTGTGACAAAGGACCTTGTATTATCGTGTGATCTGCTAATCTAGGCATGTGATTGTTTAGGCTATGTGCACACGAATGCTGAAAATTTCTCCAAGAAAACCTGACTCCTTCCCAGAAAACGTTTTTTTTGTGTTTTTCTGGAGTGTTCCCAGTCACGTAGAAAATGGCTAAAAACGTGGACTTTTCTGCAAAATTAATAAGCATGCTGGGTTTTTTTCCGCAACGTGTTTTTGTGGAAAAAACGCATCAATATGCACAGAAAGTGTGGGATTCATTAAAATGAATGGCAAGCTTTTATTTGCTAAAAAAAAGTCAAAAAATAAGCAACGTGTGAACACAGCCTTACATGTAAATACTGTGTATATGTACGCCGGTTTCCAAGGTAAACAGCCGGTATCCAAGCTGATCGCTGGTCTCTCGCTGCCACACGCAGCGATTTGCGCTGGGCAGCGGGAGACCAGCGATCGAAAAACGGCCCAGGTCGCTCGAGCATGATCAGCGATAACCGGCAGGGGGCGCTGGTCACTGATCCCCATCACACACAGCTGGGGAGATCACTGAGGTCACAAAATCAGCGATCTCGCTAGCAAGATCGCTGCATGTGACGGGACCCTTAGTGAAGCCTGACTGTGACTCACCTGGAGGGAGGAGCAGTCAGGAGAGGGGGGGGGGGGGGGGATGTGTAATTGTGGTCTGTGAGATACCCTCAGTCCCTGAATATATACTGCCAGTTCCTCCATGGCATGTGACTATGTGTAGGAGGGGGGACTCGGCAAATTATCATCTGCAATGATCTGTGCGTTACCTTTAGTCCCAAATAAAGATCTACTTTCCTGGCCCCTCATCCCTGGCATATACATACAGTATATGGTATGTGTAGTAGGAGACTCGGCACACTGGTATATCATCTCATAGTATTAGGCGAGGTTCACATTGCGTTAATGGCCCTGCGGTCAACCGGATCCGTTACATAGCGGCACTAGCGCACCCATTAGACGCAATGATACTAACACATGCCAAAAGTGGCATGATGCGTTACTTCATGATGCACCCCAAAATGCTGCAGACCGCGTTCAAGGGTACGTCATGAAGTTAGGCTGAGTTCACACGTGGCGTTTTTTTTCGCGTTTCCGCGGCGGTTTTAACCGCGAAAAATAAGCATCCCATGCATTCCTATGGGATTCCGCAATGCTGTGCTAATGCTGCGGTTTTTACCGCGGCGGAATCGCTTCGCGGAAAGTGACAGGTACCCAGGCCAGGGAGCAGAAGCTGTTGTGTCATCAGTGACATCTCTAGTTGAAGTCCTTCATCTTCGCTTTTCTACTTCATACAATGCAGACTGCCAATCACTTCTTCCAGCCAGAACTCGTCTCTACAAAAAATAACACGCAGTTATCTAGAACACCGCTTCCAGAGCACATTCCCCAACTTCTATACTTCGCAGCTGCATACAGATGTGCACCCACCATTAATATATATTTAGTTATTATGCAACCCACCATTCCAATTATAAATTGTAGTCCACCACTGTGCCCCCACTAACTATAGTCACTCTCACAAGCCAATAAATATATAAATTAATTAGCACCTTTACTCTTTCCCCCATTTCATTACTTTCCCCCATTTTATTATCAGTCACACTCCGTCATCTTCAACGCTCCCCACTATGTACTGTACCTCCCACTTCCCCAATTCATTATTTCCAGGACGTGCCTCCTGACAGCACTACCTGGAGGTTGTCCTTCTTATCCTTGAATGGGACAGGAACACAGAAGAGGTTAAATAGCCCCTCCCCACCAACACCCTTCAGTGTTTTTCCTGTCCCTATCGGACCAGACGCAGAGGAGCGCAGCGGTGCGTGTACCTGTGAGACGTCGGCAGGAGCTGCTGGGAGCGGTGCCCTCTCAAAGGGTTTTGGGCGGCGATCCCCACCGCAGCAGCGCTGAGACTGCTGGAGGTCCCTCAGTGGTGGGGTCGAGCTGGCTGCTTGGCGCCACAGCAGCTGCTGTTCCTGGCTGCAGGATGCCTGCGCCTCGGGTCCCGGATTTCCGGCGCACCCCGTCATCGGGGGCGTGCCGGTGATGACTTCTGGGGGTGGGGCCAGAAAACATGGCAGCAGCCCGGGCAGACAAGGTACCCCACAGGGCCGGCGTCGCATGGATCCTGGCGCCCTGGACATGGAGGGACATCAGCAAAAGGAGGCAGACCCAGACAGATCCGCGCACCGAAGGTTGTGCAGCAGGCAGCCGCATCATCAACAGCAGCTGGAGGACGAATCGGATGTCTTGAAGCCGGGTAAGGCGACTACTTAAGACACACTGACGGACAGCACACTGACTCGGTAGAGATGGAAGGTGGTATAGCCGTCCAAGCGTCCAGTCCCTAGAGCCAGATCCGGACCACGTGAGTAAAGGGGGTAGTAGGGTCCCTTAGTCTCCATACACACAGGACCCTCTTTCCTATATATTTTGCAGGCCAAAGAGCCACCTAAGCAATCCACCTCGACCATCATGAAAAAAACCTAGCAAATGCCCCCTATGATTGGCCAAGCTCCCGTCAGGACATACAAAAAAGTTATGTGGGGACTGTATATCAGTACTCCTAAGTCAAGAACAGTCCTCTCTCCTGGACAATGAGATCTGTAATACGAGAGGAAGTGCAGTCCACAGTTGCAGCACTGGTACCGGCACATCCCGCAAGAGGCCCAGATGGGAGCAGGAACAGAGTTCGGAGGATGGAGAGGTGTCAGACTACTCTGATCCTGACTCTGGCGAAGGTTTCTCGGCAGCACGTCCGGAAGAGATACCTCTTTTCTGCGGAAGATAGACATACTCCTACAGGCAGTCCGGGATACGATGAAGGTAGAAGATTCTACAGAACCAGGAACAACCCAAGATGAGATGTTCGGAGGGCTGAGAGCCTGTAGAAATACAGTATTCCCTGTTAATAAACATATAACAGCGATGATATTAGAAGAATCGGAAGAAACTGATAGTCCCAAAAGACTTTAGGTACCGTATTCCTTTTGATCCAGAAGAGACAAAAGTGTGGGAGACAGTTCCGAAGATCGACATACCGGTTGCCAGAGTGTCCAAAGAAAACGGCTATCCCCTTTGAGGATTCATCCGGCCTAAAAGATCGATGGATAGGAGATCAGAGGACCTCCTCAAGAAAGCCTGGGAAGCTTCAGCAGCAGTTATGAAAACTAAAATAGCAGCCACCTCAGTAGCCAGATCAATGAGCTTATGAGTGGGGGAACTAGAAGATCAGATTAGAGACAACCCCCCCCCCCCCCCCCCCCCCCCAGAGAGGAGATCCTAAAATCACTACCTCTCCCTAGAATGGCTACCGACTTCATGGCGGACACCTCGGCGGAATCAGTCCATTTTGCCGCAAGAAATAATGCCTTATCATGGCTGAACTGGAGCAGGTGCAGAGAGGAGCGACCAAGGTTATTAGGGAACTAGGGGGTCTGCAATGCCAAGACAGGTTATTACACTTGGGGTTATTTAGTTTGGAGAATCGAAGGCTTAGGGGTGATCTTATTACAATGTATAAATATATGCGGGGACAATACCAAGACCTTTCTAATGATCTTTTTCCTCTTAGACCTGTGACGGGGACAAGGGGGCATCCTCTACGTCTGGAGGAAAGAAGGTTTAAGCATACTCAGACGCGGATTCTTTACTGTAAGAGCAGTGAGACTATGGAACTCTCTGCCATATGATGTTGTAATGAGTGATTCCCTACTAAAATTTAAGAAGGGACTGGATGCCTTTCTTGAAAAGTATAATATTACAGGGTATATACACTAGTTTCCTTAATATTGCGTTGATCCAGGGAGCTAGTCTGATTGCCGTATGTGGAGTCGGGAAGGAATTTTTTTCCCCAATGTGAAGCTTACTGTTTTCCACATGGGTTTTTTTGCCTTCCTCTGGATCAACATGTTAGGGCAAGTTAGGATAGGATATGGGTTGAACTAGATGGACTTAGTCTCCCTTCAACCTTAATAACTATGTTACTAATGCAGCAAGGCGGGCGCTGTGGCTGAGATCCTGGACAGGAGACACTCAGTCGAAGAACAAACTGTGCTTTATACCCTTCTCCAGACTCCACGTCTTCAGGCCCGTATTATAAGAGCTTCTTGAGAAAGCTTCCAACAAAAAAGACTTTAAGGAGGCAAAGCCTAAACTAACGCCTTTTTTTTTTTTTTTTTTTTTTTTTTTTTTTTTTTTTTAGGACCCGCTCCCATCCCAGATAGGACTATGGGGAAAGTCCGGTAGGTGGAGCTACCCGAAGGGAGGAAGAGGGAGAAGTTCTCCTAAGGAGCAGAAGGCAAGACCTACCAGAGAATGACGCCAGGAAGATAGGAGGGAGACTCTGTTACTTCCAAAACATCTGGAAGGATATTACCCAAAACCCGTGGGTTCGGAATACGGTCACAGAAGGTTACAAAAGTGAATTCACTGAGCGACCGCCCAGGAGATACTGTGTGACCCAGTCCCAGGTGACCCACCAAAGACTATTAAAAGACATACAGGACCTGATAGAGATAGGGCCATAACCCGAGTTCCTCATGCTCAGATTTCAGGGTCACTACTCAACATTATTCTCCATAAACCAGGAGAACACCGGACTATAATCTAAAGCTGTTAAATCGGTGAGTGACCTACAAAAGATTCAAGATGGAATCTCTAAAAGCAGTTATACCATTAATAAGAAAGGACTGTCATGTGCACCCTAGACGTAAAAAGTACCTATTATCATGTGCCCATCCACTTATCTCACCAAAAATCCCTCAGGTTCGTGATAAAAAATCATGGGAAAATACAACATTACCAGTTCCGTTGCTTGCCATTCGGACTCGCCCCGGATCTTTACAAAACTCATAGCAGAGATCATGGCCCATCTCTAAAGGAAAGAAATACCCTTATCATACCATACTTGGACGATCTGCTGCTAGTGGCGGACTCTCCACAACAAATGGAGCAAGACCCAATACACCATATCTGTCCTACAGAGCCTAGGATGGGTAACAAATTGGAAGAAGTCCAGCCTAAGACCAGAAAGAGAGATGTTTCTTGGAGTCATACTGAACTCGGGGAAAGAATGTTCCTTCCCCTGCACAAACAGCAGGCAATCACACGAGATCCAGAGACACAAGTACATCTCCATAAAGAAAGCCACGAGAGTCCTGGGTCTCATGACTTCATGCATCTCCAGTGTACAATGGAGCCAGTTCCACTCAAGAATCCTACAAAGAGAAGTCTTGGCGACCTGGGACTGCAGAGAAAAATGGCTAGACAAGAACATGAGACTCTCTGAGGAAGGAAAGCAGTCCCTTTCCTGGTGGACAAACACACAAAACCTCAGAAAAGGAAGACCCTGGAGACTGTTGCCATGTACAAACATTACTACCGACGCCAGTCTCAGAGGCTGGGGGGCTCACATGGAAGGTCGATACCTCCAGGGGACATGGGGCCCATCAGTATGCAACCAGTCCTCGAATTACAGAGAGGTCAGGGCGGGAGTCGCTAAAAACATGCCAGGAAGAACTGAAGGGTCAGGATCTTCTCGGACAACTCTACTACAGTTGCCTTCCTTCAACATCAGGGAGGCCCCAGATACCGTCAAATTCAGGTCCTGGTGCACGAGATCTTTTGCTGGGCAGAACAGACAATAACCTCAGTTACGGCAGTCCACCTGAAAGGATCCAGAAATCAAGTAGCCGACTTCCTGAGCAGAGAAGTTCCAATCTTCAGAGTGGTCACTAAGTGAGCAGGTCTTCACACAGCTATCCCAACACTGGGGGACACCAGAGATCGACTTATTCGCCACAAGAAAGAATTCAAAAACAAAGATTCTTTTTGCTCAACCTGGCAGACAACCCAACAGTAGTAGACGCTTTAGCTCAGGAATGGAACATGGAGCTCGCTTACGCCTTCCCGCCGCTCCCTCTTTTATACCAAGGGTCCTAAGAAAGATCCAGGAAAGCAGAGCATCAGTAATATTGATCGTTCCTTACTGGCCCAAAAGAAGGTGGTTCTCCTTACTAAAATGGATGGCACGGGAAGACCCGATACTATTACCAGCGAGACGCGACCTGTTAACTCGGGGACCCTTAGTTCATCAGAAACCAGAAATGCTACAACTATTGGCCTGGATTCTGAGGTGGAGATCCTAAAATCAAAAGGACTCTCTAAGGCTAGTTTCACATTAGCGTTTACGACCGCAGCGTCGGGCTGCGCACGGCTGCCGCTAAGCCCCGCCCCTGACGCGCCTCGGCTGGTAGCTCCGCCTACGGACGCATGACGCTGCATGCGTCCTGCGTCCCCTATCTTTAGCACTGGGGACGCAGGCCGTGCGCAGTATGCGTTTGGCGGCGCATGCGTCCTTTTGACGCTGCGCCGAGCGCACCAAATTGCAACCTGTTGCGTTTGGCGCTGGTCGGCGCAGCGTCAAAAGGACGCATGCGCCGCCAAACACATACTGCACACGGCCTGCGTCCCCAGTGCTAAAGATAGGGGACGCATGCAGCGTCATGCGTCCGTAGGCGGAGCTACCGGCGGAGGCGCGGCAGGGGCGGGGCTTAGCGGCAGCCGTGCGCAGCCCGACGCTGCGGCCGTAGACGCTAATTAGAAGCTAGCCTAACTTAATAATATCTACTATGCAACACAGAAGAAAGCCGGGAACCTCAGCTATATACCAAAAAATCTGGAAAACATTCTGTTCTCAATGTAAGGGGCTAGTATGTCATCCGGGGTCCAGATATTCCGCAGATTCTTGACTTTCTCCAGGCGGGCTTTGACAAAGGACTAAGGCCTAGTACGCTGAAAGTACAGGTGTCAGCCTTGGGCTCATACTTCGACTCCCCCCCCCCCCCCCCCCCCAGCCAATCATCCCTGGGTCGTGAGGTTCATAAAAGCCACTCAGCGGATGAGACCCACAATCTGTAGCTCTATACCACCTTGGGATCTTAGCTTGGTCTTAAATGAGCTGCGCAAAGACCCATATGAACCACTAGAGCAGGCCCCCTTAAAATCAATGACATTTAAAACCCTATTTCTAGTTGCAATAGCTACTGCTAGATGCATAGGGTAGATTCAGGCCCTGTCTATAGAGCATCCATATTTGAAGATCCAGGAGGACTGCATTGTCTTAAAATTAAATCCAGCCTTTCTTCCCAAAGTGGTTACAGACTTCTACTGGAGTCAAGAAATTGTACTACCGGCTTTCTGCCAGAATTACAACAATGAGACAGAATGCTCTCTCCACCTCTTGGACGTTAAGAGCTGTCCTCCAATACTTAGATGTTACAAAAGACTGGAGAGTAGACTCTAACCTCTTCATCCAGATGGCAGGCAAAAACAAAGGGAAGAAGGCATCGATAGCTACCCTGGCTAGATGGTTGAAGTCAACGATTAGTGCAGCATATGTGTAGGTGGGAGAGACTCCACCAGAAAACCTTAGAGCCCATTCTCTAAGAGCAGTTTCTGCCTCATGGGCAGAGAGCGCTGGAGCATCTATGGATCAGATATGCAGGGCCGCAACCTGGTCTAGATTTAGTACCTTTTGCAAACATAAGTTAAATGTTATGGCAAATCCTCAGACAGCCTTTGGGAAGAGAGTCCTCCAGGATATAATCCCTCCCTAGTTGGAGTAACATGGTAATTCTCCTGGTGGTGCTGTCAGGAGGGTCGTCCTGTAAAGTGGTAATTAGTCCTACCGATAATTGTATTTTCAGGAGTCCATCATGACAGCACCCCTTATATACCCTCCCTTGAATTTCCTATCTGAAGTGATGTAACATGTGTGGTAGGAGGTTCAATAAAAAAAAAATTTGCATTGCATCCATCCTGGTGTGGTACTTAGAAAATCACTGAAGGGTGTTGGTGGGGAGGGGCTATTTAACATCTTCTGTGTTCCTGTCCCTATCAAGAATAAGAAGGACAACCTCCTGGTGGTGCAGTCATGATGGACTCCTGGAAATACAATTACCGGTAGGACTAATTCCTACTATTTATACTAGCTATGAACCCGTTCTATGTCCGGGTGGCCAGCGTTTTCATGTATAGTACCCTCACCCCCCCCCCCCCCACTCCTGGTATGCATGGTACCCCCTTATCCATATACTGGTATTCATGGTTCCCTCAAGCCCCCGCCCCCCCACACAATCCTGGTATGCATGGTCCCCCTCACCCACTATTAAACTGCACACATTTAAAAAAAAAAAAAAATTATACTCCTCCTTTCTTCCCTGTGTCCAGCGCTGTCCTGTTCTGGGGATGCTGTGGTGCCGGACTTGGCGCCTGCGCAGTCCTCGCTTTCCGCCGCCATATTCTTGGAGACACACTGCAGTGTGTCTTCAACAAAATGGCGGCAGAAAGTGCCGATTCCGGCGCTACAACACGCCCACTCCAGACACCTGAAGACGCAAGACCTCGCCGGCAACAGCCTCACCGTGTTCGGTAAGGTATTTCGGAGATCGCGGTAATGCGTTCAGTGCTTGCGCATTACCGCGATCTCTTGGGGTTCTGCGTCACTCTGGGGGATGCGTCGCACTTGCGCAGTCTACAGAGGCTTCAGAGTGACGCTTAGCCCGTTATATTATAAACGCACCAATTCATTGTCATGTCTTCTCCCTCCCCACCCCCATCCTATATTCATCATCATTTACTCTCCCCCACCCCAATTCTTAATTTTTTTTTGTCTTCCACCCACAATTCATATATACTTCTTATACAATCCCCTGCAGCTCCACTTTTGGACTGGCATCTTGTTCTTACATGATGACACATACACAGCGTCAGCAGCTTGTCACAGAGGAAGCGTAGAGACTCCCTTGGAGCTGCACGGCCGTTTTGATGACTGTGAGCTCCAAGCCTCCCTGCGGCGAGATGTACGCCCCCAGTGGCAGCATGGCGGCACATTACCCTGGGGCCTAGTAAACAGAAGCACAAGAGTGGGGTCTGGACCGGTTCCACTGGGCTCCATACAGCAGTAAGGGCAGTAATGTCCTGATCGCGGCCCAGAGCGCGTCACTACAAATATGCAATCTGCATAAATTTGGTCACGCGTTGAATAGATGCGCGTGGCCCTGCTCTCCATAAGCATACTGAGCAAGGCTGAACACATCTAATCAGAATGTGGCCAGAAGAATGCAAATTGGAACCTTGCGGTGCCGGTAGAATCCTGACAGCGCACTGAGGATTCACAAGTCTGCAATCGCATAGAAGAAAAATATTTAAAAGTGAGAGTCCTCAGTGGTTGATACCTTTTAATGGCTAACTGAAAAGATGGTAACAAATTGCAAGCTTTCGAGACTGCTCGGGTCTCTTCATCAGGCTATAGTAATACAAAATCTGAAGAATCACATATTTATACACAAAACGGCACAGAAAAAAGGAATGCAAAAGATATGACAAGTGACGTGAAGCAGAATTATCATTATGTGAGAGGGAGAAACATAAATATTGGAACAGTTCATAGATAAGTCTGAATGTTTTATGGTCCTCTGATTCGGGTCTGGTTCCTGAATCAGAGGACCATAAAACATTCAGACTTCCTAAGAAGTGAGGACTCTCACTTATAAATATTTTCCTATCTACTGGCTACATGGTACATAGATATATATCGTTCCTGTATCAATCAAATAGACTGACTGCAGGCTTGTATCCCAAGCCTGTTAAACCCCTTTAAGCAGTGTGCCTTAATGAATTCGGTGCATCATATTCCAGAGTGCCGATCAGTAAGATGGGTGTGCCCAATGCTGGGGCTTAATGAATCAGCCCCGAAGACTCTACTCCCTGCTGGTGATTTTCTTTCTGGAGTTACAATATTCTCTAAAGCCCCCGTTACACACGGCGATATCGCTGAAGCGACAACGATTTTGACGCAAAAGCGACATCGCTAGCGATCTCGCTAAGTGTAACACGTGGAAACGACCGGATTCCCTGCTGCGATGTCGCTGATCGTGCACAAACGTTCAGGATCATTTTTGATCGCTGGCGTCACGCTGACCAGCATGCATCACTGTGTTTGACGCCCCTTATCAACGACGAGCTACCTCGTTGGCGACTCCGAACTCCTATAGATAGCGCTGAAGGACGCCTATTCAATGTCTGAATCGCTATTATAGACAGTGTGTGACACGGTACCAACGATCGCCGTGGTCGTTAGTGACATCGCTGATGCGTCGTTATGAAGATCGGCCTGTATGACTGCTTACTAGCGATGCACAAACGATCTTAGCCAGATCGTATCGTTGTCGGAATCGTTGGTGCGTCGCTACGTGTAACGGTACCCTTAGACTACAGACAATGCAGCATTAATAGTGGAAGGCAATTAATGTAATTTCTGTTTAAGTGCCAATTTGCTATCTTTTTTTTTTTTTGTGAACACTATCCCGTGTATTGAATTTACTTTAAAAACATTTTTATTTTTTTAGGAATTTTTCTTCAACATGACTGATTTATCAAATTTACCTGCTGATGTAGATGATTGGACTAAAGATCACGTAAAGCTATGGGTTACTGGAAAACTAACACATGACCCTGCAGATGCAGATATTCTGTACAATGAACATGTGTCTGGCAAGATTCTAAAGATATTAACTAAAAAAGACTTCTGGGATATGGGAATTAAGAAAGGACCTGCCGCTTTATTAGTCAATGGCCAGAAAGCACTTATTACACAAAGCAAAGAGGTTAAACAAAATAGTTCAAGTATTGTAAGTGGTCAACAAGCAGCGCAAAATGTCACACCTTCAGAAAAAAGGCTTGTCAAAACAGAAGCAAGATAAGGATAAGAGGGTAAGAGTTACGCCTTATGCTTTTGATACTCTTAAACTAATAAAGATTTGCTTTCATTATTAGTATTGTAAGTGGGCAACAAGCAGTGCAAAATAATGGCACACCTTCAGGTAAAACTGAAAAAAACCTAGTCAAAACAAAAGAAAATCTACATAATGAATTAGGAAATCTTGAAGTAATCCGTTCCGATGAGGTTAAGAGGGTAAGAGTAACGCCTTACCCTTTTGATACTCTTAATGAAAGCAAATCCTATACTCAATACCATTCTCTTCCATCTGAGTCTGGTCCATTTAATTATATTGACCCAATTCATGAATACAAGGAGTTCACCAACACACAAAATGCCACAGAAGAGGATAAAAAGATGAAATTCTGCAACAAAGTTTTTAAGTTTGCATGTGCATGCATGAATGCACGCACCAATGGCACCATCCATTTTGGAGTGTGGGACAAACCACATGGACAGATAGTTGGTATTCCTATAGACAACACTGAAATCTTTGTCAAGTATCACGATGAAATGATTGACAAATACTTTCAAGAAAATCAATTACATTTAGTGAAAAATTGCATTCGTCCACCCCGCTTTGTCAGTGTACTACACGAACAGAACACTCAGTCTGATTTAGTTGTTATAGAAGTAGATGTGGTTTCGGATATTGCTTACTGTGATTCACAAATATTTAGTATATTGCAGGACATTTACCAAGACAAGAAAAAAGATGAAGACAAGAACAAAGAATGGAGAAAGGGTAAAGAACTTGATTGTTTTCTACGAGATGGGGGGAGTTCCAAAAAAAAAAAAAAAAAAATGAATGTGAAAGAACTTTATTCTGCCATGAAATTTAGGGATGAAGATAGAAAAAGAGCAGAAGATAAGAGAAAAACGAAGCAAAGGTGTAACCAAGTGGATGGTTCTAAACTTGCTAGTTTACTAACCGGAAACCGGGGCTCATTGGATAATTCTTACTATAAATGGTACATCTTGGTTGTTAATAAATGCCATGAATCTCAAGCAAAGGATTTAGGATTCATTCAGGAGCTAAACTGGTTTGCTGTTTTTGATTTTGATCCAGAGTCAGTCACTAATGGATTATGTAAAGCCTACCAGCAAAATAGGAAGCCAAATTTACACTTCCCTCATCAGTACCTGAAAATGGAAAATTTAACGCAAAAGTATTGAAGACCTCAAGTTGTATCAACAACCCAGTTGGATTTTCTGTAACGGGAGACTTGATCTTTAGGGTCCAGAATACCAACCACTAAAATACAATTTGTGGCACAAGGAGAAAGCTGATGATGTCAGAAATCTCGTCTCTCTGTTTGCCAAAAAAGACATTATGGAAAGAGGGAAATTTCTTGTTGTTTTTCTATTACTTTCTACTGTTGAAGATCCTCTGGACCCTATGAATGAAGTGTTTCGTGCATTTTATCAAAAACTGAAACGTATGGAGGACATTTTATTTATTTGCAAAAATGAAGAAATCAGAGATGAAAAGATTTGCAAGCAGGAATGATAAGTGAGGAAGAAATGGAGGAGAGATGCATTTATAAGCTGCGCATTGAAGAGCTAAATGGCAGCATTCTTAGACTAAAATCTACTACTCGGTCAGCGAGTCGCTTCTTGCCATCACATGGTGGTTCCACTACTACTTTACTTAGGAAAGATGAAGACCTCATGACATCTTTAGATATTCTTTGTGTAAATGAATGCCAGGATACAGAAATAGAGAGTGATAAGTCAAAATTTCTTTGCAAGGAACATGGGGATACAATCGATACCTTGTTTTCCCCTTTAATTGAGGCAATATATAAGGATGAAGGGCCCGCTAATGTGGTAACTGTTCTAAAAGAAGGCACGATACGATTTCACCAGAACGCTTTCATCTGCCAAGCATTAGCAAGACACTTCTACATTAGGGAAAAGAATTTTACTGATTCTTCAAATTGGGCAAAAATGGCAAAACGCATTGCACCGACAAATTCCTTTATTTTTAGATACTTTAGGTCAGATCTTCCGAGTTGAAAGTGAAGATCGACGCAATAAAAAAAAAGACAATTCTATATCACCAGAACAACTTGATGAACTACAAAAAATTGCTACTAATGGATCAAAGACCTTTGAGGAGTGTCAGGAACAAACAGAAAAAGCAGAAAAGGAAAAATCTGCATGTGAAACATCTATCAGCGAACATTACGCTGTGTACAATACAGCAGGGTATCTGGGCCAGATTGAAGTCTGTCTATACACAGTAGATGTTCTTCATCTTATTCCATGGTTCAAATCAAATGACAACAAACTGTCTAGAAAACACTTGCAACAGTTCTTGTCTGGTAGATGGGATATTTCAGTGGACAACGTCAGTGAAGATTATGAAGAATTCAGTCGTGTTCTCAGTGACCACAGACCATTTTTAATGAAACTAAAAGCTTCTTTAAGAAAAGAATTTGATTTCTTCCAAGATTATTTTGTATATATGAAGCAGAAGACTGTTAATAATGAAAATACAGAATTCAAAACCCGAGTTTCTGACCATTATAAAAAATACATCGATCAGTTCCTTGATATGGATTTAATGCAGATTATCAGTGAGAAAGACCAAAAAAAGAAGAGCGATTTAATACGTAAAGAGAAATACAGGGCGGGTTTGGAACAATACAAAGCTGATAAAGTATCAGGAATCTTGGAATATCTCACAGACCATGGAAAGGATGTTAAAAAGATGGAATGCATTGTCAAAGCGTATACGTATCTGTTAGAGAAATCCACCCATGAATCAAAACTTTTAAAAATTTTATCTTTGCAAATATTGTTCTTCGTTGCATTTCTCCAAAATCTGCGGAGATAAAACCAGTGGAAACCCTTGAAAAGCATCTTACAGACATTATGTCTAACATTCAACGTAATGACAAATACCCAGAACCCTATTTCTTGGCCTCACTAATGTTCTGGCCACAAAACCTCCAAAAATTGGATACCAAATCTAAACACATAAGTCATTATGTAAAATCAATGAAAATGTCTTTTAAAGGCAATTATATGCACATGTTACGTGCCAAGCAACCTTTAGCTCATTTCTATCTTGGTAAAAAGGCTGGCCTAGAAAGGCTCATTCACAAAGGAAAAATAGATCAGTGTTTTTCTCACCATTATCCGATTTAAATTCTCTATGGCAAAGTGGAGACATCTGGAAAAGGGCAGAAATGAAAGAGCTCCTCCTACTTGTACATGGTGTGGTAAAAGAAAACATGATCTATGTGGAGTGCAGCAATGCACCCGATATCGCAGTTCAACCTGACGCTCATTGGAAACTTAGAAGTGGCCAAAGTATTGAGCGAGTAACTTTCTACTTGGGATTCTCTATTGCTGGACCAATTGCTAATAACATTGAAATTATATAAAAAGATTGCATTACCTGTTCTATTTTGCAGTGCGCCTAAACGGCCCTCTAAAGTTAGTGTGACACATACGTCTATAATAGTAATGTGTTTCACAAGTGTGCACTGTTCATAAATTTTGTAACTAACGAGTAACTATTTTTTATTTATTTATCCTCCAGGCATTGTAATACGAGAAAAGTGCAGCTCACCGTAATGGACATCGCTAGGTGTTCGGAGCACAGGAAACGCTGTGTCAAGGCGTGGAGAAATCAAAAACAAGAGGAATCCAACTCAACGAACTTGTGAGCAAACTTCTTTCTTTATTCACCAAACATGCTCAGCGGAGGGTAAAACACCTCTGCTGAGCACTTTTCGTGAATAAAGAAAGAAGTTTGTTCACAAGTTCATTGAGTTGGATTCCTTTTGTTTTTGATTGTAATACTATGCATTTTTGTAAGACACATTCTTCATTACCTTATTTTACTTCTCTTTTGCTTGTTTCTCGTGCAGATATTAGGCTGCAATGATGTTTCAATGCCCAATTTTTGCTCTTTTTAAATTGCTTTACAACTGCTGCTCAGTACTCCATTCACTGGAGTACAGGAATACCCTGTCTGAGCATGGGGAGAGTGCAGAGGCTCAGAAAGGGAGAGACATACACAGACTGAATGTGCGGAGATTGCCATGCAGTAGTTCAAAGGAGCTTCCAAGGTAGCATGATCCGAGCATTGAAAGATCACTGCAGCAAAGTGTTTGACAGAAAAGCAAGCAAACTAAGATTGAGAATATTTCACAATGCCTAAAGAATAATTTAAAGTTTAGTTACTCTCCAAATAGATTGTCCACCATTTGGGGACTTTTTTTTCTTAAGTGTATGTAACCAGGCTAAAAATAATTTTTGCAATTGTTTTTTTATTATCAATTTTGCAGTTTCTATAGCCACTGTATTGCTGGCTTTAGATTGAGTATACTGAAATTTACTCAGCCTGTTAGGCCAGTCTGACATGTTACATTTTATTTATCTTTTCTGAGCTCCTCTTAGCTGATTGATGTCTACAAACCTCATAAAAATTGATAGCAAAAGAAAAAAAAAAAAGCTTGTAAAAGCCAAACTGTGCAATATTTTTAATGAAATTTTCTAGCCATTTAACTTTCATTAGTTTCTGTAGAGAAATGTGCATTTATTCAGTTGAACCAATGTCTTCCAATAATTTCTTACAAGCTGTTTTGATCCCAGTAATTTTGTACTAATCTATGTACATGAAATTTGGCTACTAATTGTCGTGACCTTTATAGTGATTTCATGAGATTTTCTTTGTAAGCACAATAAAAATGTATTGAACATTAAACCAAAGTTCTATGTTAATGCTTTAATGTACTGTATTTGTAGTAACTTTACTTCAACTAACATTTGCCATATAAAGCTGGTATAAACCGGGGCCTCGTACCTTGCCTTAGCTTCTGTGCTCAGTCTGTACTACAGAAGTAGTGTACAGGAATACACCAACCAAAGTAACAAGGTAATACAAACGGATAAAGAAAAATACCAATCTTACAAATATATGCACTTAAACAACAGAGGTAAAAACCAGGGAGTGGAGAATGGGGTTAAAAAGAAAAAGTAGAAGAAAGGGAATCACACTCAAAACCTAGCAACAGTCAGAAATAAATCCACCAAACACCTCCAGCAACAACCACCACCACCACCAACAACCTCCAGCCATGCAGCATAAGCTATTCTGCCAATGAGTGGTAGCCAGGGCCCAGATTATATAGGAGATGGGAGTGGCTAATAGTGCTCAGCTGAGAGCCTTAATGCAGGAAATCTTCCAGGAGCTCGCAACTGAGCAGATTAACCCCTGCACTGCTAAAATAAATTTACACTGTTTAATATGAAAGTGAAGTGCTTCTAATCAGCGCAGGAGTTGGAGAAATCAGACTCTGTGGTCTTCTGGCTCCTCTCTGTTGTGGTAAACCCGTGACAGTACCCCCCCCTTCTACGAGGGACCTCCGGAAACCTCAGAACAGGGTTTGTCAGGGTGTGCCACGTGAAAAGACCGGATCAGCTTGGCCGCATGGATGTCAGATGCTGGTACCCACATCCTCTCTTCAGGACCGTATCCCTACCAGTGTGTCATGGGAAGCCTAGGTAACTTTAGGCTGAAACCACGGGGCCCCTGCGGTGTCCCTCAGACGAGGGGAACCCTGTCTGTCCCTCAACCCAGGGTTTACACTGAAGGTGTGCCTGCCTGGACCTCCACCCTGTCCTTGTCTCCTGTCCAGCCCTAAGCTGAACCCACCACCCTCCACCCAGTGAGGAGACCAAACACCAGACCCCACAAATAAGTATGGACAGGGATAAAGGAAACGCACCACACCGCGTACACACAGGAGAATACAATAATGTGCAAGGGCAACCAAAAAATACAACACAGGGAGGCAAAAATGGCAACAATGGAATATACTTCACCAGAAACCGTATGCTCCTTAGACCACCACTCCAGACCTGTATCGCTAGCACAAGGCAAGAGCTATAGTCGGCGATGCCCATAGTCACGCAGGACAATTTAAAGACAGAGGGCGTGGCTAAGCCCTCAGCCAGAATGACAACCTGGTTAACCCAATCCAAGCCGGATCAGAAGACCAACCAGCGCCGCTGAGAACCAAGTGGTAGGATAGGGTATTACCGCTGTCTGCTGGACACCCTGGTGCGAACAGTGGCCGACATGACAGTACCCCGCCTTCTACGAGGGACCCCAGGAACCTCACAATGTCGAGGACCCGGCTTGTCCGGATGGCGGCGATGAAACCCTGTAATCAGTCGGTCCGCATGTATGTCCGAAGCCGACACCCAAGTCCTCTCAGGACCATAGCCACGCCAGTGGACCAGGTACTGTAGAGTGTGACGCACTACCCGAGAGTCGACCACCTTGGACACCTCAAACTCCAACGTGGCATCCACCAAGACGGGAGGTGGTGGCACGGGAGAAACATCAACAGCACCCACGACTTTCTTAAGTAACGCCTTGTGAAACACATTATGTATCTTGTATACGGCAGGTAACTCCAAACGAAATGCCATAGGGTTGTTAATTGCGGAGATCCTAAATGGACCAATGAACCTGGGACCCAACTTAAGCGATGGTATTTTGAATTTGATGTTCCTTGTAGAAAACCACACCCAATCACCCACACAAAGGTCCGGACCTGGCACACGTCTACCATCAGCCACACGTTTGTACCTATAACCTACATTCAGCAAGCGCTGCTTTACTCTCCTCCAAACGGATGACAATTGTGCTCCCAACTGGTCCTCCTCAGGGACGCCCGTAGAGCACCCTTGGCGCAAGGTACAGAATTGGGGATGTTGACCATAAACACAAAAGAAAGGAGATTCCCCAGACGATTCCTGACAATAATTGTTTATCGCGAATTCAGCCAGAGGAAGAAACGCCGACCACTCTTCCTGATTGTCAGACACAAAACAGCGTAAGTATTGTTCCAGGTTTTGGTTCATACGCTCAGTCTGCCCAATCGACTGCGGATGGAAAGCCGATGAATGAGACAATTTAATCCCTAGCCGTGAACAAAAAGCTCTCCAAAATTTTGCCACAAATTGTGTACCTCTATCAGATACAATGTCAGACGGGACACCATGAAGTCTGACCACCTCGCGAATAAATACCTTAGCAAGGGTCTTCGCATTGGGCAAAGATGGCAAAGCAACGAAATGCGGCATTTTAGAGAACCGATCAACTATTACCAGAATGACCGTGTTCCCAGCCAAGGAGGGCAAATCCGTAATGAAATCCATGGAAATCTCAGTCCATGGCTTACTGGGCACACAGAGAGGATGCAACGTGCCAGCAGGACGGGAGCGTGGTGTCTTGGCCCGTGCGCACGTGGTACAGGCTGACACATATGAGGCCACGTCCTGCCAGATTTTGGGCCACCAAAAACGACGTGATACAAGTTCCAGAGTGCCCTTAACCCCTGGGTGGCCCGCCAGGACAGTATCGTGATGTTCCCCTAACACGATTAAGCGTAATAGGTGTAGTGGCACAAACGATTTATTAGGAGGCAGATCCGGCGGTACCTCCTCCTGAGCCTCAGCAATCTCTGCCTCAACTTCTGTCGTGAGAGCCGAGACCACAACTCCCTTTTGGAGGATAGGCACCGGATCCTCACGTGGCTCTCCACCCGGAAAACATCTGGACAAGGCGTCCGTCTTAGTATTCTTAGAACCTGATCGGTATGTCACAAAAAAATTGAACCGGTTGAAGAATAATGCCCAGCTAGCCTGTCTGGGGGACAGGCGTTTAGCAGACTCTAAATAAAGCAGATTTTTATGGTCTGTTATAACAGTAATCTGATGGACAGCCCCTTCCAAGAAGTGTCGCCATTCCTCAAATGCCATCTTGATGGCCAACAATTCCCTGTTACCAATATCGTAATTATGCTCGGCAGGCGACAGCTTCTTGGAGAAGTAGGCACACAGATGCAATTTGCCCAAGGATGGACCCTGAGACAGTACCGCCCCCACTCCAACCTCAGATGCATCCACCTCCACGGTAAATGGTAGGGAGACATCAGGCTGAACCAGGATGGGAGCTGAAGCAAAACTGTTTTTGAGGAATTCAAACGCGCGCACAGCAGCCTCAGACCAGTCAGAAAAATTGGTACCTTTTTTAGTCATGTCGGTGAGCGGCTTAGCAATCATAGAAAAATTCTTAATAAATTTCCTATAATAGTTTGAAAAGCCCAGGAATCGCTGAAGCGCCTTGAGATTATCAGGCCGATCCCACTGCAGCACCGCTTGCACCTTAGCAGTGTCCATTTTAAACCCTGAGGTGGAAATTACATAACCCAAAAAAGGTAATTCTTGGACGACAAATACACATTTCTCAAGCTTGGCATAGAGCTTGTTCTCCCTGAGCAACTGCAATACCTGCCTAACATGCTCTATGTGTGCCTCACGGTCGCGTGAGTAAATAAGAATGTCATCAAGATATATAATAAATTTCCCCAAGATATGAGAAAAGACATCATTTATGAAATGTTGAAATACTGCTGGCGCGCTCGTCAACCCAAATGGCATCACCAAATTCTCAAAATGACCCTCAGGGGTATTAAATGCCGTCTTCCATTCATCCCTTTGACGGACTCTTATGAGATTGTACGCCCCCCTGAGGTCAAGCTTGGAAAACCATTTGGCACCAGACACTTGGTTTAACAAATCGGGTATCAGTGGCATCGGGTATGGGTCACGAACCGTAATCTGGTTGAGTTCCCTGAAATCCAGACAAGGGCGTAATCCGCCATCTTTCTTCTTGACAAAGAAGAACCCCGCCGTTAATGGAGATGATGAAGGCCTGATGTGCCCTTTGCTTAGACTTTCTGCAATGTATTCTTTGAGAGCTTGCCTCTCAGGACCTAAGATATTAAACATCCTGGCTTTCGGTAACTTGGCCCCCGGTTTTATCCTAATAACACAGTCATAGGGTCGGTGCGGTGGCAGCTCTGAACAACCTCTTTCAGAAAATACATCAGCAAAGTCCAGCAGTGGCTCCGGGATGCTGGGAGTCACAGCGGAGATACACGTGGCCAGACAACTCTCCTGGCAATATCTGCTCCACTGGATTATGTCCTGGGTTTTCCAATCAATCACCGGAATGTGCATAGACAACCATGGAAACCCCAGAACTACCTGAGCAGGTAAATTACTGAGCACCTTACATGTTACCCGCTCAGAGTGTAGGACCCCAATGTGGAGTTTTACATCAGCCACAAACTCTTTAATCTCCCCTTGTGAGAGAGGGGAGGCATTGATGGTAACCACCCGGATAGGATTAGGCAGCGTTTCCACCTTAAATCCCGCTGTACGCGCAAACTTTTCATCAATGAGATTAGCGGCTGAACCACTATCTACAAATACAGTAATCGACAGCTCTTGGCCCACGATTACTACCTTGGCAGGGAGCATACACTGGGAGACCACCACAGAGGATATGCAAAGGCTCAGACTAGACTCCTCCAAACCCTCAGCCTAGCAGTTTTCCGCCGGCACATCTTTCTTAGGTGCCAGGGGGCAAGCATTAATAAAATGTCCTTTTTTGCCACAAAAAAACATACCCCTTGCTTTCTGGGCAAAGGACATTTATGCTTGTTATTATGTGTATGTGATATACCAGCGATCTGCATAGGTTCCACGGATTCACCCGAGGCAACCTCACCAGAGGCAATGTCTCCTGCGACCTCTGTCAAAAGCGGCGATCAATGCGTACTACAAGCACCATAGCAGCCTCCAGAGAGGCGGGAGTCTCATACATTAGCAGAGCTTGTTTAACCCTTCCAGAAACCCCATGCAAAAATTGACTCCTTAGTGCAGGGTCATTCCATTGAGTGTCCACAGCCCAGCGATGAAATTCCGTACAATAATCCTCCGCCAGTCGCTCACCCTGCAGTAGAGAGCGTATTTTAGATTCTGCTAACGCCAGTCTGTCAGGATCGTCATAGATTAAACCAAGAGCAGAAAAAAAAGCCTACGGACTCAAATACAGGTGAATCAGAAGGTAGTGAAAAAGCCCATGCTTGTGGATCACCACTCAGCAAGGAAACTACCAAGCCCACATGCTGAGCCTCATTTCCTGAGGAGAGTGGACGCATACGAAAATACAATTTGCAGGATTCACGAAATGCAACGAACTTACAGCGATCACCAGAAAATCGTTCAGGAAGAGGTAACTTGGGTTCAGCTGCCCTGACGGCTGCCTCAGTTTGAACAGCAGGAACTGACAGGCCTTGTTGCTGGACCGCCCCCCTCAGTTCAGTGACCTGTATGGACAGAGCCTCCAGCTGCTTGGTTATGGAGACTATAGGATCCATGGTAAATAATCCTTTTTTTTTTTTTTCTTGGGCCGACTATAATGTCATGGGAAGCCTAGGTAACTTTAGGCTGAAACCCCGGGGCCCCTGCGGTGTCCCTCAGACTAGGGGAAACCCTGTCTGTCCCTCAACCCAGGGTTTACACTGAAGGTGTGCCTGCCTGGGCCTCCACCCTGTCCTTGTCTCCTGTCCAGCCCTAAGCTGAACCCACCACCCTCCACCCAGTGAGGAGACCAAACACCAGACCGCACAAATAAGTATGGACAGGGATAAAGGAAACGCTCCACACCGCGTACACACAGGAGAATACAATAATGTGCAAGGGCAACCAAAAAATACAACACAGGGTGGCAAAATGGCAACAACGGAATATACTACACCAGCCAGCGCCGCTGAGAACCAAGTGGTAGGATGGGGTATTACCGCTGTCTGCCGGACACCCTGGTGCGAACAGTGTCCGACATGACACAGTGACCGACGAGCTAAGCGAGAATCAATGATCTTGGCTATTTGTGATTCCAAATTTACATCCACAATCACTGGAGATGGCAGTAGCGGTGATGGTAAAAGGACACAACATATTTTAAGTAGCGATCGATAAAACACATTATGGATCCTAAAAGTGGGCGACAAGCAGGGCTGTCACTAGGAATTTCGGGGCTCCATACTGGCAAAATTTTCGGGGGCCCCTTGAGACTCCGCCCAGGCTCCACCCAGCCCCGCCTCCACCCCTCGAACTGTCCACAGTCCCACCGCTCTCTCTTGGAAAAACTCCGCTTCTCACCTATCACACATTAACAGTTCCCATCACCAGATCACACATATAGCCAGCAGCATTTGTTTTGGCCAATAGATTTTTTTAAACCGCCACCATAACAGGGTAGACACTTTTGGCCAGGCCCTACTCTACTCTAACCTATTAAATATCTATTAAATATCTGTTAAAATATGCAATACAATTTAGGTACATTATTTATTTTTCAATTTTTAAAATGACCAATAATATCACATACAAGGAACAAATGCCGCTACACCATGTCCAGACACCATATTACCACCACATAGTGACCAAATAATAGCTAGCACATACAAGGGGCAAATACCACCGCACCATGTCCAAACACCATATTACCACCACATAGTGACCAAATAATAGCACATACAAGGGACAAATACCACCGCACCACAGGGCTGTGGAGTCGGTATAAAATAGGTACAGTAGTTCAATGCAGAATGTGCTGAATATTTTTTCATAGGAATTTGGGAAAGTTATGAAATATCCTATAAATGGCTGTTCTATTCCTGATCTAAGGCTACATTAACACACAGCATTTTTCCTGCATTTTTTGAGGATACGTTTTTCAGCTGCAAAAGCAGATCAGCTTTTTAAAAAACCGCTTCACCTGAAAGGTTTTTGAGCTCATAGATAATGTTTTCAATAGCAAAAGCAGATTAGAAATCTGCTCTATCTATCCATCCATTTATCCATATCTGTCTATCCATATCTTATCTGTACCAAAAAGATTGAAAGCCGTGTAGCACACAAAGTAACACTTTTTTTTAGCACCAGTCAGGTACACCTCATAGCTACCCAAAAGGACACCCAGGACAGGCATTGCTCGTCTTCAGTAACACATCAACATCAATTGATAGTTGGAATAAATAGACTGCATTCATCACCACATCTTCTTAAGGTGCAGGCTTTATTTTCAAATGTAGGGGTGTGCAGTATGAGGTTCTGCAGCAGCTGAGGTGTGCAGTATGAGGTTCTGCGGAACAGTATGAGGTTCTGCTCCCCCTAAGTTTAATCCTGGCTTCGCCCATGGTCTGAATGTAGTCTGAGGATCTAGGCTTTGTCTTAGCTGAGATAAGTCAGTGTTTATATATATATCTTTATAATCTTCATGCATGTTGTATACTGATCAATATGTGGATAGTTTATATGTTTGATCTGCTTTTTTAGCTCATGTTTTTAAGTCTCTCACATATGTTTATAATTACCCTGATGGGAGTGGGATGTATATAAGGTTCCATGTTTGGAAAGCAGATTAGATTCTGGACCGTGAAGAAGGCGGGTTTTACCGCTGAAACGCGTAGTCCTATCTGCACTACTTTCCTGCGTTATTGCTGTTTTGAACTGCTTGGACCATTGTATTTTAACCCCTTCATGACCCAGCCTATTTTGACCTTAATGACCTGGCCATTTTTTGCAATTCTGACCAATGTCCCTTTATGAGGTAATAACTCAGGAACGCTTCAACGCATCCTAGCGATTCCGAGATTGTTTTTCGTAACATATTGGGCTTCATGATAGTGGTAAATTTAGGTCGATAATTTTTGCGTTTATTTGTGAAAAAAATGGAAATTTGGCGAAAATTTTGAAAATTTTGCAATTTTCAAATTTTGAATTTTTATTCTGTTAAACCAGAGAGTTATGTGACACAAAATAGTTAATAAATAACATTTCCCACATGTCTATTTTACATCAGCACAATTTTGGAAACAACATTTTTTTTCGTTAGGAAGTTATAAGGGTTAAAAGTTGACCAGCAATTTCTCATTTTTACAACAAAATTTACAAAACCATTTTTTTAGGGACTACCTCACATTTGAAGTCACTTTGAGGGGTCTAAATGGCAGAAAATACCCAAAAGTGTCACCATTCTAAAAACTGCACCCCTCAAGCTACTCAAAACTACATTCAAGAAGATTATTAACCCTTCAGGTGCTTCACAGGAACTAAAGCAACATGGAATTAAAAAATGGACATTTTAATTTTTCCAACCAAAATTTTATTTTAGCATCAGTTTTTTCATTTTCACATGGGTAACAGGATAAAATGTATCCTAAAATTTGTTGGGCAATTTCTCCTGAGTACACTGATACCTCATATGTGGTCATAAACCACTGTTTGGGCGCACAGCAGGGCTCAGAAGGCAAGGAGCGCCATTTAACTTTTTGAATGTAAAATATGCTTGAATGTTTAGCGGTTGCCATGTCTTGTTTTAAGAGTACCTGTGTGCCTAAACATTGGAGCTCCCCCACAAGTGAGCCCATTTTGGAAACTAGACCCTCCAAGGAACTTATCTAGATGCATAGTATGCACTTTGAACCCCCAGGTGCTTCACAAATTGATCTGTAAAAAAAAAAGTACTTTTTTTTTCACAAAAATTTTATTTGGCCTCAGTTTTTTCATTTTCACATGGGCAACAGGATAAAATGGATCCTAAAATTTGTTGGGCAATTTCTCCTGAGTACATCAATATCTCATATGTGGTCATAAACCACTGTTTGGGCGCACCGCAAGGCCCGGAAGGGAAGGAGCGCCATGTGACTTTTTGATTGGAAAATTAGCTCCAATCGTTAGCGGACACCATGTCGCATTTGGAGAGCCCCTGTGTGCCTAAACATTGGAGCTCCCCCACAAGTGACCCCATTTTGGAAACTAGACCCCCGAAGGAACTTATCTAGATGTGTGGTGAGCACTTTGAACCCCCAAGTGCTTCACAGAAGTTTATAACGCAGAGCAGTGAAAATAAAAAAAAAAATTTTTTTCCTCAAAAATGATTTTTTAGCCCGCTATTTTTTATTTTCCCAAGGGTAACAGGATAAATTGGACCCCAAAAGTTGTTGTCCAGGTTGTCCTGAGTACACTGGTACCCCAAATGTGGGGGAAAACCACTGTTTGAGCGCACGGCATGGCTCAGAAGGGAAGGAGCGTCATTTGACTTTTTGAATGGAAAATTAGCTCCAATCGTTAGCAGACACCATGTTGTGTTTGCAGAGCCCCTGTGTGCGTAAACTTTGGAGCTCCCCCACAAATGACCCCATTTTGGAAACTAGACCCCCTAAGGAACTTATCTAGATGCATAGTGAGCACTTTGAACCCCCAGGTGCTACACAGAAGTTTATAACGCAGAGCCGTTAAAATAAAAATATTTTTTTTCCCTCAAAAAATACATTTTTAGCCTGCTATTTTTTATTTTCACAAAGGTAACAGGATAAATTGGACCCCAAAAGTTGTCCAGCTTGTCCTGAGTACGCTGGTACCACATATGTGGGGGGGAACCACTGTTTGGGCACACGTTGGGGCTCAGAAGGGAAGTAGTGACGTTTTGAAATGCCGACTTGATTGAATGGTCTGTGGGCGTCATGTTATGTTTGCAGAGCCCCTGATGTACCTAAACAGTGGAAACCCCCCACAAATGACCCCATTTTGGAAACTAGATCACCCAAGAAACTAATATAGATGTGTGGTGAGCACTTTGAACCCCCAAGTGCTTCACAGAAGTTTATAACGCAGAGCCGTGGAAATAAAAAAATATTTTTTTTTTCCTCAAAAAATTATTTTTAGTCCACTATTTTTTATTTTCACAAGGGTAACAGGATAAATTGGACCCCAAAAGTTGTTGTCCAGTGTGTCCTGAGTACGCTGGTACCCCATAAGTGGGGGGGACCACTGTTTGGGCACACGTTGGGGCTCGGAAGGGAAGTAGTGACGCTTTGAAATGAAGACTTGATGGAATGGTCTGTGGGCGTCATGCTACATTTGCAGAGCCCCTGATGTACCTAAACAGTGGAAACCCCCCACAAGTGACCCCATTTTGGAAACTATATCACCTAAGGAACTAATCTAGATGTGAGGTCAGCACTTTGAACCCCCAAGTGCTTCACAGAAGTTTATAACGCAGAGCTGTGAAAATAAAAAAAAATTTTTTTTTCCTCAAAAAGTGATTTTTAGCCCACTATTTTTTATTTTCACAAGGGTAACAGGATAAATGAGACCCCAAAAGTTGTTGTCCAGTTTGTCCTGAGTACGCTGGTACCCCATATATGGGGGGGACCACTGTTTGGGCACACGTTGGGGCTCGGAAGGGAAGTAGTGACGCTTTGAAATGCCGACTTGATGGAATCGTCTGTGGGCGTCATGTTACGTTTGCAGAGCCCCTGATGTACTTAAACAGTGGAAACCACCCACAAGTGACCCCATTTTGGAAACTAGACCCCCCAAGGAACTTATCTAGATGTGTGGTGAGCACGTTGAACCCCCAAGTGCTTCACAGAAGTTTAGAACGCAGAGCTGTGAAAATAAAAAAATATTTTTTTTCCTCAAAAAGTGATTTTTAGCCCACTATTTTTTATTTTCACAAGGGTAACAGGATAAATTGGACCCCAAAAGTTGTTGTCCAGTTTGTCCTGAGTACGCGGGGGACCACTGTTCGGGGACACGTTGGGGCTCGGAATGGAAGTAGTGACGTTTTGAAATGCCGACTTGATGGAATGGTCTGTGGGCGTCATGTTACGTTTGCAGAGCCCCTGATGTACCTAAACAGTGGAAACCCCCCACAAGTGACCCCATTTTGGAAACTAGACCCCCCAAGGAACGTATCTAGATGTGTGATGAGCACGTTGAACCCCCAATTGCTTCACAGAAGTTTATAACGCAGAACCGTGAAAATAAAAAATCTTTTTTTTCCACAAAAATAATTATTTTAGCCCCCATTTTTTTATTTTCCCAAGGGTAACAGGAGAAATTAGACCCCCAAAGTTGTTGTGCAATTTTTCCTGAGTACCCTGATACCCCATAAGTGGGGGTACACCACTGTTTGGGCACACATCGGGGCTCGAAATGGAGGGAGCACCGTTTGACTTTTTGAACGCAAAATTGGCTGGAATAAATGGTGGCTCCATGTCGCGTTTGGAGAGCCCCTGATGTGCCTAAACAGTGGAAACCCCTCAATTCTATCTCCAACCCTAACCCCAACACACCCCTAACCCTAATCCCAACCCTAATCATAACCCTAACCACAACCCTAATCCCAACACACCCCTAACGAAATCCCAACTCTAACCCTAACCACAAGCCTAACCGTAATCCCAACCCTAATCCCAATTCCAACCCTAACCCTAAGTTCAACCCTAACCCTAAATTCAACCCTAACCCTAAGTTCAACCCTAACCCTTAGTCCAACCCTAACCCTTAGTCCAACCCTAACCCTTAGTCCAACCCTAACCCCTAGTCCAACCCTAACCCCTAGTCCAACCCTAACCCTTAGTCCAACCCTAACCCTTAGTCCAACCCTAGCCCTAACCCTAGCCCTAGCCCTAACCCTAGCCCTAGCCCTGGACGTAACCCTAATGGGAAAAAAAAAAAAAAAAAAAATATTTTATTATTTGTCCCTACCTATGGGGGTGATAAAGGGGGCGGTGATTTACTTTTTATTTATTTTGATCACTATGAAAGTTTATCATAGTGATCAAAATGAATGAATCTGCAGCGTTGCAGATTCGATTCGGCGCACTGCGCATGCGCCCGCCATCTTGCAAGATGGCGGCGCCCATGACGCTGGACGGCAGGACACCAGGATGGATAGTGGGAGGTCGGAGGCACAAAGGAGGGTGAGAGTGGGTGATCGGAGGGGCGATCGGAGGGCTGGGGGGGCGGAGGGAAGGCAGAGGGGCAGATCATGACAGCGGCTGCCGATCGGTGCCGTCAGACGGTGGCGGCAGCCGATCGGTGCCGTCAGTCGGTGTGGGGGGGGTCGGGTCTCGGTGTCCAGCCATGTCCGATGCTATTTCAGCATCGGCCATGGCTGGATTGTAATATTTCACCAATTTTCATTGGTGAAATATTACAATCGCTCTGATTGGCAGTTTCACTTCTAACAGCCAATCAGAGCGATCGTAGGCACGTGGGGGCTAAGCCACACCCCCAGGTGTTAACTCTGAAGGGTCCTTTGTGTGCGGGTCGGGTGACCTTTCAGTGACCCCGGTCACCCGACCCGCAGGGGGGCTATTTATAGCATGACGCCTACGTAGGCGTCATAGGTCGTTTGGGCACTGCTTTTCATGACGCCTACGTAGGCGTCATAGGTCGTGAAGGGGTTAAAAGATTTATGAATAAAAAGAAAGAAATTTTTTTTAACAGCATCCTGGATTGCTCACGTTATTGCTGGACCTTGCTTTGCCGTTGTTCACATTTGTATGGATGGACTCCTACATCCTGATCTGGGCACAATGGAGTTAACCAGGTTAGCTGAGGTTCCAGGTGGTTCACAGGAGTGAGCTGGTCTACATTGTTGGATTTATATGTTATTGGGAGCTTTGACCGTGCTTCTCCCCATAAGGAACAGCTTTCCACTGCAGCAGGATTTATTTTCATTGGTCACTTGAATACAACATTTTACCTTCTAAGGATTCCACGAGAGATACAAAGGACCATACGGTACGTCTCAATAAGCTTGCCAGTATTTTTCAGGAAGATTTGAATGAAAATTGTTCTGTTGTTGAAAGTACTAACTCCATATTAAGTAAATTGGAGCAATCCTTACGTAAGGAGCAAAAGCTTTGGTGGGACCACAACTCCCTTAATGGATATTTGGAGAGGAAAATGATACCGCGTGGTCTCAGACTGAAAAAACAATCCACCACTGCTTATGGAGCGGACTTTCAAAAAAACTGGGACATTATTCTGAGCGAGTGTTCACTTAAATTGATTAAACTGATTATAGAGGAGGAGGATAAGGAACTTGTTAAAATTAATAATGAAATTGAGCTTATCAAAAATTCTGTTAAAAATCTGGAGACTTCAGATACCATCACTAAATTCCAGGACCATATGTATAATAATCTAAAAAGAAGGGAGCATTCTATCATAGCCATAAAGAAAAGAAAATTTCAGAGAGATCTTGATGATTATAAGAATGACAAAATATATAACTGGGCGAGTAATCCTCCCTCTATTTTGAGAAAACATAAGTCCTGGTATAAGAAACCTAAAGTATCTTTTAATTCTACGGCCAATTATGATACCTCTTTTGGAAAAACATCGGATGAATTAACGGACTCCTCAGTTGCTTCAGTAGCCAGTATTCAGACTGGTGGCAAAAAACACCAAAAAAGGAACTTTCAACAAGAAGGTGCCTTGCCAAAAAACGAATATGCAAGAGGGGAGGAAGGAAACACAAGTCCAAAAGGTTTTCATATGACGTTTCGCAAGCGCCGTTAATGGAGATTCCTGTATTCAATCTTTCTAGTTATATTTTGACAGACTCACAGATTGGACTCCTGTCTAAAGGACTAGGTTTTTCTCCAGTTAAAAAATTCAGTTTATTTGACACTATTGTTGATATCAATAGATTTGCACGTAATTTGACCCTTAAAGTTCATTATAATGAGGACAATACTCATGTGTATAATGATTTATCATCTGTCAGTATATCATCTGATAATAATTGTATTCATTTTAGTGAACAGGTAGCTGTCTCTAATTTAAGACAACTAGAGGGGGAGACAGAGTTGGAGGATAGGGTTTATTTAAATGACAGGTTTCAGACTCGTAATCCCATGTTCTACCCAGTAAAATCGAGACCTCCTTTCCTTGATTTTTTTCAGGAAACAATTGAAAGTGAGCTTGTGTCTCTTCATAATCAAGTAGAACATCAAGAGGTTAAATTTAATCTGAGTATTTCTGAACATAGGGCAATTGATGAACTGAGAGCTAATGGCGATCTCCTTGTTGTCCAGGCAGACAAGGGGGGCGCTATTGTGGCTCTCAATGCTGGTTTATACAAGAAAATGAACTTGCTGGATCTAGAAAACAGTAGCACCTATATTGAATTGCCATCCAATCCAACTAATTCATTTAATTCTGAATTATTACATCTATTACAGGTGGGAATTAGTATGGGTGCTATTTCAGACAGAATTAAAAAATTTATTTTTTGTGAAACACCGATTGTCCCAATATACCACTCACTCCCTAAAGTTCATAAAGAGGTTTTTCCTCCCCCTCTCAGACCTATCGTGTCTGGGATCGGATCACTTAGTGAGAAACTAGGGGAGTGGGTGGATTTTTATCTTCAACCTTTAGTGCCATTAACACCAAGTCATCTTAAAGATTCCAAAAGTATAATACAGATTATGGAAAAATTTCACTGGCAATCTGATTATGTGTGGTTATCTTGCGATGTGGTGGGGTTATATCCTTCTATCCCCCATCACGTCGCGTTACGATGCATCACATATTACTTGTCCAGATACAGTAATTATGAGGATTCCATTCAGAGGTTTATTGTTTCCTCAATTCAATTTCTTTTAAGCCACAATTATTTTGTGTTTGATGAGAGATATTTCCTCCAGACACAGGGTGTGAGCATGGGCGCCAAGTTTTCACCTTCCCTAGCTAACCTGGTTATGTCTGTGGGAAGAAAATTATATCTTTAATATTGATAACCCATACAAGGATAATATTGTTTGGCTGGGGAGATTTATTGATGATCTGATATTTGTCTGGAGGGGTAGTCTCTCATCTGCAAAAAGTTTTTTTTCTTATTTGGATTTGAATGATTTCAATCTAAAATTTACTAGTGGTCATGAGGTATCAATTAACTTCTTGGATTTAAAACTGACCGCGGATCTGGACAATGATGGGGTTCTGATATCTCCCTATAAAAAATCCATTGCATGCAATAGTATTTTAATGGCTTCCTCTAATCACCCCAAACATGTCATTCAGAATATTCCTGTGGGGGAGCTTATTAGACTAAAAAGGAATACTACATCTAGTGACAAATTGGAGGAAGGAATTGAAATGACCTGTAATAATTTAAAAAAAGGGGGGTATCCTAATTGGTCCTTGGAGAGAGCCAGGAAAATGGTAGCAGGCATGGATAGGGTTAAGCTGTTGGAATCTACTGAGAAAAAAAGACAGTTTGACTCTAAAAAAATCTAGGGTGGTTTTCAGTACCAATTATAGTCCTCAGTTTAATTCTATTGTTAAAATCATCAAAAAATATCTTCCTTTGTTGTCTCAGAATGATATTTTGAAAAATATTGTGGAAAATAATGATATTGCCTTTGTAGCAAGAAGAGCCCCGACTTTAGCTACATTATTATCACCCAGCATGTTCAAAGATCAAGATAAAATTTCCCCTAGCAATTGGTTAAAAACAACAGGATTTTTTAAATGCGGTGCCAATATCTGTAAGTGCTGCGGTTTTGCTAATAAATCTAAAATATTTACATCTATTTCCAATAAAAAACAGTTTAATGTTCTTTTATAAACTGTAATATGGAGAATGTAGTGTAGCTAATCAATTGCAATATATGCCGTATGCAATATTTAGGTTGCACGATGAACCCCCTTAAAACTAGAATCCGCAAACACCTATCAGACGCTAGTAATTTGCCTATGGTTGGTGCATCAGTAGCATCCCGACATTTTTCAAAAAAACATAATGGGGATTTACGCGGTTTCTCCTTTATGGGCATAGAGCATGTAAAAAAACCATTGAGAGGGGGAGATTTTCATAAAAAAGTGCTTGCAAGAGAGAGTAGGTGGATATTTGAGTTGGGGACTCGCATGCCACAGGGCTTTAATAACCGCCTGGATATCATTATGCACTATTGATATATTTGCACTATATAATGCTGGTTAATATTATTGTTCTATGTTTTTGTACCACTCAAATCTTATGGTCTGGTTATTGGATATTCCGATTGTATTTTTTTCCAGTATGTTGAATCCTTTCTTTATAATCTTCATGCATGTTGTATACTGATCAATATGTGGATAGTTTATATGTTTGATCTGCTTTTTTAGCACATGTTTTTAAGTCTCTCACATATGTTTATAATTACCCTGATGGGAGTGGGATGTATATAAGGTTCCATGTTTGGAAAGCAGATTAGATTCTGGACCGTGAAGAAGGCGGGTTTTACCACTGAAACGCGTAGTCCTATCTGCACGACTTTCCTGCGTTATTGCTGTTTTGAACTGCTTGGACCATTGTATTTTAATGGATTTATGAATAAAAAGAAAGAAACATTTTTTAACAGCATCCTGGAGTGCTCACGTTATTGCTGGACCTTGCTTTGCCGTTGTTCACATTTGTATGAATGGACTCCTACATCCTGATCCGGGCACAACGGAGTTAACCAGGTTAGCTGAGGTTCCAGGTGGTTCACAGGAGTGAGCTGGTCTACATTGTTGGATATATATATATATATATATATATATATATATACACACACACACACACACACACACAGCTTTATATATTAGATATATATATATATACACACAGTACAGACCAAAAGTTTGGGCACACCTCATTCAAGAGAATGCCAAGAGTGTGCAAAGCAGTAATCAAAGCAAAAGGTGGCTACTTTGAGGAACCTAGAATATAAGACATATTTTCAGTTGTTTCACACTTTTTTGTTAATTATATACTTCCACATGTGTTAATTCATAGTTTTGATGCCTTTAGAGTGTTAGGCGTCGGATTTCTGCACTTTCTCTTCAGGGATCCAGACCCTCACATTCTGAATTCTCCTGCTGTTTACCCACTGCAGAGGAGATTGCAGAGGAGATGGCCTTGCAGCAAGTCTCTCCTGAGGCTAAGTCCTTCTGTTCTGCTACTGAGCATGCTCATGGGACGATCTCCCATTGGAGATCGGGAGTCATGTGCTCAGGTCCTGCTCCAAATATCATTTGTCCATCTCAAAGATCTGGAGGCGTGCGGAAGGTCCCAGCTGCTATAAAAGGCGCGTATGGCTGTTTCGCCATGCGCTAGTATAGTCATACTTGCTGCTGTGTGAATGAGGATGGATGCATGATTCTGGTGACTGACTCATTTGAAACCCCCTTCCCTCTGATATTACGTATGTGATTAGGGATTGAGTTTAGTGCCAGCGCGCCTCTGCTTCATCATCCACAGTTGCTAGCGTCCGACATTACGCTTGCGTACTAGCATTGTCGTGTAGCGGCAGTGTCCCACGCCGCGCTGCAGTAGCAGCACTCCTTGGCGTCCGCAGTTGCGACGTCGCACACATGGTAGGTCTAGAGGGACGCAGTCCCGCTGTCATTGGCTCTGCTCCTGTGACCAGATACCGTGTGTGCAACTATTCTGAGCACTGTGACTTTAACAGGCTCAGCCCTATTGTATTTGTCTTGTGTTTGGCATCTCTGAGACTCAACAGAGATCGCTCTGCGCACCTGGGTGAAGTTCAACCCCGTGCGCATCTGCGCCATATTGCTCCTGCCACCACTTAGCTGTGGTTATATCATCTACTGCACGGTGGACCCCGAGCGGCGAACGCACTTTATTATTATTTTTATTTAGTGTGTTCCGCCGTTCCTAACACAGAGTGAATCTACAATTTTCATAGTCATGAAAATAAAGAAAACTCTTTGAATGAGAAGGTGTGTCCAAACTTTTGGTCTGTACTGTATATATGTAATCGATATTACATAGTATATGACACATTTACATTTTATTACAGTTTTTTGTGTTCTAAAGTTGTATTCCAATAACTATCTTATGTTCTATCTATATATCTTGATTATTGTATCATAAAAATGATTAAATGTCTGATGTTCACATTGTACTACAATATATTTTTAACTTAAATATAAGCAATATGTGTGGGAGTCGGAGTCGTGGAGTCGGTGTAAGGGAAATTGAGGAGTCGGAGTCACAGGTTTGGCTTACCGACTCCACAGCCCTGCCGCACCATGTCCAGACCACATATTACCACCACATGGTGTCTGAATACTATAATACTGATCATTAATAAAAAAAAACATAATACTATCACCATAAGTGCCATTATACACAGGAGATCTGTACTTAGTATGCAGTGTCTGTGTGCAGGAGCTCTGTATATAATGTACAGGTAACACAGTGATCACTGGCGACATTATACACAGGACCTCTGTATATAGTATACAGTGTATAGTGTCAGTGTACAGGTAACACACTAACTCACCAGTGATGTCTCTAGGTGAATTCCTTCATCCTTCCTTTTCATCCAGCACAGATCGCCATTACGTCTTCCAGCCAGGGCTCGTCTCTGCAGGAAATAACACAATTATCTAGAGCTCCGCTTGCAGAACACATTACTTATTTTTTCCCAACTTCTACATTATGCCACATGAAGAAAAAAAGGCGACAGTGTCGCTCTGCACAGTAACAGGACCGCCACCCCCCCATTTAAAACAGTATACTCAAAAAATTAAATACATCACTGCAGCAATAATATCCCTTAATTAACCCCTATGGTAATAATATCCCCCATCCTGACCCCCGTGTGCCTCATTCCTGGCTTCAGCCATATGTTCTCCCATCCTACCCTCATGAGTATCCATTCTGCCCCATCTGTCTCCATCGTATCCATCCTGCCCAATAATCCTGTGTGATCTGTCTCCAACCCTACCCCATCTGTCTCCAATCATGCCCGTATCTCCATTCTGCCCCATGTCTCCAATCATGCCCCATGTCTCACATCCTGCCCCCTCCTGTGTCTTACTGTCACATTCTGCCCCATGTCCTGCATTCTGCCCCAGCATCCAGCCCTCATGTCTGCATTCTGCCACAGTGTCCAGCATTCTGCCCCCATGTCTTGCATTCAGCCCCAGTGTCCAGCATTCTGCCCCGATGTCTTGCATTCTGCCCCAGTGTCTATCATTGGGGCATTTTGAGAGAACCCTACCTTGAAGTTCTAAGCACAAGGTCGGGGCCCGGTCCCCGAGGTTGTATGGATGCTAATGATCCTTCAGCAGACACCGGTGGAGTAGTGGGCTGTAAATGCACTACTCCCATCTCAGACTTGGGGGCACAACAGCAACATTAATAGTGAGCCGGGACTTAAGAAGCAAGGAGTCCCCGAAGCAGTCTACAGCTGTCTGCTGTACAAGGAAAGTTCATAAGAACATCTGTCAGGAGGAACTCCAGTGTAACTCAGTACTAGGAGTACTTCACACTTAAAGGCGCTATAGAGGAGACGTTCAGAAAGGCACATGTTGGCGGAGTGTTGGAGAGGAGCATCCTATCTTGCCTGGAGGTTGACTGAGTCCCTGACCCGGAGGACACAGCACGTAAGCAGACACTTGTGTGTACTACAGACTGAGTAAAGCTTTGGAACTACAAGCCCTGGTGTCCTCCATTTATTCCTGCGCCAACACACCTTGTACCGCTACATCTGGGTACAAGCTTCTACACTGCCTGCGCCTCTCCTCTACTCCTACATCTACACTGCCCTGGGACTATTGGGATGATTTAGCGAATCCTGCTTTGAGCAGGGGGTTGGACCAGATGGCCCAGGAGGTCTCTTCCAACTCTACGATTCTATGATTCTATGACTACAGCTCCACCTGTGGGGAGCTTCACCATCTTGGCTGCAACACACCACCAGTCCCAGAGGATCTGCATGCAGCGTCGGCTTACCATCTCACTTGCCGAACACAGGTGGCGTCACAATCTATTCATTTAATCCATTACATCCACCATTGCAATTCCCCTTTTATTTGGGAACCCAGGGCCACGGACCGGGTCACCGCTGCTGTGACATTCCCATCTGAGAGACCGGCCCGGTACCGAGTACCCCACAGCCCTGGGAGGGCGACCCAAACTTGGCATCACGAACAGGATGACGAGACCCGATGCCATTGGGTTCTGAGTGCCTAAGACTTAAAGTTTTTGAAAATGTGCAGAAGACCCAATTTAATAGACTGTAAAATGAATGTTAAAAATGGCCGCTGGCGTGGTGAAGAGGGGCGTGATATATGGGAGGTCCTAAGAAAAGACCGCGAACTGTCCTGGGCCTCCCCTGCCTGAATTACTATGCAACGGCGACATGGCTCACCCCCCCCCCGAGGGGTTCGTATACTGGCTTGGTATGGAGGAGTTGGAAGAAGACGCTACCCCCAGAAGGAGGAGTGGAAGCCAGTGGCGGGAAAAGAGTCCAGACAGGAAGAAGAACGCCATCTTGGAAGGAGACGGGAGGAGGCCTGCGGAGCGCAAGGAGGTTATGCTGAATCTCCTCGGCGCCATGGCTGAAGGCTCCAACCCAGTGTCCGAGATGAACCCCAGCAGCTGGAGGACGAAATAGCCCAGCTGACGAGCCACCTGCAACTGAGGCAGGAAGCGTTATGGACCTTAAATCTGCAGCGCGCCTAGGAAGGGCCTACACCTGCGGTACCCACCACACCGGTACCCGCCGCTGCTGCACCGGATCTTTTCCAGGCAGACTCTGTGGAGCCTGCGACCGCTGCCATACCCCCGGCAGCATCCATTGTTCCCTCCCTGCCGTTACCACCGGAGGAGCTGTCTGAGGCCTTGGGAGCCGAAGCGGAGGAAGAGGAGCTCCCGCCTGGACCTGACGCGGCTGCATAGGTCCCACCAGAGACCCCTGCGGACCCGGAGCCGTCATTAGCTCCACCGCCGTCCCCGGTGTCCCACCGAACAGCATCCACTGCCACCATACCGGCGGAGCCTACACCTGCCCTCCTAACGGGTTGCCACCTGAATTCACACTGTCGGAGGCTGGTCTGATGCAGTTCGAACTGGGGATGTTGGATGAGTCACCCATGGACACTAGGCTGTCAGAACTGGGGAGGTGAAAGAGGTCCTTACTGAGAAGGGTACGGCTGGAACAGGCGTGCACGATTCAACATCTTCAGGGCTTAGAAGAGTCTAGGCCGCTTTGGGATATTGACACCGGGATCCCTTGGCTACCGATCCCCCATGTAGTCGCCTATCAGCACCAACAAGCTGCAGTGTCCCTCGGTGCTAGGCCACGCACCAGAGCAGCAGAACCACCCACCAATGAGAAACAGGTGACGAGTATCGATACGCATCATGGGTTCCCTTTACCACAGCTTCAAGACCCTAGGCGGCAATCACACCAGCTGCTACCACCATGCCCTATGGCAAGCAACCAGCAACAGGATGAAGACACCCAAAGTTTCTCCCCTGGAAGCAGTACCAGTAACCAGTTTCCAGAAACCCCAGGAAGGGATCATTAGCCATAACCTTGAGTTGAACTAACTTTTGTTGCCCAGGAGTGTATTAGCAACTTTCCAGTTTTTCTATTTCTGATTATGATGTTTATTTGTTGATCCTGTTGGGCCTAGTTTTACTGGCAGCGTTCCTTTCATACTTGAACTGAGGAGATCATGAACACTGAATGATCCAGAACTGCAAATTGTACATAGTTTGCACCTCTTTAGGTGCTCTCTCTTGGTTTTCCATAGGACCTTTTCCTTGAATAAGGATTACCTCATCATAGGGACATTTCCAGACATGTTGGCCGGACCAGTGTCTACTCTTTGCACTTATTGATAATGGTTAATATATTTTTGAATAAAAAGCTAGAAAGTGATAATGTTTAATGAAAGTATTAATAACAGGTTTTATAGGGTATAATTGAGAAAGGAATACAGTGAATGTTTTACAAATGTAGAAATATAGTAAATGGTATACTAAAGAGATTTTGAAGTACAAACCCCTTGAATGTGAATAAAGAATTGAAGTTACAGGTGACGAACCAGACACTAGAGGTCGCCATGTAAGAAAGTAGAAAATGTGCAAAGTAACAGAAAGAAAATGTGTTGCTAGAAAATGTGAATTGATATTGAGTTGCTTCCATAGCACTTTTAATTAGGTAGCATAACTTTAAATTTAGATAGTTAGTTAACTTGTTTGTAACATTCAAGAAACCGTGCCTCCCACATTGGGAAGTTTAGTATAAGACATGTTTATTCAGCATTACAAAATTTTGTATGTTCCAGGATTGTTTGTCTCTGTTTGACTTGCAGCCCGCGGACATGCTGTGTTTAACGGGGGGAGTGTGGCGCCCCTGAGGGTTCAGTTGCCACAGAGGTACTGCACCTCCTCCTGAGGTGTGGTGCCCCACCATCCAGGTAAGTTGGAGGTTCCTAACCACGCTCCAACACATGCATCCCACACAACACAGTAGTTCAGCAAAGCCACATTGCGGCTCCCTGCTTGGAGTGTAGCAGAGCACCTTTGGTGGCTCCCTGCTTGGAACACGAAACGTGCTGGGAGGCGGGTGGAGTTAGAATACATAAAATAGCAGGAAGGTTTAGGATTTCAGGTCAGTCAGTCAGTCAGTGAGTGAAGAGTGAAGATCCCCATGAGAGGGATGGAGGAAGGAGGTGCTGCAGCAGATCTCAGTGACCTGGGTCTGCTGGCACGGGAAAGGAAAGAAAGAGAAAGACATTGAACAGAAACCTGACCTTCCATAAGAAGGAAAGACTAGTACGGAACATAGGAGAAAAAGGGAACAGAGGACGTTGGTTATGAGAGAACCCTGCCTAGAAGTTCTAAGCGCAAAGCCGGAGCCCGGTCCCCGAGGTTGTATGGATGCTAATGATCCTGCAGCAGACACCGGTGGAGTAGTGGGCTGTAAATGCACTACTCCCATCTCAGACTTGGGGGCACAACAGCAACATTGATAGTGAGCCGGGACTTAAGAATCAAGGAGTCCCCGAAGCAGGCTACAGCTGTCTGCTGTACAAGGAAAGTTCATAAGAACATCTGTCAGGAGGAACTCCAGTGTAACTCAGTACTAGGAGTACTTCACACTTAAAGGCGCTATAGAGGAGACGTTCAGAAAGGCACATGTTGGCGGAGTGTTGGAGAGGAGCATCCTATCTTGCCTGGAGGTTGACTGAGTCCCTGACCCGGAGGACACAGCACAGAGGCAGGCACCTGTGTGTACTACAGACTGAGTAAAGCTTTGGAACTACAAGCCCTGGTGTCCTCCATTTATTCCTGCGCCAACACACCTTGTACCGCTACATCTGGGTACCAGCTTCTACACTGCCTGCGCCTCTCCTCTACCCCTACATCTACACTGCCCTGGGACTACAGCTCCACCTGTGGGGAGCTTCACCATCTTGGCTGCAACACACCACCAGTCCCAGAGGATCTGCATGCAGCGTCGGCTTACCATCTCACTTGCCAAACACCACAGGTGGCGTCACGAACTATTCATTTAATCCATTACATCCACTATTGCAATTCCCCTTTTATTTGGGCGCCCAGGGCCACGGACCGGGTCACCGCTGCTGTGACATTCCCATCTGAGAGACCTGCCCGGTACCGAGTACCCCACAGCCCTGGGAGGGCGACCCATGTGCTGTGTATCCTGAGCTGACTGATGAAGGTAATTGTAGGACCGAAACATTTCTTTATTTTTGGATTGCCTGCACAAAATAAAATGATCTGCTTTCAACATTTACCTGAGTGCCAAGTTTTCTACAAGATTTACATGGGATAGGATCCTACTTGGGTATCATCCACAGGAGTGCCATAATTAACATTTTTGAGGTATTTAGGTACAGACTGGGTATCCACCCTTGCAAGCCGGGTGCTCAAGCAGTGTCTTTGACAATACTCACTCCACATAACCACCTCCCGAGTCTGACAATTACCACAGGGTTGTGCAGAGAAAGCCAAGGAAGTCCGAAACACACAGGAGTGGGCAGACCCTCTAGGACATAACAGTCAAGACCTTCTGAGCTCATGGCCAATACCTGTAGATGTAACGCTCGGACAACTTGAGTAAAATACCCCTGTCTCAAGTGTGCGGAGTAGATGGGGATTATGGGTATAGGTCTGGACAATGTATGTGGTTTAAGGCCCTGGACCTGGAGGAACCTAGCGTAGATCAAGTTAAGGCCGGTTTCACACTAGCGCATTTTATGCGCACGCACGGCCGGGGGTAGCTCCGCCCCCGAGCCGGCTCTCTGCCCGGCGTGCCCGCCCCTTCCTTGTAGCGCCGCCTCCTAGCGGACAGCGGCGCCTGCGATCGGCGCACCCTATCTTTAGCATAGGGTGCGCCGATCGTGCGCAGGCCATGCGCTAGTTGCGCTTTGACCTGCGCTGCGCACTTTTGACGGTGCGCCGTGCGCGCCAAAATCCGAAAAGTTTGATTTTGGCGCGCACGGCGCACCGTCAAAAGTGCGCAGCGCAGGTCAAAGCGCAACTAGCGCACGGCCTGCGCACGATCGGCGCACCCTATGCTAAAGATAGGGTGCGCCGATCGCAGGCGCCGCTGTGCGCTAGGAGGCGGCGCTACAAGGAAGGGGCGGGCACGCCGGGCAGAGAGCCGGATCGGGGGCGGAGCTACCCCCGGCCGTGCGTGCGCTTAAAAAGCGCGAATGTGAAACCAGCGTAAGCCACACCCCACTGTCCAGAAAGGCCGAAATAACCTCCTTATTTTTGCTCAGATGGATTTCAGCATGCAGAAAAAATTGTGTCCTACCCACAGAGTAGATATGTACATCCCCGGGTTGCTGACCTCTCCACATCTCGGGATCCTTAGTTTACCAACCCATGGGTCTTAAGATCCATCCAGGAAAGTGTGAGGATAGAATTTACCTCCTACCCTTCTCAGAGTTTCGCAACTCTCTACACAGAAGCTCCCAGATCTCAAGAAACTATTGGCTTCGAGGGCAATTTCTCTAGTCCCAGAGAGAGAGAAAGAGGAACAGGGGTCCCTATTCCAGTCTCTTTGATAAAAAAAACAAAAAAGAAATTATAATAAATCTGAAGCCTCTAAACCAGTATATTCATTACAGAACATTCAAGATGGAGTCAGTCAGATCAGCAGTTCCCCTGATAGGAGAGGATTTTGCTATGACGACAATCGATCCACAGGACGCATATTATCATATTCCGATTCACCCCAACCACCGGAAATTTCTGAGATTCGCAGCGACCCAAGGGGAACAGGTGCTCCATTACCAATTCAACATGTTCCCATTTGGTCTATCATCAGCACCTCGAATTTTCACAAAGATTATGTCCGAAGCCATGGCCCATATTAGAGATAAGCAAATTTGTATCATCCCATATCTCGATAACTTTCTGCTAGAGGAACTGTCAGCGCAAGTATTACAGAAGCACATAGAGACAACCTCTCAGATAATTATTGAAGCTTATCAGATTCAAGATCTCGTGCCTCCAGAGAAGTTCACAGCTCATTCAACCTGAGCAGTGGCAGTTTCCTGGGCGGAAAGAGCAAGTGCCTCCATCGAGCAGATATGTAGAGCCGCTACCTGGTCTTCTGTCCATACCTTTATCAAACATTATTGACTTGACCTAACATCCGTCAGAGATCTATCATTTGGGAGAAAAGTTCTCCAGGCGGTTGTCCCTCCCTAATGCATTAGTCTTTGGTATTCCTCCTGTGTGCTGTCATGGGGGATTAGTAGAGAAAATAGAATTAGACTTACCAGTAATTTGGTTTCTAATAACCTACCAGGACAGCACGGGTAGTTCCAACCCCTCTACTTATTTCTGGATCTAGTAGTAATAAATATGATTAATCATTCATTCTATTGTGGTCCTTTATAACAACACTGGGGAATGGAGTTAGGAGGGGCTATTTGACCTCTTTTGTGTTTTCTGTCCCTATTAGGATAAGATGACATCCTCCTGTGTGCTGTTGTGGTAGGTTATAAGAAACAGAATTACCGGAAAGTCTAATTCTATTTTCAGAGATTTACACAGAAACCCCGATGTAAGTGCTCAGTGCAGAGTGCAGGATAAATGTGCGCCGAGCCTTACTGCGATCTTTGGGAGGCAGAATGAACAAATCAACAGCAGGTCAACGCTGCTCCCCTTGTGGTATAAGTGATAACACAACTCTAATCTTTGGGTTGGTGTGATTACAGTGATACCAGAGTATTATAATTTTATGTTTGGCTGCTGTCACACACTTAAAGATGCCTTTTTTTCTGCAAAAACAATTTTTTTTCTAGATTTCTACTAAAAATCTAGAGCTCCCTCCCTCTCCCAGCCTTCTACATCCTGCGATCATTATTGATTGCCGCATTTAGGGGGTTAAATGGCCCAGGGCATTGCAGAGACCTGGCTGTGACAGCTGGGTCTCAGCTGCCAATATTCAGTATTTCTCATCTTACAGGTATATATCTTATGCAAAATACTAAGGTATGACCAAAATAATTTAATTTTGTTAATTTTTTGTTCAACGGTTATTAAACATTCTTTACTCTGTCGCCTTATTGGGGGACACAGAACCGTGGGTGTTATGCTGCTGTCCACTAGGAGGCGACACTATGCATAATCTGAAAAAGATTAACTTTGTCTCCTCCTCTGCAGTATACACCCCTGGACGGCGTCAGCCTTCTCCAGTTTTTGCTTAGTGTCGCAAGGAGGCACACCTTTTTTCTTTTTTTCCTTTCGTCGGAACAGATGAAGAAAAGTGGGTCTCCAGCGAGACTCCCGGCATGGCTCCTTCCTTGGCCCCCTTTTTAGGGGTGCCCAGTTGAAGTGGAGATGGCGGTTCCCCATGTCGCTCCTTCCCCAGTCCCTCGGGTACTGGTCCGAAGTTGAGACCCCCCCTCCTTCCCCAACCCCCTTCAGGGTCTGGGTTGAGGTTGAGGCAAGGATGAAGACCCCCTGACGGTGACAGACACACCCTCCCTAATCCCCCGCAGGGGGCATTAGGTTGAGATGCCGCAGGTAGGGTCGGAGTACAGACAGCATTCTGCACCAGGGACCCCAGACCAGCTGTGGGATCCTGCTGGGGCCGGGGGAGGGTGCAGGCAGACGTGGCACAGCAGAGACAGGGCTTTCTGCGCCCCTGCCTCTGCAGCAGCAGTGGCTCCATGGCGCTCCAGGGACCCCCCACACAGGAACCGCTAGCCCTGCTGCCCCCACCGCTAGCCAGTCGCCCATTCCGGGGGGGGTCCGGTGCAAATCCGACCCCCTCCCGGACTACCGCGCCGCTCTGGAGCCCTCCTGGGCATCAGGCCTCTAATTTAGACCGCGGCTTCGGCCTAGCCGAAGCCGCCGCCTTTTCCCCGCCCCCCGGCCCGCCCCCCGGATGACGAAAATGACACTGCAGTGTCATAGAAGGGGCGGATCGAGGCAGGAAGGGCGCGCTTTTACATAGCTCAGCGCGCCCTTTTCCAGCTCTCCGCCCCCTTCCCTCTCCTCCTCAGAATCCGGTGGCCAGTCTGGCTGCACCTGAAGGAAGGCAGCACAGCAGTCTCCGGGGGGCACAGGACGTGGGGCTTATCAGCGCTGGACCTAAGGGGAGTACCGGTGGGGTAAGATCACAGCTGGGTTCTGGTACTCAGCTGTGAATTCCTGTACCCTATAGCGCTCTCCTACTCCTTTCCTCTGCGTAGATACCCCTGTAGGGCCTCTATTAATCAGCTTAGGTACTATGTCAGGCTCAAAGAAAAGAACCAGGCAAGACTGCTTTTATGCAGTCTGCACAGCCTGCAAGGTCACTCTCCCCAGCGGCAGCACGTACCCGCACTGCCGGGACTGTACCCAAAAAAACCGGAGCAGAACCCCAAGAAGTCCCTACCAACGCTTCTGCGACCGCTACTGCGCCGGAATGGGCGACTCAGATGTCTCAGTCTATGACACAGTCTATAGATAACCTGACCTCCACATTACTGCAGGCTCTGCAGGGTCATGTCTCGGCTATGAACGTTACCCAGCAAAGGGACGTCCGGTCTCACGTACAGGGCGCTTCCGACAGTTCGAGGCGTAAGCGGACCCACAGGTGGCGTTCATCTGCGTCCTCACATAGCAATAGGTCTTCCCCCTCCAGGGAGAGACACAGTGGCTCCAGGTCACCGAGGCCGTCCCCTGATAGGGAAAGACAATGCGGATCTCCACAACGATCCCAGACCAGGGAAAACCTCCACTCTAGTTCGCCCGCTAGGGAGCTCCTTAGCGATGCGCAAGACTCAGAGGGCATATGTGACTCCAACTCAGATAACGAAACAGAGACCGCTCTGCTCCCTTGTCCCCCTAGCAATACTGCGATAGTTGAGGATATCGTCTCTTCCATCCTTCGGGTGCTGGACATTTCAGATCCAACCCCGGATGCACCAGAACACAAGATTTCCTTCGAAAGTGTTCAGAAACCATCGAAGGTCTTCCCTAATCACCCGGAATTTCAAAAAATCCTTTCTAAGCATTTTTCGCAGCCTGAGAAAAAATTCGCCAATCGCAAGTATTTGGAAGCAAAATACCCCTTCCCACAGAAAGACACCAAGGATTGGACAGATCTGCCTGAAGTGGACCCTCCAGTCTCTAGACTAGCAGCACAAACGCTTCTCTCGCTGCCGGACAGTTCAACCCTCAAGGACACAGCAGACAGACAGGTTGAACGCATGGCTCGTTCAATCTTTGAAGCGGCAGGTGCCTCTCTGGCTCCCGCTTTTGCTTCAGTTTGGGCAGCCAAGGCCATCATGGCCTGGGCTGATCTCTTGCAAAAGGGCCTTCAAGCCTCAAATCCTCAGCTGGTGGACCAGGCGGTGCAAATTGCAGTAGTGGCAGATTACATGGTCCATGCAGCGTTGGACTCTGCAAGAGGGGTAGCGGCAATAGCATCAAACGCCATCACAATCCGGCGTATTCTCTGGCTAAGAGAATGGAAAGCGGATGCGGCCTCAAAAAAGTCCCTAACAAATCTCCCGTACTTCAGTGGCCGTCTTTTCGGTGAAAAGCTGGATACAATGATATCCAATGCTACCGGGGGGCAAAAGTACTTCCCTCCCTCAACTAAGACCAAAATGCACGTTTAAATGACGTAATCAATCTCGTTTCCGGTCCTTTCGGAATTCTTCAGGCTGGTCCGTCTCACGCCCAGCACAAAACCGTAATGGTTCCCCCCCGCAGGGACAACACACGTGCGGCACAGAGGCCGGACAGGAACTGGCAGTCAAAGGCAAGCCAAGCGAAATCTAAAGGAGGAAAACCTCAGACTTTTGCCTCGTCTTGACTCATGCCCTCCGGAAGACACCCCACTTTTAGGCGGACGACTGCTACTCTTTCAGCAGGTCTGGCTGCCTATTACAGACGACAAGTGGGTCAAGGAAATAGTGTCTTCAGGATACAAAATCGAGTTTACTACCAGCCCACTGCACAGGTTTTTTCCCTCTGTCCCTCCAAAATCCCCGCTCAAAGCTCAGGCCTTCCGTCAAGCGGTTTCTTCCCTCCTGCAAGCAGGAGTCATAGTGCCGGTCCCAGCAGAAGAGCGCTTCCGAGGGTTCTACTCCAACCTGTTCGTGGTTCCCAAGAAAGGAGGCAGCGTCCGACCCATACTAGACCTCAAGCAACTCAACAAGTATGTTCGAGTTCGTCACTTTCGCGTGGAATCCCTCCGGTCAATCGTTGCGTCCATGGAAAAAGGAGAATATCTCGCCTCCATAGACATACAGGACGCATACCTGCATATACCGATTGCTTCCGCCCATCAGAGGTTCCTCAGATTCGCAATCGACCAAGACCATTACCAGTTTGTGGCCCTCCCGTTCGGTCTCGCCACGGCTCCCAGAACATTTACAAAGGTCATGGCAGCCACCATGGATGTTCTGCACTCCAGAGGCATAGTAGTCGTTCCATACCTGGACGACCTTCTCATCAAGGCCCCCACCCTCAAGGACTGCGAGGTCAACATCTCGATCACGATCGACACTCTGAGGCGCCTGGGATGGTTAGTCAATTTACAGAAGTCCTCGACTACCCCGAGTCAGTCTCTGACCTTCCTGGGGATGTTATTCGACACCTCCAAGGGTCTGGTGATTCTCCCCAGAGACAAGGCACTGGCTCTCCGTCTGGGAGTTCACACACTCCTCCGCAAGTCCCCCAGATCTCTCTGGTATGCCATGAGAGTACTTGGCAGGATGGCAGCAGCAATGGAGGCGGTACCGTCTGCCCAGTTTCACCTCAGACCCCTTCAACTGGCCATCCTCAAGTCCTGGGACAGGAATCTGTTCTCCCTCGACAGGGAGTTCCGGTTATCAGTAAAAACCAGGAGGTCCCTGCACTGGTGGCTCGAGCCAACCTCGCTTGCAAGGGGAAAATCCTCTCTCTCCGGTCAATGGAAGGTTTTCACCACCGACGCAAGCCTTATAGGTTGGGGCGCGGTGCACCTGCATCACAGAGCGCAAGGCAGGTGGTCACCAATGGAAGCGACCATGCCCATCAACATCCTGGAAATTCAGGCCATCTTCCTGGCGTTGAAAGCCTTCCATCACTTGCTAGCAGACTCTCATATCAGAGTACAGTCGGACAATGCCACGGCAGTGGCATACGTGAACCATCAAGGCGGCACCCGCAGCATCCAGGCGATGACCGAAGTAACACGTATCCTACAATGGGCGGAGAATGCGAGGTCGGTACTCTCTGCGGTCCACATTCCGGGTGTGGACAACTGGGAAGCCGACTATCTCAGCCGACAAGGAATGGACTCGGGGGAGTGGTCTCTCCATCCCGAAGTTTTATGTCAGATCTGTCATCGTTGGGGCACACCCGACGGGGATCTAATGGCATCCCATCTTAATGCCAAGGTTCCCAATTTCATGGCCAGGACGCGCGATCAGCGGTCGCTCGGAGCAGATGCCCTGGTTCAGGACTGGACCCAGTTCCAGCTTCTGTACATTTTTCCACCCCTCCCCCTGATCTCCAGAGTCCTGAGGAAGATCAAACAAGAGGGTGTTCCCACCATCCTGATCGCTCCAGACTGGCCCAGGCGTACATAGTACGCCGACGTCGTGCAACTCACAGCAGACGCTCCCTGGCGTCTCCCCACACGTCCCGACCTCCTGTCACAAGGCCCGTTCTTCCACCAGAACTCAGGAGCTCTCAATTTGACGGCGTGGCCATTGAGACCTGGGTTTTGACCCAAGCAGGTTTTTCACCGGAAGTCGTTAAAACCATGATCAGGGCTCGAAAGCCAACTTCAGCCAAGATTTACTATCGTACCTGGAAGGTTTTCTTCACATGGTGTGAATCTCGTGGGCAGATCCCACTCCCCTATTCTCTTCCAAGGGTCCTCGGTTTCCTTCAGTCAGGCCTGGACGCCGGGCTATCCCTGGGCTCGCTGAAGAGCCAGGTGTCAGCGCTTTCAGTGCTCTTTCAGAGGCGTATTGCTAACAAGCCGCAAGTGAAGACTTTTCTCCAAGGGGTTTCCCGATTGGTTCCCCCCTACAAACGTCCGTTGGAGACGTGGGACCTCAGCCTGGTCTTGACAGCACTACAGTCACCTCCTTTTGAACCCCTTAAGGAGGTCTCACTCCGCTTTCTATCACAGAAAATGGTTTTCCTGGTGGCGATCACCTCGCTACGCAGGGTGTCTGAACTTTCAGCTCTTTCCTGCAGACAACCCTTCCTGGTTTTTCATCAGGACAAGGTGGTTCTACGTACAGTCCCATCCTTCCTTCCGAAGGTTGTGTCCAGCTTCCACCTCAATGAGGAAATCTCACTACCGTCCCTTTGCCCGGCTCCCGTTCATAGGGTGGAGAAGGCTCTGCATACGCTTGACCTTGTCAGGGCATTGCGTGGTTACGTGTCTAGGACTGCTCCTTTCCGGAAGTCTGATTCACTTTTCCTTCTTCCAGAAGGCGTTCGCAAGGGCCTACCGGCTTCCAAAGCCACCCTTGCTAGGTGGATCAAGTCCACCATTCAAGAGGCTTACCGCCTCAACAATTCTCCTCTTCCGGCCGGTATCACGGCACACTCTACACGGGCGGTAGGGGCCTCTTGGGCCATTCGGCATCAAGCCTCGGCACATCAAGTGTGTAAGGCAGCCACTTGGACTAGCCTGCACACATTTACAAAACACTACCGAGTGCATACCCAGTCCTCAGCGGATGCGAGCCTGGGTAGATGGGTCCTGCAGGCGGCAGTACCCCAAGTCTAGGGGACTGTCAGCACAATATTTGTCCACTGCTTCCAGCCCAGGGACTGTTTTGGGACGTCCCACGGTTCTGTGTCCCCCAATAAGGCGACAGCGTAAAGGAGATTTTTGTGTACTCACCGTAAAATCTCTTTCTCTTAGCCTTTAATTGGGGGACACAGCTCCCACCCTGTTGCCCTTGCGGGCCGTTGTTACGGTTGGGATCTCATATTGTTGTTTGAGCTCGTTTATAGTAGCCTTCTTACTGGCATGGTTATGTTTCTGGTATTTTCCTCCTAATGCTTTTGCACAAAACTGGAGAAGGCTGATGCCGTCCAGGGGTGTATACTGCAGAGGAGGAGACAAAGTTAATCTTTTTCAGATTATGAATAGTGTCGCCTCCTAGTGGACAGCAGCATAACACCCACGGTTCTGTGTCCCCCAATTAAAGGCTAAGAGAAAGAGATTTTACGGTGAGTACACAAAAATCTCCTTTTTTTTGTTATATCGCTCTTTTCAGTTGCTCGCGACAAGACAAGAGCAGGATGAGGGATGGAGGTCAGGACAAGATAGGACCAGGCAGGGGCCGACACCGCATGTGCAGCTGGTGCGGCTGCACCAGGGCCCAGAGGACCCCTGCAGGGCGGTTAATAATGAGGGCAATCTGACCTGTTTATTCGGCCCCGAGGCTCCGGGGGGTCACTGGCCAGATTGCTCTCGTGCCTTGAGCAGGGAGAGATCCCTGCAGCTCCACTGCCTACAAGAGAAAATGTCAGCTGAACTGCAATGATCCATCCTGCTTCCTGCCTGCGCTTCCTCTCTCACAGACTCACACAGAAGTCAGCGGCGCGGCTGGATGACATCACCATTCAGCACCACGGCTGTATCAGAGAGGAAGCTGCCGATGACGGTGATGCTGTGGCTGCGGGAGAGCGTGTGGAGAGGTGAGAAGTGCTGTGTGTGTGTGGGTAGAGATGAGTGGTGTCTATGTGTGCGGTGCATGCATGTGTGCGGTGCATGCCTAGCGCTGTGGGGGAACGTGCAGAGAGGTGAATGGTGCTGTGTGTCTGCGTGATGTAGGTGGAGGAGAGGGCAATGATAGGGTGAACGAGAGGGCAATGATGGGTCTGGTGAGGGAGAAAGCAATGATGGAGGTGGTGGAAAGGACAATGATGGGGGTGGTGGAAAGTGCAATAATGGGGGTTGGGGGAAAAGACAATGATGGTGGTAGTGGAAACGACAATGATGGTGGAAAGGGCAATGATGGGGGTGATAGGGGAGGAGGAAATGATAGAGGTGGTGGAATGGGCAATGATGGGGGTGGGGGAGAAGACATTAATGAGATGCGAGGGGAGGAGGACGATGAGAGGTTTGGGAGATTGGAAAGGGAGGAAGGGGTATTTGTAATGGATTTAGGAACAGGAAGAGGTGGAGGCAGACATTATCGCTTATTATGTGTAACACTGCCCCTTAGTATATAGTGTACTCACTTATTATACATAGCACAGCCCCTTAGTATATAGTGTTCTCACTTATTATGTATAGCACAGTCCTTTAGTATATAGTGTACTCGCTTATGTATAGCGCCATCCCTCAGTAAATAGTGTAGTCACTTTTTATGTATAGCACAGTCCCTTAGTATATATTGTACTCACTTATGTATAGCACAGTCCCTTAGTATATAGAGTACTCACTTATTATGTCTAACACAGTCCCTTAGTATATAGTGTACTTACATATTATGTATAACAGTCCCTTTGTATACAGTGTAGTACCTTATTATGTATAACACCATCCTTAGTTACATAGTTTCCACTTTTGTTACGTATAACACCGTCCCTTATTACACACCATCCTCTCTAGTTTTATTATGGTGCCGTCCCTTATTATATAGCTTCCTCTGCTGTTATGTACAGCGCTGTCTCTTACATAGTGTATTCTTGCTATTTTTGTTTTTCACAGCGCCCTCTTTTATTACATAGTCCGCTCTCTTGTTAGATATAAAATGACTCCTGATGCAGGAGCCGGTGACCAGACTACCAGTCCATCATCTCCTCGATTAGAAAAGAAGCTTTCCCATGCTCCATTAGCCATCATTGCATTACACAGCTAACAATACAGGATGGTATGAAATAAAAACAGGGCTCTATATAATCCAATATATAAGGGACGGTGCGAAACATAGCAAGAGAGGGCACTGTATAAGTGATGGCAATATACATAATAAAGGAGACTATCTAATATATATATACACACACACACACACACACACACACACTGTATATGTATGTAGCTTTGTCATCATAAAAGGAGGGGGGCCCAGACACATTTCTTGCACAGGGGCCCCAAGCTGTCAGTGTCTGCCCCTGGGACCAGGATAAAGAATGGAGCCAGGACAAGACAGGAGCAAGATGAGGAGAGGGGTCAGGACAAGACAGGAGCAAGATGAGGAACGGAGTCAGGGCAAGACAGGAGCAGGAGGAGGAATGGAGCGAGGGAAAGACAGGAGGAGGATAAGGAATGGAGCCAGGACAAGACAGGAGCAAGATGAGGAAAGGGCTCAGGACAAGACAGGAGCAAGATGAGGAACGGAGTCAGGGCAAGACAGGAGCAGGAGGAGGAATGGAGCGAGGGCAAGACAGGAGGAGGATAAGGAATGGAACCAGGACAAGACAGGTGCAGGATCAGGAGCAGAGCCAGGATAAGGCAGAGCCAAGGTCCGAAATGTAGCCAGGAGGAGCAGAACAAAATAGGATCAGAATCTAGAAGCAGGATAGTTCAGAACAAAAACAAGTAACCAAAGTCCAGGAAGAAGGACCTGGAAACCCTACAACAAGAAATCAGTAATCGGTAGTCTGAAATTTGAGCCAAAGTATGCTGGAATAATAGAATACCGTTATTGGGCCACAGAGTCCTGCCTCCATTTGCTGAGTTTCCCTCTTACTGTCAGTCCCTTATTCATGACTCACTCTCAATCAGTCTCCCCATAAAGTGCACGTCCTGATTTTGACTCATCTTCTACAAAAACTTCAGTTTCCATTTTTTCCTTTCGTATTGTCGTCATATAAACTCCGATTTATTTGGCCTCATTATAATGTTTGTTAATTTGTATAATGTTGGGATGTATAGACTTTATTTTTGTGTGAGAATGTAGGATGAAAAAGAGAATATAAATGAGAACATTCAATTTCCAAAATTCAATAACATGAATTACTACTGATGACCAGTAGATGGGAGTAGCTGAAAGCGCATCAATGTTAATTCCATTGATGCACTTTTGAAACAGTGGATGAATGGTACAAATGGTATTCACAAATGTGTTTTTTGTGTGTTCCGACACCTTCCTGTCACTGCAGTGATGCTCTGCATGTTCTGATCACTTTCTATCATAGCAGTGACTATGTACCTGTTCTGACACCATTCAATCATAACTGCATATTGGGCTCGGCCCACAAGTCCTGCCATTTTGGACTTGCTCTGACCAAGGTGCATTGCCATTATAATTTGGATTGTTGCTTGAATAATTTTTCTTGTTTTCAGAGCTAAAAATTATGGATGCATGTTCTCTGAAATTGGAAAAATTAATAATCTGCTACAGTTTTGCAGCTTTGCAACTTGTGAACTAAAAGTCTGTCCTGATTGTGGCTTTTCCTGTCCCTTCGCTCAGTATTAGAAATAGCAGTAGTAAGGATGAGGAGCAAGGTAATAAGGGGGGGAAAGCATCTAAGTGTTCAAGGAAGAGGATGATGCAAGATGTAGATAGGGAGGAAAGCATGAAAAAGCCAGTCTGAGGGAGGGGTTGAATTAATAAACTGGTAGCCATGGCATACAAGAGCTATTAGTGGAAAAGAGTTTACAACCATAATATTTAACCCTAAAGGGATTGTCCACTATTTCATACTATTGAGGACCTATCCCTTTGGATAGATAATATCAAATTAGTGTGGGTCCGACAATCAACGAGTTGTGAACAGTGTTAAGGAGACTGCACAGCACAGCACTGTAACTGTCTAGCGCTCCCTCCCCGGGTACTGCAGCTTCGCTACTACTGAAGTCCATAGTACTTAAGCTGCAGTACCTGGGAACAGCGACTACATAGCACACATTGTACCAGAATTGTTTCACTGCCTCATGGATGATAGGTAAGTGAGTGACGGGTCCTCAGTATTTTGCACCAGTGCTGCCTTTTATCATGGGTTTCTGCTGCATTCTGCAATATACTAATATTGTGACCATGTATTGGTAATTGGTAAGTATGGAATATTTTTCTGTGATGTTCATTAGAATTTGAACCAGCAAAACTTTGGGATACTGCATTACATCTCACAACATCCCTTTGTTCAGGTATGCCATGCACACTTGTTAAGTGTCTAAAAAAAAGTGTCTTAAAACATAATAAATGTGGTGCACAGTGGGACGACCTCACACCCAGGGCTGTGGGGTACTCGGTACCCGGCACGCGGATCTCTGCGAGTGGGCTTGTTGTCACGGCAGCTATGACCCGGTCCGTGGCACTGGGCACCCATTGTAAATGGCAGAAATGTTCATTGAATGGAATAAAGTTTATGAGTGGATGATTAGTGACGCCACCAGTGGTGTTCGGCAATGAAGATGTTAAGCCGACGCTGCAGACAGATCCTCTGGGACAGATGGTGTAGTGCAGCAATGATGTTGTGGCCCTCCACAGGTAGGGCAGTAGTCCCAGGGCAGTGAAGGTGAAGAGATAGGGGAGAGACATAGATGGTGCAGTGTCAGGCACAGAGGTGTAGCAGTGCTGAGTGGGTTGGCGCAGGAATAAGTGGAGGACACCAGGGCATGTAGCTCCAAAGCTTTACTCACAGTCTGTTGTGCATACAGGTGCCCGCATCCGTGCTGTGTCCTCCGGGTCAGGAGCTCAGTCAACCTCCAGGCAAGATGAAGTACTCCGTTCCAACACTCCGCCAACATATGTGCCTTTTCTGAACGTCTTCCCTTTTGCGCCTATAGTGAAGTACTCTCAGTACTGAGTTACACTGGAGTTCCAACTGTCAGATGTTCCTATGAACTCTACTTGTACGGCAGACAGCTGTAGCCTGCTTCGGGGACTCCTTGCTACTAAGTCCCGGCTCACTCACGTTGCTGTTGTGCCCCCTAGTCTTGTGTGGGAATAAAGTGGTGACAACTTCTATTCCTCCGGTGTCTGCTGCAGGACCATTAGTATCCATACAACCTCGGGGACCGGACCCCGGCCTTGCGCTGAGAACTTGGGAAGGGTTCTGCTCTAACCCTAATCCTTAGTCCTCCTATTCTCCTTACGTTCCGTTCAAATCTATCTTTCTTATGAAGAGTCAGGCTTTCCATCAATGTCTCTTTCCTGTGCCAGCAGACCCAGGTCACTGAGGCCTGCTGCAGCACTTCCCTCGTCCATCCCTCTCTGGGGAGCTTCTCTCCTGACTCTCCTAGTCAAACTGACCGAGTGACTGACCAAATCCTAAACTCTTCCCAATCTTTTGGTGAAGACTAAGCTCCACCCACCTCCCAGCACTCTTCGTGTTCCAAGCAGGGAGCCACCAAAGGTGCTGTGCTACACTACTATGTCGTGTGGGATGCAGGTGTTGGAGTGTGGTCAGGTGTCTCCACTCTACCTGAATGGTGGGGTACCACACCTCAGGAGGAGGTGCAGTACCTCCGTGGTGACTGAACCCTCAGGGGCGCCACACACAGCATGTAAGACAATTTTACCCTTCACCCATGACAACACACTTGAGAGAGGGAACAGCCCAGCCAGGACTGGAAACCTACTGAAATAAAAAGGAACCCTCTTGCTGAAACCCCGGGTGGTTTGAAGGTTTTGTTCATTCACTCACCCATGCCTGTCCCGACACTGGAAGAACAGGCAGAGCGCCTGTATGCCGGCTTTCAGGTGGTGGAAGCGCCGTCTGCGGGTCCGGTGGCTCTTCTGCATCCGCCACTCCATAGTGAGCCCGGCTTCCGCGGGTGTGTGTAGCTAACATCGCATGTGAGGCATGCTGGGAAAGGGTGTGCCCATGTGACGTTGCACGCAAGGCATGCTGGGAATGGGCGTGCCCACATGACGTCGGTGGGTTTACGCCGGAGCCAAGATGGTGGCGGTATCCAGGGCGAAAAAGCCGGCCGGGACGCATGGATGCTTGGCGCGTCCCGGCGGGTGGAGGGGCATCGATTTGGCACCGGAGGAGGCAGGAAGCGCAGTGGATCCCTTTTATAAGGAGGGATGACCACAGAAGAAGCGCTCATGTCTGAAACTCCCTATCATGGAGGATCCCAGTGGACAGCAGTAGCAGGAGAAATTACTTGAGTGCACTATGAGGAGCAGCCGCTCAAGTAAGTGGCAGCCGTCCTGACCAGAGATCACGGGACTCCTTGGTATCCAGGAGGAACGTTTAACCTACCCCTGATTAGCCTCCGAATCCGGTACCCTTGATTTGAGTGATCTATGAGAATGTCACCTTAGTTGTTAATAGGGGACATTTTCTGCTTAAATCACTAGGTGCCTAGGAAGGCTATCGCCAAGAGAAAGAATAAAGAGTGTGCCCTTTGTAAAACCCTGCTGGCAGTTCAGTGGCAGAAAGATCTCTGCGCTGTCTGCATACAGAAAACGATACGGGAAGAGACCCCCGACTTCAGCACAAGCCTTAGGGCCATAATCAGGGCAGAAGTGAAAGGTTCCCTAAAGACAGCATTTAAAAAGGGAAGCAAGAGAGCTCTGGGGCTTGTCACGGATTCAGAAACCTTGCCATCCGGTGGGGAATATCATGCAGAATCCCCGTACCCCTCCTCCTCCAAGTACAGTGATGTAGGCGGCCGACCCTACTCTCCGGCCGAGGACACTGATAGACTGGTAAGGGCAGTCAGGTCAACAATGGACCTAAAGGAGGAAAGGGCACCTAAATCCCTAGAGGATCTTATGTTTGGGGGCTTGGAGGAAAAAAAGGAAGCGCACCTTTAGGGCTAATTCTAGGATAAAGACGCTCATATATATGGCATGGAAGGAGCCAGAGAGGTGTGGTAACCTCCCCTCATCTTCTAAAAGGAGATACCCTTTTGAGGAGAAGGACACGGAGAGTTGGGATAAAATCTCTAAGATCAACGGGGCAGTAGCAAAGTACTCTAATTCTAAAAAGTTGTCCCTACCCTTGGAGGACTCCGGCATGCTTAGAGACCCGTTAGATAAGAAAGCTGGTGAGTTCCTGAGGCACACCTGGGAGGCAGCTGCAGGGGGTTTGAAGCCAGCAATAGCTAGGACATGTACTCCCTGCTCCCTGATAGTCTGGCTGCAACAGATGGAGGAATAACTTAGGAGTAAAGTTCCAATAGATGAAATCTTGGCCAATATGACTGCTGCAGGGAGCAACGACCTTTCTAGCTGACTCCTCAGCTGACTCTGTGAGGTTATCGGCTAGGTCGGCAAGCCCTTCCAACACAGCTAGACTGGCTTTATGGCTGAAGGGGTGTCCGGGAGACCTGCCTTCGAAAAATAAACTCTGCTCCATCCCGTGTGATGGCCAGTTTCTCTTTGGGCAGAAGCTAGAGAATATCTTAGAGAAGGCAGGGGACAAGAAGAAGGGGTTTCCCTGTTTCTCAGTGGAAGCTAGGAGGTCTTCTTTTCGGAGGTGGAAATTTTAATAGGGGTCGTCCTCAGGGAGAAAGAAAGAGTTGGGACTTCAAGGATAGGAAGGGGTCTGAATATATTTTCAGAGCAACACTACGTCTTCAAAAAAGCCCCCCCAATGACATCAGGTCAGAGGTAGCGGGGAGGCTCTCTCTTTTTCTCCCTGCCTGGGTGAACATCTCCCCCAGTCGCTGGATCTTGAGTGTCATCAAGGACGGTCTGAAGATAGACTTCGTCCATCCACCCTGCCAGACATTTATATTAAGAACCCACAGGAAATCACCAGTACAGCTAGCCCTGGAGGCGGAGATTTTGGGACTGGTACAAAAACGAGTTCTGAGCAAAGTCCCGGTGGAAGAGATAAGAAGGGGATTTTATTCCCCACTCTTTTTGATACAGCAGCCGGACGGCTCTCTAATGACTATCGTCAACCTGAGGAACTCAACCAATGGATTGGGAATTATTCCTTCAAAATGGAATCATTGAACACAGCTATAAAACTATTGTTCCAGGATTGCTTCATGGTGTACATAGACTTAAAAGATGCCTACTACCACATCCCAATCAAACGGGACCATCAAAAATTCCTAGGGATGGCTCTGTATGTTCTGGGACAGGTCAGGCATTACCAGTATGCAGCCCTTCCATTCAGTCCGTCTGTGGCAACGAGAGTATTTACCAAGGTAATTTTCAAGGTGATGGCCTACCTTTGTTCTCGGGACATCGTTATCATCCCGTACCTGGACGACTTCCTTATAGTCGGGAGGTCGGAAAATCACCGTGTAGAACAGGTGAGGGAAGAGACGGTGGCCCAAAAGGAGCTAGGCTGGATGGTAAATACCCTCAAATCAAGGCTAAGACCGGAAAAGATACAATCCTTCCTGGGGTTGGTTCTGGACTCCAAGCACCAGGTCTGGCACTACCAGCAATACATCAGCCAGTAATGAAAGGCGATGTCCTTACTAGGATTCCTAACATCCTGTATACCGGTAGAGATGGATCCAATTTTACCTAAGGCAACTAATAATAAGGTACATGTGTCGGGCTTGGGTGCCTTGTGTAATTGAAACACAGCATCCAATAGTTGTGTGTCCCGATTTATTAAATCCTGTAGTAGATCTAGACCGGTTATAGCTCTAAAAATTCCTCCATGGGACCTGAACCTAGTTTTTGAGGTTCTAACTAGGGAACCATTTGAGCCCTTACAGGAGTTCTCTGCAAAATTCCTCTCACTTAAAACGGTGTTGCTAGTGGCCTTAACATCAGCTCATAGGATAAGTAACATACAAGCCCTGTTTATATGTCACCCATACACACAAGTGTATGAGGACAGGATTGCTCTAAGATCGGATCCGGCATATCTCCCCAAGGTAGTTCTTAAATTCCATAGGAGCCAGGAGAACATGTTACCCTCCTTCTGTGATAACCCTAAAAATCCAGGGGAGGAACAATTCCTCACTTTAGAGGAGGTCCATGTTAGAATGTATGTCCATGAATAATCAGTGAAGAAAAGATAAGTCCCTATTCATAGCCTTCCAGGGTAGCAGAAAGGGTTATGGGGTATCTAAAAGTGTCATTGCCAGATAGATGAAGGATGCCATTAGATTACCTTACTCTGCGAATGGCGCTCCAGTTCCTGATGGCATCAAGGCTCTCTCCACCAGAGCCGTAGCTACTTCCTGGGCACAAAAGGTGGAGGTATCGATTCATCAGATCTGTAAAGCCACTACCTGGTCCTCACCATCTACCTTCTTTAAGCACTACAGACTGAATCTGTCCAACTCTGCTGACCTAACCTTTGGTAGAAGGGTGCTGTTAGGCTGGTTTCATACTTGCGTTTTTTGCGCTGCGTTTTTTCGCGTGCGTTTTTTTTCCTATACTTAACATGGGTGCACATTGGCATGCGTTTGTATGCGTATGCGGTTTTTTGTAGTGGGAGCACAAAATGCATCCTGTTGCATTTTTTGTGCATCCGACCTGTCTCAAAAAAACGCATGCGCACGCAATGAGCACAAAATTCACCCAAAAACACATTAAAGTCTATGGAAGCGCTGACATGCGCATGGTCATGCGCACGTCAGCGCAAAAAAAGCATGCGTTTTTTTAAAAAACCATGCGCAAAAAAAGAAAGCGCACACACACGTTTGCACTGCGCACACAGCGTAAAAAAAACGCAAGTGTGAAAGTAGCCTAAGCAGTTCTTCCTCCCTAAGGTGTTTCATTTCTCCAAAAATCTCTGAGGTGTGCTGTCATGGGTGAAGGGAAAACACCAAGGTTACTTACCGGTAGCCATTTTTTCCGGAACCCATGCCAGCACCTGTATATTCCCCCCCTTCTCACCTTTTGGGTTTGCGCTATAGTTTGGGTGTCTTTTGTGATATAATGTGGTGTTGGTTATCATTGTAAATTAACTGGAGGTCCTCTCATGCTCATGCAACTGAAGTTGGGGAGAGGTACCACCCTTTTTATTTCAGTAGGTTTCCTGTCCTGGCTGGGCAGATCTATCTCTCAGGTGTGCTGTCATGGGTTCCGGAAAAACCGGCTACCGGTAAGTAACCTTGGTGTTTTGTTCAGATACTCTAAATACTGATCTTTGACCACAAGATTATTTTGCATGATCTTGAGGGGTCTGCGTAGTTGTACATTATATGTGTATACAATAATTAATAATGTGGATGTTTATAATATTGTGGGTGATTTTGGGGCTGATTTGTAGGTCATATATTTATGACTGACGAATGGCATCAGATGCACCAATTAGCGATGCAGTAAAACCTAATATTGCTGGAAAACAGCTCTGAGTCTTTGAGACATGGACGCCGTAAGATTTCTGAAGGTGTGTTGTGGTTTCAGGATTCAGGAACTCTTTTCTCCAGTTTGTCTTTTTTCCCAAAGTGCTTCCTTCCCAAGGTAAGTGAAGCACACACATCAAACATACACATAATGTAAAAGAAAATTTGACCCATCCATCAGACCAGGCCACCTTCTTCCATTTCCTCATGGTCTATAACTTATGTTACAGTAGCTGGTCTGTGGGATCTGAAGAAGTTGGCTAGATATGGCTCCCCATTTGCATCAGTGACCCTGTAACCACTTATGGTAGGTTTTAAAACTGCATACTAAAACTCCAAAGGCGGAAATTGTTTCACTACTATTAAATAACCCTAACAATAAATTTTTATGGAGCACTAAAAACTTTTATAGTTACTTTAATAAAGATAATATTTTCCATAAAAATGCGTATATGAAAAAGTGGGAATCGGAATTAAATACTTCAATAAGCCCCGAACAATTGGAAAATGCCATCACAAACTCTTATTCATCCAACATTTCCATGATTCTTCACGAGGCTAACTATAAAACCCTTGTTAGATGGTATTACACCCCCTCTTGCCTATCTCACATTGACCCAAAGAACTCGTCCTTATGTTGGAGAGACTGCAGACTACCTGGCAACCTACTCCATATTTTTTTGGCGCTGCCCCAAAATCAAAGGTCTATGGAAACAGGTATCGCTAAATATTGATTCTCTTCTTAAGAGACATTTTCCATTAACCCCACAAGCCGCTCTTCTTTCAATCGATCTGGAAGAGTTGGACCCTTTGACACGACTTGTTATCATTCATATATTCCTGGTGGTTAGGAATTCCCTGGCATTGTACTGGAAAAGATTAGATGTACCTAAATTTTCAGATATTTTGGAAAAAATATCATTACACTACTCATTAGAACTACGCTTTGCCATTATTAATAGCAACTTAAAAAACACTCTAAGAAATGGGATAAATGGAAATCAATTTCTGCTATTTCCTAAATCCAAGAAATATTTTGGTGCTTAAACTCTTTCTTGACACTTAGAGTCAATGTCTAGCTGATGGATATTACTTGCCGATCTGGTCAACACACTATTTTTGTATTCTTCTTGGTTTATCTCTATATACTGGTCACTAAGAACTTCAAAATCATAATATAACTTTAAGGTAGATACACTCTACAACTGCTTTAGGAACTTTGTATCTACAAAGTTTTCTAGTTTTAATTGTTATCCCCCTCCCCTCTCCCTTTCCCTTTCCTCCCCTACCTCCCCCCCACTTCCTTGTTTCTTTCCTTTTCCCATTCCTCATCCCTCCCCTTTAAAAAATGTTAAAATCAATAAACACAGTTAAATAACAAACTGTATACATAATATGCCATATCCAGATTTTTTTATTCTGCAGTATATCTCCCCTTTTTTCATTTTGTTCTTATGCATTCTTGTTGAAATAAAGATTTATTTTGTCTAAAAAAACCCAAATCAACTGTATACTGGTACCTATGATTTTGGAGATGCTTTCACCCAGTCTTCTAGTGATCACAATTTTTCTCAGTCTCTGTCACAGTTGCTTAGATTCGTATGCTACTTATCCACATGATAGGTGATATATGTCTGATCGTTGGTGAGACAACTGCCAGGAACATCATCGCAAGAACGAGTGTCCAGAGACACTTGTTTGAATGGCGTGATAGTTGAACATGTGCACTAATGCTCTGGTGAAAGTCCATGGAACTGACAAAAATAAGTGTTGACCCTTTAAAATCTATGGGACTGATAGAGATAAGCTGCAACGCCTTTAAACTAGTTTTAAGACATGAAATCAAGTTTTATCAGGTGACCCTTGCAAATCAACCCATTGAAAAAGCTACAACACAGGAATAGTGTCTATTTTGTAAAAGCGACTTGCCTGGTCACCATCATGTGATTGGAACTGAGTGTCGATACCCAGCACCCCCACACTCACCTGTATGGCACTGTGCAGATTATGACCTGATCAGTGTCAGTCTAGGTTGTGTGGCAAAGTCACTGGAAAAGTGCTGGAGGGGAAATACGTTTCACTGAGGCTATTAGCTTCAGAGATTTGAAACCCAGAAGTTTACTCCAGCAAACAATGTGTTGAGAGGGGTTAATTGGCCATTTTAGTGGCTGGGTGTCTGTCCACCTTATCTCCACCCTAGGGTGTGGTCAGGGGTTTAAATAGTCAGCCTCCTGAGGCATTCAGTGTTCAGTGTGTCTGGAGAGGCTAACTCCAGAGAAGTGTTGGTGTTTGTGCTAACTTGAACCATGTGGGTGGATCCCCACTACAAAGGACTGTACTTTGTGTTAACACTTTGTTTTCTTTTCCTGTTTTTGCTCAAGGGGCCGTGTTTATTTTTTACTTCACCATGGTTTATGCCGCATATACGATAATCCAGTGAAGATCTTAAAAATACAGCGTTCACGTGTCTAACCTCCATGTACAGCTGAGTGAGCCGATCTGTCACAGTTGTCATATCTCGCTGTCCAAAATCAGGGAAAGCCCTTGGGACATCTTAGCACCATCACACACTTTGCCATAATTGTACAGTGGGTACGGAAATTTTTCAGACCCCTTTAAATTTTTCACTTTGTTACATTGCAGCCATTTGGTAAATTCGAAAAAGTTCATTTTTTCTCATTAATATACACTCTGCACCCCATTTTGACTGAAAAAAACAGAAATGTAGAAATTTCTGCAAATTTATTAAAAAAATAAAAACTGAAATATCACATAGTCCTAAGTATTCAGACTCTTTGCTCATTATTGAGTAGGCGCACCCTTTTGAGCTAGTACAAGAGTAGAAGAGAGAACAAGAGTGTGACGAGCGTCAGCTTACGCTGAGTCGTTCTTCTTTGAATGAGTGGATCCTCTGGACCGTGGCACCCACCCACCTAGGGCGAGCTGACCTAGTGAGGAACCACCCCCTATACATGGAGTGTCAGGGGCAAGACCAAGGGGGTGAGCCACCACGGCTGCTGGACCAGACAGCTGGCTCAGGAAGCAAGACAAGACGAGACAAGGCATGAGTTCAAGTAAACTTCATTCAGGAACACTTCCGGGTACAACAGGTGCAAAAGTGAACACACAAAGAACACAAAGCAAGATGCGTGCACGGGCACGCCGAGGTCCAAAGCATGAGGAACTCTTCAAGGTAAAACAGGTGCAAAACGTGAACACACAGAATCCATATAACAAGGTGCGTGCGAGGGCACGCCAAAGTCCAAGGCAGGGTGCGAGGAATCGGACTCCGGAAGGCTGGCAAGGGCTGACAGGGTCCAGGCATCAGAGTGTAGACATCTGGCTCCAGACCTCCGGCAGTAGTCAGCTGGCTTCAGGAATCCGGCAGACAAACTAGGAGACAAAACAGGGTGCGTGCAAGGAGACACGCCAGGATCATATTCACAGAACGGAGACCTGCGCATGCCGAGGGGCATGCCAGGGACGGGTACAAGGACGGAGGCCTGCGCGTGCGAAGGCACGCCAGAGAGGAGCACAAGGACGGTGGCCTGCGCGTGCGAGGGCACGCCAGGGACGGGTTCAATGGCATCGGAATCCAGAGTGCTGGCAGCGACCGACAAGGTCCAGGAATCAGGCTCCGGACATCAGGTCGCAGTCATCTAAGTCCGGACCTCTGGCAGTGGTCGGCAGGTTACAGAATCCGGCATGCAAGACAGGGTTCAGAGCAGAGCAAAGAGAGCAAAAGACTTTGTGCAAGAGTAGCACGAAAAGGCACAGTGTGAGAACCAGCATGCGTGCAAGGGAGCATGGAGGCCACAGCTGGGGGCACCGGCAGGTGGTACTGACGATGGCATAAGCAGGCGGGCATGACTAGAGGCGGCACCGCTGTGGCCACGCAGCCGGTAACCACTATAGCACTGGACAGGGGCACGGCTGAGGCACACAGGCGAGCATGGCTAGAGGCGGCACGGCTGAGGCACACCAGGCAGGCACAGGCGACCAGGCACGTGCACGGAGGCACGGAGCCACGGAGCCACAAGGCAGGGCTAGGCAAAGATACAGGACAGAGACACGTGCAGACAGCATGGCAAAGCCTAGTACGAAAAGTGCAAGGGCGCACGAAGTATCAGAGGCAAGGATAGAGTGGTAGACAGGACCCTGCGCATGCAAAGGACATGCCAGGGGCAAGGTACAAGGCGAGGCCTGCACGTACCGAGAGGCATGCCAGGGACAGAGCACAGAACGGAGGCCTACACGTGTAAACAGACACGTCAGGGACAGGGACAGAGTCTAGCAGCGGAGTGTAGGCAGAAGCCCAGAGCTGGGCCAAGGGAGAACCTTGGGACTAGACAGGGTACAGAGCGGAGACCTGCACGTGTAGGAGATACGCCAGGGACAGGGACAGAGTCTAGCAGTGGAGCGTAGGCAGAAGCCCAGAGCCGGGCTAAGGGAGAACCTTGGGACTAGACAGGGTACAGAGCGGAGACCTGCACGTGTAGGAGACACGCCAGGGACGGTACAGAATGGACATAACAAGAAGACATAGCGAGGACGAACAGAGCACAGAGGACAACACGAGACAAAGCACAAGACAAGAGACAGAATACGAGCTCGGAGCGTGTGCAGAGACGCACAACAGAGCAGAGTGCAAGGGCACAGAATAGAGGGAGCAACCCCACAGACCAAGCAGCCATGCAGAGAAGCAACACAATACTCAGGCACTGAGCATAGGAAGGGGCGGTCTGATATAGGGCATAGCACCATCACTTCCGGGTCAGGACCAGGGAAGAGCTTCCAGTTCAGTCCTCTAGGATCACAGAGTGCGGTCACATCATCAGGGCTTCAGACCTGCAGAGACGATTGCAGAACCAGACAGTGCAGGATCCTAGGAAAGGTCACATGATCAGGGCTTCAGACCTGCAGAGACGATTGCAGAACCGGACAGTGCAGGATCCTAGGAAAGGTTACATGATCAGGGTTTCTAGACATGCAGAGACGATTGCAGAACCGGACAATGCAGGATCCTAGGAAAGGTCACATGATCAGAGTTTCAGACATGCAGAGACGAATGGAGAACCAGCCTATGCTGGAACATAGGAAGAACACATGATCAGGGATTCTAGAGCAGAAACGCAGGCATCCTGCAGCTCAACAGACATGAGGTGAGTGTGCACACTGCTCTAGGGAACATGCAGGATAGCAGACACGAGATGCGCGTTCTTGAGGGGTTCTTGAGGCAAAACAGACATGGCAGATATGACAGACATGGTGGACATGACAAAGAGGATCTGCAATGTTGGACCTAATTCTTACCAACATGGAGGAAATGGTTGAGGAAGCAAAAGTGGCCAGGAATTTAGGAGGCAGTGATCATGCTATCCTTGAATTTTAATCATAGAATCATAGAATCGTAGAGTTGGAAGGGACCTCCTGGGCCATCTGGTCCAACCCCCTGCTCAAAGCAAAATCATCCCAGTCAGATGTCTGTCCAGCCTCTGTTTGAAGACTTCCATTGAAGGAGAACTCACCACTTCTCGTGGCAGCCTGTTCCACTCATTGATCACTCTAACTGTCTAAAAGTTTTTTCTAATATCTAATCTGTGTCTCCTCCCATTCAGTTTCATCCCATTGCTTCTAGTCTTTCCTTGTGCAAATGAGAATAAAGTTGATCCTTCTACAATGTGACAGCCCTTTAGATATTTGTAGACAGCTATTAAGTCTCCTCTCAGTCTTCTCTTTTGCAAACTAAACATTCCCAAATCCTGCAACCTTTCCTCATAAGACAGGGTTTTCAGACCGGTCACCATTCTGGTCGCTCTTTTCTGAACTTGCTCCAGTTTGTTGATGTCTTTTTTAAAATGTGGTGCCCAAAACTGGACACAATATTCCAGATGAGGTCTGACCAAAGAGGAGTAGACGGAAATAATGACTTCACGTGATCTAGACTGTATGCTTCTGTTAATACATCCTAGAATTGCATTTGCCTTTTTTGCTGCTGCATCACACTGTTGACTCATATTCAGTCTGTGATCTATTAGTATACCCAAGTCTTTTTCACATGTGCTGTCACTTAGCCCTATTCCTCCCATTCTATATATGCTTTTTTCATTTTTATTGCCCAGATGTAGTACTTTGCATTTCTCCCTGTTAAAAACCATTCTGTTAGTTGCTGCCCACTTCTCCAGTTTATTTAAATCTTTTTGAATCCTCTCTCTCTCTTCTCTAGTATTAGCTATCCCTCCTAGCTTTGTGTCATCAGCAAATTTAATCAGTTTACCCTCAATTCCTTCATCTAAATCGTTGATAAAGATGTTGAACAATACAGGGCCCAGGACAGAGCCCTGTGGTACCCCACTTGAGACATTCTTCCAACTGGATGTGCAGCCATTTACGACCACTCTTTGGGTCCGATCACTAAGCCAGTTATGAATCCACCTAACAGTTACCTTGTCCATTCCATACTTAGTCATTTTTTCAATAAGGATTGTATGAGCGACTTTGTCAAATGCTTTGCTGAAGTCAAGATATACTATATCTACAGCATTTCCTTGATCCACCCAATCAGTGATACCGTCATAGAAGGAAATTAAGTTAGTCTGACATGACTTATTAGTTACAAACCCATGCTGACTCTGTTTAATCACTTCATTCTTATCCAGGTATTGACATACATGTTGTTTAATAATTTGTTCAAAGATCTTTCCTGGTATAGAAGTCAGACTCACCGGCCTATAGTTGCCTGGGTCCACCTTCTTCCCCTTTTTGAAGATAGGAACAACATTTGCTCTTCTCCAGTCTTCTGGCACTTCTCCTGTTCTCCAAGAATTTTCAAAGATTATGGAGAGGGGTTCAAAAATTTCTTCTGCTATCTCCTTCAGTACTCTGGGGTGTAATTCATCTGGACCTGGAGACTTGAATTCATTTAGGTTAGCTAAGTGTTTCCTCACTATCTTTCTGTTTATAAATATCCTGGATTCTTCTATTCCCTTAATAGGACAGTGAATAGCAGTTGATGTTACATTTCCTTTCTGAGAGAAAACAGATGCAAAATAGGAATTTAAAAGTTCAGCCTTCTCAACATCCTGTCTTACCATTTCATCATTTTCATCCTGTAAAAATCCTATAGCATCTTTGACTTTTCTTTTACTTTTGACATATCCCCAAAATCCTTTATTATTGCTTTTGACATCTCTTGCAAGCCTCAATTCATTTTCAGCTTTAGATAATCTGATTTGTGCCCTGCAGGTTCTGCAGACAGCATTATATTCTTCTTTAGATATGCCTCCCTCTTTCCATTTTATAAACATTTTTTTCTTCCTTTTTAGCATGTGCTTAAGTTCTGTGTTCATCCATCCTGGTTTCCTTAAATGCTTCCTATTCTTCCCTCTTTTCGGAATTGTTAACAACTGTGCTTTGAGAATTTCATTTTTCAAGATTTCCCATCCTTCCTGGACATTTTTGTCTTTAAGGATATCCAGCCATTGGATCCCTCCAATTCTCTTTCTGAATCCCTTAAAATCTGCCTTTCTGAAATCTAACCTTGACGTCTGAGTCTTCACAGGTCTTCCACCTCTAGTTATCCAAAATTCTAAAATAGCATGGTCGCTACCTCCTAGGGTCCCAGCCACTTTTACCTCCTCAACCATTTCCTCCCTGTTTATAAGTATTAGATCCAAGGTAGCAGTTCCCCTTGTTTTCTCCCTTACCTTTTGGAAGATAAATTTGTCAGCAAGAGAGGATAAGAATTTCCTTGACCTGTTAGTTTTGCCTGAGAGAGATTCCCAACAAATGTCTGGATAGTTGAAATCTCCCATGACAACTATGTCATATTTTTTGGAGAACTTGGCCATTTGATGCATAAAGAGTTCATCCATATCTTCAGCTTGCACAGGCGGCCTGTAGTAAATGCCTACAATGGTGTCCTTTCCATTGTTCTGTCCTTGTATTCTTACCCAAACAGTTTCCACAGAACTCCCAGTCTATGAAGCTTCAATCTCTGTGCAGATATACGCGTTTCTAACATACAATGCGACACCCCCTCCTCGTTTATCAAGTCTGTTTCTTGCAAATAAGTTGTATCCTTCTAGTCTTGTATTCCAATCATGTGTATTGTCCCACAAAGTTTCAGTGATTCCAATGACATCATATTTCTTTTCCTGTGTTAGTAGTTCCAATTCTCCTTGTTTGTTGCCCATGCTTTGTGCATTAGTATAGAAACATTTTAGTTTGTGATTGGTTTCTCTTTCTCCAATATTTTTATTAATCAGATTCTTTCATCTTTGTTCTTCCTTTCCACTTCTAATAGCAGATTACAAGAGGAGAAAGACCAGCAAGGACTCAGACTTTAAGGTTGAACTTCAGAAAGGAAGATTTTAATGGGCTCAGAAAGAGGGTTGGAAAAGTCTAAAGGACAGAAATGTCCAAGAAGGATGGGAGATTTTGCTACATGAAATTATCACTGCATAATCAGTAACAATCCCGGAAAGAAGAAAGAATTGGAAGCATTTAAATAGACCAGGGTGGCTGGAAAGAGAACTTAAACACTTATTACTGAAAGTTAGCAGAGGAAATTGCAGAACCACTAGGCAGAATATTAGAAAAATCCTGGAGAACAGGAGAAGTCCCAGAAGATTGGAGAAGGGCAAATGTTGTCCCTATCTTCAAAAAAGAAAAGAAGATGGAGCAAGGAAATTATAGGCCAGTGAGCCTTACTTCTATTCCAGGAAAGATCTTTGAACAAATTATTAAACAGCATGTATGTCAGTACTTGAATAAGAATACAGTAATTAACCAGAGCCAGCATGGGTTTGTAGCAAACAAATCATGCCAGACTAATCTAATTTCCTTCCATGAAGGAATCACTGACTGGTTGGATCATGGAAATTCGGTAGATATAGTATATCTCAACTTCAGCAAATCATTTGATAAAGTATCTTATACGATCCATATTGAAAACATGACCAAGTATGGGATTGACAAGGCTACGGTTAGGTAGAATCATAACAGGCTTAGCGATCTTACTCAAAGACTGGTAATAAATGGTTGCCCATTCAATTAGAAGAGTGTTTTAAGTGGAATACTACAAGGCTCTGTCCTGGCTCCAGTGTTGTTCAACATTTATATAAAATGATCTCGATAAGGGAACTGAAGGTAAACTAATCAAATTTGAAGATGATACAAAGCTAGGAGGGATAGCTAACACTAGAGATGGCAGAGAAAGGTTTCAGAAGGATCTAGAGAAGCTGTCACAATGGGCAGCGACTAACAGAATGGTATTTAACAGAGAGAAATGCAAGATTCTACATGTAGGCGAGAAAAATGAAAAGTACATCTACAGAATGGGAGGAATAGAACTAAGCAACAGCACGTGTGAAAAAGACTAGGATATACTAATAGATCACATGAGTCAACAGTGTGATGAAGCAGCAAAAATGCAAACAGTTCTAGGGTGTATTAAGGGAAGCACAGAGTCTAGCTAACATGAACTTATTATCCCTTATACTCCTCCTTGGTCACGCCTCATCTAGAATACTGTGCCCTTTCCTGGGCATCACATTTTAAAAAAGACATTGAATAACTGGAGCAAGTTCAGAGAAGAGCTACAAGGATGATGAGTTGATTGTAAAGTATGTCCTGCGAGGAACTGTTAAAGGATTTGGGAATGTTTAGTTTGCAAAAAAGAAGGCTAAGAGGAGACTTAATAGCTGTCTACAAATTTCTGAAGGGATGTCACGGTGGAGAGGGATCATCCTTATTCTCATTTGCACATGGAAACATAACAAGAAATGGAATTAAAATGAAAGGGAGAAGAAACAGATTAGATGTTAGAAAAAACTTTTTGATAGTGAGGATGATCAATGTGTGGAACAGGCTACCATGAGACGTGGTGAGTTCTCCTTCAATTGAAGTCTTTAAACAGAGGCTGGACAGACATCTGTCTAAGATGGTTTAGTGAATCCTGCATTGAGCAGGGAGTTGGACATGATGACCCTGGAGATCCCTTCCAACTCTAACATTCTATGACTCTGTGATTCTAGTTTTCCACCACATATGGGGTATCGGTGTACTCAGGAGAAGATGAAAGAAACAAATTTTGAGGCCCATTTTTCCCTGTTACCCTTGTGAAAATGAAAAATTTGGAGCAAAAGCAACATTTTTTTGTGGGAAAAATGCATTGTTTCATTTTCACGGCCCAACATTATAAAACTCTGTGAAGCACCTATGGATTCAAGGCGCTCGCCATGCCTCCAAATAAATTCTTTGAGAGGTGCAGTTTCCAAAATGGGATCACTTGTTGGGGGTTTCCACTGTTTAGGCACATCAGAGGCTCTACAAAAGCAACATGGTTTCTGCTGTCTGATCCAGTCAATTTTGTACTCCAAAAGTATAATGCCGCTCCTCTCCTTCCGAGCTCTGCCGTTTGACCAAATAGTAGTGTTCCACCACATATGTGGTATTGTTGTACTCAGGAGAAATTGCGCAACAAATTGCATGGTCCATTTTTTCCTGTTATCCTTGTAAAAAATGCAAAAGATGGGGTTAAAGCAACATTTTTGGGGAGAAAAAGTAAAATTTTAATTTTCTTCCTTCCAAATTGCTTTAATTTCTGTGAAACACCTGAACAGTAAAATAAACTTATTTGATGTGGTTTCAGGCAGTTTGAGGATGATGAGATGAGGCAGAATGATGTAACTTTTAGGTATTCTCTTTCACATAGGCCCTCAAAGCCACTGCAAAAATTATGTGGTCCCTAAACAAATTGGTTTTGTAAATTTTGTTGGAAAAATGAGAAATTGCTGATCAACTTTTAACCTAACTTCCTAACAAAAATAAATTATGTTTCAAAAATGATGATGCAGAGTAGACATGTGGCAAATGTTATTTATGAACTATTTTGTGTATTATAACTATCTGATTTAAGGGCATAAAAGTTTGAAAACTGCAAAATGTTTGTCAAAATTCCAATATTTTCACAAATTATCGCAAAAAATATCAACTAAATTTATAACATAAAGTACAATATGTCATGAAAAAACAGTCTCAGCGTTCAGAATTATTATTACATAAAGTGACACTGGTCAGAATAGGGGGATGAACAGGTTAAAAACTTAAAACATTAAAATAAATTTAAAAAACATATTGAATTGCCGTAATCATACTGATCTGGATAATTACAGTTGTGCTCAAAAGTTTACATAACCCAGTAGCATTTTTGCTTTCTTGGCCTTTTTTCAGAGACTATGAATAATAGCACTAAAAATTTTTCTTCACTCATGGTTAGTGGTTGTGTGAAGCCATTCATAGTCAAACTACTGTGCTTTCTCTTTTTTAAATCATAATAACAACCCAAAACATCCAAATGACCCTGATAAAAAAAAGTTTATATACTCTGGTCATTTTGACCTGATGACATGCACAGAAGTTGACACAAATGGGTTTGACTGGCTACTTAAGGTAACATCCTCACCTGTGACCTATTTACTTGTAATCAGTTTGTGTGCATAAAAGCTGAGCAAGTTCCTGGGATCCAGACAGACTTTTGCATCTTTCATCCAGCCACTGACGTTTCTGGATTGAGTCATGCATGGGGAAAGCAAAAGAATTGTCAACGTACCTACGGGAAAAGGTAGTTGAACTGTATAAAACAGGAAAGGGATACAAAAAGATATCCAAGGAATTGATAATGCCAGTCAGCAGCATTCAAACTGTGATTAACAAATGGAAAATCAGGAGCTCTGTAAAAACAAAACTACGATCAGGTAGACCAACAAAAAGTTTGTCCACAACTGACAGGAAAATTGTTCGGGATGCAAAGAAAAGCCCACAAATAACACCAGTTGAAATACTGGACTCTCTGAAAATTAGTTATGTGGCTTTTTCAAGATGCACAATAAGGAAGAAAAATGGGCTTTGTGGTTGAGTCGCCAGAAGAAAGCCATTACTGCGCAAATGCCATAAAGTATCTCGCCTACAATATGCAAAACAGCACAAAGAGAAGCCTCAAAACTTCTGGGACAAGGTAATTTGGAGTGATGAGACCAAAATTTAACTTTTTGGCCACAGCCATGAACGTTACATTTGGGGAGAGGTCAACAAAGTCTACAATGAAAGAACACCATTCCTACTGTAAAGCACGGAGGTGGATCGTTGAAAACTGCACATAGGACGTATTTGGACGTTCCCACATGACAACGATCCAAAGCACAAGGCCAAGTTGACCTGTCATTGGCTACAGCAGAACAAAGTGAAGGTTCTGGAGTGGCCATCTCAGTCTACTGACCTCAATATCATTGAGTCACTCTGGGGAGATCTCAAGTGCAGTTCATGCTAGACAGCCCAGGAATTTACAGGAACTGGAGGCTTTTTGCCAAGAAGAGTGGAAAGCTTTACCATCTGAGAAAATAAAGAACCTCATCCACAACTACCACAAAAGACTTCAATCTGTCATTGATGTTAGAGGGGGCAATACACGGTATTAAGAAATGGGGTATGGAAACTTTTGATCACGGTCATTTGGATGTTTTGGGTTGTCATTATAATTTGAAAAGAGAAAACACAGTAGTTTGACAATAAATGGCTTCACCCAACCACTAACCATGAGTGGAGAAAACGTTTTGGTGTTATAATTCATATACTCTGAAAAAAGGCCAAGAAAGCTAAAGATCTGCCGGGGTAGGTAAATTTTTGAACACAACTGTATGTTGCTGGTCAAATTCGCTATGCAATGAACGCTGTAAAAACAAAACACCAAAAACAATTGCAGATTTTATCTTTATTCACTATTTCACCGCACTTGAATTTTTTTCCCTGTTTATCAGTACATTATGTGTTCAAGTGGATGGTGATGTCAAAAACTACAAATCGTCACGTAAAAATGAGCCCCTATACCGCTATGTCAATTGGAAGGAAAAAAATGTATAACTCTTGGAAGAGGAAAAGGAGGAAAAATAAAACCACAAGAATGACAAATCCCCTGGTCATGAAGGGTTTAAAGGGGTTTTCCACTTTTACGGGTCATTTTCAGACTTGAGGACAAATTTTGTTTTAATTTTTTATTCTTTGAGGTCTCCCTTTGCGTTGACCATGTATATAGATCCAGTCTAATTACAAACCTTTCTCACAAGTCGAGACATAACTCATTTATTCTACATCTCCTGGGAGGATAAACATATTAAGTGATTGTTTAGCGGCCTACTAAAGCTAATGCATTTTGAAGCAGGCGAAATGAAAGGACACATTCCTCCGTCCATCGCTCGCTCTTCACAAATATTTATCTGACAGCGATTGGAGAGCGCCTAGGAGAGGACAATGCTCTTTGAAGCTACACGCTGCGATTGCACATGATAAATGGCGCTGTCTAAACATTCAGATGCTTTCTCATTATTGATGAAGGCGATGAGTCTTATTCACGTGCATTTTCCATAACCTGTTCGCCCCCTTTGCTTTCATTGTGAGCCCGAGGCCTAAAATTTCCTCTAAGCCTCAAAAAGTGAATTGAGGACAAATGTTATGCAAAGAGGCCAAACAATGGCGGTACAGAGGAACAAAGTGAACGTTAATGCATATAATGAGACAGTGGGGCACATTAGGCTGCGTTCACACGTCGCAGTTTTTTCGGCGGTTTTTAACGCGCGTTTTTGCCGCGAAAACGCAAAAAAAAGCATCCCATGTATTCCTATGGGATTCCGCAATGCTGTGCTAATGCTGCGGATTTTCCCGCGGCGGAATCGCATCGCGGAAAAATACGCAGCATGCTCATTAATTTTGCGGCATCGCGGGGATTCCGTCCACATAGGAATGCATTGTTCCGCTTACTTTCCCCATGTGGCTGTGCCCACCATGCAAAAAAGTAAGCAGAACATTTGCGGATGGTACCCACGGTCCGGAGGAGAGGAGACTGTCCTCCGGGCTCTGGGTACCATATCCCTGTAAAAAATGAATAAAAAATAAAAAATCGGGTTATATTCACCTTCTGGCATCCCGCGCAGCCTTCCCGGGCCTCAGCGATGCTCCCATTTCCAGTAATGCCTTGCCAGACCTTTGATGACGTCGCGGTCTTGCGAATACTGTAGCGGTCCCTATTCCTCGCGAGATCGCTACAGTATCGCGAGACCGCGACGTCATCAAAGGTCTCGCAAGGCATTACTGGAAATGGGAGCATCGCTGAGGCCCGGGAATGCTGTGCGGGACGCCGGAAGGTGAATATAACCCGATTTATTTTTTTTTAATTATTTTTAACATTAGATCTTTTTACTACTGATGCCGCATAGGCAGCCTCAATAGTAAAAAGTTGGTCACACTCGTCAAACACTATGTTTGACGAGTGTGACCAACCTGTCAATCAGTTCTCCAAGCGATGCTACAGATCGCTTGGAAAACGCTAGCATTCTGCAAGCTAATTACGCTAGTTTTTCCGCGGGAAAATCGTGGGAATTTAAAATGCAATTTTCCCGAGAAATGGAATTCCCACGGAACTTACAGCGGGAGTTCTGCTATGTGTGCACATAGCCTAAATGTCTAAAATAAAAACTGTCCATGTTGCCCATACAGTAGCAACCAATAACAGCTCAGCTCTCATTTTGTATTCTGCTCTTGAAAAATGTTAGCTGCGCTGTGATTGGTTGCTCTGGGCAATGAAAACAGTTTCTCCTTTAGGCATTTTCCAACTCAGCTCTTGATGGGGGCCAAAATAGTAAAAATAAGTAAATATTCTCCTCTCCAGTCTTCATCTGTATGACATCCGTTTTTCTATATCAAGTTACAAAAAATGTATAAGGCCAAATACAGTAAAAAATTGCAATGGCTCCATATCCTTAAGCAGATTACCATCAATTTAGGGATGAAAGCACCTAGAGTACTGTAATGGGGGAAATATTAAATATAGAATATAATATCTTTTTCCGTCCTGTGCCACAGGCCCACGCGCACATTCCTTCCGCCTGGCATTATCAATCCTTCTCAGCCAACATTATCCAACCTAGAATAATAATGATCCCACAAGAAGAATATGACCACAAGTCAGGTAATAATGGGAGCCCTCAAGCTATAACAATAATTGTTCATCGAGTACTTATTAATTAGATGAGAACGTTCCATTCATAATGGGCTCCTTATTCCGCTGGCACAAACACCTGACGTAAGAATCTATTTCCAGCAGGACGGTTCCTTTAAACTTCTTGAGAAAATCTCAGCAATGTTTGTACAAGGAACCTCTCTACTTTGGCATTTGCAAAACAATTCAGCCCCAAATCATTGCTGTTATTCCAGTTTTCAGTAGTGGTTTGCTCTTTTTTTTAGTGGCTTTAGTATATGCGCCTCATTTCCTATACATTTGGCACACTGGAAAGTGGTCCTGATGAGAGGCCGTGGGAGTCCAGGAGGAAGAATCTGGCTCCATCTTCTCTGCAGACAGTAATCAGGAGCCTGAAGAAGAGGGGGTATAAGGGGGGGGACTTTAATGTTATGCCCGGTGCCCCTGCATGGTGTTCCATTCTGCCACCACTGCCCCAGCCTGTGGTGCAATTCCGCTCCAGCTCCTTCCTCTTCTGTGCACAGCGCACAATGTCTCGGCAGCATGCCTAGGGCGCTGGTGCATGCTCTTGCCTGGTCTTAAAGGGGTAGCGTGCGCACATGGTAAATGTTCTTAGCAGGAGCTAGGAAGCATTTAGTTAAACGTGCATCCGCCTGCAAGGTGTCTCTCAGCCAACAGCTGTGAGGCATCCTGTATAAAAGGCACCCTTTCCAACTGAGAGGTGCCTGATCAACCCCTATAGTTCTGATAGGGGCTTGGTGGTAACAATATGTTGCCAGATCCCCCTTTCCTAATCTGCTACTGTCCCGTATCTCGTGTTCCAGCTAGTCCGCCATAGTTGGCCCTTATTTATTGTGACCGCTTTGGTGATGCCGGTACCCCGTGGCCGCATCGTTGGTACCTGTCTGCAACCCTGGGGGCTGAATGCCCAGGCCAGAACTGTGAACTTATCCTTATGGGTGCCCTGTCTGCTCAGGGAGAACCTGTCCTGTGTGAACTTGCCCCGTGAAGCTGTCTTGTGTGAACTTGCCCCTTGAGGCCATCCTGTCTGAACTTGTCCCAAGTCGCCGTCCTGCTCTGTCCGAGTATTTGAAGTGACATCTCTGTCCCTTTAGGGTCAGCAGCTACTGCCAGACCTTGCCCTGGAGTGGTACCTTGCAGCTACTTGTCGCACAAGTTTGACCTCACCACTAGAGGCTCCAGTGAACACCTAGGTAGCTGCTTAGTCACGCCCATCCAGGGTAAGTCTGGTCTGTGGCACAGTGGGTCCACAAACCATGTGCACCACCTAGAAGCGTATCCCTACAGAATTATAGAATACTGCATATCAGGGCTGAAAGGTGGTGGTCGTGTCTCACATAGGTCAAACCTGGTGACAGGTTTGCTTTAAGATTTCTGCTGTTGGCTGCCAGAGCTTGCACCCCTCCACTTGGGATTTTCAAGGTTAATGACTTGATGTATATGGAGGATCTGACAGCTTCTCTATACAACAGAGATGTTGCCTTTTACAAACCATGGTATTACTGAATAGAGTTTCAACTCTCCAGAGAATATCAAAACTCAGTCTTCCCAGATACCTCTCCTTGATTGTATGTTTTGACTGTGTTAGGGTCAGGGCTGGAATTTCATGGCCCCATACTGTCAAAATTTTGGAGGCCCCCTGAAACTCCACCTAGGCTCCACCTCCATCACAGCGCCACCTCCACTCCTCAAACTTTCCGCAGTTCTACCACCCACTCTTGGAAAAACTCCACTTCTGCATCTCGTCCTCTCCAGTCAGACATTAGCAATTACCTTTCACCATATCACATACATAGCCATCAGCTTTTGTTTTGGCCAAAATAATTTTTTCAGACTGCCACCACAACAAGGTAGACTCTTTTGGCTGAGCCCTGTTCTAACCTATTAAACATTTATTAAAATACCCAATACTCTTTTTTAGGTATATTTTTCGTTACGGAATGTGTCACATAGATTTTTTTCAATGACTAGTAATACCACATACAAGGACAAATACCATCACACCATGACTGGACCACATAGTAACCAAATAATACTGTCAGAGACACCGCACTACACTTGCTCATAGAGCCAGTGCACGTGTCCTGAGTACAGAAGCAGTGCTAAGAGTTACCTGGGGAGCAGGGCAGCAGAGGTGACAAAGCATGCTTCAACTAATAGTGTCAGAGAAGCCAGAGAACTCAGATTATGGCAAAGCAGAAGTCATGCACGGTACAGACCAGCGAGGTACAGGAGGGATAAACAGACGGGAGGTCAGACAAAGCAAAAGGTCATACACAAGATATCAGTACAGTACCAGGGAGGAGACAGAGCGGATAATCAGGGCCAAGCAGAGATCAAAACCAAACAGACATAGGAGGTACCAGGCAGAATCCAAAGCGATATCCAGGGAACAGACCGAGTCATACACAGGGAATCAAGCAACCAGAACACAGCACAAACACACTCAGGGGTCACCACACAATGCCAAGGGCGAAAGTATAACTGACAGGGATGGGAGCGTCCTGAGGCTATAAGAGGCCTCCTCCAGAACCAGGGAGAGGCCACAATCATAGCCCCAGGTGTGCAGGTAAGCCTGCATCAGGATCACAACCTTTAACCCCAGAAATGCCAGTCATCAGCACTGGTTCCAAACATTAACCCCACGTGTGCGAGTCAAACCCGCACTGAGATCATGACAAATACCACATGCAATGAACAAATACCATCACACCATGACCAGAATACATATTACCATTACATAGTGACAGAATAATACCACACCATAACCAGACCACATAGGACCACCATATAGTGACCGAATAATAGAATATACAAAGAACAAATACCACCCCACCGTGACCAGACCACATATTGCCACCCCATAGTGACCAAATACTACAACACTGATCATCATTAATAAAAAAAACACACACTAAATGCCATTATACACAGGACCTCTGTATTTAGTGTCAAAGTACAGGTAATACAGAAATAACCAGTGGCATTGTACACAGGAGCTCTATATATAGTGTCAGTTTACAGGTAATACAGTGATCACGAGTGACATTATACTCAGGAGCTCTGTATATAGTGTCAGTGTACAGGTAATACAGTGATTACAGGTGACATTATACACTGAAACTCTGTATACAGTGTCAGTGTACAGATAACATAGAGATCACTGGTGACATTATATACAGGACCTCTGTATACAGTGTCAGTGTACAGATAATATAGTGATCACTGGTGACATTATACACAGGAGCTCTGTATATAGTGTCAATGTACAGGTAATGCAGTGATCACCAGTGCCATTATACTCAGGAGCTCTCTATATAGTATACAGTATATAGTGTAAGTGTACAGGTAATACACTGACTCACCAGTCTCGTTGAACTCCTTCATCTTCGCTTTTCTGCTTCATCTTGAGCAAACCGCCATCACTTCTTCCAGCCAGGGCTCATCTCTGCAGAAAATAGCATATAGTTGTTATCTAGAACACTGCTTCCAGAGAACATTCCCCACTTTTTCCCCAACTTCTACACTATGCACCTAAATACAGACGTGCATACACCATACACATATAGTTAGTTATTATGCAACCCTCTATTCCAAATATAAATTGTAATCCACCACTGCACCCCACTAACTATAAATAGTCACTCTCCCCACTCAATAAATATATAATTTAATAATCCCCTGTACTCTTCCCCCAATTCAATACCAATCACATTACTGCATCCTTAACGCCCACTGTGTACCTCATGCTCCCCCCATTCATTACATTTACATGCCCCAATTCATTGTGATGTATTCTCTCTCTCCCGCAACACCCACCCTTTATTCATTATCAACTACTCTCCCCCACATTCAATACATCATTTACTATCCCCCACCCTCAATTTATAATTTATTGTCTCCCATCCCCCAGTCTCAAGTCATCATCATATACTCCCCCCACCCTCAAAATTCATCATTATTTGACTCCCCTATCCCTCCCAAGTTATTATTTGCTCTCCCCACCCCCATCTTCAATTCATCATTTGCTGTCCCCCACCCTCAATTCATAATTTTCTGTAACCTACCCCCAATTGATCATTATTTGCGATCCCCCACCTCAATTCATAATTCACTTTCCCCTGTCCCCCACCCTCAATTTATCATCATTTGCTCCCCCCAAAACCCATTTAATTTATTATATTAAAAAAATAAATTAGTAAAGTTTTTCATACTCTTTTTTTAATCAATACATTTCATACTTACCTCTCATGCGATCCTCTGCAGGCGCAGCTCCACTTCTAGTGTCCTGGCCACGGTAAGTGCCGCGTACATGCCGGCATCATCAAGTACGTGCCATCATGAAAAGTCCCAGAAAAGGCAGAGGAAGCTGTGCAGCTGTTCAGTTTTTACGGCCATGGAAATCTGGGGCTCAGTGAACAGAAGCAAAAGAGGGAAGCCTGGACTGGGTATGGGCCCCCCCTCTGAACTTCTGCTCACCGAGCCTGATATAGCACTAAGGGCACTGCCCTGATGGCGGCCCTCGTTAAGGTGGTTGCCTATTACTGCCTCCTCACCAATCCTTCCTACCACCTCCATCACCCCCTTTTTTTCATTATTTTCCTTTCCCATCTTTCTTGCTTTCTTCTAATCTTTGTCTCTAGATCTTTCCCTAATAAAAAGATAATTAGCGAGACTGATCAGTGTTTTGAAGAGCCTCACTTATTTCCCTTCAAAGTTTTGAGGGTTAAGTGTGCTTCCATTTATTTGATAACATATGATGCTGTTGTAATATGATGTTTTATTTCATTGCTGTACGTGATGGTTTGAAATGTCAAATGTTATATATTTATTTCTCACAAAAATAATTAAAAATAAAATGGATAGATTCATAGATAGATAAAGAAGACAAAAGCAGAACTAGCAAATGCGGGGTACAAAGCCTCCCAGGCACATACCAGCCCTTCAATACAGTTCAAAAATATATAGATACTAGGATAGATAGATAGATAGATAGATAGATAGATAGATAGATAGATAGATAGATAGATAGATAGATAGATATGGTGCATGTATTCTCTGTGCTGCACCAGTGACTATGTTGACACTATATAATTATGTGATGCATTCTATATCCTGTATATACCGTAATTCATCATGTTTCCCCTGTGCCATACATGAAGGCGCTGCAAAGACTTTATGTGGAAATTTGTCATAAATCCATATACTGCATAATAACAGCCTTTAGCGGAGTTGGAGGAGCCACGTGAAGCATAGGGAGGTGGGAAATCTGAGCCAAATATTTGTTGTAACTCGATAAAAAGGAGGAAATCTGAAGATCACTCGTGTTTTCCTTAATCCAGAAATGGCCGGACAAGTTCCAGCACGGGGGAGAAATGCAAGATCTTTAATGCTTGTGTGTCATTCTTTGTGTTGGTGACTACATCATAGATTTTTGTGTTTGCGTTTGGATACATTTTGTGCTTGGAGAAGTCAAATCGGCATGTTTTTTTCTTCTGCTGGACATCTGGGTCCCATTATATTGTCAGAGCCTGGACCCATGGAGGATCTGTTGGTGTTTTAGTGGGTCCAAATCTGGTGTTTGATCCTTAACTAGTGACAGAAGTATCCCACCAGCAACATTTATCACCTGCCCATTGAATAGGTACTAAATGTAAGATTAGTGGAGGTCTCAGCGGTAAAAGCACCACTGATCCAGATAATGGGGGTCGCAAAGTCCCGTGTGATTAAAAGACAAGAAATTATTTAAAACAACATTATTGATGTGATCACAGGGCGTTAAGTACATTAGCCAAAACATTTTCTTAATTTCTAGAATTTGCACCCATGATTGACATAGTAATTGAAATAGGAAATGGAAGTAGAAAGATTACGTCAACATAATGTACAGACAACTAAAGCCGCCATACTGTACACGTAAATAATGCTGCAGTGCCGTGCAAATAAAAAAATAACACCATACAGCAACCCCAATTAACTATGGGGCCTATTAGTGATGAGCGAACGTGCTGGAATAAGGTGTTATCTGAGCATGCTCGGGTGCTAACCGAGTGTCTTTGGCGTGCTCAAATAATATGTTCAAGTCCCTGCGGCTTCATGTCCCAAGGCTGATCGACAGGCCTATGCAGACCTATGACTGCAGACCGGTATGCGCTGCAGGGATTCGCCGGTTTCAGACCCGAGCTCAGTGGGCATGTATGAGTTATACATACCTACCGTCCGGTGGGGGCGGCTCGAACTCCATACACTTGTATGGAGCAATGCCGCGCCCAGTAGTTGCCAACGCCCACTGGCCAGCTACGTCACTAATCGGGGCGTCACCTCGGTTCAATACAAGTGTATGGAGTGGGGCCACACCCATCGGCCGGAGGTGTGTATAACCCATACATACCCTCCATTCCCAGGTCTGAAACTGGTGAATCCCCTCATCGTACACTATGTGCGCTGGGGGGATTCATAAATCTGCAGCCACACAGAGTGACTGCAGACTTATCGGTTTAGACTGAACCACCCCTTTTAAATTATCGTTACAATTTTGTTAATTTAGTTAAATAAATCCAAAATTTTGTGTTGGGTAATTTCACAATGTAATGTTCCTGATGCTTTATATGATTAATTTATTGCTGTTTGTGTTATTAATTGATTAAAATGATATATAATTTATTCTGGTTACCCTAATTTAATACCACGGCCATTATTTTTCCACAATTTTGTGTAGTGTCTTTTTATGTTTTATATAGTTTATGGGTTTTGTGTTACCATGCAACCCCATTAGTGCCCCGTAACAGTAGAGATGACCCCTTATTGAATCCCCACTCCGCGGTAATACCCCATCAGTGCTTCCCCATGCAGTAGTTATGCCCTCTGAATGTCACCTCACAACAGTGATCACCTTTGCGTGTTCCCACACAGTAAGAATGTCCTCTTAGTGCCCCCAATAGTAATGTCCCATCACTGACCCCTCTCAGTAATGATTCCCCCTTTTTGCCTCCACAGTAATGCCCCCTTAGATACCCACACGTAGTGATGCCCCTTGGAGTCTCCCCACGCAGTAGTAGTGCCCCCTTAGTGTCTCCACCCATACAGTGTTAATGCCCATCACAGTAATGATACCCCTTTAGTGAAACCTCACAGTAAGTATGCCCCCTCACAGTAGTAATAACCCATAATGTCCCCCACACATTAGTAATGCTCACAGTATGGATGCCCCCTTAAGTATTGCCCTATTAGTGCCCCCTATAATGTGTTAATGTCTATTTAGTGCCCCTACAGGCCTACACAGTAAGAAAGCCCACTTATTGCCCCCTTTAAGCCCCCTCCTAGTGAGGCCCCTTTCGTGTCTCCACACACAGTGATGAAGCCTCCTTCATGGTTCCTCATGGTTCCTCTTTTGCAACCATCCAGATAAAGGATGTCTTGTCACAGTAGTAAGCAGCCAGTACACATTAGGGATGTTTGGTATGTTCCACAAATGCAAGGAGTGCCGCCTCAAAGTAGTTTCCTCTTTGATCCCCCACATAGTATGGTGGAGCAGTAAGCTGAAGGCTCCTTTCTCCCTATTGTATCTTCATCCAGAGGGCGGCCAAGATGGTGGTACAGTGTCAAAAATCCAGGACTCTCCCATTGAATCGAGGTTGGGAGGCAAGGACGCAGGCACTAAGGCAGGATAAATGCCTCTTTAAGTTTGTTTGGACCTTAATTTACCATGTTTGCACCCTAAATTAGCAAGTTCTTTAAATATCATTTGCACCAAAATAAATGACATAAGTAGTCTCTCTGCAGCCGCTGATGATTTGTGGTTGGTAAAGCATGCAGAGGCTCCTCACAATTTGTTCCATTTAGAACAGGAAGGATTTGTCATTCTGCTGCTTTCTGCTGTCTGGAGCCATTAGGTGAGGGGCAGGGGATGAATTGGCAGGTCTGTGCTGTGGGACAAGCAATTAGGAAAGAATCTCTGCACATTCCAGGCTGAGCTCCTGTGGAATGGATGTCATCACAGATCAGAGGTCACTGCCCTTGCAGCCTGCACTGCAAAACAAAGTTTTGGAATAAATGCTATTTACGTTTGTGAGAATTATTAATGAAATGTATTACAAAAAAATGTGTTTGTTGTAATTGTTTTTACCCCATTGGTTGATTAGTAATTTTACTTTAAAAAAAAAGTTAACTTTTTAGCTTTTCTTTCTAAATACTAGGTGCAGAGAAATTCTTTGAAAAATATAAATCCGAAAATGATGAGGTGCCTTTGTATTCTGACCCCTGTAGTTTGATACCTCTAAATAAAATCCGGAGTGACCAGTTGCCCCAAGAAGTCACATAATTAGTAAATTGAGTCCACCTGTGTGTAATTTATTCTCAGTATAACTACAGCTGTTCTGTGAAGGCATCAGAGGTTTGAGAACATTAGGGATCAAATAGCATCATGAAAACCAAGGAGCTCACCAGACAGGTCAGGGATAAAGTTATGAAGCAGGGTTAGGATATAACAAAATAGCCCAAGCTCTGAGCATCTCTCGTGGATCATTGTTCGGTCCATAATTCAAAAATGGAAGGAGTCTGGCACAACTGAAAACTTACCAAGACATGGCGGTCCACCTAAAATGACATCCCAAGCAAGGAGAGAACTAATTTGAGATGAAGCCAAGAGGTCCATGGTCACTTAGGAGGAGCTGTAGAGATTCATGACTTAGGTGGGAGAATGTGTCCACAGGAAACTATTTGTTATATGCTCTTCAAATCTGGCCTTTATGGATAAGTGGCAAGAAGAAAGCCTTTTTTTTTTTAAAAAACAAGCCATAAGAAGTCCTGTTTGTAAAAAGCTATGTAGGGGACATAGTGAGCGTGTGGAAGATCATGCTCTCATCAATAGAACGTTTTGGGCTAATTGCAAATGTTATGTGTGACTTAAAACTAACACTGCACATTACACTGAAAACACCAACCACACTGTGACACATGGTGGTGGGCAGCCTCATGCTGTGGGGATGCTTTCCTTCAGCAGGGACAGGGAAGCTGGTCAGAGTGGATGGGAAAATGGATGGAGCTAAATACAGAGCAATCCTGGAGGAAAACCTGTTGGAGGCTACTAAAGACTTGACACTAGGGTGGAGGTTCACCTTCCAGCAGGACAATGACCCCAAACATCCTGCCAGAGCTACAATGGATGGTTTAGATCAGAGCATATTGTGTGTGAATGAATGACAGCAAGCAGAGATCTTGAAAAAATGAAATACATAAAATATATTGATGATTTTTTTTCATTACAGAAATAACCTTTATTTGCTAAAACTATGACATCCTTTTAAATCCACAACGTGAGGAAATATGACCGGCACATGACATCGGGCACTTTCATCTCGGCACATTTACAGCACTTAGCGGGCCATTCCCAGTTGTAAAAATTTATACGGTGCTACACTCCCTGCACATACATTTTCTTGACGCCCACACAGAACACATTCACCTATCCAAGCCCTAAAGCGAGGAATTCATATAAGTAGAAGAATGAGACCCACCCGAAAGTATATTTTCTTTTCTTAGCTTCACCTTCAATGCAATGAATTAATAATAACCGTATTCACATTCCATACCTGTTTACCTGCTACTTACGTGAGACACGGGCCAGCAAGAGAGAAGCGAGAGCCGATGCTCAGGGTTTGTGGAACGTGGGAAACAATGGCCACTATCGCAGGTGAAGCGTGGGTTGCCAGAGATGGGGGGCAAGTACATTGTAGCCCCTAACTTATTATCACTTCAAGTCATTTCTTTCCTTAAATCCAGTGATGAACTTTTTGTCCTCCTCCAAGAACATGAAAATACTGATGTAATTATACTTTACCCCTTGACCCTTTTGTTCTTTTTTTTTGTGATTTTTGATCTAGTTTATTTCTTTATTATCTTGTTTAATTTCCATAATATTTTTAAAGGGGCTGTCCACTACTCAGACAACCCTTTCTCAATCCCTGTTTCCCCCCCCGCCCCCGTAAACTTATAACACCTATACTCACCTCTGGTGCTGGAGCCATTCCAGTGGTGTCGGCACTGGCTCTCCCGGGGCTTGCGTGATATTGCTACGTCATGGGATGCCTGCAGTTAATCAGCGCTGGGTTCACTCACCTCTACTACTGATGGAATTGACATCCTGAGGAAGTGAGAGCTGAAGCTGCTTTCTCAATTCCTCTGAAAGTCTTGATTTATCTGAAGGAGGGGAGAGTGAAGCCAGCGCTCATTGGTGGCAGTGATTGCGTGGCATAACAATGTCAGGCGAGCCCTGCGAGAGCCAAAGCCAACACCGTTGGAACGGCGCCGGCACCAGAAGTGAGTATAGGCGTATTATTATATTACTTTGGGGATTCAAAAGGGGTTATCCAAGTTGTGAACATTCCCTCTAATACTGTCTCTGAATGTGCAGACTGCAGCAGCGAAGATGATTTTGTCATCACCTGCTGCACTCTGCATAGGCAATGACTGAGATGACAAAGCACACTTTATTAAACTAAGTCCCCAGTTCATCAAGACCTGCGATATTTGGCTTACAGTATCGTGGCCATCCTGGACGTGGTCGCACCCTCTATTGCCAAAACACCGGTTGTGAAGAGAACAGACCTTGGTTGCTATAAAGAGACAAATAAATGAAGCTTATCTAACTAAGAACACAGAAAAGATAAGGAAAAGTGAGAACAAAGTATATTACATCTTATCGAGTAACCTGATGATATCAGCACCATAGTAACGGGAAAAACAATATCCCATTAAGACTGGTGCCATCTGTTATATAATACCCCACATCTGCCGCATCACCTGCACAGCTTATGTTCTGGAAATACCCGGCCACGTAAATCAGGTCATAAATCAACCGCAAAGCGATGTACATACAAATCACAGCCATGTATTGTACACCAACCAATGTGATGGAAGGAGCTGAAATAAAGGACCTCACTTTTGGTGGCAGCGGTGCAAAGAGCATGGATGCGTATTGTCCGGTCCGAGGCCGCCCCGTGATAACAAGTCTATAGTATTATCCTCCTCCACCATCTGTACAGCGGGCACAATGCAGTCAGGGGGTAACGTCCTCCTGGTATCACCAAATCCAGACTCCTCCATCAGACGCAGATAGAGAAGTGTGATCCGTCACTGCACAGAACACGTCTTCTCCAGAATCCAGTGGTGGCGGCTTTACACCACTCCATCCGACACTCGGCATTGTGCTTGGTGATGTACGGCTGCATGCAGCTGCTCAGTTATGGAAACCCATGTCATGAAGCTCCAGTGGGAAGTCAGCAGAGAGTTGTCTATCTAGGGAAAAAAAGCCTAACCGGCACCTCTACACAGAATACAGCAAGTGTGAACAGGTATAAGCTGCTATGATTGCCGCATAGAGAAAGAAAAGCATTCAGCCGCCTCTGTAAGTGCTAAGATGTGCAAACATTAAATGTATGACATTTAAACTGCATGATGGCTATATAGAATATATTTATAAGAGTATTTGCAGCAATTTTTCTGCAGCAAAAATCAGAGGGTTGGCAGGAAAAACGCTGTGAAAAACACGCACATTGTTTACATAATTTTTACATATTATTTTGGAAAACAATAAGCAGCAAGTGCATGAGATTTCAGCAGAAAAAAATGCAGCATGTGAACACGCCTTAAGTCTCCATATATGGCTGAGCTCCACCGCCTGCCTATCTATCTATCTATCTATCTATCCATCTATCATATATGTATCTATTACCTATCTATATATCTATTATCTATCTATTACCTATCCATCTATCTATCTATCCATCTATCTATCCATCCCATCTTTTTTTATATCTAACACATCCACCACTCCACAGGCATCATCTCCTTCTCCTTTTCTATAGTATTTGGTGATATGACAGTTTATAATTACGAGAAATAATATTCTCCGTGTCTGATCCTGGGATCTGTGGCTCCATCGCCATTCTTGCTTTCAGCTCTGTTACAATGATATGTTCTAAGCCAAAAAATTTCCTAAAAAATAAGATCCCATTGCTTTTAATTGCGGGGCTTGGGCCAGTTGCAATCTGCTTCTTCCCCGGCTCAATCCTGCATTTTTGCCAATGACTTTTTTTTGAAGCAATAAATCTATTTTCTTTAAAACCCCCTTAACGAACACTTGGCCGAGGTGCTGTAACTATTGGCTCCGGCTCACAAAAAGAAATGGAAAGAATAAAATATACTATAAAACTGTAAGGAAATGGAAAAGTGTTCCTAGCAACCGCGACTTAAGAAGTAAAACTTGTTTTCTTGGTGTTGCTTTATTTTAAGGGGGACTTTTTATACACAGAGGGTTGATCATCTTAAGTGAGGTGGCAGCTATCTGGCGAGGTTCCCGGGGCTGCGACAACAGGCATCTCAGGTCATCTACATTCCAGGCGGCGTAGCGGAGATTATGGGGCGGAAGGTTTGGATTCTTTACGGGCGAATCTCTTTTCTGGAGTTTTTGGGCATAGATAAGACAACTGTAAAAAAAAAAGACATTTTTACCTTTTAAAGTGGTTGTCCAATGAAAAGAAATGACCACCTATTCATAGACTAAATCGGTAGGGGGTCCGACCACTGGGACTTATTAATCTAATTTGTACATGGAAACACGAAAAGCAATGGAATGAAAGTGAAAGAGAGAAGATACAGATTAGATATTAGAAAAAAACTTTTTGACAGTGAGGGTGATCAATGAGTGGAACAGACGGCCACGAGAGGTGGTGAGTTCTCCTTCAATGGAAGTCTTCAAACAAAGGCTGGACAGCCATCTGTCTGAGATGGTTTAGTGACTCCTGCATTGAGCAGGGGGTTGGACACGATGACCCTGGAGGTCCCTTCCAACTCTGACATTCTATGATTCTATGACCTGTCCTACCAGTTGTCAGAATGGAGCAATTTTATATCCCGACTGTCGTTTTATTAATTTTCTATGGGATACCTAAAAACCCGAACACTTTCTGGAGTCCCGAAGAGAATGAATGGAGCACCGGTCAGGCGTTCTAACAGGGATAAAATTGCCCCATTCCGGCAATCTGTGGCACTCCCAGTTATCGGTCTCACACCGACCTGTATGTTATCACCTATCCTATCGATAGGTGATTATTTCTTTTCAATGGTCAACCCATTTAAAGGCATAGTTCAGTCTAAGTAGGTTAACACTTATTCACCTAGTAGGTGATAACCATTTGATCAAGGTCGGTCTAACCAAATGCCACGGACTTGTTATCCAGTGCTTTTTCTTATCAACAAGGAGTAGTGAGGAGTGCTATGGCTTGACACATACATGAACCTGTCGCTTCATTCAGTTCTTCCCAGCCATGGTACTATGGCCAGGGGGCGAACAAGGTTGAGAATGATGGATGCAAGTCCCCCATTCTGGCCATTGGTGGGGGTTTATTCTGTGGATAGGTGAAAACTAGCTCAGACTGGGACACCTTTTTAAAGTAGAAAATCTCTCCCAAAATCCCACTTAGCACTCATCCACACAATCAGCTAAAAACATGGGATCTCTGTGGGGCCCCCCACTGTTCCAAAGAATGGGGGCGCCAGCCTGATGGGTGTATTGATCATACATGTCAGTGTCCGTAGTAATAATGGAGATAGCAGCCCTTCACCTCCATTACTCCTAATGAGTAGAGCAGCAATACTTTATTCATTAAATAAAAAACTGGAGTCTGAACTAATAATAAGGATATTTAGTAAACATAATTTTGATCAAAATAATGTACAAGCCATTCCGCCACATCACGGCAACCTCTGTGGGACAGTCCTACTCTAGTATTTAAAACTTTTTCACTTGCCAAGTGACGTGAATGTGAACAAGGATCGAGGGACTGACCCACTAGTAAAAGCATAGGCCAGACAGGATGGTTTTCCCAGCTCTGAATGAGGGCGGTCACACCCTTATATGCACAGAATGCACAATGAAATGAATAAAAAAACTGGAGTCTGAACTGAGAAATTAAGTTTTGATCAAAATTATGTTTACTAATTACCCTTCTTCTTATTATTACTACCTGTATGCATTATTTGCAGTTTATTTTTTACTTTTTAGTTTAGGATATTTGTGTTTTTTGCTTTTTGTTTTCTCTGGTTAATGGTCATGTGTTAATATGCACTTACATTGTGCATATACATTAACTTACTTTCTCAGTTCAGACTCCAGTTTTTTTATTCATTTTATTGTGCATTCTGGGCATATATGGGTGTGACCGCCCTCTTTCTGAGCTGGGAAAACCATCCTGTCTGGCCTAAGCTTTTACTAGTGGTTCAGTCCCTCGATCCTTGTTCACATTCACGTCACTTGGCAAGTGAAAAGGTTTTAAATACTAGAGTAGGGACTGTCCCACAAGGGTTGCCGTGACGTGGTGGGATGGCTTGTACATTATTTTGATCAAAATTATGTTTACTAAATACCCTTATTATTATTACTGCCTTTATGCATTATTTGCAGTATACTTTTTACTTTTTAGTTTAGGATATTTGTGTTTTTTTCTTTTTGTTAATACTTTACTCATTGTCTATGGGAGTGATTCTCGGGACCCCATTCTAGTGATCGATGGGGTCCTCAGAAATCATACCTATCCTGTGATAAATTATTTTTCGTGGACTAACCGCTTTGGGGATTGACACCATTTTAGCCCTAAAAAACCTTTCTTCAAATTATCATCTTGTGAAAATTTTGTGCTGAATTATATCTAAGCATATCTTTATAGCAATCGCAGCAATGCTTTCCTGATACAGAGCTCCAAATCTACTGCACAGATATAGATTTAAAGGGAATTTGTGAGCTGACTCCAGCTGCCCGAACCACAAGCGGCATGACTCAGACTGGCTGCACGATTGCACACAGGTGTATTTTTCTCCTCTGGTGTCTCAGAGGAGAGTACATTATAAAGATCTGGCCAGGAACCATAGACAGAGATGAGATCAGTCTAGCTCCACACCTCTCTATGTGATTGACAGGTCTCTCCCATGTTTGAACATAAGAGGAGATCTGTCAGTCACCTGAAAAAACTTGTCAGAATTTTCAAATTATACTTACTCTGAAATGCTGAAGCATTCATAGAAAAATATATATGTATGTAATCGTGCAGCCTGGATCTGATTGACACTGACAGGCTCCCTTTAAAGTATAACATGCTGAATACCTTCCGTCACCACTAGGGGGAGCTCAGGAGCTTTCTGCAGACTGTCTTATCATTGAGTCCATATATAAACAGTACGCAGTTAGTTCATTAGCCCCCTCTAGTGGAGGTTAGGAGTCATTACAGGTGTAGGGAAAACAAACATTTCTTTATGTAGCTCTCCAAATTGAAATATGCAGCAAAACCCCCAATGTGTTTGAACAATGCCTACATTTGCATAGTTGTTCAAAAGTATAGCATTGGGCAGAATGGTTGCTCAATTATTAGTATTCATTCCATGGAGTACTGGGGTCCTCTTTTAGGCACTGTATGTTTCATGAAAGTTTGTGATGTTTTCTAACTGCACAACAAAAATAGGTAAGGTTATTTTCCCGAGTGTGACTCTTAAGAGAGGGAAAATTAGATTATTAGTCCCATGGAGAACAGGACTTCATGTGGGTGAGGACAATCTATGTACAGCACTAAGGAATATATTGGTGCTATACAGGGGAGTAACACAAAGGGTGAACCGGGCCTGTGCAGGAGGGGAGGGTCTGTCGAACCTCAGACGCACATTCAGCTGAAGTGTATTGTGGTGCACAGACCCGCTGGGTCCCTGCACTACAATATATGCCGATGGCGAGAGGCCGGCAGCTGGTGTCGGCGAGCCCTTCACAGGCTGTGCATGGCAGGGACATCATTCACTGCTCGTCGCTTACACACTGAAACCAGGTGCTACAGAAGAGGACACAGTGGCATAGCAGCGGGAAAAGGTTAGTAGAATCGAGGGACATGTACAAGAATGGGCCCGGATGGGGGACATATATACTAGGATGGGCCCAGGATGGGGAACATATATGCCAGGATGGGCCAAGCATGGGGCACATGTATAAGAGGATGGGGTACATAAAGTATTATCAAAAATGGAGAACATATATACCAAGAACGGGCCTAGAATGGGGGCAGATGTATATCATATGGGGGACATATATACCAGGATGGGAGATATATATCCCAGGATGGGGGACATATATACCAGAAAGGGGCCCAGGATGAGGGACATATATACCAGGAAGGGGCCCAGGATGGGGGACATATATACCAGGATGGGTCACATATATAACTGGAAGGGGCCAATGATAGGGGACATTAGTACAGGATCTACATAATGAGGGAGAGGGGACAACACATATATCCTTGTAGGATTTAGAATGCTACTAGGGCCCATACATCTGATCAACATTTTGCATCAGGGGCCCATCCTACTAGTTACGCCACTGCTGCTACATAAAAAATAAAAAACATGAAAAAAACAAGAATACACATCATGGAGATTTACTTTTCTGATATAGATTACCGTACAACCATTTATGCAGAAATGGCGCCCTGCATTGCCTATAACTATAACGTCACACACTGCCAGAGTAAGCAGAAAAAGCAGGGAAAAGGCAGCAGCATGCCAGACATGAAAGAGAACATTGTTTGCTTGGCAGCCGCACCCCAGATGGTTTATCACCCAGTATCAATCTCTACTATTAGAACATTTCTACATTTGGATAGAATTGTCCTTTAGGATTTATAATCTGCCATATAACAGATCCTTTTCCTAAACCTACATAACACGGCACCTATAGACTACTATTTGTCCGCACTGAGACACAGGGAGAGAAACCGTGAGAACAATAATTGGGGAATATTCCAACATACTGTATGTCGTATAAGGCTATGTGCACACGCTGCGGATTCACCCGTGGATTTGTATCTGCGGATCCGCAGGTAAAACCGCAGCTAAAATGACCTGCGGTTTTACCTGTGGATTGGTCAGCGGTTTGACACCTGGACAATGGAATAGGTGGCAAACTGCAGCGGAATCCGCAGAAAGAATTGACATGTCAATTCTTTTTGCGGATTCAAAACCTCAGCTTTTCTGCACTTGAAAATCCGCAGCGTGTGCACAGCGGAATGTAAATCACATAGACTTACATTGTTGTACACTGTCTGCAGAACTGCTGCAGATCGGCAGAGGCCAAATCCGCAGTGGATCTGAAGCAGAATCCGCAGCGTGTGCACATAGCCTTAGGCTGGAGTCACACTGCGGAATTTCTCATGCGATAATTGCATCGCATAGCATGGACTGGCCGGCACCTCTCCTGACCTGAGCATGACAGCATGATGGATTACTATGCAGCTGTCAAGCTCAGGTCAGGAGAAGTGCCGGCCAGGGCAAGTTTTACGATCCGATTCTCAGACGAAAAATACGCCAGTGTGTCTCTGCCCTTATGGGGGTTTCGCCATTAGGCTACGGCCACACTATCAGTATTTAGTCAGTATTTTGTGGCGCCCCTGAGGGTTCAGTCACCACAGAGGTACTGCACCTCCTCCTGAGGTGTGGTTCCCCACCATTCAGGTAAGGTGGGGACACCTGACCACACTCCAACACCTGCATCCCACACAACATAGTAGTGTAGCAAAGCACCCTTTGGTGGCTCCCTGCTTGGAACACAAAGAGTGCTGGGAAGTGGGTGGAGCTTAGTCTGCACCAAAAGGATTGGGAAGAGTTTAGGAGTGACGGTGTCAGAAGGAGAGAGAAGATCCCCGGAGTGGGATGGACGAGGGAAGTGCTGCAGCGGACCTCAGTGACCTGGGTCTGCTGGCACAGGAAAGAGACATTGATAGAAAGCCTGACTCTTTGTAAGAAAGATAGATTTGAACGAAACGTACGGAGAAAAGGAGGACTGAGGATTTGGGTTAGAGGAGAACCCTTCCCAAGTTCACAGCGCAAGGCCGGGGTCCGGTCCCCGAGGTTGTATGGATACTAATGGTCCTGCAGCAGACACCGGAGGAATAGAAGTTGTCACCACTTTATTCCCACACCAGACTTGGGGGCACAACAGCAACATGAGTGAGCCGGGACTTAGTAGCAAGGAGTCCCCGAAGCAGGCTACAGCTGTCTGCCGTACAAGTAGTTCATAGGAACATCTGACAGGAGGAACCCCAGTGTAACTCAGTACTGAGAGTACTTCACTATAGGCGCAAAAAGGGAGACGTTCAGAAAAGGCACATATGTTGGCGGAGTGTTGGAACGGAGTATTCCATCTGGCCTGGAGGTTGGTTGGGCCCCTGACCTGGAGGACACGGCACCGTCGCGGGCACCTGTATGCACAACAGACTGTGAGTAAAGCTTTGGAACTACATGCCCTGGTGTCCTCCGCTTATTCCTGCGCCAACCCACTCAGCACTGCTACATCTCTGTGCTTAACACTACACCGTTCTCCTCTCCTCACTACCTCTCCACCTACACTGCCCTGGGACTACAGCCCTACCTGTGGAGCACCACAACATCATTGCTGCACCACACCATCTGTCCCAGAGGATCTGTCTGCAGCGTCGGCTTAACATCTTCATTGCCGAACACCACAGGTGGCATCACGAATCATTCACTAATAAACTTTATTCATCATCCACACGTTCAACATTCCCCTTTTATAATGGACGCCCAGGGCCACGGAACGGGTCACAGCTACCGTGACAACTCCCATTGAACTCAACGGGCCCGATACAGAGTACTCCGCCGCCCTGGGTGCGAAGGCGATCCAATTTTACATCAGTATTTGTAAGCCAAAACTCAGAGTGGGTCAAACATGCAGAATTGGTGCACTTGTTTCTATTATACATTGTCCTCACTTGGTTTTGGCTTACAAATGCTGAGAAAAAATACTGAACAAATACTGATAGTGTGGTCGTAGCCTAAGGCTATGTTTACAGAGGGTATTTTAGGAGGTTTTTTTTTTTTTTAGCAGATTTGCTCCTAAATCCTCCTCAAAAACCTGTTTAAAAATACAAGACAAACTCTTCCTATGCATTTCTATGACAATACCACTTTGTATTTCAAGCGCTTTTTTCTTTTTCCTGAAAAGAGATTTAAAAACTCTTGGAACAAAACAGAAAGTGTATGTCACTTTTTAAAACTGCTCCTGATTAAATTTGCTAAAAAATGGGCACTGCCCAAATCAAAGGGCTGCAAAAAAAACTATTAGGGAAAAAATTTTTTGGTAAAAAACAAACAAAAAAAAAACTTCCCAAAAAAGGATCATTTCTTGAAGTGGTTTCTGATTGATAAACTCTTTGCTTTTGAATTCCTCAAAAAAATGTAATGTGTCCGACAGTGAAAAGTCCACACACTCTCCAAAAAACTATGGATTCTTTAGAGCATACAACGTCCAAACTTATTAAAGTTTTAAGATTTAATATAAAAAAATACAGAGCTTACAAGAAAATTAATAAAAAGAAATAAAAAGAGAAAAATAAGTCGGCAATATGCAAATAGTTAGAAAATAAAACAGGTGAAATAACTAAAATACCTAAATGTTTCTGTCTATAATTGTTCTTATGTTTCCTTGAGGGCAGGGAAGGTTTACGGCTCACACTTAGCTCGGCTGACCCAAATCATGTGAACGTCTTTTCATTTTTTTTAACCTTCCTTTTTATATGCTCATTTTTCCAGGATGAACTATATTTTAATATTGAAATAACAGTTCTGTACCCGGACCATGAGTTAATAAGGAGGCAAGTACACTGCATATTAAATACAGTCATGGCCAAAAGTATTGACACCCCCGCAATTCTGTCAGATAATACTCAGTTTCTTCCTGAAAATGATTGCAAACACAAATTCTTTGGTATTATTATCTTCATTTAATTTGTCTTAAATGAAAAAACACAAAAAGAATTGTCCTAAAGCCAAATTGGATATAATTCCACACCAAACATAATAAAGAGGGTGGACAAAAGTATTGGCACTGTTCGAAAAATCATGTGATGCTTCTCTAATTTGTGTAATTAACAGCACCTGTAACTTACCTGTGGCACCTAACAGGTGTTGGCAATAACTAAATCACACTTGCAGCCAGTTGACATGGATTAAAGTTGACTCAACCTCTGTCCTGCGTCCTTGTGTGTACCACATTGAGCATGGAGAAAAGAAAGAAGACCAAAGAACTGTCTGAGGACTTGAGAAACCAAATTGTGAGGAAGCATGAGCAATCTCAAGGCTACAAGTCCATTTCCAAAGACCTGAATGTTCCTGTGTCTACCGTGCGCAGTGTCATCAAGAAGTTTAAAGCCCATGGCACTGTGGCTAACCTCCCTAGATGTGGACGGAAAAGAAAAATTGACAAGAGATTTCAATGCAAGATTGTGTGGATGTTGGATAAAGAACCTCCACTAACATCCAAACAAGTTCAAGCTGCCCTGCAGTCCGAGGGTACAACGGTGTCAACCCGTACTATCCGTCGGCATCTGAATGAAAAGGGACTGTATGGTAGGAGACCCAGGAAGACCCCACTTCTTACCCCGAGACATAAAAAAGCCAGGCTGGAGTTTGCCAAAACTTACCTGAAAAAGCCTAAAACATTTTGGAAGAATGTTCTCTGGTCAGATGAGACAAAAGTAGAGCTTTTAGGGCAAAAGCATCAACATAGAGTTTACAGGAGAAAAAAGAGGCATTCAAAGAAAAGAACACGGTCCCTACAGTCAAACATGGCGGAGGTTCCCTGATGTTTTGGGGTTGCTTTGCTGCCTCTGGCACTGGACTGCTTGACCGTGTGCATGGCATTATGAAGTCAGAAGACTACCAACAAATTTTGCAGCATAATTTAGGGCCCAGTGTGAGAAAGCTGGGTCTACCTCAGAGGTCATGGGTCTTCCAGCAGGACAATAACCCAAAACACACTTCAAAAAGCACTAGAAAATGGTTTGAGAGAAAGCACTGGAGACTTCTAAGGTGGCCAGCAATGAGTCCAGACCTGAATCCCATAGAACACCTGTGGAGAGATCTAAAAATGGCAGTTTGGAGAAGGCACCCTTCACATATCAGGGACCTGGAGTAGTTTGCCAAAGAAGAATGGTCTAAAATTCCAGCAGAGCATTGTAAGAAACTCATTGATGGTTACCGGAAGCAGTTGGTCGCAGTTATTTTGGCTAAAGGTTGTGCAACCAAGTATTAGGCTGAGGGTGCCAATACTTTTGTCCGGCCTATTTTTGGAGTTTTGTGTGAAATGATCAATGTTTTGCTTTTTGCTTCATTCTCTTTTGTGTTTTTTCATTTAAGACAAATTAAATGAAGATAATAATACCAAAGAATTTGTGATTGCAATCATTTTCAGGAAGAAACTGAGAATTATCTGACAGAATTGCAGGGGTGTCAATACTTTTGGCCATGACTGTAGCTGTTTTTCTTTGATCCACCCTTCCTATATTAAATGGTGGCTGTTCAGCTTGTCTTTATAAGGCCTAAAACTTACAGGTAGTTCGTTGCTAACTACCTGCCCTGCGTCGATCTCTTCCGCTTGGAGAAGTCATGGACCGATCCTGCAGCTTCGGGTGACGTCACGTCGACAGAGTAGCTCCTTCACTTCTGCACTGCACTGTTGACGTGGTGCTGATTGACTGCCGGCTCCCTGCTGCCTAGCTGCGGGGAGCCAGCTGTCAATCAGCATAACATCAGCAGTAACCCAGGTTTTTTTTAGCTCTTTGTGCAAAGTTAATCATGTGAATGTCAGATTCATCCTCATAGTATATTTCTAATATTATATTTTTCTCTTTCAGAACTATGTTAACTTTATTTATACTCCTTAAAAACTTTGACTCGACCAGCCTAGGAAACGGAGGGACGTCCCCAGCAAAAAACATAATATAACGAGCTCTTTAATGTTTCCCTAGTGAAAAAAAAGTTGCAAGGAGGTTCTTACAAGTTCGTCGGTAGATGTAAAACGGTGCATATATCATGAAACACAGGCTGCACACAACACAGCGCTTTATGGTTTCCTGTGAGGCAGCAGCAGAACCGGCCTCATAAATTGTGTACATTACTGCTTTCATTTTATGACGTTGTCATGCTCAGTTACAGTCAGACCTGTGTGTATACAGGTGGGGTCACTGGTCCCACACATCGGCCTTATGACGTTGGGTCGCACTCCACGTAAGGTGCAGGAAAGGACTAGAGAAGACTCTAGGGGGGTACTTTTTTTAAAGTGGCTTGTAGCATAATTAAAGAATACATGTACAGTCATGGTCGAAAGTGTTGGCAGCCTTGAAATTGTCCCAGAAAATGAAATATTTCTTCCAGTAAATTATTGCACTTACTCATATTTTGTTAAACACGTGTTTTTTTCCTTTGTGTTGATTGGAACAACATGAAAAAAAAACAAAGAATAAAAGTCAAATTGGATATCATTTCACACAAAACTCCAAAAAATGGACCAGACAAAATTGTTGGCTCCCTCCTCTTAATATTTGTTTGTACACCCTTTGGAATAAATAATTGCAATCAATCACTACCTATAACCATCAACAAGCTTCTTATACTTCTCAACTGGAATTTTGGACCACTCTTCTTCTGCAAACTGCTCCAGGTCTCTCATATATGAAGGCGCCTTCTGCCAACAGCAATTGTAAGATCTCTCTCCACAGGGGATCAATGGGATTTATATACAGACTCATTGCTGGCCACTTCAGAACTCTCTAGCGCTTTGTTTCCATCCAATTCTTGGGGCATTTGAAGTATTTGGGGTCATTATCCTGTTGGAAAACCCATGGCCTAGGATGCAAACCCAGGTTTCTGACACTGGGCACTATATTCTGACCCAAAATCCTTTGGCACGCTTCAGATTTCATGATGCCTTGTACAAAGTCAAGGCACCCAGTGTCAGAGGTGGCAAAGCAAGACTCATCTGTCCACAATAAGCTTTTCCAGAAGGATTTTGGCTAGCTTTTTTATGTCTCTGTATCAGCAGTGGGGTCCTCCTTGGTCTCCTGCCATGGCATTTCATTTCATTCAAATGTCGACGGATAGTTTGCTACAGTGCCTTGGATTGTAAACTTCTTGATTATATTGCACACCGTGGACAAAGGAACATCAAGATCTCTGGAGATGGACTTGTAACCATGAGACTGTTGATATTTTTCAACAATTTTGGATCTCAAGTCCTCAGACAGTTCTCTTCTCTTCTTTGTGTTCTCCATCCTTAGTGTGGCACACACAGATGTGAGAAGATGAGCCAGAATACAGTCCGCGTTTCTCTATGCACTTTGGGGCCGGCACTATCGAGACTGTCACCACTGTTGCCGGGGGATGATTTATCTGAGTGGGGAGGACCTTTGCACTGGACAGTAGGGGGCATGTGGGAAATAAAAAGCACAGAGCGTGGGAACAGGGGAGATTTGGCGGGAAGGCGACACAAGTACAAGGAGAAGGTTGACTCCCTCCCCACTGCTCCAACTGCGAAAGCCTCATACGCTATTTCCCCGCAGACTGACTTACCGTTGGGTTCCGTCCTGACTGCACTGCCCCTGGATGTTCCCATACCGGTCTGGTCCTTATCACTTGCCGTGGAAGATAATTTTACTCGCTCTGATCATAGCGAGTCCTTTAGAGGTTCGCACGCTGCCGTGGCCTGCGAGCCTGTGTGCTGCTCGTGTTCTGCAACATCCTAGAGGAACCAACAAAAGAGACTGTTTCTACCTACCAACGCACCCAAGCCTAGCAAGCCCGGATCCATCGGCACGGTCAGGAGACGTTGCATTTCATTTCTTTGCAACAGAGCCAGAGACATTGTCCACAATCTACGGCCCCGGCGGGAGATATTCCAGCCTCACCCCAACAAGAACTTCAAGCGATAAGTTACCTCTTTCATATATTCCCTCTTCCCCTCAAATATTGTGTTTTTGTGCAAATTCTGTTGTTGCGCTCAGTGTTCCTGTGCCATTTCGTTGTTGATTTCATCTCCCTGTGTGGAGTATTCCTTAGAATAGACCAAGGGGGTGAGCCACCACGACTGCTGGGACCAGACGGCCGGCTCAGGGGACACTATGTGAGTGTCTGACGACCAGGGACAAGCAGGAAACAAGACAAGAGGTAAGTGCAAGGTATCTTCATTAAGAACTTCAGGATAACATTCAGTGCAAACGTGAAAACAAGCAAAACGTGCAAGGTGCGTGCATGGGCACGCCAAGGTCCATAGCATAGTACGTGCCAGGTGGCGCGCCTTGGTACAGGCAAAGGCACAATGGCATCGGACTCCGGACAGCTGGCAATGATCGACATGATCAGGCATCAGGCTGTGGACATCAGCTCCGGATATCAGGCCGCAGTCATCAGGCTTACGATCTCTGGCAGCGATCGGCAGGTTCCGGACATCTGGCAGGCAAACCAGGGTTCAGGCAGGGAGGCACAACAGATCTCCAAGCATGGTGCGTGTTAGGGAACACGCCAAGGTCCAAGGCAAGGTGCGTGTGTAGGGGACACGCCAGGGTTCAAAGCAAGATGCAAGGCAAGGTGCGTGTGTAGGGGACACGGCAGGGTTCACACAACAAGACAGGGTGCGTGTGTAGAGACACGCCAAGGTACAAGACAGAGTCCTGCGCGTGCAAAGAGACACGCCAGGGTCAGGGTTCAAGGCAGAGTCCTGCGCGTGCAGAGGGCACGCCAGGGTTAGGTTTCAAGGCAGGTTGCATGCTAGGAGCCACGCCAAGGTTCAAGGCAGGGTGCGTGCTAGGAGCCACGCCAGGGTTCAAGGAAGGGCTGCGTGCTAGGAGCCACGCAGGAGGCTCGCCTCGCTGGCCAGTGCACACGGCTGTACACAAACACCAGGCACTACTACGACACAGGACGCGGCCAGGGGAACCCACGCCGGGGTTCAAGGCAAGGACAAGCAAGGGACAAGGCAGGACATGGTAAGGAAAACGGAGCGGAAACATAGGCAGAAACAGAGCCAGGTCAGAGAGAGAGCAGAGCTAGCAGCGGAGCGTAGGCCGAAGCCCAGAGCCGAGCCAAGGGAGAGCCTTGGGACTAGCCAGGAAATGAGACATAGAACTAGCAGCAGAGCATAGGCCGAAGCCCAGAGCCGAGCCAAGGCAGATCCTTGGGACTAGTCAGGAGTGTGCTAGAGAGCACCAGAGGACAGAGTCTATCAGTGGAGCTTAGGCCGAAGCGCAGAGCCGGGCCAAGGCAGAGCCTTGGGACTAGACATGAAAATGTGCAAGAGCGCACCAAAGGGCAGAGTACGGAAAACCAGGCAGAGACAAGAAACATGAGAAGTACTACAAGGTTCAGAATAGCAAAGACTAGACATGGTGAAACAGGCAAGACAGAGAACAGAGGAAGGACTACAAGTCAAGGAATAGCTAAGGCAAGACATAGCAACACAGGTTAAGGCAGAGAACAGCGGAAGGACTACAAGGCAAAGCAAGGCAAAGACAAACATGGCACAAGAGGCAACACAAGACATGACACAAGACTAGAGACAGAGTACAAGCACAGAGCGTGTGCAGAGGCGCATGACAGAGCAGAGTGCAGGGGCACAGAATACAGGGAGAGACCAAGCAGCCATGTAGGGAAGCAACACAATAATCAGGCCTTGACCACAGGGAGGGGCGGTCTGATATAGCACCATAGCACCAGTACTTCCGGGTCAAGACCAGGGGAGAACTTCCATTTCAGCTCCTCCTGGATCACAGAGAGCAGTCACATGACCAGGGATTTCAGGCATGCAGAGATGATTGCAGAACCAGACAGTGCTGGAGCCTAGGAAAGGGCACATGATCAGGGGTTTCAGACATGCAGAGATGATTGCAGAACCAGACAGAGCTGGAGCCTAGGAAGGACACATGATCAGGGGTTCTTGGAACACAGAGGCATCTTACAGCCCAACAGTCATGAGGTGAGTGTGCACACTGCTCTAGTAGTCCAGTCAAAATACGGTTTGACCCGGAACAAATTCCAAGAAAGCGTTTTATGATTTTTTTTATTACTATTATATGTGGGGAACAGCATATTAAAAGTTTTCCAAAAATTGATCACCACAAAGGTCCTAACTATGTCGTCATAAGACGATGACAGCCATCGCACTAAAAATAACAAATATTTCCCTATTTCAAAGCTGTAGCTTTAGGTTACAGAAGAGTCTGCATTTTGTATACTATATATTTTCATATAACAATTTTTATACAAAGTTTTATACTAACTACATGGACAGGCGAGGTCATGACGTCATCAATGACGTCATGACATATATGTACATTTCTAGAAATTATAGAATTAATACACAGTGCATTTTAAGACCTACTTCATCCCTGAATAAGCATGTCAGGTCAGTAGTCACTATTTTCATCAGCAGGAACTGCTTCCTCACTCATATTGTCACAATGCCCTTCTTGACATGGTCCAAATACCCGTGAACAGGTAAGTCCATGTCTTTTGCAAGTGCACCGAAGTGTACTACAACCACAAGAACAATTGCAGTGAATTATTTTCAGAAGTGTTTCTGGCGCGGGTGAAGTATCCATCATCACTGGAACTAGACTGTTGTTCTGCAATTCCCATCCCCATTCAGTAGTGTCCATGGCCTCACCATTGTCCATCCAAAGCATCACTTGGAGTTAACTCCGAAGGGCATGATACTTCGTTGCAGAGGAGGTCGGTGGCTGTCTTTCAGGTGTAACAAAGATTTTGGCTGAACCAACATTTTGCAGAGAGTAGAATACCTCATTGCAGACAGATTGTCTCCAGGTTTGCCCCCGAACAATGCCACCATCGCTTTACACCCAGCGTCTTCAATCTCAGCTCTGTTTTTGTTAGGTGTGGAAAAGATTTTAGCACAGCTACTTAAGACCGAGTCTCCCTTCAAAACCTTGTGTAGACCGAGTTTTTTTCCGATTCCAAAAACCGCAGAAGTGGCATCGCAACCCGTGAATGCATGAAGGAACAGAAGACTGCTGCAGACATGGTTTCCCAGTAACTTCTTCACAACCTTAATGTCGTATACTGTTGCTGGACTCCCTTTATCCGAGTAGAAATAAAGCTTGTTGCCATCGCTGGTTAACGCGTGATGAAGTAACAACACCAAAAGATCTGTATCTTCGTCAATGAGACTAGCACTTTTGTTGGATGACATTGACACTGCTGCCTTAACAATCTCCACATCTGCATCCCCCTCTGATTGTATTACGTGGCAACCTCTGTCATTCATGCGCTGTGAAACGAGATTGATAAGAGACAGTTTGTTCTCCACATTCGAAAGGAAGTCCTCCTTTTTCCCGACAAATTTCTTTCCTTCAGCAATTTTCACTTTGTTACTTGTTCGTTTTTTGCGCCGTCGCTGATGGGTAATGTCCTTAGTGTTTGGTCCTCCAATGTAACCATCAAATACTATCGTAGCCTTACCATAGTGCTTTAGTGTGAAAGATGCATAGTCTTCAGCAATTGAACAATATGTCTTTCCTTCTGACCACTTCAGTCAATGGAGAAGAGAACCTCCATCAAGTACATAATGTTCCACTTCTGGTACATCCTTGAGTACTGCGTCATCTGAACTCTGTTCTTTTATAGCAGCCATCAGTTGTGCTTTGTTTGGTTTGCGTAAGAGATGTTTTGCCTCAAAGAGGGATGGTGGGTATGGTGAAAGTTCATAGGCCATCACCTCATCAAGGGAAAGATCAGCAGTTTGAGACACCACAAGAAACCTTTGGAACAAAAGAGCGGGGTCTATTGTTTTGTCCTTAGCAACGTCAATAGCCCCACTGGATGCCAGGGTCTTGGCTTTCATTGACCACTTGTACTTAACTGAAAACAGTGATTGACCCTCCATTGTTGCCACTATTTCTCTGCCAATGGTGAAAAGGTTGTGGACATTCACATCCTTATTTGCATTGACACTGGTGATAATGTTGCAAAGAGACACTTCATCAGAGAAAGGTGAAAAGGTCTCGAATCTATCTGCAATTTTCTCCAGGTCTTCACGATCTCTTCTCGTCCTTGACGTTATTGCCTCCTTGTGTTGTTCACTGGTGACAAAGCTCTGGCGAGTGAAACACTGCATTGCATCACTGTAGGAAGAGGACACTGGCACAGACAGAGTCCACAAGGCCCTCTGATGTTCGGACATTCCACTTCCTCTGGCAAGTACTCCTGCAGTTTTTAGGGAGCGCATCAGAGCTTGCTCGATGACTAGGTCGCAGCCCAAGCCTGCCCAGTACTGATCAGTCCACTTCACAACATGCAAGCCATTCATAAATCTATGGAAGACTGATGACATATCATCTTCCAGAGTGGTCATAGACTGGAGGTAAAGGTAGACGGCCTTCATATAGTTCCCATGCCCAGCAGCTGCAAGAATGGGCAAACATTCGGCTACAGCATGAAGGTGCATCAGCCAGGATCCTGTACGATCGGCCTCGATAAGCTCCCTTGCAATTCCAACCATCTGTTGATAATTCAGCCATAGTTTACTGGTGCGAGAGTGAGCGGATAATCCGTTTCTTTTGGTGGACAAGAGGTGGACAATTTCACTAAGGCAGGTAGAAGTGATGACCGAATTCAAGTCAATCTCCCCTGTTAGTGTCCGAGCATACAACTGCTCAAATTCTTGCATCAGGTCTGCAAAACTGGGATGGTGGCAAAGTACTTTGACTGCAACTTGCTGAGTAAGACACTGATCAAGGAGGAGATGGCCACGAACTGCACGCTGAACTGCCTTTCCAGTCATGATGTGTTGCACAGCATTGTCACCGTAAATTGTTCCCAAGATCTCTTTGATTCCACTCCCATCCATCAACGTTCCTATGGCACCCATAAGATTCATCAATGTGTGGAAGCTCCCGAGCATCAGGACAACATCTCGAACCAGGCTGTCTTCAGGCACCTCGTGTTTGATTTCTGACGCTTTCCAGTAGAGTGGCTGATCGAATGTAACAACTGCAGCGGATCGGTGTTTATCAGCAAGGTTGCACAGATACTCAAGAGTAGAGAAGATGCATGACTTGTCTCCGGAATACATGTCAATGATGGGCAGGAAGATTACCGAAGACGACCCCGGATGATCACAGTCTTTATGTAGCATGTGCATCATTCCACTCCAGCTCGGTGCAGGCTGCTTGAAGCGTAAAGACATCTCCCACAATACATCAACACGATGGTCAATGGCGTCGAGAAATGGCAAGGGCTTGAATTTTATGTTTCGGCGAGTGTGTTTTGCGAAATGGTATTCCCTTACATCAACTCTGCTTTGTTCAACTATCTCCAAGTCCGCAGTCTTCGGTCTGAGAACAGTGCGACTGACCTTCCTTCCTGGAGTCATAGTAGCTACCATCCCCATGCCGTGGAAAGTCCCCTTCCCATCTATCGTGATGATATTATGATCGACGTTGTCCGCAGTGAACAGCATTGCCGTATCCAGTCTGTCTATGGTACCACCGAGTACATCCTGGCCAACAGAAGCGGCAGCGTTTTCCTCGAATCGCTGAACTTCCGAATATGATGAACAATATCCCATGGCTGAGAGACTGTCTACAAGAAATCGAGACCTGAAATGATGATGGAGCTGGACTGCTAACCTAAGCTGCAATGGAGCTACTACAGCTCTGGGACGTACAGCCTGAACAACTGATTGTCCAATGCTTGTGACCTTCCTGTGAATGTCCTTTCCAACGAAGAGGGTTTCAAGCAAGCAAAGCAAACTCAGGGGGAGATAATCTAAGGCAGACTGACATTCAAGCGAAGAAGTCTTCGAATATTCATCGGTTGAAGATGGGATCTTAGACTTGATATCGCTCTTGATTAGTTTGGCCACAGTCTCTATGATGGCTCTCTTCTGGGCTTCTTCATCCGTTTCCTGACTACGGAAATAGTCCCTCAGGATTATTCTGGTCTTTTCACGGAACGTTACAATGTTAGGCAACCCTTCACACTCTGCTATGAATAGCGAATCACCATACCTCTCCTCCAGCCTATACCTCAGCCATTTATTACTATAGGCAGCACTGTCTTCTTCTACAAGATACTCCGTCATTTTCTTTGCAAGATCTGTGACAGTCAGTTGCTCTTCATCGTTGTCCTCGAGAAATGCACACATTCTCAAGAACGCTTGCTCTTGTTCCATGTTCATCGGCCTCCCTACCTTCCGCAGTTTCTTTGTAGTAGATCCACCACCATGACGCATAGGAATTCTGTAATTTGTCCGAAAGTTAATGTCACATGAACGATGATACAGACAGTCTGCAGCATGTAAGTCCTTCCCAAAGTACGCGATTCTCCCTTGAATGGTGATTGCCCAGTCATCATTACGCTGTTTGCAATGTGACAAGATGGACCTTACAAATACATCCGTTTTAACAAAGCTATAGTCATCGAAATCACTGCTAGATCTTGTCTTCACCACTTCATGTCCACAGAACAAACACTGCGTCGTGCTATCATAGGATCCAGTAGACACCCGTGTACCTCTCTTGGCAGGTGAACGATGAACGGAAGTAGCTTTCTTATGCAAGTCTATTTGCTTCTTGTTTATGTAGTTCATACGACATCTCTTGTACACCACTGCTCCAGCAGCTACCACAGTGCTAACGCCCCTCTCAATACTGGCTTTAATGATCCCTTCAGCTCCTTTCACACCAATCACCACTCTTTCTCCGTCATCTTCTACTTCATGGCTGCATAAGGGGCAAGCTTCTTGACTTTCCATCATTCTCAGCTCTGTAAAAGAAGATAAATCGTTAAATAATAAATATAATAATAGTAATTGTAAAAGAAATATGATAGACACTGAAAGGCGAGTCGCATTTAACATTTTACAGCTTTGGCGGCCATATTCTTTGACGTCACATTTGGACCCTTTGTGGTAACCATATCTTGGTAAACTTTTAGTATGTTTTTCCCTACACGTAATACTACCAAAAAAAACTATAAAACGCTTTCATGGAATTTGTTCAGGGTAAAGGATTTTTTTTTCGTATTTTGACTGGACTATAGGGAACATGTAGGACAGCAGACATGAGATACGCGTGCACACTGCTCCAGGGGTCATGAGGCAAAACAGACATGGCGGACGTGACAATTAACCTGTTCAAAATAAACTTTGTTAACCCCTTCTCTGCCTCCTGCTCTTCATTGCATCCAATGAACTTCACTTCCGGTACTTTTACACAGACACACAATACAAAGCCTGAGACACCTTCTCCCCTTGTTTCAGGTGTGATTTTCATACTGCCCTCACCTGTTACTTGCCACAGGTGATATTGAGCGGGCATTGTATGCTAGAAGCAAAGTTGCTTATCCACAATTTTGGAAAAGTGGCAGCAATTTTGTCCTGCTCATTTTGGAGGGGTTTGTGTGAAATTTTGTCCAATTTACTTTTTTTTACTCTGTTTTTTGTGTTGCTGCAACTCACACAGAATAAATAAACATGTGTATAACAAAACATGTGTAAGTGTAATAATTTTCTGGGTGAAATACTTCATTTTCTGGAACAATTTCAAGATTGCCAACACTTTCGACCATAACTGTATATGATTAGGTGCCCATGTGGACTGACATTAATCTTGCTTGTTTCTCCTCCTTATGGGGTCACCTCATTTGAGCAGCAAATCCAACAAAGGTGACAACAATGATCTTTTCTGTAGTGACTGCTCCTTTTTCTTTCGATCCTGGTGTGTCACCAACTTGTCTTTGAGGACTTATTCAGGCTCTATCCCTAAATGCATCATGTTCAAAGACTCGGTCTCCCACCTGCTAGACCCTTCGACACGCAGGCCACAACTCCAACCTACTCTTTTCACATGGAAATGGTGCACTAAGCAAGGTCATACACTTGACAGCGACTCCTGTACCAGCAATCTGAGAGGGAACTTATTTCATAACTTTGGCCAAACGTATGCTCAACAGAGCATTGCAGTGTCCATCGCTGTCCTCCCCAACTACAAGCAATATCCAAACAACATGGCGGCTTGCTGCAATTAGCAACAAAAATACATTCACAAAGATCAAGTAGTCAGCCATGTTTCCTCAAGCCATTTGCCATAGTAAACAGATGGGAAGCATCCTTCTCCTACTTGTACAGTCTCTTCCAGAGCACAACTGCAAGGATGATAACTAACTCTCCTTCCATACATGCTGGTGCCACGGCCGGTTGACTCTGGTGGGTCTCTGGCCACACTCGCTTCATCTTCTGAAGCAGATGGCAATCATGGAGACATAAAGGTCAGCTGTATGTGCAAATTGACACCCTGGGGCTCCCTGGCAGTGTGGCAATTTTATCAAAGGTGTGTTCACTTTATACTGCAGGTTGCTTGCACAGATGTTTCCCTGCTGTGGCTGTAGAATAGCTGGGATTCCAAAGCGGCCATCAAAAGTTCCAAGCATTCCAAATCTTACATACCTGTCACTATGGAGAGTTCTTCTTCTTCTGCTTTTAAAAAGTGAATTGAACTTGACAACCACTAGTAAAACCTAATGCTAAACCTTCCTTTATGGGGGGGGTGTTCTGAGACCATAGGATGGTTTTGTTTTACTTGCTGTAACTAAATGCTTAGCTATGACTTCTTGTAATGGCAAACCAATGTACATTGCTCCTCTGCCTTTGGGTACTATGACCTTTGGATTGACACTTTGGAAGAGGCAGAAGATTATTGTTCAGTACTCCAGTCCCATAGATTACACTGTGACCTGTCTGTAATGTGCTTAGCTCGATTCTGTCCTGTGCTGTCACTTCACACCAGCTTTCACCGCAATAGAGTCCATGGTTAGGTTGGAGAGAAGACTGCAAGAAGTGTACACAATGTGCACGGTTCCCTAGCCCAGTACACTGCCGATCAGTCAATCAGAGCGTTCAGCTGGTCGGCCAAGCCAGTTCTCCTATGAATCATCCAAATCCATCAGGTTCACACGTCCGTGTGGCATTAGGTTAGGTTACCTAGTCCTGTCATCCCAACCCTTCTTCTGGATTCTTCCAATATCTGTCTATATACTTGTTAATGACTTCTGGATTGTTTGACCTCTTCTTGCCTGCTTTTCTGAATCATTGTCTTTCTGCTGGATATTGATATTCAGTCTGATTCCGATCCCTCTGTGACCACATCTTGCTTTTTGGCTAACCTGCCAGTGGGTGACTGTTCCACGATTTGCGACCAAGGAACACACAGCAGTAAAGTCCAGATCCCCATATAGGGTTTAAGGATGAGTATTAGGTATCCTTTGGACCCACTGACTGCTTAAGCCAACTCCGAGTTGACTACCATACTCTTCGCCCTTCTGGCAAGCACTACCAAAACTCTGCCATATGGCAACTTCATATAGCCCAAAATTAAGGAGAGAATCCTCCCTTAGAAATATTACTGCTAAAGTAGAATATCTCAGTAATAAATCATCCAATATAACACTTACTATGAGAATCCTACATTAGCTTCGGAGTTATACAAGGTACAATTTAGCCACAAAGACTATCATTGGTAGTTCACTCCTTGCCCCTCCCATGAGGAGTATATTATAATCATATGGTCTGCAAGTGATTATTGGTCATAGCAAATAGTATATATAAAGGATGCGAGCTATAGACTAGTGTCTGTGGTCAGATGATGGGTAAAAATATTAGATAAACTCACATGGTGCAGAATATATGAGACTTCATTAAGAGTGCATCCAGAAATGGGATATCCCACATTATTCCTTAACTGACTTCCAGCTTTGAAGCGATAAAAGATTAACTGTGAAATTTAAATGTTAATTTCACTCTGCAGGGACCAAACTGCAAATTTCATCACTTTTTCCAGGCAAAAGGTAGCAGGTCATAGTTTATTATTCTTTTAGATGACGATAGTTTTATGGAGATTATCTATAATTTAAATAGAGAAAACTGAATTTAGGAATATTAAATAATTCCAATGCAACCCTCGAAGAAAACCTCATTTGTATCAGGCTGTAACTGCCAGCCTAGCATTGAGCAGATTTCTACAGTAAAAGCCACTTAGTGTTACTCCTAAAATATCCAGTGCTGAGCACGATATCCTCTTCCTAAAGCCAGCTCTCTCTGTTCCTCTGATGTCAAGTCCCAAGGCATTAGAAGCTGACTCAAGTGTTGTGACACTGCCTGAGTATTCTGGTAGTTGTGCCCATGCTGTTACACTGGACTGCCTCTCTACTCTAAGGCTATGTGCACACGTAGCGTTTTAAAACGCTCACTAAAAACCGGACTCCTTCCCAGAAATCGCGTGGTTTTTTCTGCGCGATTTCACCGCGATTATGATCGCGATTTTGCCGCGATTTTCGCGTGCGATATTCAAGCACTTTCCAAGCGATTTGAAGCATCGCTTGGAAAGTGATTGACAGGTTGGTCACACTCGTCAAACATAGTGTTTGACAAGTGTGACCAGGTTTTTACTATTGAGGCTGCCTATGCGGCATCAATAGTAAAAGATAGGATGTTAAAATGCTAAAAAAAAAAAAAATCGGGGTATATTTACCTTCCGGCGTCCCGCGCTGCATTCCCGGGCCTCAGCGTTCCCAGTAATGCCTTGCGAGACCTGTGATGACGTAGTCTCGCGTTGCTATAGCGATCTCACGAGACCGCTAGAGTCACGTGAGGCTACGTCATCACAGGGCCTTGCCGCAAGGCATTACTGGGAACGCTAGGCCGGGAATGCAGCGCGGGACACCGGAAGGTAAATATACCCCGATTTTTTATTTTTTATTTACAGGGGTATGGTACCCAGGGCCTGGAGGACAGTCTCCTCTCCTCCACACCGTGGGTACCAACCGCATATGAGACGCTTAACTTCCCGCATGGTGGGCATAGCCACATGCGGGAAGTCAGCGATTCTCATGCATTCCTATGGGTGCGGAATCGCGGCAATTCTTTGCGATTCCGCACAAAAGAATGAGCATGCTGCGATTTTTTCCGCGATGCGATTCCGCAGCGGAAAAAAGCGCAGCATTAGCACAGCATGTGCGGAATACCATAGGAATGCATGGGGGGCGTTCTGTACACGATTTTTAAGCGTTTTCGCAGCGTTTTCGCGCCGAAAATCGCGGCAAAAACACTTAAAAATCGCTACGTGTGCACATAGCCTAAGACTCTGACAAACCAATTTTTTTCTGCATCGCTGGCCAGCTCTGTCAAAGATTAGGTGACAAACCCTGCTCTGCTACATCATTGCATAACTCTGCTAATAATTTCTGCTTTAGATTCTGCTACAAACTCAGCACTGCTATATGACTGAATCAACTCTGCCATCCTACTGTGATAGCTCTGTACTGGACTCTGTGACAAACTAAGCTCTGATATATATATATATATATATATACACATATACACACACACAGTACATCAGATAACTCTGCCTTATTGCTGCACCAGTTCTGCATCTGACTTTGTGGCAAACTCAGCTTTACTATAGTGTGAGTCAACTCTGCCTTATTGTTGTGCCAGTTCTGCATTGGACTCTGTGACAAACCTTGCTCCTCTGCTTATGATACTTTGATAGGGGACTCTGTAGTATCATTTTGCAACTTTTAGACCTTCTTCACCGGTACTTCAAGACTGAGTTTACTCTGCTGCACCAGCAGACCAACTCTTCCCTTGAATCTCCTTTATATAACTCAATTTTGCTTCCTCGGTTCCTCATTATTGAGACTTCTCTGCTCCCTTATAGATTGCAACTCTGTTACGCCTTTTGCTATAATCTCATCTCTGCTCCATCAGATCCCACGGTACCTGTTTACTCTTCCTATTGCTGTTCGGTCACATTGTTCCATCTGCTGCATCAGCATCACCTGTCCCTGCTCCGGGACCACGTGAGACGTAACAGTTACAAACCCCATAGAAATACAAAACTAAATTTCATATTGGTTGGAACCGGGAAAACATGTCTTAATAAAAAGCTAAACTGGTACATTCATGATCCAAAAGTTTTGGGACATAGCTGTGATCAACCCTGAGAAACTATAGTGTCAAAAAGCAGCTAAACAACGCCAACTAATAGTCCCCATATAGTAGTACTAAATATTTCCATAAGACATGGAAGTTGTGGCAGAACTGTGTGCTCTCCCAAAATGGCCCACTCTGTTATCACCATACCTGCCAAATTTTTAGAAGTGAAGTCTAGGAGATTTTGAGAAGCAATGTACTAAGCAATCTGTGAAGGGCCTCCTGCAAAATATAGACTCGATCTACTGTGTACATTGTCTCTGTAAAAGTATTTTTTTACGCACGACTTCCATTTTATTGCTAGAAATTAAGCCGATTCCATCCAGCTTATAACTTCATGTGTTAATAAGAGTTATTTATTAATTTGTGATAAGGTAATGTTCTAATTGGCACATTGTAAAAGTGAAAATCTGCGATGAACAATCACAAAATGCTGATAAAACATTAATATAAAGAACCTATTGTTATTTCAAATCAACATTTACTTACTTCTTGCCTGCTTGGCAATACTTTTGGTTCATGTTCCTATGGCAACTTTTTTTGTTTTTGTTTTTTTACAAAAACTGCATCAAAGCCAAGCAGATTTAATCAGGAAAAGCTTTTCTTAAGAAGTACTTAATATATTGCAATCATTATATTATGTAGCACTGTGTACTTACAATTGCCCATTTTGCCTTTCTACTCAGTTAATTCTTCTCTTTTGCATTAGGTCTATGACATCACGTGATTAAAAACTGACGAGCTGAATTCTTCTAAGCTCTATGTAGAAACACGAGGTCAATTTTCCATGTATGACTCATCAGTCATGGAAAAAGTCAATTGACAGGGGGAGGAGGGAGCAGCTGGGTCAGGAGATGAAGAGGGAGATGATGACTCATACTAGGAAAAGAGACTTCCTGTTTCTTCATAGAGCAGATAAAAAGAGAAGAAATAACTAGGTAGAAAAATTAAATGAGCAATTGTAAGTACGCAGTGCTGTATAATATGATATAATATATTAAGAGGATAAAAACTTTGATGGTTCTTTAAGGAAAGATGTCTGCCTAATAAGTCCACCGTGTGCTGCTAAAATAGCTCTAACTAGAGATGATCGAATCAATTAGTGGTTCTCTGGTCCAGTGTCCAAGTCAGTGGTACCTGGCGGCTAGACAGGAGATCTACGAATCTCTTACACGCTAGTTTCCCCGGTTCAATCTTTTATTTGCCATGGATAGTGTGACGTCTGAATCAATACTCTCATCTCTAGCTCTATCCTATCAAAGCATGGGCTTCACAAGATCTCTGAACATGTCCTGAGGTGTCTGCTACCTAATGATGCTCAGTGCGACCTCAATGGATTGGACTTGTTTTTCCAGCACATCTCACAGATAATCGATCAGATGGATCTGTGGAAATTGGAGACAAGACTTCACCTTGATTTCTTTGTCATGTTACTGAACAGTTAAACAGGCATAACAGGGGCATTAGCTACTGAAAGAGGCACTGCCATGAGGAAATCACATCGCTGCACTCACAGGTCTGTACAATGTGAGGTAGGTGGTATGTGACATATCATCCACAGGATGCCAGGAGCCAGGGTTTACCATTACAATATTGCCCAGAGCACTGTCTCTCTGCTTGTCCTGACACCTTTCTATAATAGCAGTGATACTCTGTATATTCTGACACCTTTCTATCATAGCTGTGATTCCCTGCGTGTTCTAATACATTTCTATTATAGCTGTACTGCTATGCATATTTTGACACCTTTCTATCATAGCTACAATGCTCTGCATATTCTGACACGTTTCTATCATAGCTACAATGCTCTGCATATTCTGACACTTTTCTATCATAGCTGTAAATGCTCTGTGTTTTCTGACACCTTTCTATCGTAGCTGCAATGCTCTGCATGTCTTGACACCTTTCCATCATAGCTGTGATACTCTGCATATTCTGACAACTTTCTATCATAGCTGTGATACTCTGCAAGTTTTGACACCTTTCTATCCTATATGTGATTCTCTTCATGTTCTGATACCTTTCTATCATAGCTGTAATGCTCTGCATATTCTGACACCTTTCTATCATGGCTACAATGCTCTACATTTTCTGCCACCTTTCTATCGTAGCTGCAATGCCTTGTATGTCCTGACACCTTTCTATCTTAGCTGAGATACTTTGCATAGTCTGACAAATTTATATCATAGCTGTGATACTCTGCATATTCTGACACCTTTCTATCATAGCTGCAATGCTCGTCATATTCTGACATCTTTCTTTCATAGCTGCAATGCTCTGCATATTCTAACACCTTTCCGTCATAGCTATGATTCTCTGCGTATTCCGACACTTTTCTATCATAGTTGCGATGCTCTGCATATTCTGACACCTTTCTATCATAGCTGCAGTGCTCTGCATATTATGACACCTTTCTATCATATCTGCAATGCTCTGCATATTCTGACACCTTTCTATCATAGCTGTAATGCTCTGCACTTTCTGACATCTTTCTATCATAACTGCAGTGCTCTGCATATTCTGTGACATCTTTCTATCATAGCTGTGATACTCTGCATATTCTGACACCTTTGTATCATAGCTGTGATACTCTGCATATTCTGACACCTTTGTATCATAGCTGTGATACTCTGCATATTCTGACACCTTTCTATCATAGCTGCAATGCTCGGTATATTCTAACACATTTGAGGCGCCCCTGAGGGTTCAGTTGCCACAGAGGTACTGCACCTCCTCCTGAGGTGTGGTGCCCCACCATCCAGGTGAGTTGGAGGCTCCTAACCACGCTCCAACACTCGCATCCCACACAACACGGTAGTTCAGCAAAGCCACATTGCGGCTCCCTGCTTAGAGTGTAGCAGAGCACCTTTGGTGGCTCCCTGCTTGGAACACGAAACGTGCTGGGAGGCGGGTGGAGTTTAGAATAAATAAAAGAGTGGGAGGGTTGTAGAATTTCAGTCAGTCAGTGAGTTAGTGAGTTCGGAGTCACTCAGAGAGGAGTGAGGAAAGAAGATCCCTGTGAGAGGGATGGAGGAAGGAGGTGCTGCAGCAGATCTCAGTGACCTGGGTCTGCTGGCACGGGAAAGGAAAGAAGGAGAAAGACATTGAACAGAAAGCTGATCTTCCATAAGAAGGAAAGAATAGTACGGAACGTAGGAGTAAAAGGGAACAGAGGACGTGGGTTAGAGGAAGAACCCTGCCTAGAAGTTCTAAGCGCAAGGCCGGGGCCCGGTCCCCGAGGTTGTATGGACACTAATGGTTCTGCAGCAGACACCGGTGGGGTAGTGGGCAGTAAATGCACTACTCCCATCTAAGACTTGGGGGCACAACAGCAACATTGATAGTGAGTCGGGACTCAGGAGTAAGGAGTCCCCGAAGCAGGCTACAGCTGTCTGCCGTGCAAGTAGAGTTCTTGGGAACATCTGTCAGGAGGAACTCCAGTGTAACTCAGTACTAGGAGATCTTCACACTTAAAGGCGCTATAGAGGAGACGTTTAGAAAGGCACATGTTGGCGGAGTGTTGGTAGGGAGCGTCCTATCTTGCCTGGAGGTTGATTGAGTCCCTGACCCGGAGGACACAGCACGGAGGCAGGCACCTGTGTGTACTACAGACTGTGAGTAAAGCTTTGGAACTACAAGCCCTGGTGTCCTCCATTCATTCTTGTGCCAATACACCTGGTACCGCTACATCTGGGTACCAGCTTCTACACTGTCTGCGCCTCTCCTCTACCCCTACATCTACACTGCCCTGGGACTACAGCTCCACCTGTGGGGAGCTTCACCATCTTTGCTGCAACACACCACCAGTCCCAGAGGATCTGCATGCAGCGTCGGCTTAACATCTCCCTTGCCGAACACCACAGGTGGCGTCACGAACTATTCATCAATTCTATTTCATTGTTCTTTCACCCCCTTTTGCCAGGGAGCCCCAGGGCCACGGACCGGGTCACAGCTTCCGTGACAACTACCATTGAGATCAACGGGCCCGGTGCAGAGTACCCCGATAGCCCTGGTCGGGCGCTCCACATTTCTACCATAGCTGCAATGCTCTGCATATTCTGACATCTTTTTATCATAGCTGCAGTGCTCTGCATATTCTGACACCTTGCATAGCTGTGATTCTTTGCATGTTCTGACACCTTTCTATTATAGCTGCGATACATTTCTATCATAACCAGCAGTAACCTTTTGGGAAATTTGTGCTGCAGTAGCTCTTTTAGGGGTCTGGACCCCAATGAACTAGCCTCTCTCTTCCCGCGTGCATCGATGAGCTTTTGGTGAGCAAGATCTCCCGTTTTGAAGATGCTCTGACTCAGCTCTCATCTCAACATCACAACTGACCATGTACAGTATTTCCATACTGTGCCCACGACAGTATGTGTGTACTTGTGTAGGAGTTCTTATGCAAAGCACTGTTTGTTGGGGGGGCTTTATCCTTAATTATTTTAGAGGAAGGAATGGCTATAAAGCTCAGAGAACCCAGGTTACATGTTTAATATGACAACTATGCAACCTAAGTCCTTCACACAGGTAGAGTAGGGCACAAACAACAGAACCAACATTCAAACAATATAGCGCCATATAGTGCTGAGCTATGCCAACCAACAGTAGCCAAATAATACAGTATCCAGAAAAGGATGCTCCTAAACTTGGATGGACACTGTATGGAAACCCCTTACAAGATCACTATATGGAACCCTCATAAGACATCACAGAACATCCCCCGTACGTCCCTCTAAAGACTCACTAGTAACTGCAGGCCATTAGATTCATTAGTTTGGTCCCTTTCATGCGGTTTTGGATACTGTAGGAACAGCTTTCATTTATATAGGGGTAGTCTAGATGAGTTAAGGGAAATGTTATTTTGCGTCAAATACATGTTCACTTCAGCAGATACATTGGATTAAGAATTGTAAGGTCCTTAAGGAAGGGACATTCATTAATTATAATAATTTTTTAGGCAAAATGCTACAAAATCAACAAATGAGTAACATATGAAATGTTTGCAATCATCGATGGCCACCGCCATAAGTCAGGAAACTTTATGAGAATCCAACAGAGAATTCCCAGCTGTCAATAGGAGCTGACCAGGGTGCTGATCTGCAGTACCACCTGCCCTGACACCATGTACCTAGTAATGATCACCCTCCTTGTGAGGTTTAGAGCATATTCTATTAAACCTAACGCTGGCACTGCCAACCAAGATTATTTTCACTACTGCAAAGCCTGACCTTGTGTGTAAAATTAATTAGAGTATTAATGTTACCTGACTCCACGCCACCGATATATTATATATTGTCCTCTCTCTAAAAAAGATGTGTTTTGTTATTAAAACATGCTTAAAAATGTGGGGGATAGGTATTAGTCAGATTGTCTGGGGTAGTGCATCCCAGAAAACTGGCACAGTACGAGAGAAGTCTTGATGGAGATGCAAGGTTTGGATAATGGAGGATGTAAGTCTTAGATCAGTTGCAGAATGGAGGGCACAGGAAGGGTGATAGACAGAGATGAGGGAGTAGATGTAGAGCAGTAAAGAACTTTGTGAGTGAAAGTGATACGTTTATATTGTACTCTTTAGCAGATTGACAACCAGTGCAATGACTGGCACATGGTGGAGGCATCGGTGTAGCAGCTGGACAGAAATACGACTCTGGGGTAGTGCTTTCCAGAAAACTTGCAAAGTGTTAGGCGTCGGATTTCTGTCGCTGCACAGCGAGAATCCCGAGCCTTACTTCCAGCGGCCTCCCATTCATTCCTCCCCAGCCGCAGAGGAGGTTGCTCAGCAAACTTGTCGCTCCAGGCGCTCTGCCCAGACCAGCTCCGTGGGTTTGCTTGCTGCTGCCACCTCTGGCACAGCTATTGCAATACATGCTGCTCAGCAGCAAGATTCTCCAGGGACTAAGTCCCCATGTCGGGCCACTGAGCATGCCCATGGAGTGATCTCCCATTTGAAATCGAGGGTCACGTGCTCAGGTCCTGCTCCTGTTCGGATTGGCCCATCCGAGTAGCCAGGCAGGCCCCGGACGCTCACGGCTATAAAAGGTTCGCATGGCCTCTCGCCCATGCGCTAGGTCAGAGGTTGAGTCAGGCATCTGTCCTCACCAGGGACTCGGCACGCCTCAGTGCACATGCTCCATAGCCAGCGTCTATAGCAGTGTTCTCGGCAGCGACGCAGCGCGCTCAGTGGGCCTAGAAGGACTCTAACCCCGTGTCCTTGGGGTAGAGTTCTGTGGCCGTACACTGTGCGCTCTTTTGGCCGGGCTCTGTGAGCTTAACAGGCTCCGGCATCTACGTTCAGAGGTTGTGCGGCTCTGTGCATTAACAGAGTTCGCCCCTGTTCACATTGGGTGATGTAACCCACGTGTGACTGGTTTCACACCGCTAGATTCTCCCGCCATTATTTAGCAGCAGTGAACCACCTCTGCACGGTGGACCCCGGGCTGCGAACACACCTACTATTATTTTATAATTTGGTGCATTCCGCCAGCCCTAACACAAAGCACAAGAGAAGTCTTGGAGACGGAGGTGCAAGGTTTGGATTCTGGAGGATGATAGTCTTAGATCAGTTGCAGAACGGAGGGCACAGATAGGGTGATCAACAGAGTTGGGGGGGGGGAAATGTAGGGCAGTAAAGAACTTTGGAGAGCTTTGTGGGTGAGAGTGATAAGTTTATATTGTACCCTTTAGCAACCAGTGCAACAGTGCAATGACTGGCACAGGGTGGAGGTGTGGTGCCCCTGAAGCTTCAGTCGCCACAGAGGTACTGCACCTTCTCCTAAGGTGTAGTGCCCCACCATCCAGGTAGGCTGGGAACTCCTTTCCGCATTACAACACCTGCACCCCACACACAGGATAGTTCAGCAGGGACCCATCCATGCTTTATGCTGGAAAGGTCATAGGGTGCCTTTTGTGGTCCCTGGCTTCGTAACACGAGAGGTGCTGGGGAGGCGGGTGGAGTTAGATATAAAAGAGAGGGAAGGTGTAGGATTTCAGGTCAGTTGGTTAGAGGAGAGAGAAGAGAGAAGATGGGTGTCTGAGGGACATGCTGCAGCAGGTCCCAGTGATCTGGGCTGCTGGCACGAGAAAGACCAGAGAAAGAGACTGATAAGATTGATAACCTAACCTTCCATAAGAGAGATAGAACAGATTGGAACGAAGGAGAATAGAAGGACGGTGGGAAGCTGGTTGAAGAAAGATAGAGAACCTTTCCAGTCCAGAGAGCGCAAAGGCCGGGGCCCGGTCCCCGAGGTTGATTGGATCTTTAAGTCCGGCAATAGACACCGGAGGAGTAGTGAGCCGCTAATGCCTTGCTCCCATCATAGACTTGGGACACAACAGCAACTGAATAGAGAGCCGGGACGCAGAGAGGAGTCCCCGAAGCAGGCTACAGCTGTCTGTCATACAAGTAAAGACTAGTAACACCTAGAGAGAGGCATTCCAGGGTAACTAAGTACTGGAGTGCTTCGCACCTAAAGGTGCATTGGAGGACTCGTTCAGTAAGGTACATGTTGGCGGAGTGTGGAAGGGAGAATCCTATCCTGCCTGGAGGTTGGCTAGAGCCCTGACCTGGAGAACACAGTACGGAGGCAGGCAGTTGTGTGAACTGCAAACAGTGAGTAAAGCTTTGGAACCGCATACTCTGGTGTCCTCCAGTTATTCCAGCACCGCTACATCTGGGTAACAACATCTATACAAATCTGCGCCTCTCCTCATCCATTGCACCTACACTGCCCTGGGACTACAGCTCCACCTGTGGGGAGCTATACCATCTCTGCTGCACCACACCATCAGTCCCAGCAGATCTGTATGCAGCATTGGCTTACCATCTTACTTGCCAAACACCATGGGTGGCGTCACAAACTATTCATATAAACTTTAACACCATTAACATCACCGCCATTGATATTGGGCGCCCAGGGCCACGGACCGGGTCACCGCTGCTGTGACACATTACCGCCTTGACACCGGCCCGGTACCGAGTACCCCGCTACGCTGGGCATGCGAGGGCGACCCAGAGGCATCGGTGTAGCGGCAGGACAGAAATACGACCCTGGCTGGACGGATTGGTGATTTGAAAGTTTGGTTAGAGGGAGACCAATCACTAGAGATTAGTAGGAGTCCGGACGAGAATGAATAAGAGCGACAGTAAGAGTTTTTTGCCGTTTCAAAAGTAAGAAAAGGATGGATTCTGGAGATGTTTTTAAGACGCAGGTGACATGAGTGAGAGATTGGATATAGGGAATACAGGAAAGTTCAGTGTCAAATATGACCCCATGACAGCAATCATGCTGCTGGCGAGTTATGGTAGAACTACCCAAGGCAATTGGGTATAGATATGATGCAAATTTTACCAGTGAGGCTCCCCTGGATCTTGATGAGCCGTGGCAGGTTGCCACCCCAAATTATCGATAACAGTGCTCCTTTGTGCCATGTCATGGCTCTTCTCTTCTGGTAGATGTAAGCTATGATAGGTAGCTGTATGTGACTGTCAATTGAAGCTTTTTGACCAACAGACTTCTCAGGAATCTAGTTGTAGCCGATGACAGTTTTCTGTTTCTGCCATATCTATATAATGTAGCGAGTGTTCGTTTATGTTTCAGATTGTGAATTTAGCTAAATAACTAGGGACATTTGATGCCTTTGTATCTTTTTTTTTTATAATTTTCCTTGTTTGATCTCTTCTCTTAGCTTTTTAGACCGCTCTTTCGCCAACCCAAAATTATTAGTAACCTGCAGGTCATTGCCCATGAATAATGAGATAAGATTCCTCGGGAAGCTGGTGTCTGGCTGTGCATCATGTCTGCAGCAGGTTATAACAGCCAGAAGTGCTCTACTGAGCACTAAAGAAACTGGTCATAAAGGGGGTGAATAATTCTAAGACTGTGGTAATCAGTAAAATTGGCATTTTGGGCTAAATTTGGTGAAACCACTTGTTATATTAGTTTTATTGAGGCTAATTATGTTGTTCTTGTTTGATTGGTTTATTTTTGCAGAAAGTTTGTAAACTTTGCTAATAAACTTAATTTGCAATGGGGACTGAATAATTTTGATAACTGCAGTTATTTACAATGAATGCAGAGTGAATGACGTAACTAAAGCAAAACAAAAAATCTGAATTACTGCACCCCCTTCTGGAAAAAAAATTAATTAATGCAAACCCCTTAAATAGACAACAGGATAAAACCTATCATGCAAAACACAAGTCTTCACATAGGTTAATCAATGTGAAAAATAGCAAATTATGACTACTACTTTTAAAGTAATGTCTAATACTTTTTCTACATATTAGTTTTATTAAAAAAGCAAAAATAATAAAAAATAAGAGAATATAGCAAAAAATAAAATAGAATTCTAAAAAGAACAGATCCGATATAAAACCATGATTATATATATATATCTCAAATCATAGCTTTATATCGGATCTGTTCTTTTGAGAATTATATTTTATTTAATGTTATATTCTCTTATTTTTATTATTTTTGCTTTTTTTACAATTCTACTTACAGAAAAATCAGGACACCTTTAATAAATTGTGAACCTAATGTAAATTTCACGATGTGACGGTCTTCGGTAATGAATGGGGGCCTCAAACTGTCACTGGAATTGGGACCCTAACTATCACTGTCCCGGGGGTACTCTTGAAGGTAGTTAAACCCAGATCTGTCCCTTCCTCCATCCCATGAGGCATGGGTCAGAATCATCATAGGTAGACCACAGCTACGAGAGTCAAAATGAGAAAACAAATCCAGAAAATCACCTTGTCTGATTTGGCAAGATTAATTTAGCAAATTATGGTGGAAAATAAGTATTTGGTCATTAACAAAAGTTCATCTCAATATTTTGTTATACATCCTTTGTTGGCAATGACAGAGGTCAAACATTTTCTGTAAGGGTTTACAAGGTTGGCACACACTGTTGGTGGTATGTTGGCCCATTCCTCCATGCAGATCTCCTCTAGAGCAGTGATGTTTTGGGCCTGTCACTGGGAAATATGGACTTTCAACTCCCTCCAAAGGTTTTCTATGGGGTTGAGATCTGGAGACTGGCTAGGCCGCTCCAGGACCTTCATATGCTTCTTACGAAGCCACTCCTTCATTGCCCTGGCAGTGTGTTTGGGATCATTATCATGCTGAAAGACCTAGCCACGTTTCATCTTCAATACCCTTTCTGATGGAAGGAGGTTTGCACTCAAAATCTCACAATACATGGCCCTATTCATTCTTTCATGTACACGGATCAGTCGTCCTGGTTCCTTTGCAGATAAGCAGCCCCTAAGCATGATGTTGACACCCACATGCTTCACAGAAGGTATGGTGTTCTTTGGATGCAACTCGGTATTCTGTCTCCTCCAAACACGACGAGTTTGGTTTCTACCAAACAGTTCTACTTTGGTTTCATCAGACCATATGAGATCCTCCCAATACTTTTTTGGATAATCCAAATGCTCTCTAGCAAACTTCAGATGAGCCCAGACATGTACTGGCTTAAGCAGGCACTGGCACACATCTGGCACTGCAGGATCTGAGTCCCTGGTGTTGTAGTGTGTTACTGATGGTAGCCTTTGTTACGGTGGTCCCAGCTCTATGCAGGTCATTCACTAGGTCCCCCCGTGTGGTGCTGGGATTTTTGCTCACCATTCTTTTGATCATTTTTACCCCACAGGGTGAGATCTTGCGTAGAGCCCCAGATCAAGGGAGATTATCAGTGGTCTTGTATGTCTTCCATTTTCTTATTATTGCTCCCACAGTTGATTTCATCACACCAAGCTGTTTGCCTATTGCAGATTTAGTCTTCCCAGCCTGGTGCAGGGCAACAATTTTGTTTCTGGTGTCCTTCGACAGCTCTTTGGTCTTCACCATAGTGGAGTTTGGAGTGTGACTGAGGTTGAGTGAGGCCGTACTGGGCCGCAGGCCATCAAAGGGAGGACGACATGACAGGGTTGAGGGGAACTATAGGAAGGTGACATGTAAAGAAAGGGTTAAATGTTTGAATAATAACAAGGGGACGAGGCTTTGGAGGGGTAGGAGGGGCACAGGAGGGAGGTGGGGGGACTATAAGAGGGGGTCACCATCTTAGTGGGGCAACCATTTTAGGTGCCCCATTACAGTAGGAACAAGCTCCCACCCACCCGCCCGTGTTTATGTGGTTATGGTGGAATTGTCTACAGGATCCATAGATATGGGGTGTATAGTGGGCTAAGAATTCTGATTTCCTAACAAATGTTTTGCATTTCTATATATTTGTCATGGCAGCTCGGCGTGGCGGGAGTGGTCCTCGAGGTTGGTGGTGCCAGGAAACGGCGGTTTGGAGGGGGGGGGGATCTGTAAGGTCCTGGACTCCCCCTTGGGCGGATTAATGTGGAACAGAAGATAATGGTCACACTGAGGAATGGAAGCGGAAATACGCGGGTATTTCGGGCGGATATTGTCTGGTTGAGTCTATTAGGGTCTCTGAGCTGGTGCTTCACGGCTAGAGGCAGGACTCGTACTGGGGACAAGGTTTATGGGGTCATTGACCTGTGGCAGTTACAATTTTAGGGCCTCGAGGACCGCCCCTCCTTTGGGAACATTGTTTTGTAAATGTTTTGTTAAAATGTTAATAAAAGGCTGCTGTGGCCAATTTATCCAATAAAGGTGTGCGAGTCATCATTTAATGGGTTCGGCAATCATAAAGTAGATGGGGATTCTATAGGTATCGCGAATACCCATTGTCATGAACAGGTGTCTTTTATACTGATAACAAGTTCAAACAGGCGCCATTACTACAAGCAATGAGTGGAGGACAGAGGAGCCTCTTACAGAAGAAGTTACAGGTCTGTGAGAGACAGAAATCTTGCATGTTTTTAGGTGACCAAATACTTATTTTCCACCATAACTTGCAAAATAAATCTTGCCAAATCAGGCAAGATGATTATCTGGATTTGTTTTCTCATTTTGTCTCCCATAGTTGTGGTCTACCCAGGGCGTTTGGGGCAGACAAGGCAGCTGCCTAGGGCCCCCACCCACAAAGGGGGCCACCTGCGTCTGCAACCCCTTTTATGAAGTGCACAGACACAGTGAATAATGCTGCGAATCCTCTGTAGTCCCAGAATGTGTCTCTTCCAAATCCCCATCCCCCCTCTCTCTCCCTGCAGTGTCAGGTTAGAAGTTGAGAGTGAGGGGGGCCTTCTCACAGCACAGCAGAGTTCAGATCCAGGCAGGAAGATGTCTGCAGCCCTGTATCTGTGTCATCTCCTGTGTCAGGCTGCTCCTAAATCTCTGTCCTGAAATCTGCACAAGTGAATCAGTAAGTATACATATATATGTGTATCGGTGTACATGTGCAGTATACAGTGTGTATATGGTATATAGTATGTGTGTGCATATATACAGTATATAGTATGATTGTGTGTATATCTGTGGTGCACATATGTGTTTGTATATATATGCATGTAAATACAGTATATAGTATATATATGTATACTTCATGTGTGCAGTATATTGTGCAAATATATGTATAAACTGTATATGTATGTGAGGATACTGTATATAAACTGAATGTTTCTGTATGTATATACCTTATATATGTGCTTGTACACTATACAGTGTATAGTGTATGTTTCTATATTTTATTTATTTTTTATTTTTACACATTTATATAGCGCTATTAATTCTTCAGCACTTTACAAACATTATCGGCACTGTCCCCATTGGGGCTCACAATCTAGATTCCCTATCAGTATGTCTTTGGAATGTGGGAGGAAACCCATGCAAACACCAGGAGAACATACAAACTTCTTGCAGATTTGAACCCAGGACCCCAGCGCTGCAGTGCTAACCACATAGCCACCGTGCTGCCCATATTTATAAAGTTTATATGATGTGTGTACATGTATCGTGTATACTGTATCTGTGTATATGTGCTGCATATATAGTTATGTAATTTTAGTGTCGCCATAATAGGGTTCAGCAGTTAATGTCTAATGCCTGTGTCTTACATTAGGGCCTGTTCACACTGTCTTTACTGCGCCCGGTGGGGTCTGCCTGAATTCCCTATAGAACCATAAATTGCAATGATAGGAATGGAGTTTCACAAACAGACTCTGAGGGTAGGTGTACACGATCAGTAATCGCTGCGGGTTGGACGCTGCGCACTTGTGCAGCGTCCAGATGTTACAGCATAGTGGATGGAATTTCAAGAAATCCCATGTCCACTATGCGTCCACAAACGCCTTCGGATCACCCGCGGAGACGGACATGTGGCGCATCTTTCCAGACCGCAGCATGTCTATATCTCTTGTGGAGACGCGAACCTCCGCAAGATACATTTCGCCCCTGCAATGTATTGGACGCAATGATTCTGTGCGGCTCAGTGATCACATACGGAATCACCTGTGTTCAATAGCCGGCAGCAGACATGTGCTGCGTCCAAAGTGCTGCCAATTCCTGATCGTGTGCACCCGGCCTGAGAAAATAAATCAGTCAATTGCAGAAAAAAAAAAGCAAATTCATTTGACCTCTGCTGGTGCAGTACCGTCTGTGGCCCCGTAGGGGATTTATGTGAATACTATTTTAAGGGGATCAGGCAGAGCCCCCGGACGCACTGCAGAAGAACAGTGTGAACAGGGCTTAGCATACTATTGTGTGGAATAGTGCCGTCTACTATTCCGCACTGTCCCAGTGCAGCAGCCAGACACGGACGCCGGCCAGACACGGACGCCGGCCAGACACGGACGCCGGCCAGACACGGACGCCGGGCCAGACACGGACGCCGGGCCATAAGACACTTTTTTTTTAATAAATCTGTTGCTATCGTCTTTCAGCATTTCTGCAGGACACACTTCCGGGGCATAGACCGTGCTGGAAAATACCGGCGAATGCGCAGTACCGCTTATACGCTTTGCCCACAATTGGGCAAAGCATACTGTGCAGGCGCCGGAGGCCTTTTCAATGCACGAGCTCGGAAAACAACGTTATCTGTGATATTCACAGATGAAGATTACGTTCAGCAAGCCAAGGAGGGGGGGGAAAGAAGTCGACTAAGCCACTCCCATCAGATCGGACGGCGGCGATTTGCATATATCTCCAACAAGATAAAAAAGGTATTTATGCATCAAAGGTGCGGAGTCAGGGGGGAATAAAAAAACCTAGTAGAATCCTTATGGGATGCAGAATTGGGTGATATCTTTACATGATATCACTAAATATGGGTGACAGATTCCCTTTAAGTGTGACAAACATGCAAAAGAATAGGAAAATCAGGAAGGTGGCAAACACTTTCACACAACTGTATATGGGTCGCCCTCCCAGGGCTGGCGGGGGTTACTCGGTACCGGGCCCAATGAGCTTCAATGGGAGATGTCACTGCAGCTGGGACCCGGCCCGTGGCCCTGGGCGCCCAATGTAAAAGGGGGAAAGTTCAGTGTGCTTATGGGGATTAAAGTTTATGAATTGATTCGTGATGCCACCTGTGGTGTTCGGCAAAGAAGATGTTAAGCCGACGCTGCAGACAGATCCTCTGGGACAGATGGTGTGGTGCAACAATGATGTTATAGCCCTCCACAGGCAGGGCTGTAGTCCCAGGGCAGAGTAGGTGAAGTGACACGTAGATGGTGTAGTGTCGGGCGCAGGGGATGTAGCAGTGCCGGGCAGGTTGACGCAGGAATAAGTGGAGGACACCGGGGCATGTAGTTCCAAAACTTTACTCACAGTCTGTTGTGGCACAAGAGCCCGCATCCGTGCCGTGTCCTCCGGGTTAGGAGCTCAGCCAACCTCCAGGCAAGATGAAGTACTCCGTTCCAACACTCCGCCAACATATGTGCCTTTTCTGAACGTCTCCCTTATTGCGCCTATAGTGAAGTACTCTCAGTACTGAGTTACACTGGAGTTCCTCCTGTCAGATGTTCCTATGAACTCTACTTGTACGGCAGACAGCTGTAGCCTGCTTCGGGGACTCCTTACTACCTAGTCCCGGCTCACTATCGTTGCTGTTGTGCCCCCAAGTCTTGTGTGGGAATAAAGTGGTGACAACTTCTATTCCTCCGGTGTCTGCTGCAGGACCATTAGTATCCATACAACCTCGAGGACCAGACCCCGGCCTTGCGCTTAGAACTTGGGAAGGGTTCTGCTCTAACCCTGGTCCTTGTTCTCTTCTTCTCCTCACGTTCCGTACTAATCCTTTCCTTCTTATGGAGAGTCAGGCTTTCTATCAATGTTCCTTTCCGGTGCCAGCAGACCCAGGTCACTGAGGTCGGCTGCAGCACTTCCTTCATCTATCCCACTCAGGGGATCTTCTCTCACCGACTGACCTAGTCAGACTCCCTCAATCCTAAACTCTTCCTGCTCTTTTGGTGCAAACTAAACTCCACCCGCCTCCCAGCACGCTTCGTGTTCCAAGCAGGGAGCCACCAAAGGGTGCTTTGCTACACTACTGTGTTGTGTGGGATGCAGGTGTTGGAGTGTGGTCAGGTGTCTCCACCTTACCTGGATGGTGGGATACCACACCTCAGAAGGAGGTGCAGTACCTCTGTGGCGACTGAACCCTCAGGGGCGCCACAAATACACACACCCAAATGACAGAATATACATAGTAACATACATTTTACTCAGTATAGGCTGCAGAGAGTTTGTATAGTTTATTCCAGCAGCTCCACGGCGTCCTCCTGATTTCCAATAAACCTGTCTGGCTGATGAGATAAATGTTGAATCTCAGTCAGTTTGAAAGTTTAAGATCTACTTTAAGTAGACAGAATGGGTGATAAGTAGAACTTTGAGCAGGGGATTTTCCTTAGTGTAGATCAGTAAAATTAGCATTTAATGCGTCTCTTTTAAGAATGAGAGATGAACCCTTATGGCGTATTTCATGCACCAAGATGTCTGCCAACAGAACAGTAATTGTTGAGGCCCGTTCCGGTTTTATGCATGACCCTTGCTTTTAATAAAGACCCCCCATGATTACACATGTGTTGGCGTCCTGGATTATATTGGGGGACATGCACTCTGTAGAATTATTAGTAAAATAGTCTGACAGTATTTTGAAGCTCTTGGACCACTATCGGGTCATTTCATATTGTCGAATTTAAATTTTCATTGCCATTGTCTGGGAATAGGAATGACAAAGAGAAGAGTGACAAAATCATCAAAGCTTGGTCTGACATTGAGATACTGTCAATAGAGACATCTATTTGGGAATGTAGATCGCTGTGCCTCATAAAGAAGTGATCCAACTGGGAATATGTGTTGTAAAACGATGAACACCCTGCCTAATGCGCCATAGAGCAGCCTGGATCATACAAGAGACACCCTTAGAGACTTAAATGGAGGGGTCAAGCGCCACATTAAAGTCGCCCCTTAACCGCTCCCCGATTTGCATCATATATACAGTTGAAGCTTGAAACCAGAAGTTTCCATACACAATATATAAAGACACATCTGCAGGGTTTTCTCAATATGTGTGTTAGGAGTGGCGGAAGGCACTAAATAAAAAATATAAATGAAGTGCCTTTGCCACTCGGGGTCCACCGTGCGGTAGATGGAGAAACCGCAGCTAAGTGACGCAGAGCAATCTGGCGGTAATGTGCACAGGGTTTAGATAGCACCCAGGTGCACAAAGGTATCTCTGTTAAACACACAGAGCCAATAAAGCAAATATAACAACGCTGAGCCTGTTCAGAACACAGGAACTCAGCGGTGCACGGGCGGTATAGGGTCACGGGAGTAGTTAAATAACGGCACTCACTCCGCAGGACCTACCGTAAACTCTCGTGGAAAACTGCGCTGCAACTGCAGACGCAAACAATAGCTGCTACAGCAGCGCGGCGTGAGACTTGCCGCAAGGCAACACCGCAGTAACGCAAGCGCGATGTTAGACGCTAGCAGGTGCAATAGTGGAGCAATGGCACGCTGGCGCTGTCTACTGGCTATTACTCATTCCCTCACACAACCGTAATATCCACGGAAGGGGGATTCAAATGAGTCATTCACCAGTCCATGCATCCATCCACATACACACAGCAGCAAGTATGACTATACTAGCGCATGGCGGAACAGCCATGTGCGCTTTTTATAGCAAACGGGACCTTCCAAAGGCTTCCAGATCTCTGAGCTGAGCCAATGGAATCTGGAGCAGGACCTGAGCACCTGACTCCTGAGCTCCAATGGCCGATTGTCCCATGAGCATGCTCAGAAGAAGGCACGAAGGACTTAGCCTCCGGAGAGAGTTGCTGTAAAGCAATCTCCTTTACATTAGACAAAGAGCAGGAGACTGCAGCATGTGAGGGTCTAGATTCCTGCCTAGTAATGGCCGAAAATTGACTCCTAACAATGTGACATGAAATCAGAATAAACCTTTCCCATTTTAGGTCAATTATTATTACATACTTATTAATATTTGCCAAATGCCGGAATAATGAGAGAGATTGAGTGTTTTAAGGCATTTTTATTACTTACTGCAAAGTCAAATGTTTACATCCATTTCATTAGCATTTGGTACCATTGCCCTTAAACTGAATGACTTGCGTCAAACATTTTGGGATATTCTCTGAAGGGCTATATAGATTCTTTTAGAGCATACTATTCTGTCCCCACATGAGGCGAATGAAGGTGTAATTGGGGCTGGGAGAGATTCCTACCTTCCGTTTCCTCAATAAAGAGCAGACAGGACCATTGTTGCTGTTCAGCGTCCGGAGAGATGATTCACACTAGGGATTGTGAAGTCCAGACTTGTTTATTTGGAAATCTGGACTTACAGCGTATGATTGGTAATGCAGTAGGTTCTCCAGACGTGCAGAATGTTAACAACAAGATGTGAGCAACGAAATGTGAGCAAAGTGCGCAGCAAATTGTGAAGCAAGGTGGTTCAGCAATGTGGTCGAAAAACTGATGCCTTTCACAGCTCGGTACAAGCGTGTCTCTCCCACAGAAAAATGAAACTAAGAAATGGCTGCTAGCAGGCAGAGAAGCCCTGAACCTTGACCCGGATGTGAACGGCATGTACAAAAATTAATTAGCCGCGGGCTGCCATACAGAAAAAAGACCAGCAGGTGGCAGCAGAGCAAATGCAGGACTACACAGCTTGGAAAATAGCACAATCTATGAAACCATATAATCATAACTTAGACGGAACAGCACACATACAAGGATCAAATGTATTAAAGATTTTAAGCTTTACTATAGGAATCCAAGGGGTAACGTTTCTCCTTGCGGAGAGTGACGTGTCAAGCATGCCGAGATGAGGAGACTTTTAAGCCACAATGCTCTTCTGGGAAATGTGCACATTTTCTCTTCAGAGAGGAAGAGGACTAGAACTATAGTGCCACCTATAGGAAGTAGCAATCCTAAAAGTCCTATAGGTGGCACTAGAGTTCCAGTCCTCTACCTCTCTCAAGAGACAAATTCCATATTTCCCAGAGGAGCATTGCAGCTTATAAGTCTCCTCATCTCGGCATGCTTGACACGTCACTCTACGTAAGGAGAAATGTTACCCCTTGAATCCCGGTCAGATGCCTCTCACACAGCCAAACCAGAACTCACCCTTTGCACTGGTGAGGAGCAGTACCCTGAAACACAGTGTGTTTAAATTTTGGCTCTGATTTTGGCTTTTATTCTAAGTCATGTGACAAGGCTCGTTAAAGGGTTGACAGTGACTTTTAGGATTGCTACTTCCAATAGGTGGCGCTAGAGTTCAGTCCTCTTCCTCTCTGAAGAGACAATTTGCACATTTCCTTGCAGAGAGAGACAAGTGAAGCCTGACATGCCAAGGTGAGGAGACTATTAGCTGCATTGCTCCTCTGGGAAATATGCAAATTATCTCTGCAGAGAGGAAGAGGACTGAAATCTAGTGGCACCTATAGGAAGTAGCAATCCTAAAAGTCAATATAGTCGATAATGACTTAGGAATGCTACTTCCTATAGGGGCCACTAGAGCTCAACCCTCGTCCTCTCTGAGGAGATAATTTGCAAGCTTTAATATAAAAATATACAGTGATTACAATTATTATATAAAAAAGGTTTAAATAACATGATGCACAAATATGCAAAACAGGTAAAATAAAAAGGGAGAAATAACAGAAATAACTTAATGTTTCCATATACAATTATCATAGGGAGAAATCAATCGTGGAGCACGGGCTTCCCTCACATGTGAACACCTCTCTTTGTATCACCCAGCTTTTTATAGTCCTGATCATAGGCTCATATTTCCAGGATGACCCGGTATAAAAGGCCAGATTAACCCCCCACCCATAATATACCAGGGGTTAAAGTGGCCTAGGCCAGATTATACCCCTCCGGGTCAGAATATACCCCAGCTGCTGTAGATCAGGCAGTACTCGGGACCCCAGGCAGCAAACGGGGGGGGGGGCAGAGACAGCGAACGGGGTCCTAGGCAGCACACAGGAGCAGAGACAGCAACGGTTCCCAGGCAGCAAACGGGGGTCCCAGGAAGCACACGGGGGCCCCAGACAGCACACGGGGTTGCCCCAGGAAGTGCACAAGGCCTCAGGTAGCACACAGGGTCCCCAGGCAGAACATGGGGCCCCAGGCAGATCACAGGGGCCCCACGCAGCACACGTGGGACCCCAGGAAGCGCACAGGGCCCCCTGCAGAACACAGGGCCCCAGGCAGCACACGGGGGCCCCAGACAGCCCATGTGGTTGCACCAGGATGCGCACAAGGCCTCAGGCAGTGCACAGGGGCCCCAGGCAGAACATGGGGACCCCGTTTGTTGTCTCTGCTCCCGTATACTGCCTGGGGCCCTGTGCACTGCCTAGGGCCCCTGTATTTTGCCTAGGGCCCCGTGTGCTGCCTGTGGCCCCTGTGCTGTGCCTGGAGCCCCGTGTGCTGCCTGAGGGCCCCTGTGCGCTGCCTGGGGCCCCCCGTGTGCTGCCTGGGGCCCCTGTGCTCTTCCTGGGGCCCTGTACACTGCCTGAGGCCCCTGTGCACTGCCTGGGGCCCCTGTGCACTGCCTGAGGCCCCCGTGTGCTGCCTGTGGCCCCTGTGCTGTGCCTGGAACCCCATGTGCTGCCGGGGGCCCTGTGCGCTGCATGGGGCCCCTGTATGTTGCCTAGGTCCCCGTGTTCTGGCTGGGGCCCCTGTGCTGTGCCTGGAGCCTCGTGTGCTGCCGGGGCCCCTGTGCGCTGCCTGGGGCCCCCTGTGTGCTGCCTGGGGCCCCTGTGCGCTGCCTGGGCCCCCCCGTGTGCTGCCTATCACCCCAAGTGCTGCCTGTGGCCCCTGTGCTGTGCCTGGAATCCCGTGTGCTGTCGGGGGCCCTGTGCACTGCCTGAGGCCCTCATGTGCTGCCTGTCACCCCATGTGCTGCTTGTGGCCCCTGTGCTGTGCCTGGAGCCCCGTGTGCTGCTGGGGGCCCTGTGTGCTGCCTGGGGCCCGGTGTGCTGCCTGGGGCCCCGTATGATGTCAGGGGACCTGTGTGCTGCCTGGGGCCCCCGTGTGCTGCCTGGGGCCCCCGTGTGCTCTGCCTGGGGCCCCTGTGCTCTTCCTGGAGCCCTGTGTGCTGCCTGGGGCCCCGTGTTCTGCATGGGGCCCCTGTGCACTGCCTGGGTCCCCCGTGTGCTGCCTATGGCCCCTGTGCTGTGCCTGGAGCCCCGTGTGCTGCTGGGGGCCCTGTTCGCTGCCTGTGGCCCCGTGTTCTGCCTGGGGCCCCCCGTATGCTGCCTGGGGCTCCGTGTGCTGCCTGTGCTCTTCCTGGGGCCCCTGTGTGCTGCCTGGGGCCCCTGTGCTGCCTGGGGCCCCTGTGCTCTGCCTGCCTGGGGCTCCTGTGCTCTGCCTGCCTTGGGCCCCTGTGCTCTGCCTGCCTGGGGCTCCTGTGCTCTGCCTGCCTGGGGCTCCTGTGCTCTGCCTGCCTGGGGCCCCTGTGCTCTGCCTGCCTGGGACCCCTGTGCTCTGCTAGCCTGGTGCTCCTGTGTTCTGCCTGGGGCCCCGTGTGCTGCACCTGGGGCCCCGTGTGCTGCCGGGGGCCCTGTGCGCTGTCTGGAGCCCCCATGTGCTGCCTATGGCCCTGTGTGCTGCATGCTGCCTGGGGCCCCCGTGTGCTGCCTAGGACCCCGTTTGCTGTTTCTGCCCCCCCGTGTACTGCCTGATCTACAGTAGCTGGGGTATATTCTGACCCGGAGGGGTATAATCTGGCCTAGGCCACTTTAACCCCGGGTATATTCTGGGCGGGGGGGTTAAAGTGGCCTAGGCTTTGCTCTTTTAAGGGATGGTGTTTGCAAGTGGGTGAATGGCTAAGGGTGTGACATTTGAAATCTCCCATCTCACCCTATACAGACATTAGGAAATATTCTACTTAGTACAGACCATTTGCTAACCCCTTGAAGCTCAAAATCCAAGAGCTAAGGTGCCAGGATTGACACCTCTCGAAAAAGCCCATTTGTGCTTACAATGCAGGTATATTGTCACCCTTTTGACAACTAAATGTAACTCTACTCTTATTATGATTTTCCATTATTGTTTATATATTTCCTTCACAGCCGTGGACTTGAGCATGGCGCTCGTGCACCCGCAATGATCGATCGAGTAAGGAGCATGTCCGAGCGCCCCGATAGTCGATCGAGTATCGCGCTATGTCGAGCACGCTCGCTCATCACTAATAGAGAGGCTATGGGGATTCATGTTGTAGAAAGAAGAGCTATATGGGAGCTCACACTGTATAGAGGGACTATATGCACACTGTGCAATGTGTGAACATAGCCTTACACTGGGTGTGTTGTAGTTGGAAATAAAATAGAATGTCAGCCCCCCTCCCCCGCCGTCAGGAAAACAATAAAGGGGGGGACTCATGGCTGCATAGGCCCTTAATTGGCTTTATTTAACGTTGAGCCTTTATGGGGTTAATAAATAAGGTCATGTGAACTTCACTGGTCAGTTTTTAATATGGTCAGTAACAAGCTAGAACTGGTTTTTGCTGGTTCTTGGCGCCCTTTTTTGAACAAAGGTGATTGGTCAGTTTTCTCTTGGCGGGCTCAGGTTGCTTCTATAAATAATCCCATTTGTTTACACTCTGGCACTTCGTCACTGACTGAAGAGAAGAAGATCCCACCCGCCCTCCCTATCTCATAGCTGCTTTTTCTTTGTCATGATGTTCTTTTTGTGGGGAAATCGCCCATTAATTGGGTGGATTGGATATGGTATTGGAAATACAGTGGGGAAAAAAAGTATTTAGTCAGTCAGCAATAGTGCAAGTTCCACCACTTAAAAAGATGAGAGGCGTCTGTAATTTACATCATAGGTAGACCTCAACTATGGGAGACAAACTGAGAAAAAAAAATCCAGAAAATCACATTGTCTGTTTTTTTTTTCATTTTATTTGCATATTATGGTGGAAAATAAGTATTTGGTCAGAAACAAGCAATCAAGATTTCTGGCTCTCACAGACCTGTAAACTTCTTCTTTAAGAGTCTCCTCTTTCCTCCACTCATTACCTGTAGTAATGGCACCTGTTTAAACTTGTTATCAGTATAAAAAGACACCTGTGCACACCCTCAAACAGTCTGACTCCAAACTCCACTATGGTGAAGACCAAAGAGCTGTCAAAGGACACCAGAAACAAAGGCTGCACCAGGCTGGGAAGACTGAATCTGCAATAGCCAACCAGCTTGGAGTGAAGAAATCAACTGTGGGAGCAATAATTAGAAAATGGAAGACATACAAGACCACTGATAATCTCCCTCGATCTGGTGCTCCACGCAAAATCCCACCCCGTGGGGTCAGAATGATCACAAGAACGGTGAGCAAAAATCCCAGAACCACGCGGGGGGACCTAGTGAATGAACTGCAGAGAGCTGGGACCAATGTAACAAGGCCTACCATAAGTAACACACTACGCCACCATGGACTCAGATCCTGCAGTGCCAGACGTGTCCCACTGCTTAAGCCTGTACATGTCCGGGCCCGTCTGAAGTTTGCTAGAGAGCATTTGGATGATCCAGAGGAGTTTTGGGAGAATGTCCTATGGTCTGATGAAACCAAACTGGAACTGTTTGGTAGAAACACAACTTGTCGTGTTTGGAGGAAAAAGAATACTGAGTTGCATCCATCAAACACCATACCTACTGTAAAGCATGGTGGTGGAAACATCATGCTTTGGGGCTGTTTCTCTGCAAAGGGGCCAGGACGACTGATCCGGGTACATGAAAGAATGAATGGGGCCATGTATCGTGAGATTTTGAGTGCAAACCTCCTTCCATCAGCAAGGGCATTGAAGATGAAACGTGGCTGGGTCTTTCAACATGACAATGATCCAAAGCACACCGCCAGGGCAACGAAGGAGTGGCTTCATAAGAAGCATTTCAAGGTCCTGGAGTGGCCTAGCCAGTCTCCAGATCTCAACCCTATAGAAAACCTTTGGAGGGAGTTGAAAGTCCGTGTTGCCAAGCGAAAAGCCAAAAACATCACTGCTCTAGAGGAGATCTGCATGGAGGAATGGGCCAACATACCAACAACAGTGTGTGGCAACCTTGTGAAGACTTACAGAAAACGTTTGACCTCTGTCATTGCCAACAAAGGATATATCACAAAGTATTGAGATGAAATTTTGTTTCTGACCAAATACTTATTTTCCACCATAATATGCAAATAAAATGAAAAAAAAAACAGACAATGTGATTTTCTGGATTTTTTTTTCTCAGTTTGTCTCCCATAGTTGAGGTCTACCTATGATGTAAATTACAGACGCCTCTCATCTTTTTAAGTGGTGGAACTTGCACTATTGCTGACTGACTAAATACTTTTTTGCCCCACTGTATGATTAACTGTAATGGTATTTATTGTATGGACTTATTTATTAATTTACTATGTAACCAAAAAATAAACATCACGGCCACTTTTTATGCCAATTCTATTAGTCTAGTGTATTTATTTGAATGAATGGGCTTTATGCGGCCATGGCCATAATAACATGGAGACATAATTCATTTTATGGTTTTCCACTTTTAGAATTACTAGGCAGCATCTATTTGTACAGAGCCTCCCATGAAGAATCTATCCCAAGATTCCATGATGACATCACACATGATGTTGGCTATTATGACATCACTCATGATATCGCCCATTATGACATCACTCATGATATCGCCCATTATGACATCACTCATGATATCGCCCATTATGACATCACTCATGATATCGCCCATTATGACATCACTCATGATATCGCCCATTATGACATCACTCATGATATCGCCCATTATGACATCACACATGATGTTGGCTATTGTGACATCACTCACAATGTCGGTATTATGACATCACGGCTCACGGAATCTACGTAAGCAATGCACACAGTGTCACGGGTGCCATTTTATGGTTCTATAGCTAGTGGACTGTGCGCACTTGCACTTACTCGCTATGACTGACAATCTTCTGGATAAACTTCAGGTAGACGCACTATGGCAGATTTTTATCAACAATCGCCCTGACACTGCGCTTCTACCACCCGATGGCGTCCTCAGCTTCACTCACCGGCTGGTGATGGGGCTGGTAAATGACTGCCTGACCAAACACTACGAAGGTCACCTAACCTCAGAGTATCTGAGAGATTTACCTCAGAACATCAGGACATCACTACAGCAGGTAAGTGGCAGACGCTCCGCACAAATCTTCTCCATAATAATCGATAATAATGGCGGGATAGAAGTTTCTTCTTTGCTCCAATATAAAACACGACGAATCCCCAGATATGGAGTCATTGTACCTGCAGAGGAGCAAATGTCACATAAAATGGCCGCTTCCTTTGTGCCCTTTCTCCTCTCAAGATTTTCATTTCTATTTCTTTTCTTTTTTTATAGGCTGAAATAAGATTTCAAAATGGCGATTTGTCTTTTATTAAGGAACTCGCCCAAAAAGTCCTGTCTGTACTGGAACGTCCGGCCCGCTCATCGGAACGCCTGGTAAGGAGCCGTCTTCTTCTCTATTACACGTCCTTGTTTTCTCATCTTCTCCAGATCACCAGTCAGAGATCAGAAGATCTGGTGTTAGATCTTACAGGCCTCCCTGTCAGCTCCTGGCAGGCACAGCATATTTATGGCCGCTAGTCTCTGCTTCTCCTGCACCTATGATGGCAGTCTGTATTCTGTAGTCACAGCTCGGTGGCGGGACGTCTGTATTTCTGCCTCTGTCTAGCTCCATTATCTTCCTGATTGTAAATGCTGCAGCTGAGATAATGGCCGATATTACAGAAATGTCTCATACAAGTCTCTTATACAGTATATTCATCTGGACTTGTGGAGAGGAGCTGAAGTGTAAAGCAATTCCCCCTAATACTCTAATGAATGAAGTAACCATGATATAACGAGCGCAGGTAACACGACTCTGGGATCACGGTGCAGAGAAGTCGCAGTTTACACTGAACATTTGATTTTTCAATCTTAATTGACCTAAATGAGAGAATGAGGAAAGTTCTCACATGGCGCATTATCTGTACAGTTACAATTGCTGCATCTGTAAATGCAGGTTTAGTGCTTCCTGATTTACCGATTTGGTGATTTAGCGAAATCTTCTACATATTAAATCTATATATTATTACTATTAGGAAACAGCAGAAGGCGACACCGAAGATGGGCAAAATCTACACCCGGGAAAGATCCCTGACCCTAATACGAGTCAGCGGGAACTGACCAGCGATCAGATCACAGGTAAGCCGATCACCTGACCACTCGGGGCGTGGAAGGAAGCGTCTGAGTGCAGTGACACGCCCAGTGGCGGATTATAATGAGGTCAATTTGGGCAGTTGCCCCGGGCCCAGTGGGGTTAAGGGGCCCACAGCCCAGGCCAGTAAATTGCCACATTATAATCCGCCACCGTGCAGGGCCGGATTAAAGGCAGGGCAGGCGGGGCTTCAGCCCCGGGGCCCCCACCACAAGAGCTTCTAAGGGGGCCCCCACCACATTCCTGCTGGCTGCTGCAATGGCACTCCATCTTCTCCCCACCTAAAAGTGAGTGACCATGGGGGCGGCATTATGTGCTCTGCTACCAGCAGCATCTACAAGTAGCGTGCAAAGGCTTGTGATGAGATCACAGGAGGTAAGGTGTCAGGGTCCCCGATCATGTGACCCCTGTCTCCTCCCCTCCTGTGACCTCATCACAGGTCCTGTGCGCACAGCACAGAGCACTGAGAGCAGCCATGTATGTGGAGTGTGGCTCTGCGGGTGGAGGTCAGTGCTGGAGGCTCCATTATTCTCTATGTGGAGTGCGGGTGGAGGTCGGTGCTGGAAGCTCCATTATTCTCTATGTGGAGTGTGGGTGGAGGTCGGTGCTGGAGGCTCCATTATTCTCTATGTGGAGTGTGGGTGGAGGTCGGTGCTGGAGGCTCCATTATTCTCTATGTGGAGTGTGGCTCTGCGGGTGGAGGTCGGTGCTGGAGGCCCCATTATTCTCTATGTGGAGTGCGGCTCTGCGGGTGGAGGTCGGTGCTGGAGGCTCCATTATTCTCTATGTGGAGTGCGGGTGGAGGTCGGTGCCGGAGGCTCCATTATTCTCTATGTGGAGTGCGGCTCTGCGGGTGGAGGTCGGTGCCGGAGGCTCCATTATTCTCTATGTGGAGTGCGGCTCTGCGGGTGGAGGTCGGTGCTGGAGGCTCCATTATTCTCTATGTGGAGTGCGGCTCTGCGGGTGGAGGTCGGTGCTGGAGGCTCCATTATTCTCTATGTGGAGTGCGGGTGGAGGTCGGTGCCGGAGGCTCCATTATTCTCTATGTGGAGTGCGGCTCTGCGGGTGGAGGTCGGTGCTGGAGGCTCCATTATTCTCTATGTGGAGTGTGGGTGGAGGTCGGTGCTGGAGGCTCCATTATTCTCTATGTGGAGTGTGGGTGGAGGTCGGTGCTAGAGGCTCCATTATTCTCTATGTGGAGTGTGGCTCTGCGGGTGGAGGTCGGTGCTGGAGGCTCCATTATTCTCTATGTGGAGTGTGGCTCTGCGGGTGGAGGTCGGTGCCGGAGGCTCCATTATTCTCTATGTGGAGTGTGGCTCTGCGGGTGGAGGTCGGTGCTGGAGGCCCCATTATTCTCTATGTGGAGTGCGGCTCTGCGGGTGGAGGTCGGTGCCGGAGGCTCCATTATTCTCTATGTGGAGTGTGGCTCTGCGGGTGGAGGTCGGTGCTGGAGGCTCCATTATTCTCTATGTGGAGTGTGGCTCTGCGGATGGAGGTCGGTGCCGGAGGCTCCATTATTCTCTATGTGGAGTGCGGCTCTGCGGGTGGAGGTCGGTGCTGGAGGCTCCATTATTCTCTATGTGGAGTGCGGCTCTGCGGGTGGAGGTCGGTGCTGGAGGCTCCATTATTCTCTATGTGGAGTGCGGCTCTGCGGGTGGAGGTCGGTGCTGGAGGCCCCATTATTCTCTATGTGGAGTGCGGCTCTGCGGGTGGAGGTCAGTGCTGGAGGCCCCATTATTCTCTATGTGGAGTGCGGGTGGAGGTCGGTGCTGGAGGCTCCATTATTCTCTATGTGGAGTGCGGGTGGAGGTCGGTGCCGGAGGCTCCATTATTCTCTATGTGGAGTGTGGCTCTGCGGGTGGAGGTCGGTGCTGGAGGCTCCATTATTCTCTATGTGGAGTGTGGCTCTGCGGGTGGAGGTCGGTGCTGGAGGCCCCATTATTCTCTATGTGTAGTGCGGCTCTGCGGGTGGAGGTCGGTGCTGGAGGCCCCATTATTCTCTATGTGGAGTGTGGCTCTGCGGGTGGAGGTAGGTGCTGGAGGCTCCATTATTCTCTATGTGTAGTGCGACTCTGCGGGTGGAGGTCGGTGCTGGAGGCCCCATTATTCTCTATGTGGAGTGTGGCTCTGCGGGTGGAGGTCGGTGCTGGAGGCTCCATTATTCTCTATGTGGAGTGCGACTCTGCGGGTGGAGGTCGGTGCTGGAGGCTCCATTATTCTCTATGTGGAGTGTGGCTCTGCGGGTGGAGGTCGGTGCTGGAGGCCCCATTATTCTCTATGTGGAGTGCGGCTCTGCGGGTGGAGGTCTGTGCCGGAGGTTCCATTATTCTCTATGTGGAGTGCGGCTCTGCGGGTGGAGGTCGGTGCTGGAGGCTCCATTATTCTCTATGTGGAGTGCGGCTCTGCGGGTGGAGGTCAGTGCTGGAGGCCCCATTATTCTCTATGTGGAGTGCGGGTGGAGGTCGGTGCTGGAGGCTCCATTATTCTCTATGTGGAGTGCGGGTGGAGGTCGGTGCCGGAGGCTCCATTATTCTCTATGTGGAGTGCGGCTCTGCGGGTGGAGGTCGGTGCTGGAGGCCCCATTATTTTCTATGTGGAGTGCGGCTCTGCGGGTGGAGGTCGGTGCTGGAGGCTCCATTATTTTCTATGTGGAGTGCGGCTCTGCGGGTGGAGGTCGGTGCTGGAGGCTCCATTATTCTCTATGTGGAGTGGGGCTCTGCGGGTGGAGGTCGGTGCTGGAGGCTCCATTATTCTCTGTGGAGTGCGGCTCTGCGGGTGGAGGTCGGTGCTGGAGGCCCCATTATTCTCTATGTGGAGTGGGGCTCTGCGGGTGGAGGTCGGTGCTGGAGGCCCCATTATTCTCTATGTGGAGTGGGGCTCTGCGGGTGGAGGTCGGTGCTGGAGGCTCCATTATTCTCTATGTGGAGTGTGGCTCTGCGGGTGGAGGTCGGTGCTGGAGGCCCCATTATTCTCTATGTGGAGTGGGGCTCTGCGGGTGGAGGTCGGTGCTGGAGGCCCCATTATTCTCTATGTGGAGTGCGGCTCTGCGGGTGGAGGTCGGTGCTGGAGGCTCCATTATTCTCTATGTGGAGTGCGGCTCTGCGGGTGGAGGTCGGTGCTGGAGGCTCCATTATTCTCTATGTGGAGTGTGGCTCTGCGGGTGGAGGTCGGTGCTGGAGGCTCCATTATTCTCTATGTGGAGTGCGGCTCTGCGGGTGGAGGTCGGTGCTGTAGGCTCCATTATTCTCTATGTGGAGTGGGGCTCTGCGGGTGGAGGTCGGTGCTGGAGGCTCCATTATTCTCTATGTGGAGTGCGGCTCTGTGGGTGGAGGTCGGTGCTGGAGGCTCCATTATTCTCTATGTGGAGTGTGGCTCTGCGGGTGGAGGTCGGTGCTGGAGGCCCCATTATTCTCTATGTGGAGTGCGGCTCTGCGGGTGGAGGTCGGTGCTGGAGGCCCCATTATTCTCTATGTAGAGTGTGGCTCTACGATTCGTGACCCCCGTCACGTGACGAGGGGGGCCTACAGAGTCTGAACTGCCCCGGGCCCTGGCTACCCTTAATCCACCCCTGGACACGCCCCTAGTGCACTTACAAGCTAATATGCATATGGCTTCTCTGCTTGAGCGCTCTCTTTTCCCAGTACTCACATGTACAGCGAGGGCGATGACTTCCTCATATTTAGAATCCCCATATCATTCATAATAATCCCATTTACAGACGCCCCGCCATTTCTCTGTTATATTGCTGCATTGTGTATGCAGGATTGATGTTTAATACATTTTATTTCTTCATCACTATTTTAGATCCAACTGTGCTGTCGATTCCTGAGAGTGGAATCTATGAGATCCCGGAGATCCAAGAACCTGACACTGTGAGTATCATAGAGGGGGGATGTCTGTATATCACCAGATCATGGGGTGTGAATGACGCATCCAGTATTATCCCCCATATAACCATGGGACATCTCTATTCTAAAAGTAGATGACACTATTGTGTTAGATAATAGTACTTATTGTAAATGGAATCTGGCACCAGGTTTCTGCTACCCATCTGAGAGCAGCATGATGTAGGGGAAGAAACCCTGATTCCAGCGATGTCACCTCCTTTGCTGGGTGAAGCAGTTGTGATAAAATCATACTTTTCTCTGCTGCAGATCTAGCAGAGCTCTGAATGCTGAGCTATGTATAACCCCACCCACACCATTGGCTGGCCACTGTCTGTGTACAGTACACTGTGAGTAGGCAGAAATCCACTAATCAGTGGTGGGTGCAGGGTTACATAGAGCAATAGGACTACATGGCACAAGACTATTCCCACCTTTTCCGACAAGCCTACAACCTGCAGTGATCCTCAGTCTACTGAACCGCCACACGACCTGCTCTACCCTCTCCTAGTATATCCTCACCCATCCCCTGTAGACTGTGAGCCCTCACGGGCAGAATCCTCTCTCCTTCTGTACTTGTGTGTGCCTTGTATTGCTCATGTTTATTTTATTTGTCTATGTACGCTCCTTTTTTGAAATGTAAAGCGCCATGGAATAAATGGTGCTACAAAAATGAATAATAATATAGTGATAATCTCTTACTGATTAAACACTAATTTTAATAAGACGACACAGCCTAGTAAGTGACACATCGCTGGAATCAGGATTTCAGCCCCTACATCATGCTGTTCTTAGATTACATATAAAAAAACTGCTGACAGATTCCCTTTAAGTTTTCATCTGTGATCTCCCATGTTATTCAGCACTGTACAATGATTCTGGTCTATGGAGGATCCCCCTTAACCCCTTAACGACCTATGATGTTCTTTGCCCGTGGCCTCCCCCATCTTTTCCAGCACATGACAGCTCATCTGATTACCTGTCATGTGCTCCTAACAGCCGTGGGTGGAATCGCGATCCACCCGGGGCTGTTAACATGTCAAATGCCGCTGTCAAACTCAGACAGTGGCATATTTAAATGGCTGCTCCGGAAACATGTCTTAGCTCTGCCCATTGGCACCCGTGTCACATGACCGCGGGTCGCCGATGGGTTTGCATGACAATCCGAGGTCTGCAGGAGAACCCCTTTGGTTGTCATTGCTGAACTGCTATTGTTGCCGCACGGTGGTCAACGCACATAGCAGATGAGCATATTTGCTTTGTGTAACACAAGCGATCGGATGATCGCAGCTTCTATTCTCTCATGGAGACTATTGTAAAAAGTAGAAAAAAAGTTTTAATTTTTTTGGTTTTTTAAATATAAATGTTCAAATTATCTCCCTTTTGCCCCATTCAAAACAATTTTAAAAAATACACCTATTCGATATCGCTGCGTTCGGAAACACCCGATCTAGCAGAGTATAAGAAGAAGTAATCCGATCTGAAGATGGCGTAGCAAGAAAAAAAAATCAAAATGCCAGAATTACACTTTTTAAGTCGTTGCAACATTGCAATAAAATGCAATAATGGGCGATCAAAACATTGCATCTATCCAACAATGGTATCAATAAAAATGTCGGCTCGGCACTCAAAATAAAAGCCTGCACCCAGCCCCAGATCACGAAAAATGGAGATGTTACGGGTCTCAAACGGCATCATTTTTTTTTTTTCAAAACTTTGGATGTTTTTTCTTTTTTACGATTTAAATAAAAAAGAACCAATACATGTTTGGTATCTACGAACTTGTAACGACCTGGAGAATCATAATGGCAGGTCAAGTTTTAGCATTTAGTGAACGTTTGTGGAATAGCACTTTTCTGCAGTTTCACTGCACTTAGAATTTTTATTCCGTTTTTCAGTACAGGTTATGGTAAAACCAATGGTGACGTTCAAAGGTACAATTTGTCTTGCAAAAACAACAAGCCCTCACATGGCCATATTGACCGAAAAATAACTAAGTTATGGCTCTGGGGAGAAGGGGAGCACTAAACGGAAACGCAAGAACGGAAATAGCCCTGGTTGTTAAGGGGTTAAATGACATCCGTGTCTGCGGAGCGTTCTGCTTGTATCGTCCCCTACATTCAATCTTTGTAAATCAGCTGGGACATAATATTAGAGGAAGACGTGTTTGTATCTGGAGCTTTTTTTCTTGCAGCTATTTTATCTGAATATCATTTCTTATTTTTTTTTTATAGGGAGAGATCGAATCATTGATCCCAGCGAGAAAACCGCGTATAAGCGACTTTGAAACATCCAAACTGATTGGCACTGGAGCTTTTGGGTGAGATTTCTGCTTGTATAATCCACATTTCTCAGGTGTCCCTATGACAACACTTCTGCCTCTGTGCTCTGCCATTCAGTGTTATCATAGGGAAATGATTGGAGCCCACATCACTGTTCACATCTAATGCTCACTATTCAGCTCAGTTGTATACAGTGCAGCATACTGACCTATAACAGGCTACACTGTAAGGACCTGTGCACACATTGCAGAATTGTCGCTTTTTTTGTGTTTTTTTTGTTACAAAACCTGAGGGATTTCATGATGCCAGAAAAGTGAATGAGATTCCTGAAGTCTCATGCACATGATGCTTATCTTTCCATTTAAATCTGCAGCATGTCTATTCTTTCAGCATTTTTTCTGCAGATTTCACCCATAATAATGAGTGGGGGAAAATCTACAACCAAAACGCATGTTTAAAAAAACTTATCAAAAACGAGACAAAAATGCACCCATTTTGCGCATCGTTTTTCATGCTTAGAAATGCAGATATGGAGTGAAAATTTCTGCTGCAAATACTTAGTGTGGGCACATACCTTTAAGAAAAGGGATTAAAATAATATAGTATATTCCATTCACTTGTCCTAGACCCCCATCTGTTCTTATTTTGCCAACTCCTCCAGAGCTTCCTCCTCAGCGGACTTTGGTTTTTAGGGGCTCCATTACGGAGCTCATAAGAGTAATTGGCTACACATGGTCACATGAGGATTGACATAATATCAACCATGACCACGTGAGTCCAATCGCTGACCTTAGCACGAGAAGGGGGCGCCAAAACAACCAAAGACTGGCACGGTGGATGGAGAACTGCAGTGATGAACAGGTAGGAGCCTCGGACAGGTGAGTAGAATGTGTGCCCTTATTTAACTACTTCCATCCCCTCCATTTATTATGCCTAAGGCCGGGATCACACATGCGGCACTCAGATCGGAGCGTGCGTCCGCATAGCAATACATGCTCCGTTCCTGAGTGCCGGCGGCAGTGCCGGGTATTAGCATGCGAGACTCGTCCGAGTTTCTCTCATGTGTGATCCCGGCCTTAGGGTATGGAAGGAGGTGAATAAACTTCTTACATCAATTGATGGAATTTCAATTTAGACTGAATTTTACTTGGACAGAATCATATCTTCTGGTCAATTCTAGACAATCTGCCCAAGAAGATTCTCTCCTCTCTAATGTGACATGTGTGAGGGCTCCAGCAGACATGGCATTGTGCAGATCTTCATAGTTGATCTATGTAGTGCTATTTTCCCAGAAATGTATCTCCAGTGACGGCCGGACTTCAAGAAATTAGTACAGAAGATCATACAATGACTTCTATAGATGGACTGTTAATAATGATTGACTATAAACCATGGATTGTCTTTTTCTCCAGGTCTGTCCACTTAGCGCGCCATAAAGACTTGCGCCAGGTCTTTGCAATGAAGACGATAGCCAAGCAGAACCTGAATAATCCAAAAAGAGTGAAATTGACTTTTCTAGAGAGGGACATCTTAACATTCGCTGACTGTCCCTTTGTGGCCTCCATGCTCTGCTCCTTTCCAACTAAATCTCACCTCTGTATGGTCATGGAGTATGTGGAAGGTAGGACATGTGCATTATATTATAGTCAATCCATGCTTGCTTACATTTTATCACCCCTCATAAAATTAGGATTTGTCCTGGTGGTTGGTTACATCACCACAGAGCATTTTCTGTAGGACATATATTAATCAGATGCCCGGAAATTCATTGATTTGTGTGCAGGGTTACTATAGGGCCCATGAGTCACAGGAGGCTTGGTGCAACTTGGCATTGGGCCACATCACTCCTCCTATCACCACAATTTCAGCTTAGCCCCATCCTCAGAATGCGAATACAGCTGAAGAGAATGGCGCCTCAGGAAGCCGAAAGCCCCCCGATCCACCATTCAGCCCGTGGTTGTGAGACTGTGGTCTGAGACTCCGTACACTGCAGGTGCAAAGTAGTCACAGCATCCCGCCTGTAGTGTGGAGTCTCAGCACTCACACTGTACTGACCAGAGCAGCATGCCGTGGGAATGGGGTGAGGTGATTAGTGCTTTTTTTAAAGTTAGCATTTGTAAGAGCCATAATACTGAATGGGTGGGTGTGGGGGACATAGTACTGTGTCAGAGGCTATGGGAGCCTGCTAATGCCCCGATATTGATTTCCCGGCTGTGAATGCCACTATACTGAGTGCAGTCTTCATACTGGTGTGCCGTGGGGGAGTCATTATTCTGTGTGGGAGTTCTCATTTTGTGTTAGGGTCCAAATTATGTGTGAGGGGCTATCATACTGAGTGGAGACATGTGGGGCCATTATGTGAGTGTCTGTGTGGGGCGTTATACCGAGTATAGGCACTGTGGGCAACATTAGACTTAGTGGGGGCATCATACTGACACTGATAGTATAATGGTGCCTAAGTGGGGGAATGATACTGACACTGATAGGCACTGTGGGCACCATTATACTAAGTGGGGGCATCATACTGACACTGATAGGTACTGTGGGCACCATTATACTAAGTGGGGGCATCATACTGACACTGATAGTATAATGGTGCCTAAGTGGGGGCATGATACTGACACTGATAGGCACTGTGGGCACCATTATACTAAGTGGGGGCATGATACTGACACTGATAGGCACTGTGGGCACCATTATACTAAGTGGGGGCATCATACTGACACTGATAGGCACTGTGGGCACCATTATACTAAGTGGGGGCATCATACTGACACTGATAGGCACTGTGGGCACCATTATACTAAGTGAGGGCATCATACTGACACTGTATATTTGGGGGATACTCTAGGAAGGAGGATTCACTGTGGGGGTACCAAACTCAGTGTTTGTGGGTGGAGGCATCATACTTTGAAATGGCCATAAAAAGTGTATTGCTGCCGAGTACACTAAGGGGCTTCGATAGATAGATATTAATTTTTCTCTGGGGCCCTGTGATTTTTATGTACGCCACTGTCTGTGTGATCTCCACTGTACGTCCACACTGAGAATGCCAGTATCTTCAGCTGTAGACAAGATGTGATATCACTTTATGTTATTAGTTACATGGACCATATTTCACCACTGCTTTAGTCTAATATGTCTAATATTATGTGCACTATTCATTATATCTGTATATAGTCTCTTCTGCCAAATATCTCTGCTCACTTCTCATTATACATCATGGTGATCTGCTTTAGGTTGGTTTCACACTAGCGTATTTGCTCGCAGCGCACGGCGCCGCTAAGCCCCACCCCCTGCGGTCATCTCCTCCTATTATCGCACATCGCTGCATGCGATCTGCGCACCCTATCTTTAGCATAGGGTGCGCAGACCATACGCTGGCCGTGTGCTAGTAGGATTTTGCGTGCGCTGCGCCCTTTTGACGGTGCGCCGATGTGCGCCGAACGCACCATGTTGCATTTTGGTGCACTCGGCGTACCGTCAAAAGGGCGCAACGCACGCAAAATCCTGCTAGCGCACGGCCAGTGCACGATCTGCGCACCCTATGCTAAAGATAGGGTCCGCAGATCACATGCAGAGATGTGTGATAGTAGGAGGAGATGACAGGAGGGGGGGTGGCAGGGGGCGGGGCTTACTGGCGCCGTGCGCTGCGAGCAAATACACTAGTGTGAATCTAGCCTTAGAAACCCCTCACCGGTCATATTTCCTTTTTTCTACAGGTGGAGACTGTCAGACTCTATTAAACACCATGGGTCGTTTACCTGTCCCCTTGGCCCGCTTGTACTTTGCAGAAGCGGTTGTTGCTGTAGAATACTTGCACAGTTATGGGGTGGTGCACAGAGACCTGAAGCCAGAGAAGTAAGTGCCTCCTGTAGTATAATAAAGGAAGTTATCATTTATTATCATATAGTCTCCAAGGTTAAAACCATCTTTCTTTCACAGCCTCCTGATAACATCTTCTGGACACATTAAAGTTACCGATTTTGGTCTTTCAAAAGTTGGTGTCATGATGCCAAGAAACAACATCTACAAGCAATCAGCAGAGGAAATCAGCAGAGAGTTCCGGGACCATGAGGTCGGCATCACTTACAGAAACGCAGCTTGTTCTTTACTAATCTCATCACACTGTTGTTTCTTCTCTGCATTCTTCATTTGTAGAGAACTTTTCCACTGATATTTTATCTTCTGTCATTGTGTTTTTTTTATGGTGAGAACTTGTCATAATAATGGTATGTTGGATTCCAGGTCTGCGGCACCCGATATTTTATGGCCCCAGAGGTCATCCTGAAAAAACACTATGGAAGACCTGTTGACTGGTGGTCAATGGGGATCATACTACATCAATTTCTTACGGGATTTGTACCATTTTCTGGGAAATCCCAAACTGAGATTTCTAGAAATATTGTTGATGGTAAGTGGAATAATCATTTGATTTGATTGGTTACATTATTTTACTTATTTCCTCTGCTTTATATTACAGTCCAATAAAGATGTTTTGTTTTCTGTAATTTTCTCTATAACAGAAGACTTACATTGGGATTGTGATCCCGTTCCTCCCTTTGATGCTCGGTGCCTCATCACAGGACTGCTCAAAAAAAATCCTGAACATAGACTTGGGACAGGTAACAATTCGCTTATTACACATAGGACATATCGCTCATGTCCATGAGAATCAGCACTTCTCTATCAGCTAATCCATTTCTAATTCTTCATATGACGTTCAGTAATTTTCCTTCATGTTTGCTCAGAAATTTTATTAGTTCATATTAAGTTAAACAGTTCAGATATGGAACAGTCTCTGACAATATCTGCAACACTTTTGTTTTGTCTTTTCCAGCAGGAGCATTTGAGATCAAGTGTCATCCTTTCCTGAAAGACTTAGACTTTAACAACCTTTTAAGTCAGAAGCCTGAGTACGTTCCTCAGCTTGCATCAAACGTGGGCACAAGCTTCTCTGCCAGTAAGTAGAAGGAGACATCATCTAGACTAAGCAGCTGTTTGTCTTGTCTGCCATAGCTTGAGACAATTGGTTGCCATTAATATTACAGATAAATGGTGATTGTGTTTTACTAATAACCTCTAATAATACTTCATTACCTATGTCTTGTAGATCACTCTGATATATGCAAACATCTGGTCTCAGAGGATGAGGAGGACAATGAGAGCTCTAACTTCCCAAATTTTACATCTTCTTCTGAATGGCTTTCTAAAGTAAGTATGAGAGCAATAGATCCACAAATGTAAAAAAAAAAACCTCTAAAAGTAAAAAAATATATATTTCATAATTTCATATCTTCTTGTTGATTGCATTTAGCTCTGTACCAATGCTAACAGGAGGATGAACAAGGAGAATACCAAGTCCCCTCCAGAGTGTACCCCAGCATCTGGCACATACATCTCAGAAAGGTGAGTAGATTATAGGGTCATTACTTGGAGCTCCAGGCTGATATATGGGCACAACCCCAAATACTTTATATCACATAAATACCATAATATCAAATACAGCATCCATTGACCCATGATTAGCAGTCATTGTACTTTTAGCTTCAGAAATTGCTGATGGTAACATCCCATAATTGCAGCCAGTCATGAACTTTTAGTGCTGCCCACACTTTAGGAAAGATGTACAACTACATGCCAGCCATTCTTTGTATTTATTTTTTCGCTGTATTTTCCGCACTATATCTCTCATATGTCCTAATAGGCTTTCTAGTTGGTGTTAATCTAGTGAGACAACCACTTTTATCCTGTATTTACTTGTGATTTACATGTTTTTCTTTTTCCAAGCAGGCAGAAAGAATCTTTTCCTGTATCTATTAGAGACAATGCTATTACCAGTTTGCCACCCCTGTCCACATTGTCAGGTATGTTCATGTCCACAGCACAACAAATGAGAATGTTGACTTCAAGTCTCAAATATTTCCACATGGTTTTTCTGTTATTTGCCTCCTATGCTGTCCATGTTTCATGGATCCCAATTATGTTGCCCATAGGCCCATACATTTCGCTAATTTTGTATAGTTTTCTCAGATTACCAGATCATTCATGTGGAGCAGATGTTACCTGCCACTGATGGGATTGTCATATGTATGATGACTGACAATGATCACTGACTTCTGTATGATAAGATTCCTTTGCTGTTTGCGCACAGTAGTATTATGTAATAAGGCGTCCCTTTACTTACATTGCACCGATAAACAGTGATTTTGCTGCCAACAATGTCTGCATGGCTATATATTAAGTTTAAGGTGCTGATTAAAAATATTATTTTGGTTTTGCCAGATTAGCTCTGGTTTCTGAAATATTTAATAGTTAATGAATCACAATAGAATTCTGCCCTCAAAAAGTCGCTTTTATAGCATGGTAAGCCTACAAATTGAAATACAAAATAATTCTATAATATATTTCATTACCTAAGACGCTGTTAAAGAGTCAAAAGACCAACCAAAAGCTATTACATTTGGTATCACACACTAGTCGCATTGGGGGAAATCATTATTTTCATGGATGGATTCTTGTCACGCTGTGACAGTTTTCGGGAATGGAAGGGGGCCTCAAACTACTTGGAACTGGGACCTCAGCTATTCCTGTCCCAGGGGTAGGAATACAGGACAGGAATAAAAGAAAACAACATACATACAAACACTCACCAAAGGTAATTAGGTATATAGGGAAGGATAGGAATGTAGCATCCAAATGGAAATAAATAAAGAAAGCATATAGCCAAAAACCGCACACAACAATCTCCTATTCAGCACAGCGTCTCCAAGGAGCTAGGAAGCAAAGCTTTCACTAGCAAGACAGAAGGTCTGGCTAGGTTTTATAGGGAGAACTAATGACCAGATCAGAAGAAGCTGAAAATGGAGCTGCAAGTTTCTGACCAGTGGAGAAAGGTCCATTAACCTCTTCAGCACCAAAGGAAGCAAAATTCATTTAATATGGGACACAAACACAGGATAAATGGAAGATCTGCGATTCACAATACATGGTGATCTTCTAACCCCCAATATCTCAGGAGTACGTGACACACTTGTGACATTTATCTGAAAAACTCAAACAATTCAGCAAAAGTAATGTTGATCAATGGACCTTCAGGAGGGGGACACATGGCATTACCCTATTTGTTATATATCTCCCGCTCCTGAAGGGGTCAAATGGTGGGAAAAAAATCTTTCCATTTTTGCCATGATACATACTCACAAGTGTTTTGCAGGTGGTTGGCTAGCAAACCTGGCCAGTCAGGGGACTGTAGCAGGGGAAAGGTTAGGTTTCCTTCCCTGTGAACGGTCCCTGATTGGTGTGTGTATTAGTAAATAAATAATGAGAGGGGGATAAAATAAGGGAAGCGCCAAGGGTTCGTGACCGACCTCTGGCTGTTTCCTAGCAGAAGTCCTGCCCCACCCTTCATTTTGTCACAGCCTTAGAATTAGTCATTCAGGTATCTGAATAGACAGGAAGTTGGGATAAAACGGCCTTGAGCCTTTTGGCCAAGTTGCGGTAATTGGTTAAAGTTTTTGACTATAAGGCTGGAGTCACATACAACATATAAAAATACGGTCCGTTTTATATGGCCAAGAATCGCAGAAATGTTCCCTGAACAGTGATCCGTATGTCATCCGTGTGCAATGTGAGTATGCGATTTTCTCGCGTGTGACATCTGTATGTCAAGATTTTCTCGCCGGCTTGCAAAATGAACATATAATGGATCCATGGGCTCAAATACAGGTGAAAACATATATACAGTCTATAGTCAGTGAGATATATATATTTTTATTTATATATTTATATTTCATACAGAGGTAAATAGCAGAATAGGTGATAATTCATTTGTCGGCTTCTGGAAAATCATTACAGAACCCGACAGGATATGACACAAGGTTTACATACAGTAAACCATTGCATTTCCCTTAGATTTATATATGTCCCTCACTAATATTGTTGTTTTTTATCAGGTAATTTTTTTTTGAACATTTTCAAAAATTAAAAAAAACACACAATTACATACAGGATAATTCCCAAACAAAGTATTACATAAACACATTAGAGCCCCATACAGTTCCCTCCCATCTCACCCCACTAATAATGTTATTAGTGTGTGTGTGTAAAATGTTGGAGCTGTAGGTGTTAAATTCACGGAAAAAACTTGAGTGGGCTTCCGCCCAATTTTCTCCGCCAGAGAGGGCAAGCCAGTGGACTGAGGGCAGAAATTATCAGCCTAGAGAGGAACCATTGTTTTTGGGCCCCCCTGGCTAAAAAAAAAAATCTGCCCCCAGTCACCCCAGAAAAGGCGCATCTGTAAGATGCGCCAATTCCGGCACTTACCTGCTCTCTTCCCATTGCCGTGTAGTGGTAGCATATGGGGTAATAAGGGGTTAATGTCACTTTGATATTGTAAGGAGTCAGCGCAGCCTCAGTGACTACCGCTGACACCACTTAGGCTGCGCTGACGTGTCCGTATTTCTCTCTAGTGTGACTCCGGCCTAATAATTTACAAAATTCTTTGGTGGACAATTTTTATCACCTAAGTCAATGTGTCATAGCTGTATTTTCTGTGCTGTATAGGTATTGGGAGTAAGTTATGTAATGCCGTGAGATTTTTGAATTCAGCATCCTATAAAAAAAACATTGGCACCTGACAATTTTTTTTTGTAGACTTGTGTTCCAAGCAAATACAAAGCAGATCCTAAATGAATATTCTGTTACTAAGGTTTTTTTTTTTTTTTCCTTTTTCTGAAAAGAAAATGAAACTCACGAGGAAAGAAACTCTTCAATATATTTAAGTGCAGAGCAACAAAACTCAGAAAATGACGAAACCGGGGAAAAGAGACAAGGTAGGTGTGAAAATCAGCTCTACGTTGTGTGATATCAGGCAGTGAGAATAATTCATGTGGAGCTGATGACATCTGTCAGTGATGGGATATGCATCATGGCTGACAATGATCCCTGACCTCTGTATAAGAAGATTCCTCTGCCTTTTGGCCACAGTGACCGCACAATAGTATCATTAGGGTGTGTGCTCAGGTAGCTTTTTTTGGTGTTTTCAAGTCGTTTTTTTACGCACGGAAGTGCCTCGAAAATGAAAAAAACCCGCATCCCATGCAATCCTATGGGATTCCGCAATGCTGTGCTAATACTGCGGATTTTTCCACTGCGGAATTGCATAGCGCAAAAAATCTGCAGCATGCTCATTCGTTTTGCGGAATCGTGGCAATTCCGCACCCATAGGATTGCATTGAAAAGCTCACTTTCCGCAAGTGGCTATGCCCACCATGCATAAAGTGAGCGTTTCATGTGCGGATGGTACACAGGGTCTGGAGGAGAGGAGACTGTCCTCCAGGCCATGGGTACCATATCCCTGTTAAAAAAAAGAATTAAAATAAAAAATAGTGATATACTCACCTTCTGATGGCCCCCGGAGTTCTTCCAGCCTCTCACCACGCTCCCGGCATCTTCCGGTCCCAGTGATGTTTTGCACGAATCACCTGAGATGACATCGCACTCTCGCGAGCGTGACGTCATCTCAGGTCCTTCGCGCAAAGCATTACTGGGACCGGAAGATGCCGGGAGCGCTGCAGAGCAGATCAGGAGCCGTCGGAAGGTGAGAATAGCATTAATTTTTTTTATTATTTTTAACATCCTATCTTTTACTATTGATGCTGCAGAGGCAGCATCAACATTAAAAAGTTGGTCACACTTGTCAAGCGCTATGCTTGACAAGTGTCACCTACCTGTCAATCACATTTCCAAGCGATGCTTGAAATCGTTTGGAAAACGTTTGTTTTCCGCAGGAAAAATGCATGCGAATTCGCATGTTTTTTTACCCACGGCGGGAGTTGCGGAAATGCTGCGGACATTTCCGCAACGTGTGCACATACCCTCAATAAGTCGCCGCTTTACTTACATTATAGATACAAAGCAGATTCTAATAGAATATATTGTTACTAAGAGGTTTTTTACTTTCTCATCAGATCTTCCTGCTCATGAGGAAAGGAAATCTTCGATATATTTAAGTATAGAACAAAACTCAGAAAAGAGGGAAAAGAAGCAAGGTAAGTGTGAGGATCAGCTCCATGTTGTGTGATGTCAGTGAGAATAATTCATGTGGAGCAGATGACATCTGTCAGTGATGGGATATGTATGATGGTTGACAATGATCCCTGACCTCTGTATGATAAGATTCCTCTGACGTCCGGCACTGTAACTGCGCAATAGTATCATGTAATATGGAGTCCCATCACTTACATTATAGATACAAAGCAAATCCTATAAGAATATATTGTTACTGAGTTTTTTTTTTTTGTTTGTTTTTCTTATCAGAATTTCCAGCTCAGGAAAAAAGAAAATCTGAAAAAAATCTGAGTATAGACCAACAGGACTCAAAAAGTGAAGAAAAGAAGGGAAAGAAACTATGTAAGTGTGAGAATCAGCTCCATGTTGTGTGATGTCAGTCAGTGAGAATAATTCATGTGGAGATGACATCTGTCAGTGATGGGATTGTCACATGTATGATGGCTGACAACGATCTCTGACCTCAGTGTGATAATATTCCTCTGCCGTCTGGCCACAGTGACCGCACAGTAGTATCATGTAATATGGAACCCGTAACTTACATTATATTTACTTCTCTTCTCATAGGTTCCTACCTTCACTGGATCTTATCATCCTGCTTATCCATGGTTGCTCGCGCATTTGTATGTTGTCACTGTTGCCGCAGCACCATCTAAAAAACGAAACCTCCATATCTAGTGCCCTGAAGTACAGCAGATGCACCCCGTATTTCCTGACTGTCACTGCATCCGCTAACCTGCTCACACCACTATCACTGCTGGACCTGTATAGAAGGAGCTTCACCATCTACCTGTGGCCTTCTGACTGTTACATCTTTACCTGGACATGTTTTGCCTCTGTCCCCAGGTTCCGCGGTATTCATACTGCCCACCTGACTTGACTTTTATTGACCACCTGGTATCTGACCCCGGCTGGCTTCCTGACTACGATTTCATCTATTGATAATGTTCCTGGTTTTGTTATCCCTTAACCTTCTATCCTATTATTAATAAAAAAATAATTATAACTAAAAGCCGTTACTGTTGCTCTGATTCTGTTTCATCTTGAACGCACAACTAATCTAATTGTAAGTCACCAATTGCTCTTCTGGTCACTAAATACATTTGTCATTATCCTGAATGCAGCAGTCAGGCTCATATTTCTGTCCAGCAGCTACACCGATGCCTCCACTCAGTACCAGTCATTGCACTCTCCCACAAAGCTCTCCACAGTGTTGTTCTGTCCTATAACTCCTCCCATTTGTCAGTCTACTACCAGATCTACACTCCAATGAGCTAAGACTAGCATCCTCCATAATCAGGACAACCCACTCACACATCCATGACTTTTTCTATGCTGTACCAGGTCTCAGGAGCGCACTACTTCAGACAATCAGGTTCATTCCCAATGTCTATGGATATGAGTGTGCACTAAAAACCGATCATTTTTGGCAGGACTTTTAAGTTATCTCATTAATCTAAGTTTTATCCATTGCACTCAGCAGCACTTAATATCTGTACATATGCAGATATTGGCTGGTGACCTGTTTGTGCAGTCTTAACTCCTTGTTAGCTTCAGTGATATGAACCTAGATAAATGCTCCAGCACCCAAAGTGCTGAGAGGGGTTAATCGGCCATACTTACTGCTAGTGTAGTGAGGGTCAAGGCCATAGTCATGGCCGAGGTCAGCGTAGTATCTGTGCCCTGGCCGTCCCACCACATGAAAATAGTGTCCATTGCTCAGCATACCTGTGGCTTCTCCTTCTGCGCCGTCAGGGTCTCTCCTTTGTTGCTGAAGGCCTCCTTGATACGGTTTCACAAGAGCTGAGACACAGTCTGTTACAACTTGCAACTGAACAACTTTACTGGCTTCAGAACACAGCACATACATTTCTGTTACAGCATCAACTTCACATTTCAAGCAGTATGTACGGTTCGGCCAGGACTGTAGTCATGGCCAAGGACACCTGGGCATTGGTGTCATGGCCTCCCCTCACAGGAAAATAATGTTCACTAGTCAGCATACTTGTGTCTTCAGGTCCGTCTCCTTCAGGATCTTCCCTATGCCGCAGGGGCCCTCTCCAGGCGGATTTGCATTAACTGAGACACAGTCTGTTAGGGTTGGCGGAACGCACCAAATAAAATATAATAATAAGGTGCATTCGCTACTCGGGGTCCACCGTGCAGAAATGTAAAACTGCAGCTAATGTGAACAATGGCGGAGCGGAGCTGCGAGCAAGCACCGTAAACATGCAGAATTAAACGTCACTTGGTGTGAATTGAGTGCAAAGTACCTGACTCTTAATAAACCCGTCCGTTACACCATGATGAAAGGGTGAACAGAAAAAGCACAAATGCCAAAAGAATGAAATAAAATAATTTTATTGAATACACAATAGAAAATAAAATAAAAAAAATAGCAAATAGTGTAAATATAGCAACATCTATAGTGGGACATGCAAGGCTAATCACCCCTTTAACCACAATAATATGGAAAACGGTAGAGACAATAAAATTCTAACAGCAGATCAAAATAATGTTACTAGTGCTAGGCAAAGTTTCATCTCCTTGAATGCACTCAGAGCCGCAATTATGAAAGCCCAGCATAATCCATAGCCTATAATAGCGCTTAAGAGAGAACCAGACACACTAAATCTCGGCTATCAGCCACAATTAGAAATGTCTCATGCAAGAGACTATCTGCCATATATAGCATGCAAAAAGAAAGTAAACTGAAGGCTATAAAATTGTCTCACCTATCCACTGACACGTGTGGAATGAAAGCCGGGTCCCTCACCCTGACGCGCGTTTCGTCCTCTTCTTCAGGGGGCGTAACGGGGAAGAGGGAGAGCGGGTATTTAAATCGTTCCACCAATAAGAGGAACATCCTTAAAAGCTTATTATATTCTAACCGCCTTTCTGAGTAGCGGCGCGCCCTGTCATTCAGCCGCTATCTTTAAAATGTCTCGTCATCTCCGGTTACAGAAGCTCATGAGCCCAGACTACCTAGGTAACAGGTGCGTGGGTGTCAAGTCAACTCCATATTACCGGAGAATTTCAAGACAAGGAGCAGTCAGAACTCTACAGCGCGCACATAGAAGGCGGAGAATAATTAAATGAAAAAATGCATACCGATTTAACAAGGAATCTACCAGGGCATAACATATGAGCACAATATATAATATTAAAGTGACAACGTGCTACATCATTAGTCATTTTGTTTACAAACAAATATGAACAAAATTCCCATACAAATAATTATAAACAAAAAAGAAAAAGAAAAATTATTTTTCATATAGTGACAATACACAATTATTCGATAATTATACAATTACACTAATTATCAAAGTGACAGTGCAACATTATAGAAATATATCCATAAAAAAGTGACAGTGCTTATACATTCCAAATACATACAATAAATATTACAAATTACTAAAGTGCATATAATATATAAGGATCCACTTGAAATATTGATAGAGATGAAAAGTTGTTTCTCTTCCAGGTATAATGTCCCCCATCCTGGCCCCTTCCTATAATAATGCCTCCCATCCTGGCCCTCACCAGTAATGTGTGCCATCCTTATGTACGTATGTGATATCCATGTGTCCGTTTGCTGTCCATGCCTGTGTGTCCGTGTTTCACATTCATGTGCTGTACGTGTGCCAGCGCATGAGAAAAGTGGTACAGTTCACGCTGTTACCAGGTGCCGGCTGGCAAATGAAGGCCGCTCTCATCATTGCTGCTTGGTCTCCTTGTGAGCAGAGTGACAATGATAGGAGTTGTATTCAACAGCAGCTGTATCCCTGTTGTGTAAAATAAAGAATTAAATTAAAAAATGTCATGGGATCCTACGTAATTTTACTGTGAAGGAGGCCTAAAGCTGGAGATAACCTTTCTAGCTGACTGAGATTCAAGATTGCAACAACTGCAATCAAGCGTTTGTGATAACTGGCAATGAATCTTTTACAATGCTCTGGAGGAATTTTGGCCGCTCATCTTTGCAAAATTGTTGTAATACAGCCACATACAGTGGGGAAAAATGTATTTAGTCGGCCACCAATTGTGCAAGTTCTCCCACTTAAAAAGATGAGAGAGGCCTGTAATTGACATCCATGTACGGACTGGGGTTGAAATTCAGCCCTGGCATTTGAAATCACACAGGCCCATGCTGTCCCCATCCCCAATTATTAGATGGGATATATTACTAATATTACCGTGGATGGAGGAAAGCAAGATTTACTACAAGATTAGTATTTCTGATGATACCTCCGTCACAACTATTAACCGTATGAGTGTCTTGAGAACACCGATTTTGTTAATGACATAGCAGACAATGCGGCCCATGGCCAGACAGGCCCTTCTGGCATTTGCCAGAATTGCCAGATGGCCAGTCCGGTCCTGGTCAGAAATATAAGGTAAACAAGACACAAAGACAAAACAGGGATAACAGAAAACCTCTATCATTCAAAAGCACCAACACACAATAGGGAAGAGGATAGGGACAGGGAGGAATAAACTAAATGGGGAAACAAGGAGCAGGAGATAAACACACACGTACTACAGCAAATCACATATCACTTCTACAACAACTCTACTCCAACCACTTAGCTTTAGCACACAGCACAGGAAGACGAATCTTTCAGCAGCAGGAACAAGAAAATCCGGCCAGGTATTATAGGAAGAGGTAATGACCAGATCAGAAGCAGCTGAAATTGAGCTGTATGTTTATGATCAGCATAGAAAGTCGTTAACCTCCTCAGCACGAGAAGAAACTAAATCTATTCAACATAGGACTCAAATCACATCATCTCTGAAGAAGACCTACGATTCATTACCCAACGTGACCGTCTTACTCCAGGTCTTCCAGGGGGACGTGACACCCTCGTGACAGTAAAGTACAAAAATGAATCCTCATAAAGCAACTCAATTTATCATTTAAAATACTTTTATTGACCTACGCTAGATAAAATGTATAATTAATTAATTAAATACCCCTGTCACTTGGTGATTTGTATATAGACATTTAATACTATTTTTGGTCTTCCGTCCCATATGCAGTATATAGTATACCTTCAGCTTTTATTTACCTTGCTGCAAGGACCAATATTTAGGGCATTGTTTACTGTAGTTACCTGATTCATGAAGACAGGTATTTTTGCACGCCATGATGAACAATGAATGGAATAAGAAGCACCAATTAATTTATGTGCCTTTTAATTAACTCTTTGCATCTTTCAGCAGAAACTGCTACCACCAGAAATGTTCATTTCAGTATTAATTTATGACACATTTTGTGAAATAAATAATTAATAGTTTTGGTTAGTTTGGTCATGCACTCTCCCTGCAAAAACCCTGCACAGTTTTTATTTTTAACACTTTCACAACCTTGCGATTTTCCTTTTTTTATTTGCTTTTGCTTTTTCCTCCCCTTATTCCAAGAACCATAACTTTTTTTTTTTTATGTTTCCGTCCCCAAAGCCATATGAGGGCTTGTTTTTTTTGCGTGGCGAGATGTAATTTTGAATGACACTGGAATGCTGGAGGAAAAATATGTTGAAATTGCAAAAAGAGTGCAATTCCACAATTATTATTTTTTTTATTAATAATAATAATAATAATAAATTTTATTTTTATAGCGCCGACATATTCCGCAGCACTTTACATTTCAGAGGGGATCTGTACAGACAATAGACATTACAGCATAACAATAATCACATACAGTAGATTATAACAAATACCAAGAGGAATGAGGGTCCTGCTCGCAAGCTTACAGTCTATGAGGAAAGAGGTAGACACGAAAGGTGGGTGGTAACAGTTGCCCTGATTGTTTGGACCAGCCATAATGTTAAGTGTGTAACAGTACAGATGCAGAGGGCTAATAGATGCATAAAGCATGTGGGAACATGATGCGGGGAACCTGTTTATGGTAAAACTTTTGGCTGTGCCACATAGGGATAGATTAGGTTAATGTGTGAGGCGGTAGGCCAGTCTGAATAAATGCGTTTTCAGGGCACACTTAAAATTTTGGGGATTGGGGACTAATCGTATTGACCTGGGAAGTGCATTCCAAAGAATTGGCACAGCACGTGTATAGTCTTGGAGACGGGAGCGGGAGGTTCTGATTATTGAGGATGTTAACCTCAGGTCATCAGCAGAACGGAGGGCGCGGGTAGGATGGTATACTGAAACAAGGGAGGAGATGTAGGGTGGTGCTGAGCCATGGAGGGCTTTGTGGGTGAGGGTAATAAGTTTATACTGGATTCTGGAGTGGATGGGTAGCCAGTGTAATGACTGGCACAAGGTAGAGGCATCGGTGTAACGATTGGTGAGGAATATGATCCTGTCTGCAGCATTCAAGACAGATTGGAGAGGGGAGAGTTTGATAAGAGGGAGACCGATTAGAAGAGAGTTACAATAGTCGAGACGAGAATGAATAAGAGAAACAGTAAGAGTTTTTGCAGAGTCAAAAGTAAGAAAAGGTCGAATTCTAGAAATGTTTTTGAGGTGCAGATGACAATAGCGAGCCACTGATCAAATGTGGGGGGCAAAGGAAAGCTTGGAATCAAGTATGACCCCAAGACAGCGGGCATGTTGCTGGGGAGTAATAGTGGAGCCACACACAGAAATGGCAATGTCGGGTATAGGTACATTAGTAGAGGGAGGAAATACAAGGAGTTCAGTCTTTGACAGGTTCAGTTTCAGATATAGTGAGGACATGATCACAGCGTTTAGACAATCGCCGGTGTTTTCTAGAAAGGCTGGCGTGATGTCAGGAGAAGAAGCGTATAATTGGGTGTCATCAGCATAGAGATGGTACTGGAAACCAAATCTACTGATTGTTTGACCAATAGGGGCAGTGTACAAGGAGAAAAGGAGGGGGCCTAGAACCGATCCTTGGGGGATCCCAACAGTAAGGGGAAGATAAGAGGAGGAGGAACTGGCAAAAGATACAGTAAAGGAGCCGTAAGAGAGATAGGAGGAGAACCAGGAGAGAACGGTGTCCTTGAGGCCAATGGAACGGAGCATAGTGAGGAGGAGCTGATGATCCACAGTGTCGAATGCTGCAGAGAGATCCAAGAGAATTAGCATGGAGTAATTTTATTTAATTTAATTTTATTAATTTGCTATGTTCACTAAATGGTAAAACTGACCTGGCAATATGATTCTCTATCAGTACAAGGACGCAGATACCAAACACATATAGTTTTTTGTTGTTTTTTTTACTTAAGTGGTGAAAAAAAAATCTGAAATTTGTAAGAAAAAAAATGTTTGCTTATGTCGCCATTTTCCGAGAGCCGTATGGTTTTCAGTTTTCTGGAACTGGGGTTGGGTTATTTTTTGCACCCTGAGCTGACAGTTTTATTGATGCCATTTTGGGATAGATATGATGTTTTGATCGCCTCTTATTGCAATGCTGTGACAGCCAAAAAAAAAATGTAATTCTGGCTTTTTGATTTTTTTTCTAGTTACACATAAATGCACATGATAAAATGTCACTTTATGTAAAACTGCTGCAAAATATAAACAGATAAAACATGCACATTTATTCTTATGACCCGTCAAAAGGATAAGTGACATCTTGCAGACCACCATTGGAAGTTGGACCCCCCCCCGCCAGCAGATCCCAGAGAAAGGGCTCTGAAATGCTCAGTTAGAATACAATGGTGGCCGTTAATCCTCGAGCACCATTTACTTTTAACAGGTCATTTCAGAGCCCCATTACTAGGATCGATCGGGGTCCCAATAATTAGCAACTTATCACCTATGTCATTGTCACGCACAGTGTAGGACAGACTAAGTGCAACACAAAAGGATAAAGGGAACTAAACACTAGGGAAGGGGAGAGTGGAGAGCCCTAGACAGATCTAACATCTCCCTGTCTGTCCTATCGTCCCTATATAGGTTCCGCACCTATCGCCGAGCAGGATACCTAATCCCTGCCTGACCTTGGTGATAAGCCCTACACCAGGATGAGCACTAGTCAATCCTCACTACCACTAAAGATAACTGGGATAGACAAATGAAACAAGGGAACACTTAGCTTGAGAAGACTCAGAGAGAAACACCACTGTCCGCCATACTCCAAAAAGGACGATAGCTGACTGCTTACTGCTCAAAGCCTCAACAGGGAAATGTGCATAGAAAATATCACCTGAGCTAGCAAGCAGGAGGAAAATCAACACTCAGGTCCAGGTGTGGCCATTAGCACCGGGGGGACGTCACGAGGCCACTCATCTGCAAGGCAAACTACTGAGACCTTCTGCAGACAGATGCAGTGCAACGGTCTGCAGCCTCTGACACATCCGTGACAGTCATTGATAGATGATGTCATACCATTTACTGCAATTTGATGATGTCATTTTATTTTTTTTTGTATATTTTTTATTTTAATGTGTTGTTTTTACAGTTTCGAAAAAGTTTTTGCTTTCATCTTTGGCAACATTAAATAAACAATCGAACCTCTAAGCAGACTGTTGATAGTACAAAGCCCACCATGATGATCAGTGTAGCCGCAGGAATGCCTTCTCCTAGCCTGACAAAGGAAGGCAAATTGCGTAATAAAGTTTCATTAAAGAGGGGGATCCTAAGTTTAAACTGAGGAATTTCCTCTCTGGAAGCAGTAAAATGAGTCACTGTGATAATGTCAGGGGGCTCTGTTTGTGTTGTCCAGGCTTTAACCCTTTCAATAGCCAGGAATCCAAACACATCTTACAAAGGTCACTTTTAAAATGCCAGCAAATTTTTTTGTATGTTTTCTTCTACAGTCCACAAAAATATTTGTGGTTACTTTGGCCACGACAAAGATGGGATGGAAGCCAAATATCCCAACTCCATCCATAGACCATAATCATCTCCGGAATTGTGTGCCTGGCAAGTACAAGGCTGAGGATCCTCCATGCACAGATTATATCATGGTCGTCTTCTTCTGACAGATTAGGTGTGACCTTCTCCTTCCAGAGAGCTTGTGAATTGTTTCCAGCGGAGTTGTATCACTGAGATTTGGTCTCCGTTTTCTTTTCTTTCTTTTTTTTTTTTTTTTAACGTTTTCGGTTGCATTAAAAGTAGTTGGAAATTAAAGACAAGAATACTGGATTACGCCTAAAAACTTTTTGCATCTGAATGTTTGGACCCAATTTTCTTGACATTACAATAAAAACCTAAAACATATATTTTTTTCATATTTCTGTTTTTTTCCAATGTAGTTTTATTCTTTCGTTTTTGTTTTTCATGTTTAAGGGGGAAGCCATCCTGGAATCACTCATCAGGTTCATCGGGAGGCAAATCCTAATCTTAGGGCAATATAAGGTAGGGGCAGAGACACTGACTCCAGTAATGTATCACTTACTGGGTTGCTTGCTGCAATTTTTATAAAAATCAGTTTTATCAGCAGGAGATTATCACTAGCGGACTAGTAAACATGCAGCCATGTAATCCTCAATATGCATGAGCTTTGTAGAATCCCACCTTCTTCAGCTTTCTGCCTATGCACAGTGTAAACAGAAATCTGCCAATCAGTGATGTGGGCGGGGTTATACAGAGCTCAGCATTCAGAGAAATGCAAGATCTGCAGCAGAGAAAATATCGATTTTGTCAAAGCTGCAGCAAGCAGCCCAGTAAGTGACACATCACTGGAATCATGGTCTCTGCCCCTACGTTATGCTGCTTTCAGATGAAGCAGCCAAACCCAGTGTTAGATTCCCTTCCAAATTTTGACTCTCTCCCTGAATAGCTTGTCCAGTATAGAGTTAGTTTTTATGCATTCATGAAAGAATTAAAATAACACTATTTCTGCCATATTTTTCACTCTCATGCGCACTATTAAGTGAACTTGATTTATTCTGTGTTAGTCCACATCTTTAATGGGTTGTACAAGCATGACTTCTTTTCTCCCAAAACAGCGCCACACCTGTTTCCAGGTCATGTATGGTATTGCATCTCGACTCCATTCACGTCAATGGAATGTCAATGGAACTTCAATACTCCCATACAGCCTAGGGATAGGATAGGTGCTGTTTTTGAGAAAAAAAAATAGTATATAAAAAAAAAATATGGAATGGATATAAGAAAACTCCAAAGATAAAAAGTTTTTGAGATGGAGAACAAAATATGGACGTCTCATTTCATTTTTGGCCGTGGAAGCAAATCGTTCATAGCATAAAATAATAATTTTACTCCTGTTTTCGGAGGATGAGTCAGAGAAGAGAACTGCGGCCAAGTTACCTTTTTTTTTTTTCTATTAAACAGACTGCGTTTGCACAGCCGGTCTATAGGGACACTGGTGAGAAAGAAAGGGAAAACAGAAACAAGCAGGGAACACGGAGCCAAAATCATGACTCAGACCAAAGGTTTAAAGGGATATAAATAGGGAAACACTATAATAATAGTAACAGTTAAATGTCAGAAACCTCGCTGCTGCTGATACTGAACCCTATTGTATCAATGGCTTAAAGGGTTATTCTGCCATCTCCATAGATGGACATTTTCAGATAGAGCTTGTAAAAACAAGCACTTTTGCAATTTACTGCTTATTAAAATTGTCAGCCGTTCTTGAGATATTTACGTTTTTCTTTTGTTTACAGCTGGTTGCCCTGGGAGACCGACCACTACTGCTGTTTAGTTTGCATGCACTGCGCTGAAGTTGGTCAGGATTAGAAGGTAACAGAGCACTCCAGCAATCCTGCCGAGCTTCCAAACAATTCTTGTAAGCACTGCGCACTGTCTAACAGCGGTGGTCGGTCTCCAAGGCAATGAGCTGTAAACAAAAGAAAAGGGCTAATATCTCAAGAACGACTGGAAATTTTTATAAACAGTATATTGAAATATTGCTCGTATTTCCAAAAAATACTCATTTATGAAAAAGAGAGTAACCCCCTTAAAGGGGTTGTCCACTACTTTAAAAGATAACCTTAAAGGGTTAGACCCAAGAAAACGAGTTATTGCCTATCCATAGAATTATTCAGGAAGTAATAAAAACAACCTATACTTACCTACCGATCCTGACTTACCCCTTAATAATACCCCATATTATTATATGCCAGAGCTGCACTCGCTATTCTGCCAGCTGTTTAAAAAAAACCGGAAAGAATCTTATCAATTCGGATAGGTATGCATATCATTTTTCACACATCAGATATTGTATAGCGCTTGCTGTCAAGACTATATTTCCAAAAATCACTGGGGGAAAAAAAGAGCTCTGCATGCAATAATTCAGCAAAATTTCAGCTGTGAAGACTGGAATTGTGAATGCAGCTCTGCCCTATAGATTCAAACTGCATTTCCTTGGATGCCACATTGATTAAGGAGCTTTTTTTGCGGCTGGAAAATCAAAATTGCTCCTTGGTACCAACATAAGTTGGTTCACTACAGCCTGGACTGAGATCATCATATGCAATGCCAAGCGTTGGCTGGCGTGGTGTGAAGCATGCCATTAGATGTGAGGCAGAAGAAATTAGTTTCTCAAAGTAATGAATCATACTAAATTTGGCTTTTGGTGGATACAGAAGAAAATTTCCTATGTTAAAGCTTGAGCAAAAAGAATAGCGCTGGGGCTAATTTGGCCATGACACAGGCTGTACGGCCAAATTTGCTGTATGCGGCGCCACTGCTATATTGCCGTTTATTGCCAGTGAATGGGGTCAAATTGTGTCATCCAAACAAATTGAAAAAAGTTCAGAACCAGTTGGGTTTTTGTGCTCACCTGCCATGGGTGCAGAACCTTGCATGGTGCACACCACCCCATTCACTTGCAATCTGGCTTCGATGATGTGCGACATGAGTCGTGGCCAAAGTCACCATCGTTGTGTAGCCCCAGCCAAATGGTCAACATGTCGTATTTTATGGCGCGGGCAGTTTGTGAGAACTTGACCCTTTTCGGTAGGTTTGTGTTGATTCTGTATTTTCTAATGGCCCTTTTCCCCAGGTGTCCATTTCTTCAACAACAGGCACTGTCCAGAGGCCACCAAGTCCCATATCTTTATATTTCTCTCTGCTCCTGTACGCCGGCCTGGTAAGTTGTGATGGTGAAAAGTGGCCACCTACGAAGACGGGCTTAGCACCCTTTTTACAGAGGAAGTTGTCGATGATTCCTTGCATCTAGATTGAGGTAGAACCTTTAAACGTTCCTGTTTGGGATTTCTTTTCCTAACGTTGAACCAAATCTTGACTTTGACTTTGCGCCTGGATTATGTTTCTGTCTGGTCCTTTGGGTTTTCACCTGGTATCCGTGGTTCTGCTTCTAGTATTAATCATGTCTGTCTCTTAACCAATTCTATCCTTTCATGCCTCCTTACTAATGTTCTATCTTGTTCTGCTTTTTATTCTGTTAGCTACATTCTTGACTTCATTTTTTAAACCACAACCTAGGGACCCAACTAGACTCCACATTCAATCTGACCGATGCACTGATTGCCGCTTGGTGTAAACACTTCTTTGGTAAAAGAGTAAAAGTACATGCAAAATGGCTTCTTGGGTTGTCGGTGAAGAAAACAAGCCCACAAACAGCACTTGTCAGATACCAACCCACGACCCTTGGGCAAGAACTAAATTGTATGTTGGTTCCTCGCTCTTGAATAACTCATCAATACAAAGATTGGAGCCTGAATTCATGTGCAATTTGCACATATGTCCTGTCTGCCCCAGAATATAAAACGATAAAATTAACAAAATTATTACGACATAATAGACTAAAAAATGGAGCAAAACAGACAGTCGGACAATAAACTGTAGAAGAAAAAGTTCCTTTCGCAATTTGAGATCTTTGGTCTTTTGGCAGAAATCATCTTCCATCCTGCAATGAAAGACAGAGAGCACGCCATGTATTTAGAGCCCTAATTTGAGTGTGGAGATGAATCTGACAGACGGGGGGTCTGGAATGTATTTGGTGGGGATCTGACGAATTTCTCTTAATCAAAATTGTTTTGGGAATAGCTAACTTTGTTTAGCCGGAGAAAGATGATGTGGGCGTGATGATGTCATTGTGCAACCATGTCTCGTGCTCACTTGAAAAATCTAAAAATTAGGAGGAAATTTTCTGTACTCGGTGAAGAAGAACTTCAGCCATGTGTTGGAGGGGAATGATGTCCACCTTTAGGCTAGGGATAGACGGCAACTTTGGCTTCAAAACTGCACTGCAAAACAAGTGAATGGAGTTGCTATGTGACCCCAAGGGTTCCACAACTGTGTCAATCAAGTCACAAAAAATCCAGCCAGGTTGGACTATTTGTGACTTACTATTCACTGGCACAGTACCCCAGGCGTTGTGGTGTAGCAGCTCTTCTTACCCATGTCGCGGTCATTGTGTGGCCTTAGCCTAACAGAGATTTTTGGATACTGCTTTTCACTTGGGGACAAAAAAACCTCTCCAAGGTAAGAGCAACGCGATTCCAATCGGCCATTTTTGATGGTATTGACCAAATTTTTATCTATGGCCATGTGTTGACTCTTTCCTGGAGGCAGGTTACAGAAGGATTGAGTTTGTTATTCTCAATATTGATAAGCTTACTAAAATTGATATCTATCAGCGGTTTATTGTCCCCATCGAGAACACATACAAGTTTGGCTGAACCAAGGGTGCATGTATACGTTGACCGACAGCTATTGAAGGTGTATGACTACCTTAATTCTCAGTATGTTTTGCTTAATTAGACATTTGGGGGCATTTATTTCCACAAAAGTCAATGGACAGGTGGCCGTACGTAACACGCAATTCTCTATTACAAGGTCACATTTTGTCTCTTTTCATACTTTCTATTGCCTTCAGTGTAGAGAGCTGCATGTCGGTAATCAGCTACAGACTAGAGGGAGAGGTTTTTACAACAGAAGATCATCAATCTGACCTTGCGTTGCACACTTCCATATACAGGTACTAAACGCCATATAACTCTCTCATTGGCGGGATGCAGCCACGAGACATTGTAGCTGCATAACTAGTTTATTGTATTTGCAGAAGATTACGATGACCTCTGTGTCCAATCCTCGACTTTGGTGCTTTAATTTTTGCAAGATATAGATATTCTGTGGAAAAGATCAATGGCTCTTTTAGAATTGCGGTATAATCGTGTAGAAGTTTAACACTTTTACAATGTCTTATTCTGCAGGTGTTTTACAGGATTCAGTCAATGATGCGTCTGTACGTAAAAGGGAATATATAAGGGCCAATATACATTGCTGCTGTTGCATTACATATATGCTTTTCTAATCTGTAAAGTGTCCCTTAAGCTCCTATGCGTTCATGTTGTCTATGTTATACCTCTGTGTGCATCCAATTTTATAGTTAGAGGCATGATGTGTTACTGAAGTATTCAAAAAGGCGTCATAAAAAAATACAAGGAATATTAAAATACTCTGAGTCCAAAAAATGACTCCATAGGGTCTCTGTTGCCATATAGGTTCTGTACATGGACCCTGAAAATCAGGTTGATGGAAGATGGAATAAAAATGGGAACCACACTGACAATCATTCCCATGTATTGGAAACAGGCTGATTTTGCAGAATGTGCTTGAATTTCTGCAAAACTCATTCAGACACATGAAATCACAGAAACTGATGTATGAACCTTCCCTAAAACCCCAATTCCCACATGCTTTCCCTTGGTGAGCTCATGTGGGGCTGGTTGTGGGATGTGCTAGGTCTTATAGAATTCTACGTGATCCCCAACTTACAGAACATCTTTGCCCCTGGAGGTCCCAGGTGGTTGATATTGTTGTTATGCTTATCATGATTTTACCTGTCCATAGAAATGAAACATGGCATGGATAACACCATCTATCAGACCGATATTAAGTTCGAGGGGTTAGAATGGCCTTATGGTGATATGAGTGAATATGTTACGTCCGTCCCTTCGATATGATGTTGAAAATATGTAAAAATATATATCTCCCATAAATTAATGCGAAACCCAATTTTCGTCACTGACCACTGTCACCAAAACGTTTCAGGACAGTGCTTTGATCACGGGAAGTTTTGACCTGGGACATGTACTTTCCCCACCTCTGTGTAAACAGATCCCAGCCTTAGGGTCTTGCTCTCAGAGCAAATCTCCTGTTTTAATCACCTGGTCAGTGTAGGAGATCCCTACGTCAATGGAGGTTGAAGTGTCAGCTCTCTCTTACTTCCCCAGTTATAATTAGTTCTTTCTTCCTCAGTTATATCTAATCCCATATGTTCAATGTGACGGTGATTTGTCCTTTCTCTGGAGATGTCTTATGGATTTTAATTTTTCCTTATGACAATGGACATTTAGAAGAGATGTCATAATGATATATACTGTTCTGTTTGCACGGGTCTGACCATTGGGATCCTAGGAATCATGGGTATAGATACAGTATAAAAAGAGCTAACTTTGCTAGAAGTAAAGCAAGTTGCTATTGCAGATATATTTCTCATACACAGAATATATACTGACATACAGTGGGGAAAAGTTATTTGATACACTGACGATTTTGCAAGTTTCCCCCCTACAAAGAATGGAGAGGTCTGTAATTTTTATTGTAGGTAAACTTCAACTGTGAGAGACAGAATCTAAAAATAAAAACTAGAAAATCCCATTGTATGATTTTTACGTAATTACCGTAATTTGAATTTTATTGCATGAAATAAGTATTTGATACGATAGAAAAACAGAATTTAATATTTGGTACGGAAACCTTTGCTTGCAATTACAGAGGTCAGATGATTCCTGCAGCTCTTGACCAAGTTTGCACACACTGCAGCAGGGATTTTGGCCCCCTCCTCCATACAGATCTTCTCCAGATCTTTCAGGGTTCGGGGCTGTCATTGGGCAACATTGAGTTTCAGCTTCCTCCAAAGATTTTCTATTGGGTTCAGGTGTGGAGACTGGCTAGGGCACTTCAGGACCTTGAAATGTCTCTTATGGATACACTCTTTAGTTGCCATAGCTGTGTGTTTCGGGTCATTGTCATGCTGGAAGTCCCAGCCACGACCCATCTTCAATGCTCTTACTGAGGGAAAGAGGTTGTTGGCCAAAATCTCTCGATACATGACTCTATTTTCCCTTCAATAAGGTGAAGTCATCCTGCCCCCTTTGTAGAAGAACACCCTCAATGTATGATGTTTCCCCACCATGCTTCACATTTGGGACGATGTTCTTGGGGTTGTATTCGTCCTTCTTCTTCCTCCAAACACGGCAAGTGGAGTTGATGCACAAAAAGATCTATTTTGGTCTCATCTGACCACATTACCTTTTCTCATGCCTCCTCTGGAGCATCCATATGGTTATTTGGCGAACTTCAAACGGGCCTGAATATGTGCTGGTGTGAGCAGGGGGACCTTGCGTGCCCTGCAGGATTTTAAACTTTGACGGCATAGTGTGTTACTAACGGTAATGTTTGAGACTGTGATTCCAGTCCTCTTCAGGTCATTAACAGAGTCCTATAGTTCTTTGCTAATTCCTGACCTTTTCTTACCCCATGAGGTGAAATCTCGCAAGGAGTTCCAGAATGAGGAAAATTAACAGTCATCTTGTGTTTCTTCAATTCTCTAATAATTGGGCCAACAGTTGTTGCCTTCTCACCAAGCTGCCTGCCTATTGCCTGTAGCCCATCCCAGCCTTCTGCAGGTCTACATCTTTGTCTCTGGTGTCCTTCTTAGACAGCTCTTTAGTTTTGGCCATGGTGTGAAGGATGGAGTGTGATTGACTGTGTGGACAGGTGTCTTTTATACAGGCAATGAGCTCAAACAGGTGCAATTAATACAAGTAATTAATGCAGAGTAGGAGGCTTCTTAAAGAAAAACTAACAGGTCTGTGAGAGCCAGAATTCTTGTTGGTTGGTCGGTGATCAAATACTTATTTCATGCAATAAAATGCAATTTAATTATGTAAAAATAATGTAATGTGATTTTCTGTTTTTTTTTTTTTATTTGTAGATTCTGTCTCTCACAGGTGAAGTGTCCCTATGCTAAAAATTACAGACCTCTCCATTCTTTGTAGGTGGGAAACCTGCAAAATTGTCCATGCATCAAATACTTATTTTCCACACTGTATTTAAAATAATAAGTGCAATAAAATCATTGGTAAATTGAGTAAAACTATATTTTAAAAAAGTAGGGCAAATTGATTTTTTTTTGCTAATTTTATTTTGTAATTACTACAATTTTAAAAAATAAACATTAATATTTATAATGCCCCAAAAAAGCACATAAATTAATAAGTCTCAAGTGGGCAACTTTTATTTCAAACAAAAAAGTTGAATGATCAGAAGGTAAAAATAAAAATGGTCAAGACCTGAAGGGGTCAATGGAAGTGTTCTTCCTCATTATGGAATGGTGACATTTATTTCGTCTCCTTGTTACTCGTGGTCCTCATGACGATCAGTGATGATCTTATTAAAGACCAGTGAGACAAATTTTCCTGATTTGTCCACAATGGATGTAAATAACTTAGAGCTCAGGTCCAAGGATCCACATCAAATGCAAAGTCAGAAGTAAATAAGAGCACTCCAAGATTTCTATCAAAAAGTCATCTTTGACTCATCGAACATTGGCAACGTTTCAACCCTTACTGGGATCTTTCTCAAGGCCTAAGAATTTTAAAAAATTTTTTTTTCAAATATCTACCTTATACCCTGCGTGTTTTGCATTAATTACATATAAAGTGTAGGAAAAAAAGGCGTTTTTTACATAATGTGCTGTTTTTCTAAATTTTCCAGAATGGCAGGAGGCTCAGCAGTTTGTCTATCGTCCCAACTGAGCCCTTACATTTACTGTCTGGAATCAGCGATATGAATCCCCATGTCTGGGTTTGGAGAAATGCCGACAGTTGCCAACTGCCATGGGGTGTGCCCAGCCAAGTCCACAAGCTCTGATCTTGTTTGGTTAGACTAACACACACCTACACAGTTTTTCTCACACACATGTATCCAACTGTCTGTGGTCTAACTCCATACAGACAGCATTTTTTAATGCAGTCTCAAATTTTAGTTCCTGCCATATGTCATCTGTAACCCTTCATGGTCCTCAGGTCACAACGGTGCAGCCTGTGCTTCTGTGTGTTACATCTGTACTTATGTTCTGACTGACACACGCGGAAGACGTGTAACTGCTCACCAAATATGACCATCATAACCTGGATCTTCATGTCCCTGTACTAAACTACATAATATAAAATATTATACTACAAGGAGTTCATTATTTTTATCGCACAGTTTTGTGTTATTGCACCTCGCATGCACATTTTTTTTTTTTTTTTTGGGGGGCCTTAAGAAGTGTATTGTTATTATTAATTTTTTACCTGTATAGCATTGAGCCTGTTTTAAATGGGTATTTATTTAATCCCATGTTGATATTTACTTTATTATATTATCATGCATTTATTTGGGAAGCCTTTTTAATCATTTTAAGTGTACACCCATCTATATTGTAATAAAGTTGTTTTTATTTATTTTCACTTGTTGCTGTATATATCATTTCTAATTGGCACTCCGCCGGCTTCATCTTCCACCATACTCAGTGGTATTAGGTTCAAACCCCAAATTAGTAGCGATTACCTAAAAAAGGCGCATAGTTCGTTTCTTAGAACATGGAGACAGAGCTAATAGATTTTATAATTTATTCCCAAAAGAATGCGGGCAGTGATTGCATAGATAAAAGTTGCTATAAAGTTGAGCCATTACATATATACAATACAAATATAACATAAAGGGGATTAAAAAGACAGAAAGTAACACTCACATGTGCTTAGTTGGTAACAGGCAGACCATGTGGCTGGGGAGAGAAGGCGGAGCCACACGTCTCCACTCATCTGGGTTCTGGTCGGCAAGGACGCTGTAGCTCCCACTGACTCATTGTAAGGGAGGGGTGCCTTATAGCCCAGGGTCTGTGACATCACGAAAGGGGCAGTCTGCAGAAGTTCATCCCCCCTTTCTCCAAGTTGCCAATTAACTAAAAAACTTATGATAACCATATGTCAACGAGGGAAGCTCGTATCAACACACTGAGGGCCTCATAGGTTGTAGTTCATCGAATGTAATAAAGCAACATCAGACATGCCATACTTAGGACACTCCGTTTGGGAGCAATCCATATCTCAGATTCTGGCGGTGATAGAACTTTGCAAGAGCCACCGTAGGGAAGCCGGGTCCGCGCAGATCACAGAAATGTCAGTTTCGTTTTTCAGTCGCGATCGGAGCCCATGCTAGCCTATTTTAATATCTCTTATAGTTTTATTTCAGACACATGTCCCAGAAAACAAAGGACTTCCTTTAGCTTAACTAATTAACATTCCTTTCTGTGGAGATGGGCCAAATGCTATAGGGGAAGTGTCCTATTACCAGTGCGGACACAGGCTGTTAAAGAGGGGGAAGGAGGGAAGCTGTAGGAGCTGACAGGCTGAATTTCTCATCAGAGTGAAGTAGGAGATTTCTAGAAGGTTCTAGAAACATCACACTTTATAGACATTTTACATTACACTTCCCCCTTTTAGAGGGCGCTACGGAGGCATTACTTCTCGGTAATTGGCCATGCGCACCTCAGCGGGTTCGCCCCGGCGGGACAACCCATCAACATTTCGCTGTCCTTCTTGTGTTGTACTGTAAAGTCGTACTTTTGAAGGGCAAGGCTCCAGCGGAGCAACCTTCCATTGGTTCCGGACACTGTGTGCAACCAGCTCAGAGGGTTGTGATCGGTAACCAGCGTGAAGGTGCACCCGTACAGGTAGGGTTGCAAATGTTGCAGTGCCCACACCATGGCCAGACACTCCTTCTTGATGGTCGAGTATGCCACTTCCCTCGGCAAAAGTTTCCGGCTCAGGTACAACACGGGTGCTCCTGGTTCCCTGAGTCGACCTGGCTGAGCACCGCACCGAGGCCAAACTTGCTGGCATCGGTCTGTACCAGAAATGGGCGACTGCTGTCGACTGCTCTCAACACTGGAGAGTTGCACAGGGCTGCTTTCAAAGCTTGGAAGGCCGCCTCACAGTCATCTGTCCAGTTAACTGTTTGGGGTAGCCTCTGCTTGGTGAGGTCAGTCAAGGGTTTTGCAAGGGTGCTATAGTCCTGCACTAACCGCCTACAGTACCCTGCAGTGCCCAAGAAGGACTTCACCTGTTTCTTGGTCCTGGGGGCGTGCCAGGACGCGATTGCGTCCACCTTTTCTGGCTCCGGAATCAAGGAACCCCCGCCTACCCGGTGCCCCAGGTAGTGGACCTCGCTCATGCCCATCTGGCACTTTCCCTGCTTGATAGTCAGGCCTGCCTGGTGAAGACGCTTGAGCACCTCCTGGAGATGCTGAAGGTGTTCCTCCCAGGTGGAACTGAAGATGGCGATGTCGTCCAAGTACGCCACTGCGTACTCCTCCAGTCCCCGGAGCAGGTGGTTGACCATCCGCTGGAAAGTGGCAGGGGCATTTTTCATGCCGAAGGGCATGACTGTGGACTCGTACAGTCCAAAGGGGGTGATAAAGGCGGATTTCTCCTGCGCCTCAGGGCTCAGGGGAATCTGCCAGTATCCCCGACTCAGATGCATGATGGATATGTACCTTGCTTTTGCCAACCGCTCAAGCAGATCCTCGATGCACGGCATCGGGTGGGCATCAGAGGTTGTGATGGCATTGCGCCCCCTGTAGTCCAAGCAGAACCGGGTGGTTTGATCCTTTTTAGGCACGAGGACTACAGGTAAGGCCCACACGCTTTCTGACCAATGAATCACCCCCAGCCTTAACATCTCCTCGATCTCTTGGCGCATGACTTGTTGCACCGCCTCAGAGATCCGATAAGGTACTCGCCGTAATGGGGCGTGATTCCCGGTGTCCACCTCATAAACCGCTAACTCCGTCCTCCCAGGTCGGTTGGTGAACACGCCCCGGAAGGGTTCCAGGGTTTCCACCAATGCGACCGCTGGGATACGGTTAGCAAACCACTTATCTCCATGTCCTCAATGGACCCATTGACTTTGGCTTGGGCCAACATGTCCAGGAGGGGATCTTCCTCCCCATCCTCGGGCAGGTTGCAGACCGGTAGGACGCAAGCTTCACGTTCGTGGTGCGCCTTCAGCATGTTGACGTGAAAGACCTTGCGCCTACCCCGAGCATGGTCAAGCATGACCACGTAGGTGACCGGGTTGAGCTGTTGGTGGACGACGTATGGGCCTTCCCAGGCTGCCTGAAGCTTATTCGTTGGTACGGGACCAGCACCCACACCTTTTGACCCACCTGGTAGGTCCGCTCCCGGGCGTTCTGGTCGTACCAGTGCGTCTGGTCAGCCTGAGCCTGCGTCATGTTGTCATGCACCAACTGCGTCAAGGTCTGCATCTTGTCACGGAAGCACATGACATAATCCACGATGGACACTTCTGTGGGGTTTGGCTCATCTTCCCAGGATTCTCTTATCAACCCAAGGGGTCCCCGGACTCGTCTGCCATACAGGAGCTCGAAGGGGGAGAACCCGGTCAAGGCCTGCGGAACTTCTCTGTAAGCGAACAGCAGGTGTGGGAGGTACCGCTCCCAGTCACGCCCTTGGGTCTCCACCAGCATGCGGAGCATCTGTTTGAGGGTACCGTTGAAGCGTTCACACAAACCATTAGTCTGTGGGTGATACGCACTCGATACCAGGTGCTTCACCTGAATTTTCTCACAGAGAGCCTCCATTAGGCGAGACATGAACTGGGTCCCTTGATCGGTAAGCATCTCCCTGGGAAATCCTACCCTTGAAAAGATGGTCACCAGTGCGTCAGCCACCTTATCTGCCCTGGTTGAAGACAGAGCTACTGCCTCTGGGTACCGGGTAGTGTAGTCTACCACGGTGAGAATGTATCGCTTTCCAGAGCTGCTGGGGACGGCCAGCGGGCCTACAATGTCCACCGCGATTCTCTGGAAAGGCTCCTCTATCACTGGCAAAGGAATAAGGGGAGCCTTAAGAGCAGGCCCCGCCTTACCCACTTTTTGACAGGTGTTACAGGAGCGGCAGTAGGTCGTGACATCTGTCCCCATCTTGGGCCAATAGAAGTATTGAGACAGCCGTGCCTTTGTTTTGCTGATCGCCAAGTGTCCAGTGAGTGGAATCTCATGGGCAATCCGGAACAACTCGGTTCTGAACTGTAGGGGGATGACTAGCTGTCTTTCCCTCAACCAATCCTTTTGGGGATCTCCGGGTACTGTCTCCCGGTACAACCTTCCTCGTTCCCAGAACACCCTCTCCCTATCAGGCTCGGAGGTGGGTGTCTCAATTTCTCCAGGCTGGCATCTAAGTGCAGAGCAGCCTGGAACTCCTTGGTGGAGGCAGCCAGAAGTGATGTCAGGGTCCCTACCTTAAGGGGAACCTCTGGAACATGCTCTGGGTTCACCTCTGGTTCAGACTCTCCTGTAGCAGAAGAGGATCCAAAAGACAGGGCGCTACCTGCGATCTGGGCACTGACTGCGTGTGACAGCTGCTATGTATGCTGTCTCCCTGGGGATTTCTACAGACCCACCAGTCGGTGCTGCCATGGGCTCTACCTCCGCATCCACCCCCAACACTTCAGGAGCAGTGCTACTTATGGGCCAGTTACCTTCCTTGGTGGTACTGGTCAGTTGCATGGCATTACCTTCCTCATGGTCCCCATGCACTTCCCCATTTCCTTGAACACCGTTGCTCGCTCCTGCCAGGGTTTCCTCAGCCGTCTCACTCCGCAGAGTGACGGGGCTGAGCACTTCCGTACCTGTGGACAGATCTACCGTTTCAAAGAAATGGTTAACAGGTTCAGTCGGCACAGATACATCATCATCATCATCACCACTCCTAGCGAAAGAATGGTTATCGGATTTGTTTGGTACATTTACATCACCATCATTCCTGGAGAAAGAATGGTTGTTAGTTGCATCATTACTCTTCACGTCGTTAGCAGGTAACACATTCAGTTTCCCATCATCATTGTCATCATCATCATCATCAGGGTTAAAGTTACCCTTATTATCAGGTTGGGGAGGGGTGTCAGGGACGTATTATGCAACCTTCCTCCCCAAGTCAGTCCCCAATAAAACATCAGTGGGCAGGTTTTCAGACACTCCCACTTCCCTCACCCCACTCCCAGCACCCCAATCAAGGAATACCCGGGCCACTGGCAAAGGACAGCGGGTACCCCCGATCCCGGTGACAGTCAGGGTTTTCTCTTCAAACTCTTCAGGGGCCGCCAGTCCAGGACGGATGAGGGTTCGTTCAGCTCCGGTGTCCTTGAGGCCTGTAGCAAGAAGGGCCCCCACCTGGACAGGTTGAACGTTGTCGTCAATCCTCCCAACCACACCTCCCACCAAAAGAACAGAGGTGTTGGGCCCAGAGGCCTTGGCTGGGGGGGGTTCTTCGGCTTTTCCGCACAGGTGTAACTGAGGTGACCAGGCCGTTTGCAGTGGAAACACAGGAGACTGTCAGTAGCAGGCCTGGTGTTGGCAACAGGGACTGGGCCTCCAGAGAGACGGCTAGCTGGGGCACTGGGGTTGGTTGCAGGCTTACCCCCTCTCCAGCTGGTGGTGACTGGCCTCCGCGTCTCTGGCTTCCGGTTGGCCTCATAGTTGTCGGCGATCTGCGCCGCTTTGTCCGCATTCGCTGGTTCACGGTCCAGGTTGAACTGTCGGACCTCAGCTGGGCAAAGATGCAGGAACTGGTCTGTGATCATCAGGTCCCGTAGCAGCTCAAAGGGATCAACGGACAGTCCATGGATCCACTGGTCAAAGTGGGTCCTGAGTCCTTGCACCACATCACTATAGCTATCGTGTGGGCCACGTTGGAGGTTCTGGAACTTCTTTCGGTACGCCTCAGGTGTCAGCTGGTATTTGGCGATCAGAGCCTACTTGATGGCATCATAGTCGTCGTGATCTGACGGCAGAGAAGCAAACGCCTCCAGAGCTTTGCCTTTTAGCCCTGGGGTCAAGTACCTGGCCCATTGGACCTTATCCAGCCGGTACTGTCTGCAGGCTTTCTCAAAGGCTCGCAGAAACGTGTCCAAGTCCCCGTCCTTTTCCATCATGGGAAAATGCTCTTGCCGGGGTTTAGGAGTCTGGACGCTGCTGGGCTCACTGCTTCGGGCTGTGGGAGCATTCCCCCCTTGTCGGAGCAGCTCCACTGCATTGGCTCTCTGAGCTTCTGCTTGGCGCTCAGCTCTCTCCGCCTCCCACTCGGCTCGATGCTCCGCTCTCTCCCGAGCTTGCTGGATCAGTGTCATACATCCCTCGCGGTCTTCGGCAGGGAGTGCGTCCAAGGCCGCTTGCAGGTAGGGGTCCAGCGTGCTCTGGTTGAATGTGGGGACAGCGCTCAGGAGTGGAGCCTCTGCTGCAGCCTCATTGTCACTTGGGCCAACTTCTGCGCCCGCTGGACCCTGGATGTTATCCAGCTGCACCAGAGCCGCGATCAATTGATCTTTGGCTTTACTTGTGGCGCCAATGCCTCGGTACGCGTATACTGCAGCAAGGTTTTCCTTTTTCTGCTGTCTGTACCAGTGTTTTCCTTTTGCCGCCATGGTTGCCAAATAAAAGATAGAAAAGAAAAACGAAGAAGAAGGGAGGGAATACTTGCAAGTACACAAAAATGTCTCAGGACTAGTAACCACTGAGTCTGTTCTCCAAAACCTATGATGCAGGATTCCCGCAGGAACCGTGCAGGTTTTTAGTGAGAGTAATGATTGCTCAAACCAAATCACTAATGCTCTAGGATTATCCCACCGCTCTGCCACCAATAGGTGAGTGTAATATAAAATGTCTATAAAGTATGTTTCCAGAACCTTCTAGAAATCTCCCACTTCACTCTGATGAGAAATTCAGCTTGTCAGCTCCTACAGCTTCCCTCCTTCCCCCTCCTTAACAGCCTGTGTCCGCACTGGTAATAGGACACTTCCCCTATAGTATTTGGCCCATCTCCACAGAAAGGAATGTTAATTAGTTAAGCTAAAGGAAGTCCTTTGTTTTCTGGGACATGTGTCTGAAATAAAACTATGAGATATTAAAATAGGCTAGCATGGGCTCCGATCGCGACAGAAAAACGAAACTGACATTTCTGTGATCTGCGCGGACCCGGCTTCCCTACGGTGGCTCTTGCAAAGTTCTATCACCGCCAGAACCTGAGATATGGATTGCTCCCAAACGGAGTGTCCTAAGTATGGCATGTCTGATGTTGCTTTATTACATTCGATGAACTACAACCTATGAGGCCCTCAGTGTGTTTATACGAGCTTCCCTCGTTGAGATATGGTTATCATAAGCTTTTTAGTTAATTGGCAACTTGGAGAAAGGGGGGATGAACTTCTGCAGACTTCCCCTTTCGTGATGTCACAGACCCTGGGCTATAAGGCACCCCTCCCTTACAATGAGTCAGTGGGAGCTACAGCGTCCGTGTCAACCAGAACCCAGGTGAGTGGAGACGTGTGGCTCCGCCTTCTCTCCCCAGCCACATGGTCTGCCTGTTACCGACTAAGCACATGTGAGCGTTACTTTCTGTCTTTTTAATCCCCTTTATGTTATATTTGTATTGTACATATGTAATGTCTCAACTTTATGGCAACTTTTATCTATGTAATCACTGCCAGCATTCTTTTGGGAATAAATGATAAAATCTATTAGCTCTGTCTCCATGCTCTAAATTACGAACTATGCGCCTTTTTTAGATAATCGCTACTAATTTGGGGTTTGTCACAGACCCTCTTGATTAACTCTTTGATTAAGTAAAGCGTGGCTGGTGGCAGCGTGGTGTGTGCGGTTGGTTAGGCTGGTTGGCAGTACGGAAAGGGTCTTATATTGCTGAATGAGTGGTTGAGGCCACAGCATTGATAATTCCCTTACTGCAGTAGTCTAGTTGCCCGTGCACAACAAGCAGCTCGACCGGCGACTAATTATCCTAGCTGCAGTTCCCTGACTGACCTGAGGGTAAGGGGGGCGCCGGAGAGCTGCGAGTTCCTAAGTGGAACTGAGAAAGTGGGATATACAAAAATCCCAGCATTTCTTGGAAGGTTGTTAGCAGTGGTGGGGCATCCAAAATACCCCCCTGCAGTAAATTGTTAGAGCAAGATTAGCTTGCTGCATTTTTGTCACGTGGTGCCGGTGATGGGATAACTAAGATAAGCCCCCACTGTGCCTGTGATAGCCGTGTGCCAGCAGTGCGTCACGTCCCTCCGTCCGCTGACAAACCCGTGTCGGTGGCACAGGGTCCGCTGTCCGTCACAATTTGGCGACAGCGGTCTCGCCCGTTCGTCACATATTGGTGGCAGCGGTGGGCTGTTCATCACATATTGGTGGCAGCGGTGGGATAATCCTAGAGCATTAGTGATTTGGTTTGAGCAATCATTCCTCTCACTAAAAACCTGCACGGTTCCTGCGGGAATCCTGCATCATAGGTTTTGGAGAACAGACTCAGTGGTTACTAGTCCTGAGACATTTGTGTGTACGTGCGAGTATTCCCTTCCTTCTCTCCGTTTTTCTTTTCTATCTTTTATTTGGCAACCATGGCTACAATGGGAGCAGAGTAGTATAAGCAGCATAACAAGGCATCTCTAATTGCACTCTGCGGGGTGTGGCGGATCGACACCACGAAGAAAAATAAAGCCCAACTGATCGCAGCTCTGGTGCAACGGGAAAACGACCAGAGCCCAGCGAACGCAGAAGCGGGCCCAAGTAACAATGGGGCTGCAGCAGAGGCTCTACTCATGAGCGCTGGCTCCACATACAATCTGGACAGATTGGACCCCTACCTGCAAGTGGCCTTGGACGAACTCCCCGCCGAAGACAGTGAGGGGCGGGTGAGGCTGATCCAGCAATATCGGCAGGAGGCCCAAGCCGAGCGCCAAGCGCAGAGGGCCCATGAACTGGAGATGCTCCAGTGGGGGTGGAATGCCCCCACAGCCCGAAGCAGTGAGCCCAGCAGCGTCCAGAGTCCTAAACCCCGGCCAGAGTATTTTCCCGTGATGGAAAAGGACGGGGACTTGGACACGTTCCTGCGGGCCTTTGAGAAAGCCTGCAGACAGTACCAGCTGCCTAGAGACCAATGGGCCAAGTACTTGACCCCAGGGCTAAAAGGCAAAGCTCTGGAGGCGTTTGCTTCTCTTCCGCCAGAAGACGACAACGACTATGACGCCATAAAGCAGGCTCTGATCGCCAAATACCGGCTGACACCTGAGGTAACCTGAAAGAAGTTCCGGAACCTCCAACGGTGCCCACACGATAGCTACAGTGATGTGGTGTAAGGACTCAGGACCCACTTTGACCAGTGGATCCATGGACTGTCCGTTGATTCCTTTGAGCAGCTACGGGACCTGATGATCAAAGACTAGTTCCTGCATCTCTGCCCAGCTGAGGTCCGACAGTTCATCCTGGACCGCGAACCAACGAACGCGGACAAAGCTGCGCAGATCGCTGACAACTACGAGGCCAACCGGAAGCCAGAGACGCGGAGGCCAGTCACCACCAGCTGGAGAGGGGGTAAGCCTGCAACCAACCCCAGTGCCCCAGCTAGCCGTCTCTCCGGAGGCCCTGTCCCTGTTGCCAACACCAGGCCTGCTACTGACAGTCTCCTGTGTTTCCACTGCAAGCGGCCTGGTCACCTCAGTTACACCTGTGTGGAAAAGCCGAAGAACCCCCCAGCCAAGGCCTCTGGGCCCAATGCCTCTGTTCTTTTGGTGGGAGGTGTGGTTGGGAGGATTGGCAACAACGTTCAACCTGTCCAGGTGGGGGCCCGTCTTGCTACAGGCCTCAAGGACACCGGGGCTGAACGAACCCTCATCCGTCCTGGACTGGCGACCCTTGAAGAGTTTGTTGAGGGGAAAACCCTGACTGTCACCAGGATCGGGGGTACCCGCTGTCCCTTGCCAGTGGCCCGGGTATTTCTTGATTGGGGTGCTGGGAGCGTCTGAAAACCTGCCCACTGATGTGTTATTGGGGACTGGCTTGGGGAGGATGGTTGCATACTATGTCCCTGACACCCTGCCTCAATCTGATAATAAGGGTAACGTTAACCCTGGTGTTGATGATGATGATGATGATGATGATGGGAAACTGAATGTGTTACCTGCTAATGCCTTGATGGGTAATGATGCAACTAACAACCATTCTTTCCCCAGGAATGATGCTGATGTGAATGTACCAAAGCAATCTGATAACCATTCTTTTCCTAGGAATGATGATAATGATGATGATGATGTATCTGTGCCGACTGAACCTGTTAACCATTTCTTTGAAAAGGTAGATGTGTCCACAGGTACCGAAGTGCTCAGCCCCGTCACTCTGCGGAGTGAGACGGCTGAGGAACCCCTGGCAGGAGCAAGCAACGGTGCTCAGGGAAATAGGGAAGTGCATGGGGACCATGAGGAAGGTAATGCCATGCAACTGACCAGTGCCACCGAGGAAGGCAACTGGCCCATAAGTAGCACTGCTCCTGGAGTGTTGGGGGTGGATGGGGAGGTAGGGACCATAGCAGCGCCGATTGGTGGGTCTGTAGAAATCCCCAGGGAGACAGCATACGTAGCAGCTGTCACACGCAGTCAGAGTGCCCAGATCGCAGGTAGCGCCCTGTCTTCTGGACCGTCTTCTGCTACAGGAGAGACTGAACCAGAGGTGACCCCAGAGCCGGTTCCAGAGGGTCCCAGTAAGGAAGGGTCCCTGACGTCACTTCTGGCAGCCTCCAGCAAGGAGTCCCAGGCTGCTCTGCACTCAGATGCCAGCCTGGAGAAATTGAGACACCTCGCCGAGACGCCCACCTCCGAGCCTGATAAGGAGAGGGTGTTCTGGGAACGAGGAAGGTTGTACCGGGAGACAGTACCCGGAGATTCCCAAATGGAGTGGTTGAGGGAAAGAAAGCTAGTCGTCCGCCTACAGTTTAGAACTGAGTTGTTGCGGATTGCCCATGAGATTCCACTGGCTGGACACTTGGGGATCAGCAAAACAAAGGCACGGCTGTCTCAATACTTCTATTGTCCCCAAGATGGGGACAGATGTAACACAATACTGCCGCTCCTGTGACACCTGTCAAAAGGAGGGTAAGGCGGGGTCTGCTCTTAAGGCTCCCCTTATTCCTTTGCCGGTGATATAGGAGCCTTTCCAGAGAATCGCGGTGGACATTGTAGGCCCGCTGGCCGTCCCCAGCAGCACTGGAAAGCGATACATTCTCACCGTGGTAGACTACGCTACCCGGCAACCAGAGGCAGTAGCTCTGTCTTCAACCAAGGCAGATAAGGTGGCTGACGCACTGGTGACCATCTTTTCAAGGGTAGGATTTACCAGGGAGATGCTTACCGATCAAGGGACCGAATTCATGTCTCGAATAATGGAGGCTCTCTGTAAGAAAATGCAGGTGAAGCACCTGGTATCGAGTGCGTATCACCCACAGACTAATGGATTGTGTGAACGCTTCAACGGTACCCTCAAACAGATGCTCCGCATGCTGGTTGAGACCCAAGGGCGTGACTGGGAGCGGTACCTCCCACACCTGCTGTTCGCTTACAGAGAAGTTCCGCAGGCCTCGACCGGGTTCTCCCCCTTCGAGCTCCTGTATGGCAGGCGAGTCCGGGGACTCCTTGGGTTGAAAAGAGAATCCTAGGAAGAAGAGCCAAACCCCACAGAAGTGTCCATCGTGGATTATGTCATGCGCTTCCGTGACAAGATGTAGACCTTGACGCAGTTGGTGCATGACAACATGACGCAGGCTCAGGCTGACCAAAATCACTAGTACGACCAGAACGCCCGGGAGCGGACCTACCAGGTGGGTCAAAAGGTGTGGGTGCTGGTCTCCGTACCAACGGATAAGCTTCAGGCAGCCTGGGAAGGCCCATACGTCGTCCACCAACAGCTCAACCGGTCACCTACGTGGTCACGCTTGACCATGCTCGGGATAGGCGCAAGGCCTTTCACGTCAACATGCTGAAGGCGCACCACGAACGTGAAGCTTGCGTTCTACCGGTCTGCAATCTGCCCGAGGATGGGGAGGAAGATCCCCTCCTGGACATGCTGGCCCAAGCCAAAGTCAATGGGTCCATTGAGGACATGGAGATAAGTGGTTTGCTAACCTTTTCTCAGCGGTCGCAGTTGGTGGAAACCCTGGAACCCTTCCGGGCCGTGTTCACCAACCGACCTGGGAGGACGGAGTTAGCGGTTCATGGGGTGGACACCGGGAATCACTCCCCACTACGGCGAACACCTTATCGGATCTCTGAGGAGGTGCAACAAGTCGTGCGACAAGAGATCAATGAGATGTTTAGGCTGGGGGTGATTTGACGGTCAAAAAGCACGTGGGCCTCACCTGTAGTCCTTGTGCCTAAAAAGGATCGAACCACCCAGTTCTGCGTGGACTACAGGGGGCTCAACGCCATCACAACCTCTGATGCCCACTCGATGCCGCGCATCGAGGATCTGCTTGAGCGGTTGGCGAAAGCAAGGTACATATCCATCATGGATTTGAGTCGGGGATACTGGTAGATCCCCTGAGCCCTGAGGCGCAGGAGAAATCCACCTTTATCACCCCCTTTGGGCTGTACGAGTCCACAGTCTTGCCCTTCGGCATGAAAAATGCCCCTGCCACTTTCCAGCGGATGGTCAACCACCTGCTTCGGGGACTGGAGGAGTACACGGTGGCGTACTTGGACGACATTGCCATCTTCAGTTCCACCTGGGAGGAACACCTTCAGCACCTCCAGGAGGTGCTCAAGCGTCTTCACCAGGCAGGCCTGACTATCAAGCCGGGAAAGTGCCGGATGGGCATGAGCGAGGACCCACTACCTGGGGCATCGGGTAGGCGGGGGTTCCATGAGTCCGGAGCCAGAAAAGGTGGACGCAATCGCGTCCTGGCCCACCCCCAGGACCAAGAAACAGGTGAAGTCCTTCTTGGGCACTGCAGGGTACTATAGGCGGTTTGTTCAAGACTATAGCGCCCTTGCAAAACCCTTGACTGACCTCACCAAGCAGAGGCTACCCCAAACAGTCAACTGGACAGATGACTGTGAGGCGGCCTTCCAAGCTTTGAAAGCAGCCCTGTGCAACTCTCCAGTGTAGAGAGCAGTCGACAGCAGTCGCCCGTTTCTGGTACAGACCGATGCCAGCGAGTTTGCCTCGGTGCTGTGCTCAGCCAGGTCGACTCGGGGAACCAGGAGCACCCCATGTTGTACATGAGCCGGAAACTTTTGCCGAGGGAAGTGTCATACTTGACCATCGAGAAGGAGTGTCTGGCCATGGTGTGGGCACTGCAACGTTTGCAGTCCTACCTGTACGGGCGCAACTTTACGGTGGTTACCGATCACAACCCTCTGAGCTGGTTGCATACAGTGTCCGGAACCAATGGAAGTTGCTCCGCTGGAGCCTTGCCCTTCAACAGTACGACTTTACTGTACAACACAAAAAGGGCAGCGAACATGGAAATGCTGATGGGTTGTCCCGCCGGGGCAAACCCGCTGAGGTACGCATGGCCGATTACCGACAGGTAATGCCTCCTTGGCGCCCTCTAAAAGGGGGAGGTGTAATGTACTGTAGATATGTTTCTAGAACATTCTAGAAAATCACTCTGTCATGTAGCTGCAACCCACCCTCTCTTCCCCCACAACACACACACCAGCGTATTCCTGCGTGCAGCTCTGTGAAACTTGAAGCCTCAGTGTAGAATTCTTCTCCTCCCCCTTCCTGCACAGCTAAAGGAAGTCATTTGTCCTCTGGGACATGTGTCTGAAATAAAACTGTGAGAGATATTAAAATAGGCTAGCATGGGCTCTGATCATGACAGAAAAACGAAACGAACATTTCTGTGATCTGCGCGGACCCGGCTTCCCTACAGTGGCTCTTGCAAAATCCTAATCTCTCCAGAATCTGAGATATGGATTGCTCCCAAATGGAGGGTCTGAATTATGGCATGCTTGGTGCCTTCGGATTCTATTCGGTAAATCAAAAACAATGCCCTATGGCATTTTCTCGTTTAGATATAGTTATTCTAAGTTTTGTAGCCAAATCATAACTTGGAGAGAGGGAGGTTGGACCTCTCCAGACCGCCCATTTCGTGAGGTCACAGACCCTAGGCTATAGGTATTCCCTACCAAATTCCAGTCAGTTCAGCTGGAGTCCTCCTGCCAGAGAGACGTGCCGATGAGTGGGGACGTTTGGTTAAGCGCCCCTCCCCCAGCCACATGGTCTGTCTAATACCAACTACGCACATGTGAGTGTTACTTTCTGTTCTTTCATCCACTTTGTTTTATATTTGTATTGTACATATATAATGTCTCAATTTATTTCAACTTTTGTATTTGTAATCACTGCCCGACTTTGGGGAATAAATTGTAAAATTATCAGTTTGACTCCATGCTCTAAGAAACGAACTATGCGACTTTTTTAGATAATCGCTACTAATTTGAGGTTTGTCTCAACTTTATAACAACTTTTATCTATGTAATCACTGCCCGCATTCTTTTGGGAATAAATGATAAAATCTATTAGCTCTGTCTCCATGCTCTAAGAAACGAACTATGCGCTTTTTTAGATAATGATGCTACTGGCTTCGAACCCCTCCAGTAAGTCTATAACTTAAGTGGATATACCAGGAGCTGGTGGCAGCGTGGTGTGCATGACTGGCGAGGCTAGCTGGCAGTACAGACGGGTCTTACATGCTGAATGAGGGGCTGCGGCCACAGCATTGATAATTCCCTTACTGCAGTAGTCTAATTGCCCGTGCACAACAAGCAGCCCGTCCGGCGACTAATTATCCTAGGTGCAGTTCCCTGACTGACCTGAGGGTAAGGGGGGTGCCGGAGAGCTGTGAGTTCCAAAGTGGAACTGAGAAAGTGGGATATAAATAAATCCCCCATTTCTTGGAAGGTTGTTAGCAGTGGTGGGGCAACCAAAATACCCCCCTGCGATAAATTGTTAGAGCAAGATTAACTTGCTGTGTTTTTGACACATGGTATCAGTGGCGGGATAACTAAGATAAGCCCCCACTGTGCCTGTGATAGCCGTGTGCCGGCAGTGCGTCACGTCCCTCTGTCCGCTGACAAACCCATGTCGGTGGTGGGATCGTGACATATTGGTGGCACAGGGTCCGCTGTCCGTCGCAATTTGGTGGCAGCGGTCCGCCCGTTCTTCACACATACACTGTGCTGTGCTCGGTGCTGTACTTCCGTATACATACACTGTGCTGTGCTCTGTGCTGTACTTGCAGTATACACTGTGCTCAGGGGGCTGTACTTGCAGTATACGCTGCGCTGTGCTCGAGGCGCTGTTTGTTAGGGAATTTCCACATGCATTCAGCCTGTCTACAAGTCGCAAATCATGCAGCTGAGACGATGAAATCTAAATCTCCAAGCACGCCAAAATACTCGGAGGACACCCGAGCAATGAGTATACTCGCTCATCACTAGTACTGACAGTATATGCTGTGCTCAGTGTTGTACTCGTAGTATACGCTGTGCTCAGTGTTGTACTCGCAGTATACGCTGTGCTCAGTGTTATACTCGCAGTATACGCTGTGCTTGGTGCTGTACTCGCAGTAAACGCTGTGCTCGGTGCTGTATTCGCAGTATACGCTGTGGTCGGTGCTGTACCTGCAGTATACACTGCACTGTGCTCTACTTGCAGTATATGCTGTGCTCGGTGCTGTACTCGCAGTATATGCTGTGCTCGGTGCTGTACTCGCAGTATACGCTGTGCTCAGTACTGTACTTGCAGTATACGCTGTGCTCGGTGCTGTATTCGCAGTATAAGCTGTGCTCGGTGCTGTACCTGCAGTATACACTGCACTGTGCTCTGTTCTGTACTTGCAGTATATGCTGTGCTCGGTGCTGTACTCGCAGTATATGCTGTGCTCGGTGCTGTACTCGCAGTATATGCTGTGCTCAGTACTGTACTCGCAGTAAACGCTGTGCTCGGTGCTGTATTCGCAGTATACGCTGTGCTCGGTGCTGTACCTGCAGTATACACTGCACTGTGCTCTGTGCTGTACTTGCAGTATATGCTGTGCTCGGTGCTGTACTCGCAGTATATGCTGTGCTCGGTGCTGTACTTGCAGTTTATGCTGTGCTTGGTGCTATACTCACAGTACACGCTCTGCTCGGTGCAGTACTTGCAGTATACGCTGTGCTCGGTGCAGTACTTGCAGTATACGCTGTGCTCGGTGCAGTACTCGCAGTATACGCTGTGCTCGATGCTGTATTTGAAGTATACGCTGTGCTCGGTGCTGTACTCATGGTATATGCTGTGCTCGGTGCTGTACTCGCAGTATACACTTTGCTGTACTCGCAGTATATGCTGTGCTCGGTGCTGTACTCGCAATATAAGCTGCGCTTGGTGCTGTACTCACAGTATACGCTGTGCTTGATGCTGTACTCGCAGTATACGCTGTGCTTGGTGCTGAACTGGCAGTATACACTGTTCTCTGTGCTGTAATCTCAGTATACGCTGCGTTCGGTGCTGTACTGGCAGTATATGCTGTGCTCGGTGCTGTACTTGCAGTATACGCTGCACTGTGCTCAGTGCTGTAATCGCAGTATGCGCTGTGCTCAGTTCTGTAATCGCAGTATGCGTTATGCTCGGTGCTGTACTCGCAGTATACACAGCACTGTACTCGGTGCTGTACTGACAGTACACGATGTGCTCAGTGTTGTATTCACAGTATACGCTGTGCTCGATGCTGTATTCGCAGGTTACGCTGTGCTCAGTGTTGTACTCACGGTATACGCTGTGCTCGGTCCTGTACTCGCAGTATGCGCTTTGCTGTACTCTCAGTATACGCTGTGCTCGGTGCTGTACTCACAGTATACGCTGTGCTCGGTGCTGTACTCGCAGTATACGCTGTGCTCGGTGTTGAACTGGCAGTATACACTGTGCTCTGTGCTGTACACACAGTATACGCTGCGTTCGGTGCTGTACTGGCAGTATATGCTGTGCTCGGTTCTGTACTTACAGTATACGCTGCACTGTGCTTGGTGCTGTACTCGCAGTATACGCTGTGCTCTGTGCTGTACTCGCAGTATACGCTGTGCTCGGTGCTGTACTCGCAGTATACGCTGTGCTCGGTGCTGTGCTCACAGTATACGCTGTGCTCAGTGCTGTACTCGAAGTATACACAGCACTGTGCTCGGTGCTGTACTCGCAGTATACGCTGTGCTCGCTGCTGTGCTCACAGTATACGCTGTGCTCGGTACTGTACTTGAAGTATACACAGCGCTGTGCTTGGTGCTGTACTCGCAGCACACACTGTGCTCGGTGCTGTGCTCGCAGTATACGCTGTGCTTGGTGCTGTACTCGCAGTATACGCTGTGCTCGGTGCTGTACTCACAGTATACGCCACGCTCGGTGCTGCACTCACAGTATACGCCGTGCTCGGTGCTGTGCTCGCAGTATAGTGCTCGGTGCTGTGCTCGCAGTATACGCCGTGCTCGGTGCTGAACTGGCAGTATACACTGTGCTCTGTGCTGTACTCACAGTATACGCTGCGTTCGGTGCTGTACTGGCAGTATATGCTGTGCTCGGTGCTGTACTTGCAGTATACGCTGCGCTCGGTGCTGTTCTCGCAGTATATTCTGTGCTCGGTGCTGTACTCGCAGTAAACACAGCGCTGTGCTCAGTGCTGTACTCGCAGTATACGCTGTGCTTGGTGCTGTGCTCGCAGTATACTCCATGCTCGGTGCTGTGCTCGCAGTATACACTGTGCTCAGTGCTGTACTGGCAGTATACACTGTGCTCTGTGCTGTACTGGCAGTATACACTGTGCTCAGTGCTATACTCGCAGTATACTCTGTGCATGGTGCTGTACTCACAGTATACACTATGCTCGGTGCTGTACTGGCAGTATACAATGTGCTTGGTGCTGTACTTGCAGTCAACACTGCACTGTGCTTGGTGCTGTACTCACAGTATACGCTGTGCTCGGTGCTGTACTCACGGTATACGCTGTGCTCGGTGCTGTACTCGCAGTATATGTTGTGCTCAGTGGTGTCCTCACAGTATACACCGTGCTCGGTGCTGTGCTCGTAGTATAGTGCTTGGTGCTGTGCTCGCAGTATACGCTGTGTTTGGTGCTGAAATGGCAGTATACGCTGCGTTCGGTGCTGTACTGGCAGTATATGCTGTGCTTGGTGCTGTACTCGCAGTATACGCCGTGATCAGTGCTGTACTCACAGTATACGTCGTGCTCGGTGCTGTGCTCGCAGTATAGTGCTAGGTGCTGTACTGGCAGTATATGCCGTGCTCGGTGCTGTACTCGTAGTATACGCTGTGCTCGGTGCTATACTCGCAGTATACGCCGTGTTCGGTGCTGCACTCACAGTATATGCCGTGCTCGGTGCTGTACTCGCAGTATACTCCGTGCTCGGTGCTGTACTCTCAGTATATGCCGTGCTCGGTGCTGTACTCATAGTATACACTGTGCTCGGTGCTATACTCGCAGTATACGCCGTGCTCAGTGCTGTACTCGCAGTATACTCCGTGCTCGGTGGTGTACTCACAGTATATGCTGTGCTCGGTGCTGTACTCACAGTATACGCTGTGCTCCGTGCTGTACTCACAGTATACGCTGTGCTCGGTGCTGTACTCACAGTATACGCCGTGCTCGGTGCTGTGCTCGCAGTATACACTGTTCTCAGTGCTGTACTGGCATTAAACTCTGTGCTCGGTGCTGTACTCACAGTATACGCTGTGCTCGGTGCTGTACTCACAGTATACACTGTGCTCGGTGCTGTACTCGCAGTATACGCCGTGCTCGGTGCTGTACTCACAGTATACACTGTGCTCGGTGCTGCACTGGCAGTATACTCTGTGCTCGGTGCTGTACTCACAGTATACGCTGTGCTCGGTGCTGTACTCACAGTATACACCGTGCTCGGTGCTGTACTCGCAGTATACGCCGTGCTCGGTGCTGTAATCACAGTATACACTGTGCTCGGTGCTGCACTGGCAGTATACTCTGTGCTCGGTGCTGTACTCACAGTATACGCCGTGCTCGGTGCTGTACTCACAGTATACACTGTGCTCGGTGCTGTACTCGCAGTATACGCCGTGCTCGGTGCTCTACTCACAGTGCTCAGTGCTGTACTGGCATTATACTCTGTGCTCGGTGCTGTACTCACAGTATACGCTGTGCTCGGTGCTATACTCGGAGTATACGCCGTGCTCGGTGCTGTACTGGCAGTATATGCTGTGCCCGGTGCTGTACTCGCAGTATACGCTGTGCTCGGTGCTGTACTCGCAGTATACGCTGTGTTCGGTGCTGTACTCGCAGTATACTCTGTGCTGTACTGGCAGTATACGTTGTGCTCGGTGCTGTGCTCGCAGTATACGCTGTGCTCGGTGCTGTACTGGCAGTATACGCTGTGCTCGCTGCTGTACTCGCAGTATACGCTGTGCTCGCTGCTGTACTCGCAGTATACCCTATGCTCGGTGCTGTACTCGCAGTATACACTGTGCTTGGTGCTGTACTCGCAGTATACATACACTGTGCTCGGTGCTGTACTCGCAGTATACATACACTGTGCTCGGTGCTGTACTCGCAGTATACATACACTGCGCTCGGTGCTGTACTGGCAGTATACGCTGTGCTCGCTGCTGTACTCGCAGTATACCCTATGTTCGGTGCTGTACTCGCTGTATACACTGTGCTCGGTGCTGTACTTGCAGTATACATACACTGTGCTGTGCTCGGTGCTGTACTGGCAGTATACGCTGTGTTCTGTGCTGTACTCGCAGTCTACGCTGTGCTTGGTGCTGTACTGGCAGTATACACTGTGCTCGCTGCTGTACTTGCAGTATAGCCTATGCTCGGTGCTGTACTCGCAGTATACACTGTGCTCTGTGCTGTACTCGCAGTATACATACACTGTGCTGTGCTCGGTGCTGTACTGGCAGTATACGCTGTGCTTCGGTGCTGTACTCGCAGTATACATACACTGCGCTCGGTGCTGTACTGGCAGTATACGCTGTGCTCGCTGCTGTACTCAAAGTATACCCTATGCTTGGTGCTGTACTCGCTGTATACACTGTGCTCGGTGCTGTACTTGCAGTATACATACACTGTGCTGTGCTCTGTGCTGTACTTGCAGTATACACTGTGCTTGGTGCTGTACTGGCAGTATACCCTGTGCTCGGTGCTGTACTGGCAGTATACCCTGTGCTCGGTGCTGTACTGGCAGTATACCCTGTGCTCGGTGCTGTACTGGCAGTATACCCTGTGCTCGGTGCTGTACTGGCAGTATACCCTGTGCTCGGTGCTGTACTGGCAGTATACCCTGTGCTCGGTGCTGTACTGGCAGTATACCCTGTGCTCGGTGCTGTACTGGCAGTATACCCTGTGCTCGGTGCTGTACTGGCAGTATACCCTGTGCTCGGTGCTGTACTGGCAGTATACACGGCGCTGTGCTCGGTGCCCCAGGGATCTGCAGGGAGAGCAGCACAGAGGAGGCGGCGGCGCTTTGTAGTCGGGGTGGAATGCGGAAATGTACAAGCTGTGTCAAAGTTTTGAAGTGGGGTCAAGTCACACTGAGCAGCGTGGGAAAAGCTGCAACAAAAAGACCGAGGAGCAGAGGAAGGAGGCGGCGGCGGCTGCTGCTATGGGACAGCTGCACACTGGTGCCCGGAGCTCGGCGGCCCCCGCTCTCTGGTGACCCTGCCCCCTGTGCTGCACTGAGGATGGCGGAGCGGAGCGGAGCGGAGCTACCTGTGTGGCCCGGCCGGGGCTCTGCTGCAGCCAGGACCATGTAACCGAGCACCGGGACGGATCTCCCCTGCAGCTCTGCCCACACTCGGATGCCCGGCGCTGCTCTGCCTGCTGCAGGTAAATGCTCTGCCACCCTATGCACTCAGCTCGCATTGTGGGGAAGCCATGTGCTCTGGAGCCCTTTATGACCACATAGTGCTCTGCACACAGCTCCCTCAGCCCATACTTGTACCTATACATGTACCCATATGTGTGCCTATACGTGTGTCCATACGTGTGACCATATGTGTACCCATACATGTGCCCATACATGTGCCCATACGTGTGCCCATACATGTACCCATACATGTACCCATACGTGTGCCCATACGTGTGCCTATACGTGTGTCCATACGTGTGTCCATACGTGTGACCATATGTGTACCCATACGTGTGTGTGCCCATATATGTGCCCATACATGTGCCCATACGTGTGACCATATGTGTACCCATACGTGTGCCCATACATGTGCCCATACGTGTACCCATACGTGTGCCCATACGTGTGCCCATACATGTACCCATACGTGTACCCATACATGTGCCCATACATGTACCCATACGTGTGCCCATACGTGTGCCTATACGTGTGTCCATACGTGTGACCATATGTGTACCCATACGTGTGTGTGCCCATATATGTGCCCATACATGTGCCCATATATGTGCCCATACATGTGCCCATACGTGTACCCATATGTGTACCCATACGTGTGCCCATACATGTACCCATACGTGTGCCCATACATGTACCCATACGTGTGCCCATACATGTACCCATACGTGTGCCCATACATGTACCCATACGTGTGCCCATACATGTACCCATACGTGTGCCCATACATGTACCCATACGTGTGCCCATATGTGTACCCATTACTGCAGGCGAGTCCGGAGCAGTGCTGCGTAATAAGCGCTCATTTCCATCAGTCACATTCAGACGATTTTGTTGTTTTTTTGTTTGTTTTTTTAAAAACAGACATTCAGCCCTTTTTTTATAGTTTTTTTAACTTCTTTCATCTTACGGCGGAAAAACTTTGATTAGTAACGGCGAAACAATTGACATACTGTCGTTTAAAAAAAATGGGGAAAAAACAACTCTGTTAGTGAAACGCGGCATTTTTTTTTTTAATATTTGCTTTAAGAAACCTTCACGTGTGAACAAGCCCTGAATATTCTAACTGCAAAAGCTGGCAGCAGTTTATTCCCAGTGAGACCCTTTTTTATTTTTAATCGAGGCATTGAAGAAAATTCTGACGGAATAATGTGACGCGTTTCGATCCCGTAGACGAGATAATGCTGCACACTGCAGAACAACTCCCCGGCATATGTCAGATGTATCCCTGAACCCAATGGAAGCAGTAGCTGTGTCCTCTCGGCCATATATAGTTTTATAAGGTAGCCTATAGGTGGACAGACGCCTATAAGTTGGGAAACGCGTATAAATTGAGAAATCCTCATGATTTATTTATGTGACTGAATGCATTTATAAAAGACCGACCCTGGTGAAGAAAAAAAAAACAATAATAACTTTGCCGATCAGGGAAAGGTGACGGTGAAGGGTTAATGGGACCTCATGCTTGAAAAACGTGCTTGTATTTAAAGGTCCAGGCACGCGGTAACATCTGCAGAGAGCAGGAGTGATCGAGCCTGCACAGAAAGCCACCATACTGTGAAATGCGTCATTTCGTTAAGGATTTTGAGGGTTAAAGTTGGTTGCATCGCTGGAACCCTCGCGTGAGCCCCCAATTACCGGCGTCCCGGGTGCTGGCGCAGTTGAACAAGTTCTTTTATATTCACCGTCTAAAACAAAAGAAAACGAAATCCTAAGACCCGATTTTCATTATTTTATTTGCACCTTTTTGTCTCTGTTTTTTTTTAGTGTTTTTTTTCGCCTGTTTTTCATTTCAGCCATTTTCTTCTTTTTAGTTGTTGCCTTTTTTACAAGTCTATTTTGTGTGTTCTCCTGTTTATTTGTTTTTTTTATGTTTTGCCTTTGTGGTCGGGGTTTGGGGTTTCCAGATGTTTTTAGTCGATTTCATTAAGGGCAACTTTTTAAGTCGCAAAAGTTTTGCACATGTGTCCCCTCCCCCCCCCTCCTCCTCCTGGAATGATGTGCATTATGTGTGTAAATTCTGCGCAAATCTTGCGACATATTAGCTGAACGTGTGACTTTTTGTGCAAAAAAAAAAAAGTAGAAAAAAAAGGTTAAAATCTAAAATATATGAAGCATTTGACGCAAAAAAAGTCAAAGAATATTAGAAAAAGAAAAGGAAGTAAAAAACAAAAAGCAAATTATGATTCGGGCAGATCTAGTTATTTTTCATTTGTAAGGAAATTGGCTGAAAAATTTAGTTTTTTTCATCACTTGGGGTGATTTATGGTCTAGAGTGACAATTCCAACCTTTATGAAGAAGAGCTTTCTTCTGTTCTATATGGATGTTTGGCTAGAGAGATGGCGCAACGGGACTGGATTCATTTGGTTTATCATTTAATATTACCAATTTAATTAATTTTATTTGAATTAATTCATTTTATAACTATTTATAATTTAAAGGAGTTGCCAAAGATGTATGGTAGATGCGTCACCCAGTAATTGAGATCTGCAGGAGGGTTAGTCAGAATTCTTATCTATTTGTATGGGAGTTCCGACCACTGCTTGAATGAAAAGCGCATCGTCCTGTTCTCAAGATGGCTGCATCTACCAGACATTTATGGCATTTTGTGTCAATATGCCATAAATGTATGAGATGGGAGTTCCCGTTTATGATAGAAGGGTCTTATGGTCGGTCGTTGTGTATACAATGATGGAGGATTATGTCTACATCAACGACGTTGCTCCTGCTTCGCCCACCCTGCCTGCATCGACGTTCCTCATCTTGGTGAGGGGCATCAGGAATGACTGATGACTGTGAACGGTGTCTTAGGGGAGTTTGTTGACCCTTGTAGGGTCCACACTTCCACATCTACCAGTCCCTCTGGGAAGCTGGTGGGCGTCAGGTGTATTCATGGAGACGCCAAGAACTTTTCTGTGATCCGGGTCGATATTGACAGACTGTGGATCCCACAAAGTACGAGTGGTCAAAGACTTGTTTTATCCCATAATTATCAGTCGTGATTTTCCTCTGTTTTGGGATTTGGGGGGGAAAGTGGTAACTTAGCGGATAACAAGGTCACAACAGAAGAAACTCCACTGCCAATTAGCTTCCATTGTTGATACTTTTTGGCAAAAAGAAAGAGGAAGCATCCACTAAAGCCAATATACCTGAGTTGGAGATGTCCAGGGGAAAACTTGTGACCACCCAACTTCGGTAAAAAAATACTTGGAGGAGGTGGGGGAGTGGCAGGGGGGAGTGAGGGTGTTTAATGTTGTGCTCCAGAACTGGCGTTCGGGTTAAGTGTTTGGCGAGGTTATTGACTGGTCCATTGACTGGTTATGTCAATGGACCAAGGGGTCGGGTCAGGCAAATGACCGCCACCTCAAGATACGATCCAGGGCGAATAGTCCGTTGTCTCGGGTGAAAGAATTTAAACCTGGAGATTGGGTGCAGGTTTTGGTGCCCATCATGGGGAACAAATTCCTCGCCAAGTGGCAAGGACCCTATGAAGTGTTGCAAAGGGTTTGTGATGGCCACCATAAAGTTTACCAAGCAAGGGAAAGGAAGCCCCACCAGCTATGTGATATCGGCTTGGTCAAGCCTTGATGGGATGGGTTTCACGCTTGGTTGATTGAAGATGCCCAGCCCCCCTGATTTTGGGCAGAGGGGGAGGGTATGTAGACAAGCTGCTGGAAGAATCCTGGATATGATACTATGGAAACAAATTTGGTATAATCAATTGTATAAAAGTCCGACCTATCACAATATAAAATTAGTGTAAACCGTAGGTGAAACCACGAAAAAACCTTTGTAATGTCAGAATTGCTGTTTTCAGTCTGCCACACGTTTTTAAAAAAATGCAATAATAAGCCATCAAAACGACATGTGCCCTAAAATGGTATCAATAAAAATGCCATCTCGCCACACACAAATAAGCCATTACACAGCTTCATTGACGGGAAAAAAAAAAACATGCAACACAAACTAAGAATTTTTTTTTTTAAATTGCTGATTTTTTATTTTTGTCTTTAAAATACAAAAAACCCCTCCCCTATAAGTTGGGTATCGCCATAAGCGTAGTGACTGGATGAATTGTATCGCCAAATGAACTCCATAAAAACAAAACTCAAAACACACCGGCAGAATTGAAGTTTTCCCCCTTTTTCACCTCATCTGGATTTTTGGATCCAGTTTTACAGTAGATCATATGGTAAAGTGAATTGTGAACATAAAAAACTACAACTAACCCTCTAAAAAAATGTAAGACCTCACACGGCTATGTCGACAGAAAACTTAAAGAAAAAAAAAATTACTACAACAAAAAAATTGAGAAAGAAAAACAAAAAGGTCATTAAGGGATTAGTACAAGCTAATTTTTTTTTTATTGTAATTTTTGCTGGTTATTGCACGGTAACTAGGTTCACACGCGTTTCGCTGTGTCTTCCCTCCAGATAATGTGATCTCCTTGGGCTGGTGCTATCGATGTGCTGCTTCCTGCATCTCTCCGTCCAGCTGTGCGCGGCTCTGTCTGCAGCTGTCTTGGGCAGCTCCAGCTTCTTCTGACCATCGCAGTCCTCCGTCCATATCTGGATTACACGAAAGAAAAGAGGAAAGTGTAAATCTTGATCTCCTATCTCATCCCTGGACCTCCCTCCCCCTCCGAGGGTGATGATGACGATGGAGAAGGACGGCCTGGCAGATCAACAGTATGAGTGTGTGGCGGAGATCGGGGAGGGGGCATACGGCAAGGTGTTCAAAGCTCGGGACCTGAAGAACGGAGGGCGCTTTGTTGCCCTGAAGCGGGTACGAGTACAGACTGGAGAAGAGGGGATGCCACTGTCCACCATCCGTGAGGTGGCGGTGCTGCGACACCTAGAGACCTTCGAGCATCCTAATGTGGTCAGGTGAGAACGGGTCACTTCTTCTGTCGGAATTCACGACGTACTCGTCTCAGAGCGCGAAAAAACATGATCGTGCCGGTAAAATGCAGCGTGGGCATTCACTGTTTTGTTTCAGCAGCTGTAGAACCTCTTGGACTTTCTTTTTCCAGCTGCCAAATTTCACATCAAGTTATTAAACATTTCCTTCAATGGCTTAGTTGTCAGTTTCTGGGAAAGTTGGGTGACAACCTATATGGGCACTGCAACATGTCTCACCAGGGTTGTCGCCCTTCTTTCACAGTTCTGGTATGAGATTTGCCATTGTGAAGTAGGAGAAGCTGGGGGAGAACCAGAAATCTGTGAAGGATCATGACTCAGGGAGGTGACTATACCGGGGATTTCATGGAGGGAATGTCCCGAAATTACAGTGATGACTTCTTTATCTTACTGTTTTTTTTTTGCTGGTTTCTCATTTCATAATGTCGAACATCTGCTTAGTCAGAGTGCGAAACAGCTCTCCTGTCATCATGGACGTGTGGCAGATCTGATTCATATCAGCCAAAGTAATAAAATATGTAAATGTATAAGTGTGTCTAAATATATATATATATATATTCAATTCATAGAAGCTTTATTGGTAGGATCAAATAATCAGTCGAGGAGGAGGAAAAAAAAAAAATATATATATACTCTGTGTGTATATATATATATATATATATATATACTGTATATACACACAGTATATATATATATATATATATATACAGAGAGAGAGAGAGATATACACATAAATACATATGTTTATTTTATTTTTTCCCATAACTCATGTTTATTTGGTCCTGCCAATAAAGCTTCTTTGAATTGTATACATACAAACACACACACACACACACACACACACACACACACACACACACACACACACACACACACACACATTTATATACTTGAGTATACATCCTACAGGAAATTCTAAGAACATTAGTGTTTTGTGATCATATAAAAGTCTAAAACTATAAGTTCTGTGGCAGCTGAGGTATTTATTTATGAGGTTCTGCAGCAGCTGAGGTTCATATTATGAATTTCTGCAGCAGCATTAAGCTCATATTTCAGTGATCCGTATAAATCAAGTTTTTTTGTTGTTTTTTTCTTATTCTACTTTTTTGTTAACATGATATTTAGTCTTCTATGTAGATGATTTGTGAATATTGGCTATGCATTTCCTTGAAACTGGTCAATTCTTTCAGAAAATGTTCACAATCTTTCTGTTATGCTAGGTCCAGAAATCTATAGTGAAAGATGCCGATAATTAAGCATTTAGATATAGTGGGAACATTCTTGATTGATAATCAATGACTAATATAGGCAGGGAGGTTGTTCTAAACATCCTGGAGGTCTGACCACAGATCTGCTACTGCAGAATTAATTTGGAGCCAATCAGACGCCTCCCCGATGGTATTACATGGTTGGTAAGTATCTGCCTGGATTTCTCAGCTTTGAAGGTGCCATTAAATATGACCAAATTTCCAACTCGATTTGCTGAAATGCAGCTTCAATCTCATACTTCAATGTTCCTGCAGACCCTCGTTATTGTGCCGCTCTTCAGATCTTCGGCAAGCAAACTGCCTTCTGTTTCAGCCATATATTTCACATTTCCGGTCATCATTCCAGATCACCTGATGCCAATTTTCTGCACCCCAGTTCCTATAGTTTCCTGCTTAATTGAGTCTCTTAGTAGTCCTTCCATGTAGAAGGTCTGGTTTTTGGCTGCAATTTGTCCGTGCAGACCACTTCTGACCAGACTTCTCCTAACATTAGATGGGTGTAGCTAGGTCTTGTTGGTTGCTGTCCGCTCTGAGCTGATGGCACTGCTGTACATCTTCCTACTTCAATGGAAAGTATAACAGAAAAAGCATGCTGCACTAAGTTGTTTTTTTTTTTGACTGACCACTACATCTACGGGCCCCAATGATCAGAAATACAAGCAGATACTTAGCAATCAGGGAAGTGTCTGACTGGCTCCAAATTGATTCTGCTGCAGGACAATGACCCCAAACATTCAACCAATGTCATTAAGATCTATCTTCAACATAAAGAACAACAAGGAAGAGGTGATCCGGCCCCCCACCGGAGCCCTAATCTCACATCATCCAGTCTGTTTGGGATCACATGAAGAGACAGAAGGATCTGCACAAGCCTCCTACACAGAAGATCTGGGGTCAGTTCTCCAAAATGTTTGGAACAACTTTCTGTCAAGCTCCTTCAAAAACTATGAGCAAGTACCTAAAAGGACTGATGATGTTATGAAGGTAATGGGAAGTCACAGCAAATATTGATGTGATTTAGGTTTCTGTTTTGGTCATTTATTTTGCATTTTGTTAAAGGGGTTGTCTGGTCCAAGATGATAAGTCTGCAGTCACGCTGTGTGACTGCAGAATTATGAATCCCCCTCAGCGCACGCCTGTGTGCTGTGGGTATTCGCCGATGTCTCACCCGGGATCGGATGGTACGTATGAGTTATACCTGCCTTCAGCCAGTGGATGCAGCCTTGCTCTCCATACAGTTGTATTGCGCTGAGACTGAGCCCCAACTAGTGACACGGCCGTCTAGTGGGTGCGGCCTCGCTCCATACAAGTATTTGTATACAGTGGCTTGCAAAAGTACATTTTGTGTCTTTTGCTACCTCACAACCTGGAATTTCTCTTTTTTTTTGAGGTTTTGCATCAGTTCATGTAAAGGACATCCCTACAACTGTGAACACTTGGTTATCTTTTTATTGTGACGCAAACAACTAATAGGACAAAATAACTGAAAACTTCAATGTGCATAAGTATTCACCCCCTACAGTCAGTACTTTGTAGAGCCTCCTTTTGTGGGAATTACAGCTGCAAGTCACTTTGGATAAGTCTCTATAATCTTTCCATATTTTGCCACTTGGATTTTTGTCCATTTTTGAAGTCAAAACTGCTCCATCTCCTTCAAATTAGATGGTTTCCTCTGGTGATCAGCAAACCTCAAGTCTGACAACAGCTACTCCATTGGTTTAAGGTCTGTGCTCTGACTGAGCCATTCCAGACCATTTACACGTTTCCCCTTAAACCACTCGAGTGTTGCTTTAGCAGTATGATTTGGGTCATTATCTTGTTGGAAGGTGAACCTCCGTCCCAGTCTCAAATCACTGACAGACTGAAACAGGTTTTCCTCAAGAATATCCCTGTATTTCACACCATCCATCTTCCCCATGACTTGGACCATTTTTCCCTGTCCCTGTTGTTGAAAAACATCCCCACAGCATGATGCTACCACCACCATGTTTCACTGTGGGGATGGTGTTCTTGGGGTGATGGACTGTGTTGGTTTGGTGTCAGACATGGCATTTACCTTGGGCAAAAAGTTTAATTTTGGTCTCATCTGACCATAAAACCTTTGTCCATGCATTTGGGGAGTCTCCCACATTTCTTTTGGCAAACTCAAAATGAGCCTTAAAATTTTTGTATGAAAGTAAAGGCTTTTTTCTGCCCATTCTTCCATAAAGGCCACCTCTATGGAGTGTACAGCTTATTGTGGCCGTATGAACATATACTCCAGTCTCTGCTTGGGATCTCTGCAGTGCCTTCAGTGTTACCGCTGGTCTCTGTGCTGCCTCTCTGATTAATGCCCTCCTTGCCTGGGCTGAGAGTTTTGGTGGGCGTCACTCTCTTCTCAGGTTTATTGTGGTACCATGTTCTTTCCATTTGATGATAATGGATTTGATGGTTCTGAGATTGGGATATTTTTCTTTTTTATAACCCATTCCTGACTGCTACTTCTCAGCAGCTTTGACCCTGACTTGTCTGGAGATCTAATCAGTCTTCATGGTGGTGTTTGGTCTGTGTTGCCCAGAGGCGTAGTTAGGGGTTCAGCTCAGGGGGGGAAAAAAAATCACACACAAGTAACAAAAATATTTTCACATAGGTTGTAATGTAATAAAATGGGTAAAAAGCCAAGAGGTGTGAATACTTTCAAAAGCCAATGTGTATGTGTGTGTATACATACAGTGTATGAGCAGTATATAATTTTAAGGATAGGTTAATTTTAACATTGAGAGATAGAATATCAAAAATAAAATCCAGAAAATCACATTGTATAAATTATATAAATTTGCATTTTGCAGTGAGAAATAAATATTTGATACCTCTGGCAAACAAGACTTAATCCTTGGTGGTAAAACCCTTGTTGGCAAGCCCAGCAGTCAGACGTTCTCTGTAGTTGATGATGAGGTTTGCGCACATGTCAGGAGGAATTTTGGTCCACTCCTCTTTGCAGATCATCTCTAAATCATTAAGATTTTGAGGCTGTCACTTGACAACTCGGAGCTTCAACTCCCTCCATAAGGTTTCTATGGGATTAAGGTCTGGAGACTGGCTAGGCCACTCCATGACCTTAATTTGCTTCTTTTTGAGCCACTCCTTTGTTGCCTTGTCTGTATGTTTTGGGTCATTGTCTTGCTGGAAGACTCAGCCACGACCCATTTTTAATGTCCTGGTGGAGTGAAGGAGGTTGTCACTCAGGATTTTACAGTACATGGCTCCATACATTCTCCCATTGATGCTGTGAAGTAGTCCTGTGGCCTTAGCAGAGAAACACCCCCAAAACATGTTTCCTCCTCCATGCTTGACAGTGGGGATGGCGTTCTTTGGGTCATAGGCAGCATTTCTTTTCCTCCAAACATGGTGAATTAATGCCAGAGAACTCAATTTTTGTCTCATCTGACCACAGCACCTTCTCACAGTCACTCACAGAATCATCCAGGTGTTCATTGGCAATCTTCAGACGGGCCTGCACATGTGCCTTCTTGAGCAGGGGGACCTTGTGGGCACTGCAGGATTTTAAACCTTTACGGCGTAATGTGTTACCAATGGTTTTTTTTGGTGACTGTGGTCCCAGCTGCCTTGAGATCATTAACATTTTCCCACCAGGTAGTTTTAGGCTGATCTCTCACCTTCCTCATGATCAAGTGAGATTTTGCATGGTGCCCCAGATCGATATCGACTGACAGTCATTTTGCATTTCTTCCATTTTCTTACTATTGCACCAACAGTTGTCTTCTTCTCACCCAGCGTCTTACTTATGGTTTTGTAGCCCATTCCAGCTTTGTGCAGGTCTATGATCTTGTTCCTGAGATCCTTATAAAGCTCTTTAGTCTTGCCCATATAGCCAGTAACATGGGCCCCCTGATAATCATGGTGGAGGAGAAGTACTGCTAGGTTACAGTGGAGTAAAAAATAACTAATTTATTGAGGTATATTCCTGTCCATGCGCCAGAAAAGCGAATCTACGCCTGCTATGTATGAGCAGATCCTCTGTCTGGCCTGAAAAACTCCACTCTCTCTATGGATCGGCGAAATGCAGAATGGATTACGATTAAATGTGCGATTTCTTTACCTAATGAGCCAATAACACTCTCCTCCCATTTTTGTCTCTGTCTTATTCACCTTATTCATTTAATAATGATGAGTTATTTCTATTCATGATGCATCTTTAAAACAATCAGATTTCTAAATCTTTTAACAGCTATGGAATTAAAAACAAATTCTTGCTGCCATTTGTCACCACAAGAGGGAGCTGTTAGCATACAAGTTCTAATGAAGTCAGCTGGAGCAGTAGAAATACATAGGCAGCAGGCTCCCCCTAGTGGCAGTGCTAGGGGCATGTTATCCCTGTGTTTATTTCATTTTTATATAGCGATGGTAATATTAATAATAACGTTATACTTGTTTTCTCATGCAGTATTTGTATATGTTAAGCCGCTGCCTGTATTGAGGTTCCTTCGCTTCCTCCTATGGCGGTTTCCTATATCTGGCTGCAAAATTTATTTTATCCATACATTTATCCCTTTATTGCTGCCGTATTCATTCGCTATCATTTTATTGGATTATCATGTCTGTGTTCTTTTTTTCCTTCACAATTTCAGTCTATCGTACAAGTCATTACAATTCTTTCTTTTTCTTTCTCCGTATATCTTTGTTTTCAGCCTCTCAAATCTTCTAGTAAATGTTCCCCCATGAATATTTAACTTAAAAAGACGGTTCTGATTAATATTCTATTATAGGGAGTCGGAGCTGTGTTTATTGTATAGATTTGATTGATGAAATTGTGTCTGCCAGCAGTCACCACTAGGGGGAGCAGAAGAGTCTCCATGTGAAAATAAGTGTGCACTGCGCTCCCTCTAGTGGTGGCTGCCGGCAGACAGATTGCTGCCTGTACCAGATTACTGCAGCATAATGCAGCATCAGAGTTTACATCGTTAATAAAAAAAATATATAGTTTTTTTTAGTATGTTGCCTGTTTTTACATTTGCAAATGGTATATGTAAATTGTAAATTAGCCAGCCCCTCTTTAAAGGGATTGTCCAGTCCAGGGTGCTGCATAAAAAACAAACTATGTTACTGGCTGGACCAGAACTACTATTCTGCTCCCAGTGCAGTGTCCCCCTCTGGTCTAATCATACAAGCAATGTTATGTGACCGCTGCAGACAATCATGAGCTGTCAATCTGCTGCAGTCTTCACAATCACGTCCGAGCGGAAGAACAGTGTTTATTCCTGTTCGGGAGCAAATTATATTATATATATATATAAATATATATATATATATATATATACATATACAGGGTGGATCATTTATATGGATACACTTGGGTGGGCCGACTTCAAAATGGCCGCCATGGTCACCACCCATCTTGAAAAGTTTTCTCCCTCCCATATACTAATGTGTCACAAATAGGAAGTTGATATCACCAACTCTATATATATATATATATATATATATATATATATATATATATATATATATATATCTTCATAGGTTGCTGTGGGTCCCTCTTCCATTACACAAGGGGCTGCGCATGATCGATCGCTTATCTGAAAATTCTACAAACCTGTGAAAATCATTGTGCATCGATATTTGCGTTTTTTTACGGTAGAGTTGAGGTTATTGCACCCTTTGGGCACCGCATTGAGTATTTGGACGATTCTGCCTTGAATTTTCCAACACACTGCAGAAGATTAAGGACTTTGACAAACGACATTATTAAATTATATGGCGGTATTATTTATGCAGGTGTTTTCCATGAAGGTATTTGCACTCGCTGCTGCTGCTGCAGCCGTATTGTGGATGCTTGCGCTACAAATGGCCGTCTGTAAAACTCGACTGCGCAGTTATATTGATTTTCAAGAGACCTGTAAGGTCATTATACATCAGGGAAAGGAAAGTATGAGTTATGTATTTTGACAAACGCTGGGACGCCTTTTACAGGTCTTTTATGACATCAGGCCTAATTAGGTTTAAAGCGTACTAGCTATGGAAATCTACACATTATAAAATTTATATATATATATGTGTGTGTTTGTGTGTGTGTTTTTTCATGTTCAGTTTCTTCTAAGACAATTCTTTTTAAGTCACCGTTTAAAGAGGACATGTCACTGGATCAAAAGTGACCAATTTTTGCTCTTATTTTGTTCCCTCTGCTCTCCTGAGTCTTCTGTTTTTTCTTTTTTTAAAATCCGCCATACGGTTCCAGAGATATGGGCTGATTTTCTATCATTACAGGGGTTTTTTTTATCAAGGGGGCGTGTCTTACAGGGAAGAATACAGAACAGCCTAAAGCCATGCCCACAAAGAATCCTATCAGCCACGCCCACCTAGTAAACCCCATAAAAATTAGTAAATTAGACGCACTAAATAAAAAGGCTTGTATCTCTGAAACCGTATGACGTATTTAAAAAAAGAAAAAAACTGAATCCTCAGGGGAGTCGTGAGAATAAAATAACAAAAAAAGAGCCTCTTTTCACCTGGTGAGAAGTCATCCTTAAAGGGTTTTTTTAAGGCTTTAAACGCTATGCACATTACACGGAGTTTGTAGCTTTTCGCCATTAAAACACACAGGTCTTCATAGAAGCTGAAGAAACATAGAATAACACTAGAGTGGATCTCTTTAGCATTTGATTAGCCCAGGCCTAGTTCAACCACACCCCTCCTCTGATAAGTAGCTCACTGGCAATATACAATGTACACAGAAAGCTGTGGTCTAGGTGGAATCAGCTTTTGAGCTCTGCTACATCTAAAAACTGTCACAACAGATGCATGCAGTAAACTAAGTGATATATCATTGAAATCAGGGTCCTACTCTACGTGCTTTCCGATGAGGTAGCAAAAACTTGGTGACAGATTCTCTTTAAAAGGTGAATATAAGTTATTTTGTTTTATATTCCCTTTTTCCAATTTTGTAGCATCTCAGAAAACCCCTTCAATGTGTCCTCTACTGAAGTACATGTCATCAATATACCTCCAAGTCTATGATCATATATGGTGTTGCATATCAATACCTCCGAGTCTTGATGTATAATAACCCTTTAGACACACTTACTATATGTTTCATGTTCAAGTTTTAAGGCTCCCATTCACATTAGATAAGTCTGTCAAATTATTTCTATTTCTATGGATCGGGAACAACTGAGCAGTTGAAATTCAAGCACCGAGCGGGAACAGTCGAGCAGTTGAAATTCAAACGCTGAGCGGGAACAGTCGAGCAGTTGAAATTCAAACGCAGAGCGGGAACAGTTGAGCAGTTGAAATTCAAACTCCGAGTGGGAACAGTAGAGCAGTTGAAGTTCAACCGCTGAGCGGGAACAGTAGAGCAGTTGAAGTTCAAACGCCAAGCAGGAGCAGTAGAAGTTCAAACGCAGAGCTGGAACAGTAGAGCAGTTGAAGTTCAAACGCCGAGCAGGAGCAGTAGAAGTTCAAACGCAGAGCTGGAACAGTAGAGCAGTTGAAGTTCAAACGCCGAGCAGGAACAGTCAAGTAGTTGAAATTCAAATGCGAAATGGGAACAGTCAAAATTTAAATGCTGAGCGGGAACAGTGGAGCAGTTGAAATTCAAATGCTGAGCGGGAACAGTTGAGCAGTTGAAATTCAAATGCCGAGTGGGAACAGTGGAGCAGTTGAAATTCAAATGCCGAGTGGGAGCAGTGGAGCAGTTGTAATAACCTTTTAGACACACTTAATATATGTTTCATGTTCAAGTTTTAAGGCTCCCATTCACATTAGATAAGTCTGTCAAATTATTTCTATTTCTATGGATCGGGAACAACTGAGCAGTTGAAATTCAAACGCTGAGAGAGAACAGTCAAAATTCAAACGCTGAGCGAGAACAGTTGAGCAGTTGAAATTCAAGCGCTGCGAGGGAACAGTGGAGCAGTTGAAATTAAAACGCCGAGCAGGAACAGTCAAGCAGTTGAAATTCAAACACTGAGCGGGAACAGTCGAGCAGTTGAAATTCAAGCGCTGCGAGGGAACAGTGGAGCAGTTGAAATTCAAACGCTGAGCGGGAACAGTCGAGCAGTTGAAATTCAAACGCTGAGCGGGAACAGTCGAGCAGTTGAAATTGAAACGCCGAGCGGGTACAGTCGAGCAGTTGAAATTCAAACGCTGAGCGGGAACAGTCGAGCAGTTGAAATTCAAACGCCGAGCGGGACCAGTCGAGCAGTTGAAATTCAAATGTTGAGCGGGAACAGTCGAGCAGTTGAAATTCAGACACCAAGCGGGAACAGTCAAGCAGTTGAAATTCAAATGTTGAGCGGGAACAGTCGAGCAGTTGAAATTCAGACACCAAGCGGGAACAGTCGAGCAGTTGAAATTCAAACGTTGAGCGGGAACAGTCGAGAAGTTGAAATTCAGATGCCAAGCGGGAACAGTCGAGAAGTTGAAATTCAAACGCCGGGAAAGGAACAGTCGAGCAGTTAAAATTTCTGGCAGCGGCTTTCTCCCGTCTGCCCACTGAAAACACATGAACTTTCTATCAAACTGAGTGTTAATGTGTATAGCGGAGCGTAACAGCTGTCCGCTATCGCATGTGTATGGCCATTTTTTGATTATTGCATTGACTACAGGAAGTCGCAAAACAGCTGTTGTCTGCTGATGTCACCTTGTTTGCGGTTATCTAATATTTCTATTCTATGAGCACAATGAAGTGTTTCTTTAAGAAAAAGGCAAATAAAAGCTCCCCCATTCCCATTTATATCCCAGATTTACACACAATTCAGTGTATTAAAGTCATCTGTTTTATCACCCACACAACATTCTTCATCTTGTTCTGCAAGTCACAGGGGAAGTCTGGAAAAGAGTTAACATTTATAAAATAATAAGGATCGTAACCATAATATCAGGAACATATGTGCCCCGAAAAGCAGGAAGTTCTGTGCCCGAGACCCTCAGTGCTGACAACCAGTGATCAACAAGAGAATATTACAGGACGGCGAAAAACCTCACAGACAACATCCCCTGGGTGGCGGATTCCTGATCTCTAATTCAGTATGTGGATGCTAAATGCTGAAGCTGCAATTTTAACTGAATGTATACACAGCAAAATGCTGAAACATTAGGACCCGTCACAAATGGAATGCAATAAATTAGCTAAAACTTCAAGGATCGCTGTGATTGGTGGAGATCCAGGTTCTCAGCGATCGGTGTGATCCTTGTAGTTGTATCCGATTTAGCAAATTCTAATGTTTCTGGATAATCAGGCCACTATGATCAGTGGGGGATCCGGAATATCGGCAATCACTGCGATCCATGAAGTTTTAACTCATTTATCAAATTTTATTGGTGACGAGTTCTGACATTTCTGTTCTTCCAGATCATCCCTGATCGGTGGGGATCTGGATTCTTGCCCATCAGTATGATTCTTTAAGTTTTTTTTTTTTTTTTACTAATTTATCAAATTCCAGTTGCGATGGGTCATGGTATTTCTCTACCGCTGGATCAGTATGATCGATCGGATCCTGATTTTCTACAATCACTGCGATCCGTGAAGTTCTAGCTAATTTATCAAATTCCATTTGTGACGGGTTCGGATATTTTTTAGATTGCCAGATCAATAAGATCGGTGGTGATCCGAATTGTCAGCGGTTGGGCTGATCCTTCACGTTTGGGCTAATCTATCTATCTCAGCCGCCGGGTGCCTGTTTAAACTAAGACCTTTCTGAATTAGTAGAGCCTAAAGATGAGGTTCTCTGGTGAATTTGGTGAATTTTTTTGACCCTTTTAACCCATGATGGCACCTTTTTGTAGACCTTAGTGTGGGCACAAAACCAAATATGGGCCGAGGACAACCGGTAAAGTTGTGTTTCCATCTCAGATTAATAAACTCAATCTTGCACCTTCGTTAACGTGCTGGCTACAGTCACTTCTACGGGAATGGAAGGTGTAGTAAAATATCCGAGCGTGCCTGAGCCGTGACGCCGGCATTTTCATGGGCGATCTGTGGTAGCACCGTTAGAAATGAAGAGACAATGTTCCCAGGACATTAAAAACCTCCCCAAAAAACAGGTTTCCTGGGCCTGGTGTGATGGCACTCGATAACGAGCCCGACTTCCAATCGCACATTCAGAGGTTAAGAAATGGGTTGTAAAAACAAAAAAAAAAGGCAAGGAGAGGCATGGCTGTAATAGGTCTTGTGTGGCCTCCTGGTATTGTTTGGAATCCAGGAATAATAAGTGATGTCTATTAGAACTGGAATGGCTACCATGTCACTTTGGGGGAAAAAAAACATCTAAGAAGGAAACTACGGAATTTTTAAGATCTTAGCGAGCACCATATAGTGATTCAAAAGGGTCTCCTAAAAGGTTCATCACAACTTGTCTGGTTGGTGTGACTCTCGATGATCAGATCATCAGAAAACTGTACAAAAATATGGCATAAAGTGTTAACATTTTAATGCAGCTCCTCAGCAGGAAAAAAGAAGTGTTACACAGTGCTTATTCATAATAATGTGTGTAATGCAGGACATGACAGGTCTTCCAAAGCGAGAAATATTCTTTGCGGCCCCCCCCCCAAAAAATGAGGCACCTCTATTAAATCAATCACCTTATACAGTAGGGAAGTGATTCGACATTAGCAGAGTTCTACCAATTGTTGGAAGTCAGATAAAATTAATTTTTATCCTTACTTAACTTTCCTGTCTCCCAGTGAAAGCGCGGCTGATATTCTGTATTATTTTACCAGTTCCTTTTTAGAAAAATAAGAAGGTTGGGTAATTCTTTCCACTTTATTGTTCACTAAAATAAACTTAATAGAACTTGCAGAAATCCTTATTATGTAAAATATTCTAAGTTCCTCTATATTGTTGAAAAAAAGAAACGAAGCTGAGACTCAAGATTAGGAAGCAATTTTTCAGAGCAGATTTAATTTCTGCAATTTTTTTTTCTATAAAAAAGACGTAATATGGCGTACACAAATTAAAGGGGCAATTCAATCTTTGCCGGCAGTAATCCCTTATTCTTTCTATTATGAAAGGTTGGACAGTTTTCTAATATATTTTCTGTATCCATTTCTCATGGTTTTCAAGATTTCTGTTGCGGAAATATGGGGCAAAGCCTTGGAAATGCCTGCTCAGCCAATCACTGGCCACAGTGATGCCCCACCTCAGCTCCTGATTGGATGAGCAGGTATTTTATGTCCAGTAGAGACCAGCGGGGACCAGATAAGTATTAAAACTGGTTCTTTAGGGATTAAGTGACTGCTTCTTTTGTTTTTGGTTTTTCTTTTTCATTTTTCAGCCCCTCCCTTCTGGTCAACTTTTTTTTCTTTTGATTTTGGTTTTTTTCCTATACTTTTTCCAAGAGCCATAACTTTTCAATTTTTTTCAACGAGAAACCAGTATGAGGGCTTGCTTTTCATTGGACGAGTTGTAGTTTTTAAAGACACTCTCCACTTTGCCGTATAATATACTGAAAAATGGGGAAAAAAAATCCATGTGGAGTAAAATGATGGGAAAAAAATTCCACCATTGTGTTTTTGTTTTTTTTGTTACGATGAGTATTTTGCGTGTTTCATTGGCTGGACTGTACTTTTTGTGCCAAGAAGACAGCAGTGGGGTAAGCCGATAGGAGCGCAAAATGGCACACCATATGCATAAGGTCAGAGATAAAAAGTGGCTTTTAGGGGTTAAATGGCACAATCTGAGATGGCTGGTAGAGGTACATGCCACCTGTGTAACACAGCTGGGGAACACAATTGTGTGGAGCAAGCTCAGCTCCTGAGCCTGCTTCATACCTCTGCATTTGACATGTGACGTACATCGGGAAGGGGTTAATTAGTTGGAGCTTTTTATTTAAAAAAAAGTTATTTTTTTCTTCTGGAATACCACTTTAAATCCTCTGCGCTTCTGCAGACCGTTGCCTGTATGTCATCCCCTTTTTGCTTGTTGTTCGGTTGTTAAGTAGCTATCAGAATAGTCATCTTCCTTTTAGAAATCTCTCATCTGTTTTGCAGCGACAGTCCGTTACCAGGCACAACATACAAATAGACCTGCGTGAACAGGCTCCTCTGTCGTGTGGGCGGCATCGGAACCCACACAACAATTCTGTAGCCTTTTTTTTTTTTTTTTTTTTATATACACCTCTGTATAGGCCTGTTCCTCCTAGAAATACTGAATACATTTACAACTGGGTGTTACCAACTGGGGGGCGTGTCCCTGCACAGTCTGAGACTCAGTTCTGATTGGATAATGTCAGACACACCTCCAACTGGTCACGCCTACTGTTAATTTATTCAGAGGAACGGCACAGCACAGAGCTAATAAAGAAAATGTTACGCTTTGGAAAATGCAATTATTTCCGGAAGCCGATATGTCCCGAGAGGTGGCAAATACCCTCTTAAAGAGGTTCTATGTCTTATTCAATATTTGCACAACTGATATAATAACATTGCCAGACCATCTTATCTGTGACCTCCTCATTGTTCCTCTGTTATTCCTCCTTTAAAATGGAATCATAGAATCGTAGAGTTGGAAGGGACCTCCTGGGCCATCAGGTTCAACCCCCTGCTCCAAGCAGGATTCGCCAAACAAGTGGTACCATTCCCCTTTAAGATATGGTATGTCTCTACACAATGTGTCTCAACACCGATTAGACAGTATCAAAGTGTATACACACACGTTTCCTTTTTGACGAGGGGAATGGAAACCCCAATCACCAGTTTATTTCCAGGACGACTAACCGAAAAACATCTGAATACAAAGTTGGAAACTATTATATTGCAGGAGGAAAAGCAGGTATTTTTGTTCACAGACTGTCAGTAATTATGATCTATACCAGATATGGACGATGGCCATGAGTGATAATTCCTATAAATATAACAGGTGACGGCTGAAGCCAGTGATTGGCTGATGTGGTTAAATGTGGCATTGCTCTCAGACTGTTAACAGGGACCAGCGAGTGGAGACTTTGTTGATGCAGTTTAACTACCTTGTGTTTTGTTGATGTGCTCAGTCATGTGACCTGAAACTGTCTTCTACAACCTCACCTTTTGTAGAAGATTTTGTCCGTTCCTCACCCAGTTTTAAACCTCTTACGCTGCTTTTTCTGTTTCAGTTAATACATATGAAAATGATGATCATCATCACCTGTGTTGTAGAACTAGTTACCTAGACAATCTGACTATAAACCTACAAAATCCCTGACATGAAACTCTATTTAGAGTTTCCTCTATTTTGTGAGGATTTCCATCTTTTTGTTTGCGCTATTCCAGACAGCATCATCAGGAGCCAAAAATAAAAAATCATCTCTGTGGGAAACGAGTCTTAGGCAGGGGTTCACTTTAGCGTTCTACTTTGTATCTATGCTCTGTCAGAGGTTCATCGAGTTTAATTGGGCAAATGGAAACCAAAGTTTGCAATGTTGGGCTCTGCTTGGCCTCGGTTCTGGCTTTGCACCGAACGTCTTTTTGGCCGGACATAATAGCTTAGTCTGGTTACAGGCTAATGTGAACGTAAACTTAAAGGGGTTGTCCAGTGAAAACAAGTTATCACCCATCCACATAGTACAGGTGATAATCTGTTGATCGGTGGGGGTCTGACCGCTGGGATCTGCACAGATCGGGAAAATGGGGCACTTTCAGTCCAACTACAATGGAGGGCAGTGCACATGCTAGACCACCGATCCATTAATTTCCTGTTGTGCTCCAGTTTTTGCAGCAACTCCATAGAGAATGATTGGAGCATCGGTCGGGCATCCGTTTTGTAATGGAGATAAAACGTTCCCCATTCTGCCGATTGGTGGGTGTCCCAGCTGTCAGACCCCCACCGATCCCTAAGTCATCACCTATCCCAGACGACCCCTTTAGTTGTATAGACTCGATGCCCCATTTTCTCTGTAAATAGGATTATGAAATAATCCGTTGAAGCAAATTCTGAAAATTGACGTCAGACTCGAGTTCACATTTCTAAACATCTGATCTTTGTGTAAATGACAATGGCGTTAATTGGCTGCATAGGCGGCATTGTGATTTTTTTTTAACCCTATGTGGATTTGCAAGGCCTGGACTTGTTTCATGTTTCTTTCTTTGCGAGGTCTGGTGGGGATAGGTCTCATGTCTCGTAGAACAAATTTAACCAGCTGCACTGTATGATGGGAAATATTTAAAGGTGTAGTGGATTCGTTGCTGTTTTGATACAGTAAAACACTCAATGATAAGTGTAGATTGGAGATTTATGGCCCCCATGTAAATTGTATACCCATTGTTGGACTAATAAAAAAAATATTAAACTAAAAAAATAATAAAAAATAATAAAAAAAAAAATTAAAGGGGTTCTCAACTTTGGGCAATTTCTTCTTTTTAGAAGGGTCTCAATGACCTGGGCCAATGAAGCCGGACTGCTTGTTCTGTTCATGTTACTCTTTTACCGTGTTTCCCCGAAAGTAAGACCCTGTCTTACATTAATTTTACCCCAAAAAGTCCCACCCTGTCTTACTTTCGGGGGAGGTCTTACATTAGCCGAAAAAAAATGACAATTTCTTTTTAACCAATAAATTAACATTTATTAACATGCTGTTATACCCCATAACAGTGCCGTATCCCACTGCACACAGCCCCACACCCCATAACAGTGCCGTATCCCACTGCACACAGCCCCACACTCCATAACAGTGCCGTATCCCACTGCACACAGCCCCACACTCCATAACAGTGCCGTATCCCACTGCACACAGCCCCACACCCCATAACAGTGCCGTATCCCACTGCACACAGCCCCACACCCCATAACAGTGCCGTATCCCACTGCACACAGCCCCACACCCCATAACAGTGCCGTATCCCACTGCACACAGCCCCACACCCCATAACAGTGCCGTATCCCACTGCACACAGCCCCACACCCCATAACAGTGCCGTATCCCACTGCACACAGCCCCACACCCCATAACAGTGCCGTATCCCACTGCACACAGCCCCATACCCTATACAGTACATGTTTCCCTACTTGGTTTTTAAATGCTGGACGTTTTCCTCTGCGGTGCGGCTGTGGGTGCGGAAGGCCTGTGCTGCAGGGAACGCTGTGCCAATCAGCAGGGAAACAGCGGTGACGTGGGGCTGGGGCGGCCAATTACAGCCCGAGCTGCTGGACCAATCAGTGCTCGAGCCGGGGGCCGGCGGTGACGTGGGGAACAGTGGCGGCCAATGAGCTGTTGAGCTGGGCGGATTGCGGGGTTAACACGGCGAGTTAACCCCATGAGCGCTGGACCCGCCCAGCTGCACCTGAGGACACCTCTGGAGCCTGGGGACCCAATGGGGGACAGCGGCGGCCCAAAGGTAAGGGCCTTACATTTCACAGCGGCCCCCAACCCTGCCTTACATTCGGGGGAGGCCTTACATTGAAGGACCCCCCCGTAACCCCCACCCTGTCTTACTTTCGGGGGGGTCCTACTTTCGGGGAAACACGGTATGTTGTCACATAGCTCAAAAGTTTGGCAATTTTCTTTTTATAGTTGCCATTTTTAAAGGGAACCTGTCAACTCGTGTTTACATATGGGAATAGGGGTATAGGCTGCATAGGCGCCTGTCTCCCATTAAAAATGATACCTTTTTTTGTAGCTATCCGATGTGCCAGTCATGAGTATGTTAGCAGAAAAGTGATTATGCAAATTAGGCAGGAAGTGCAGTGGGGAGTGTCCGAGTAGTCCCGATGCACTTCCAGCCTGATTTGCATATGGCTTCTAAATTAGATTTCTCATGACGGGCACATCAGATCACTACAGAAACTGTATAATTTTTATTTGGAGGGGCACGGGATTTATAAAGGGGCTTAGTTGTTTAAAAAAGGAGTACGGTTTATGTCCCCAAATTTTTAGCTCTCTCATCTCCATGACCATAATTTCTAAACAGTAAAACGTGCGGCAAATATCAGATACAATAAAAATGTTTGTGGATCTAAATTGTCAGGCCTCTGTGGATTTCTGTCAGGGAACAACTGCTTGATTCCGGCATCTGAGGGGTCATGATGACATTTTCTTTGGTGGTGGGAGATGGTTCCCATTGTGTTCCTACAGAAAATCTCTCTATGGGGACTGAAGTTTTCACTGGAGCTGACATCCATAAGTCCAGTCCAAAGTAAAGGACTACATTCAGTGACATCTGTGCGACCAGTCCTAAGTAAAGGACTACATTCATTTACATCTGTATGTCAAGTCCAAAGTAAAGGACTATGTTCGGTGACATCTGTATGACCAGTCCAAAGTAAAGGACTACATTCATTTACATCTGTATGTCAAGTCCAAAGTAAAGGATTATGTTCGGTGACATCTGTATGACCAGTCCAAAGTAAAGGACTACATTCATTTACATCTGTATGTCAAGCCCAAAGTAAAGGACTGTGTTCAGTGACATCCATATGCCAAGTCCAAAGTCTAGGTCTACGTTCAGTGACAAAATTATGCCTTGTCCATGTGCCCAGTCCAAATTGAAGGACTGTGGTCAGTGACGTCCGAATGCCCACATCTCATTTAAAGATGTCCACTTTTTGCTATCATTTTATTCCCACTGCTCCACTGAATACTGAGGTTTTTTTCTTTTTTAAATTCCACTTTTCTGTTTCCTGAGATATTTGCCTTTTTATTTAGGGCTACATTTTTCTGCTATTTTCAAGGGGGCGTGGCTCACAGGGCAGTAATGCTAAAGACACACCCCAGAGGATCCTGAGAGACTCTAAAAAATCAGCACTAAATAAAAAGACCCGTATCTCTGGAGCCATATGGCTGATTAAAAAAAAAGCTAAATGTGTAATATTCAGGGGAACAACAGGAATAAATTAGGAACAAAAACTAGTCACTTATGAACTCGTATCTATTTGTATTTTTATTTTTTAACCACTGTTTCATAATTACCGTAGTAAACTTAGTTGTCAAGTCTGCCATGTCTGTTTGTCTCAAGAACTCCTGGAGCGATGTGCATGCGCATGTTTTGTCTGTCCTGCATGTTCGCTAGAGCTGTGTGCAGACTCACCTCATGTCTGAGCTGCAGGATCCCTGCGTTTCTGCTCTGCCTTCTGTGATCTTCTCGTCATGTCTGGAGTCCTTGATCATGTGACGTTTCCTAAGATCCTGCACTGTCTGGTTCTGCTATCATCTCGTCATGTCTAGAATCCCGGAAGTTCTCCCCTGGTCCTGACCTGGAGGAGGAGGTGCTATGCCCTATATCAGGCCGCCTCTTCCTATGCTCAGGGCCTGATTATTGTGTTGCTTCCCTGCAAGGCTCTGGGTCTGTGGGGTTGCTCCCTCTATTCTGTGCCCTTGCACTTTGCTCTGTAGTGCGTCTCTGCACACGCTCCGTGCTCGTATTCCGCCTCTTGTCTTGTGCCATGTCTTGTGTTGTCTCTCGTGCCATGTTTGTCTTTGCCTTGTAGTCCTTCTGCTGTTCTTTGTCTTAGTCTGTTTTGCTATGTCTCGCCTTAGCTATGCTTTGACTTGTAGTCCTTCCTGTGTTCTCTGCCTCGCCTGTTTTGCTATGTCTTGCTTAGCTATGCTTTGACTTGTAGTCCTTCCTTTGTTCTCTGCCTCGCCTGTTTTGCCATGTCTTGCTTTTGCTATGCTTTGACTTGTAGTCCTCCCTGTGTTCTCTGCCTTGCCATTCCTTGCTTTGTGTTCCTCCCTATGGTCTCAGTCTTTGCTTGCTCTGCCTCGCTCTCTCCTATGGTGCTCTGTAGTGCTCCCTGGCACACGCACCATTTCTCCTCTCCGTAGTGCTCGTTTCTTTGTCTAGTCCCAAGGTCTTCCCTTGGCCCGGCTCTGGGCTTCTGCCTACGCTCCGCTGCTAGACTCTGTCCTCTCTCTGACCTGGCTCTGTTTCTGCCTGTATTCCTTGCCTTGTTCCCTGCCTTGTCCTTGCATTGAACCCCGGCGTGGGTTCCCCTTGGCCGTCTCCTGTGCCGTGGTAAGTGCCACGTGTTTGTGTACAGCCGTGTGTACTGGCCAGTGTGGCGTGCCCCCTGCGCGGCTCCTAGCATGCAGCCCTTCCTTGTGCCCTGGCGTGGCTCCTAGCACGCACCCTGCCTTGAACCCTGGCGTGGCTCCTAGCACGCACCCTGCCTTGAACCCTGGCGTGGCTCCTAGCACGCACCCTGCCCTGAACCTGGCGTGGCTCCTAGCACGAAGGTTCCTTTGCCCCCTCCTGTGCCTTAGTCGTGCCTCGTGCTGGCGTTACAGCCGTGTGCATTGGCCAGTGAGGTGTGCGTCCCTGCGTAGCTCCTAGCACGCAGCCCTGCTCTGAACCCTGGCGTGTCTCTACACGCACTCTGTCTTGTGCCTTGGCGTGTCTCTACACGCACTCTGTCTTGTGCCTTGGCGTGTCTCTACACGCACTCTGTCTTGTACCTTGGCGTGTCTCTACACGCACCCTGTCTTGTACCTTGGCGTGTCTCTACACGCACCCTGTCTTGTACCTTGGCGTGTCTCTACACGCACCCTGTCTTGTACCTTGGCGTGTCTCTACACGCACCCTGTCTTGTATCTTGGCGTGTCTCTACACGCACCCTGTCTTGTGCCTTGGCGTGTCTCTACACGCACTCTGTCTTGTGCCTTGGCGTGTCTCTACACGCACTCTGTCTTATACCTTGTACCTTGGCGTGTCTCTACACGCACTGTCTTATTCTATGCTTTGGCGTGGCTACACACGCACCCTGTCTCGTTTGCGAACCCTGGCGTGTCCCCTACACACGCACCTCGCTTTGAACCCTGGCGTGTCCCCTACACACGCACCTAGTCTTGAACCCTGGTGTGTCCCCTACACACGCACCTAGCCTTGGACCCTGGTGTGTCCCCTACACACGCACCTAGCCTTGGACCCTGGCGTGTCCCCTACACACGCACCTAGCCTTGGACCTTGGCGTGTTCCCTAAACACGCACCCTGCTTGGATATCTGTCGTGCCTCCTTGCCTGAACCCTGGTTTGCCTGCCGGATGCCCGGAACCTGCCGACCGTTGCCAGAGGTCCGGAACCAGATGACTACGGCCTGATGTCCGGAGCTGACGTCCGCAGCCTGATCCCTGGACCCTGTCGGTTTGCCAGCAGTCCGGAGTCCGATGCCATCATGCCATTACCTGTGCCTAGGCGTGCCATCTGGCACGTACCATGTTATGGACCTTGGCGTGCCCACGCGCGCACCTTGCACGTTTTGCTTGTTTTCTCTGTATGTGATCTTGTGTTATTCTAATGAAGATACCTTACACCTACGTCTAGTCTCGTCTTGCTTCCTGCTCGTCCTTGTCGTCAGACACTCGTCTAGTGTCCCCTGAGCCGGCCGTCTGGTCCCAGCAGTCGTGGTGGCTCACCCCCTTGGTCTTGCCCCTGACACTCCCTGTATAGGGGGTGGATTCTCACAAGGTCAGCTCGCCCTCGGTGGGTGGGTGCCACGACCCAGAGGGTCCACTCAAAAAATGGGCTCAGCAGGAGCTGAGTCCGTCACAGTTAATCAGGCCATGGACTCCGCTGGTACCTCGGCTACCCGTCTGATGACCCGTCTGTTATAGAATCTGATCTGCTCTGTCTCCTGGACTCTCCTGAATATGGCGGTACCCCGGCCACTCTTCTGATGTAAATCAGACCTGGCCCTTGACCTCTGGACTCATTTGGAAATGATGGCAGCCAGAGTAAGAAGACTTGCTTGTCTAACCGCAGTCCTCCCCACTGGATCTTCATGTCTCGTTAGCGGCTCCTGTGTCTTGACCGATGCAGGTGTCCATTTCAGATGTCGGATCAACATTGTTGGAGTGGTTTGTACTAAACTCTGGTTTCTGCCGAAGAAAATTTTTTTTTTTTCTTCTTTCCAGCCCCGGTGAGAGGGGGCTTAAAGAGGGGGGTACTGTCACGTCTGCCATGTCTATTTGTCTCAAGAACTCCTGGAGCGATGTGCATGCGCATGTTTTGTCTGTCCTGCATGTTCGCTAGAGCTGTGTGCAGACTCACCTCATGTCTGAGCTGCAGGATCCCTGCGTTTCTGCTCTGCCTTCTGTGATCTTCTCGTCATGTCTGGAGTCCTTGATCATGTGACGTTTCCTAAGATCCTGCACTGTCTGGTTCTGCTATCATCTCGTCATGTCTAGAATCCCGGAAGTTCTCCCCTGGTCCTGACCTGGAGGAGGAGGTGCTATGCCCTATATCAGGCCGCCTCTTCCTATGCTCAGGGCCTGATTATTGTGTTGCTTCCCTGCAAGGCTCTGGGTCTGTGGGGTTGCTCCCTCTATTCTGTGCCCTTGCACTTTGCTCTGTAGTGCGTCTCTGCACACGCTCCGTGCTCGTATTCCGCCTCTTGTCTTGTGCCATGTCTTGTGTTGTCTCTCGTGCCATGTTTGTCTTTGCCTTGTAGTCCTTCTGCTGTTCTTTGTCTTAGTCTGTTTTGCTATGTCTCGCCTTAGCTATGCTTTGACTTGTAGTCCTTCCTTTGTTCTCTGCCTCGCCTGTTTTGCCATGTCTTGCTTTTGCTATGCTTTGACTTGTAGTCCTCCCTGTGTTCTCTGCCTTGCTATTCCTTGCTTTGTGTTCCTCCCTATGGTCTCAGTCTTTGCTTGCTCTGCCTCGCTCTCTCCTATGGTGCTCTGTAGTGCTCCCTGGCACACGCACCATTTCTCCTCTCCGTAGTGCTCGTTTCTTTGTCTAGTCCCAAGGTCTTCCCTTGGCCCGGCTCTGGGCTTCTGCCTACGCTCCGCTGCTAGACTCTGTCCTCTCTCTGACCTGGCTCTGTTTCTGCCTGTATTCCTTGCCTTGTTCCCTGCCTTGTCCTTGCATTGAACCCCGGCGTGGGTTCCCCTTGGCCGTCTCCTGTGCCGTGGTAAGTGCCACGTGTTTGTGTACAGCCGTGTGTACTGGCCAGTGTGGCGTGCCCCCTGCGCGGCTCCTAGCATGCAGCCCTTCCTTGTGCCCTGGCGTGGCTCCTAGCACGCACCCTGCCTTGAACCCTGGCGTGGCTCCTAGCACGCACCCTGCCTTGAACCCTGGCGTGGCTCCTAGCACGCACCCTGCCCTGAACCTGGCGTGGCTCCTAGCACGAAGGTTCCTTTGCCCCCTCCTGTGCCTTAGTCGTGCCTCGTGCTGGCGTTACAGCCGTGTGCATTGGCCAGTGAGGTGTGCGTCCCTGCGTAGCTCCTAGCACGCAGCCCTGCTCTGAACCCTGGCGTGTCTCTACACGCACTCTGTCTTGTGCCTTGGCGTGTCTCTACACGCACTCTGTCTTGTGCCTTGGCGTGTCTCTACACGCACTCTGTCTTGTACCTTGGCGTGTCTCTACACGCACCCTGTCTTGTACCTTGGCGTGTCTCTACACGCACCCTGTCTTGTACCTTGGCGTGTCTCTACACGCACCCTGTCTTGTACCTTGGCGTGTCTCTACACGCACCCTGTCTTGTACCTTGGCGTGTCTCTACACGCACCCTGTCTTGTGCCTTGGCGTGTCTCTACACGCACTCTGTCTTGTGCCTTGGCGTGTCTCTACACGCACTCTGTCTTATACCTTGTACCTTGGCGTGTCTCTACACGCACTGTCTTATTCTATGCTTTGGCGTGGCTACACACGCACCCTGTCTCGTTTGCGAACCCTGGCGTGTCCCCTACACACGCACCTCGCTTTGAACCCTGGCGTGTCCCCTACACACGCACCTAGTCTTGAACCCTGGTGTGTCCCCTACACACGCACCTAGCCTTGGACCCTGGTGTGTCCCCTACACACGCACCTAGCCTTGGACCCTGGCGTGTCCCCTACACACGCACCTAGCCTTGGACCTTGGCGTGTTCCCTAAACACGCACCCTGCTTGGATATCTGTCGTGCCTCCTTGCCTGAACCCTGGTTTGCCTGCCGGATGCCCGGAACCTGCCGACCGTTGCCAGAGGTCCGGAACCAGATGACTACGGCCTGATGTCCGGAGCTGACGTCCGCAGCCTGATCCCTGGACCCTGTCGGTTTGCCAGCAGTCCGGAGTCCGATGCCATCATGCCATTACCTGTGCCTAGGCGTGCCATCTGGCACGTACCATGTTATGGACCTTGGCGTGCCCACGCGCGCACCTTGCACGTTTTGCTTGTTTTCTCTGTATGTGATCTTGTGTTATTCTAATGAAGATACCTTACACCTACGTCTAGTCTCGTCTTGCTTCCTGCTCGTCCTTGTCGTCAGACACTCGTCTAGTGTCCCCTGAGCCGGCCGTCTGGTCCCAGCAGTCGTGGTGGCTCACCCCCTTGGTCTTGCCCCTGACACTCCCTGTATAGGGGGTGGATTCTCACAAGGTCAGCTCGCCCTCGGTGGGTGGGTGCCACGACCCAGAGGGTCCACTCAAAAAATGGGCTCAGCAGGAGCTGAGTCCGTCACATTAGTCATTAGTTTCCTATAAATACATCTTTCTTGTCCTTAGTTTGTATTAGTTCTCGTCAGTCATGGAGGGGCTTTCAGTCATATTTCCCCTTCGAGTGACTTTTAGCTTCTGCTTGGCGTGTCTTGGTATTTCATGTTGACGTCCACGGCGTCGCACAGATCTGGAGGAGTTCTCGGTTTGGTATGACGGAAGCAGGAAGCCGTATGAAAAGCTCGTGATTTCTGGTGGCTTTAAACACCCGACGTATATCACATACAGTAATGTAACACCAATGGAGAATGAAGGAAGTAAAATCTGCCGCAGACACCTAGTATTGAATTCCGTAACTTTCTCATGTATGTTGCTGGTTCTTAAAGGGGTTGTCCAAATATTAATAAAAAAAATAAAACTAGCAGCAGGAGATGAAACAACATTTGAAATACCACGCCACTCCGGTGCCTTTGTGCCGGTTGGTCCTTGATTGCTTTCCAGGAACCATATCGTGTGGTACTGGCATGTGACTGCTGCAGTCTTTATCATTGTTACCTGCCCTACTTTTGACATTACCAATGGGATAAGAGAACACTTGATGCTACTCGAAAGAAGAGCCACCCGGTAGTATACAGAGTATACCCAGCAGGGACCCTCAGCGACCAGGTGTTATCTGTTAGGCCAGCCATACACATTATATGGCCGCCGGGCGAATGCTCGTGTTGTGCCGTTGGCTGACCCAAGGAGAATAGTGCAATCGGCAGTCCGAAACTGGCTATGTACAATCAATATTTCTCTCGACCATCGTTTGGCCGGCACCCCCATACACCTTAGCCCATGGGCCAAACTCGTCGATATCAAATGTTCGCCCGATATTAGTCTGTTGTTACTAGGGGGCCTTTAAGTTACCAAGCTGTAACTGTTCTGTTTCCCTGCAGCGCCCCGAAAGGGGAAATGGAGTATTTCACTATGCCCATGCTGTCTGTATTGTAAAGGATACGTCCTCCAGATAAATAAAAGGCATTGTTTGTCATCAACCTACAATTTGGTCAAGAGATGAGGATCCTTAACAGAAGGCTCTATTAACCCAGAATTTCCCAGTAGAGTATGTGAAAAATGACGGACTGCAGTGATATTTACTTTTGCATTTGTGTCTAAAAGTTTATGCAGAAATATCATCAATATCAGGTTGATGGGGTTCGACATCGGCACCCCCCACTAATATGCGGTTTGCAGCTCCGACAGCGGTTCAATACAGACAGAACCAGAACAGTACTGCTTTGTACTATGCAGCTCAGCTCCCATTCACTTCCATAGTAGCTGAGCTGCAGTACTCCAGAATGGCCACTGTTATGATTGGGTTACCGAGGAGGAAAGCAAGACCAAGCTAAGCCACAGAAAACCAGAGAGGTTGGTAACTAAGCGGATTGCAGACCCCTGATCCTATCCACACAACTAGCAGTAGCCGTGGAGCGTACCTACGATGATTCTAGACACCTCGACACAGCCGGAGAACTAAATAAGCCTAAAGCAAGAAAGGGGAAATCTAAACTGCCCCAGAGCAGAACCCAAAGGAATAGATAGCCCCCAAACATATACTGTCGGTGAGACAAGATGAAAACACAAACGCAGGTAGGAAAATAGACTGAGCAAACGATGGGGCCCAAACTAACTAGGCAGGACAGGAAAGGAAAGACACTGTCTGCAATCACGCAAAAAACCCTGCAAAAAATGCCCAACACGTCTGATAGAAAAAACACTGAAGTCACTAGACTTCGCCCACTATATCAGCACGCTGGTATATTCTGAAAACAGCAAAGAGAGGCCAATCTAATAAGGGACAAAAACAAACTGGCACAAACAGTAACATAAGGATGGAAATTCAGCACAGCCCCAGCAGGGGCTGGCTGACCACACAAAACTGAAATAGACAAAACCAAATCAAATGTGAACAATAGCAAAAGAACACTTAGCTTGAGCATGCAGGGACTGAGCTGGAAACTAAGACCTCAGGAGGCAGGAAAAAATCACCAGCAGGGATAGAGGGAGTCGGCTGTCTTAAATCCAATCAGAAACTCCAGATGTCCAATCGTCCTCCTCATTATCAGGTGGCAGACCTCTGTTAATTAGATCAGCTCCATTACCTCCTGTAACCACAAGAGGGAGCCCGGAAAGAGAAATCGCGACCCCTCTGTCAATATAACCAGCTCCACTACCTTCACTAGCAACCAGAGGTAGGTGTTGTGAGTTCATTTTCCCCTTCACTACTGAGGCCCGAGGAACTCCCTCTTCTGGTGAAGAAAGGTAGTGAGCCTGATTGTCAAACACCTGGGGCTGATGATGATGATTGGCTGAGTGGAGTTAATGACTGGATATAAGGCTGCCGACGCCCTTCTGGCCTGCGGGTGATTTCTCTGTGGACTTCTAGGAAACCAGTCTGATTCCTGCTCATCTAAAGCTAAGATTTCTGCTTTGCCTTTTTGCATTGGTGTTTTGTTTTCCTTGCTTTTCTGGATTCTGCCATTCCCTGCTGGGGTGTGCTGAATCTCCTTTTGCCTGTTGCTCTGTCTTCAGAATATTCCTGAGTACTGACATAGTTTTTTTGAAGCCTAGCGTCTTCAGGGCCTTTTTTACTGTCAGTTTGTTGGCTCTTATTTTCATAGGGTTTTTCACGGATTGCAGACAGCAGCCTTCCTGTCCTTTCCTATCTAAGCTAGCGTGGGCCCCATCTTTGCTCAGTCTATCTTTCTGTCTGTGTTTTGTTCATTCTTCTTGCTTCACCGTCATTATATGTGGGGGGCTGCCTTTTACTTTGGGGTCTGCTCTGGGGCAGTTTAGATTTCCCTTTCTGTCTTTAGGCTATGTAGTCCTCCGGCTATGATCGAGGGGCCTAGGGCATCGTAGGAGCCCCCCACGGCTACTGCTAGCTGTGTTGATAGGTTCAGGGGTCTGCAATCCGATAGCTGCCAACTTCTCTGGTTTTCTGGACTTAGCTAGCATTTCTATTTTTGTCTCCTACGGTGACTCAATCATAACAGAATCACCCGCCGTACCGCAGATTCTAGGGTACTCAATAGCAGGAAAGAATTGTAAAAAAAAAAAAAAGTGTATATTTTTTCCTCTATATCTCTGAGGCCGTAGGGGGAATTTTTTTTTTCTCTCAGTGGAGATAAAGCAATTGTCTGATCGTGTGGAGCAGCTCGCTGCGGAAGTGCGGGGAATTTCCGCCTACCTTGCTCATTCACATGCTGCTGAACCAAAGATTCCTACACCTGATGTATTTTTTGGGGATCGGTCTAAATTTTTGAATTTCAAAAATAATTGTAAATTATTTTTTGCCTTGAAGCCTAACTCGTCAGGGAGCTCCGCGCAGCAGGTTAAAATTGTCATCTCTTTGCTGCGTGGCGATCCCCAGGATTGGGCGTTTTCTTTGAAACCAGATGATCCTATTCTGACTAATGTGAACGCATTTTTTCAGGCCTTGGGGTTGTATGACGAACCTAATGCCCTTGATCAGGCTGAAAAGACCCTGTTGGCATTGAACCAGGGTCGAGATTCTGCAGAGTTGTACTGTCAAAAGTTCCGAAAGTGGGCGGTCCTTACTACCTGGAATGATAATGCCTTGGCTGCTCTCTTTCAGAAGGGGTTGTCAGAAGCCGTAAAAGATACTATGGTGGGATTTCCTGTTCCCTCTGGTCTTGACGATTCTATGTCTTTAGCCATTCAGGTTGATCGGCGTTTACGCGAACGCAGAGCTGCACGAGAGGTGTTGCCACCTGTTGAACAGATGTCTGAACCTATGCAATGTGATAGAGTTTTTTCCAGAGAGCAGCGTCAGGAGTTCAGAAGGCGTAATAAGTTGTGTTTTTTCTGTGGAGATGCCTCGCATATTATTTCTGTCTGTCCTAAACGCGAGAAACGCTTTGCACACACGTTTTCTGTTGGTGGTGTTCAACCTAAGTTTCTTCTGGCTATTACTCTGATCTGCTCCCTGTCCACATTTTCCGCCAAGGCTTTTGTGGATTCGGGAGCAGCTCTAAACTTAATGGACTTAGATTTTGCTAAACGTTGTGGATTTCCGATGACACCTCTGCAGACGCCTATCCTTTGGCTAAAAATAAACCTCAGTTTTGGACCCAGGTGGTAATGCGGGTCGCCCCAGACCATCAAGAAAATTGCAGGTTTTTGGTGTTACATAATCTGCATGATACTATTGTTCTGGGGTTTCCCTGGTTACAAATTCATAATCCAGTTTTGGATTGGAAATCTGTGTCTGTGGTGAGTTGGGGTTGTCGGTGTGCCTTTAGTGAGGCTCTGGTGTTTTCCACCTCTCCTCAGTCGCATGATGTTCCTGATTATTTGGCAGACTTTTATGATGTATTTAGTGAGAATGAGTCTGCGTCTCTGCCTCCTCATAGGAGTTATGACTGTGCTATTGAACTGAGCCCGGGGTGTAAATTTCCCAAGGGTCGGCTCTTCAATTTATCTGTACCCGAGCACGAGGCTATGCGATCCTATATTAAGGAGGCGTTGGAGAAGGGTCATATTAGACCATCCTCGTCACCCTTAGGTGCCGTTTTTTTTTTTTTTGTAGCCAAAAAGGATGGATCATTAAGACCTTGTATTGATTATCGTGCTCTCAACAAAATTACTGTTAAATATCAGTATCCGTTACCCCTGATTTCTGATCTATTCTCCAGAGTTAAAGGTGCTTGCTGGTTTACCAAGCTTGACCTCAGGGGGGCGTATAATCTTATTCGCATTAAACATGGGGATGAATGGAAGACGGCGTTTAATACTCCGGAGGGACATTTTGAGTACCTGGTGATGCCTTTTGGGCTCACTAATGCCCCTTCTGTCTTCCAGTGCTTCATGAACGATATTTTCCGAGATTTTGTCGATAAATTTTTGATTATCTATCTGGATGATATTTTGATCTTCTCCAAGGATTGGGATTCTCATGTGGAACATATTCGGACTGTGTTCCGGATCTTGAGGGAGAATTCCCTGTATGTCAAAGGATCTAAATGCCTTTTTGGAGTACAGAGGATTTCTTTTTTGGGATTTATTTTGTCCCCGTCAACTATTGAAATGGACCCGGCCAAGGTACAGGCCATTTACGATTGGGTTCAGCCCACTTCTTTGAAGGCCCTCCAGAAGTTTTTGGGTTTTGCTAATTTTTATCGGAAATTTATAGCAAAATTTTCTAGTATTGCCAAGCCATTGACTGATTTGACTAAGAAGGGTGCTGATGTGTTAAATTGGTCTCCGGAGGCTGTTTCTTCCTTTCAGGAGCTGAAGCGAAGATTCACCTCCGCCCCGGTTTTGCGGCAACCTGATGTCTCACTTCCGTTCCAGGTAGAGGTGGATGCTTCTGAGATTGGTGCAGGAGCTGTTTTGTCCCAAAAGGACCCTGTAACATCTAAAATGAATCCCTGTGCTTTCTTTTCCCGAAAGTTCTCTCCATCTGAACTTAACTATGATGTGGGGAATCGGGAACTGTTAGCCATGAAATGGGCATTTGAGGAGTGGAGACATTGGTTGGAGGGAGCTAAGCATCAAGTCGTGGTCCTCACTGACCACAAGAATTTGATTTACCTAGAGTCGGCTAAGCGCTTGAACCCTAGACAGGCTAGGTGGGCCTTGTTTTTTTACACGTTTTGATTTTGTGGTTTCTTTTCTTCCTGGAACTAAGAATGTCAAGGCTGACGCCCTCTCTAGGAGCTTCTTTGCTGATTCTCCTGTGGTGACCAAGCCTGCTACCATCTTAGGCGAAGGGGTAGTTCTTTCTGCCATCTCGCCCGATTTGAAACGTGCTCTGGAAGAGTTCCAGGAGGACAAACCTGAGCGTTGTCCCAGTGGAAAGTTGTATGTTCCTGACCAGTGGAAGAAGAGAGTGATGTCTGAAGTTCATTGCTCTGCTTTGGCTGGTCATCCAGGTATTTTTGGTACTAGAGATCTGGTGAGTCGGTCTTTTTGGTGGCCTCCTTGTCTTGTGATGTCAGGAATTTTGTGCAGTCCTGTGGGACGTGCTCCCGGTCTAAATCGTGTTCTCGCTCTAGTGGGTTGTTGATGCCTTTGCCTGTCCCCAAGAGGCCATGGACCCATATTTCAATGGATTTCATCTCTGATATGCCTGTCTCTCAAAGGATGACTGTTATTTGGGTGATTTGTGATAGGTTCTCTAAGATGGTTCATCTTGTACCACTCCTTAAGTTGCCGTCTTCCTCTGAATTGGTGCCCCTGTTTTTACAACAGGTGGTTCGCTTGCACGGGATTCCTGAGAACATTGTATCTGACAGAGGAGTCCAGTTTGTGTCTAGATTTTGGAGAACTTTCTGTTCCAAGCTGGGAATTCAGTTGTCCTTCTCCTCTGCTTTTCACCCTCAGACCAATGGGCAGACAGAGAGAACAAACCAGACCTTGGAGTCGTATTTGAGATGTTTTATTTCTGCTGATCAGGATGATTGGGTTTCATTTTTGCCCTTGGCCGAATTTGCTTTAAATAATAGAGCTAGTTCTGCCACTTTGATGTCTCCTTTTTTTTGTAACTTTGGGTTTCATCTTCGATTTTCTTCAGGGCAGGTGGAGCCCTCTGCCTGCCCAGGGGTTGACACTGTGGTGGAGAGAATGCACCAGATCTGGGACCAAGTGGTGGATAAGTTATCTCTCTCCCAGGAAAAGGCCCAGCGGTTTTCCAACCGACATAGGACCATTGGTCCCCAATTTAAGGTTGGTGATATGGTGTGGTTATCATCAAAAAATATTGCTATGAAGGTGGCTTCTCCTAAGTTTAAGCCTAGATTTATTGGACCTTACAAAATTTTGGAGATTATTAATCCGGTCTCTTTTCGTTTGGCTCTTCCTGTCACATTTAAAATCCATAATGTGTTCCATAAATCTTTTTTGAAGAGGTTTGTTGAACCTGTTGTTCCGGGGGTTGCACCTCCAGACCCTGTATTGGTTGAAGGTAATATGGAATATGAGGTAGAGAAAGTGCTGGATTCCCGTCTGGCTAGACGAAGACTCCAGTATTTGGTTAAGTGGAAGGGTTATGGTCAGGAGGATAATTCCTGGGTCTCTGCCTCTGATATTCATGCCAAAAGATTGGTGCGTGCCTTTCATCGGGCTCACCCTGATCGCCCTGGTGGCGTGGTTGAGGGTTCGGTGACCCCTCCTCAAAGGGGAGGTACTGTTGTGAGTTCATTTTCCCCTTCACTACTGAGGCCCGAGGAACTCCCTCTTCTGGTGAAGAAAGGTAGTGAGCCTGATTGTCAAACACCTGGGGCTGATGATGATTGGCTGAGTGGAGTTAATGACTGGATATAAGGCTGCCGACGCCCTTCTGGCCTGCGGGTGATTTCTCTGTGGACTTCTAGGAAACCAGTCTGATTCCTGCTCATCTAAAGCTAAGATTTCTGCTTTGCCTTTTTGCATTGGTGTTTTGTTTTCCTTGCTTTTCTGGATTCTGCCATTCCCTGCTGGGGTGTGCTGAATCTCCTTTTGCCTGTTGCTCTGTCTTCAGAATATTCCTGAGTACTGACATAGCTTTTTTGAAGCCTAGCGTCTTCAGGGCCTTTTTTACTGTCAGTTTGTTGGCTCTTATTTTCATAGGGTTTTTCACGGATTGCAGACAGCAGCCTTCCTGTCCTTTCCTATCTAAGCTAGCGTGGGCCCCATCTTTGCTCAGTCTATCTTTCTGTCTGTGTTTTGTTCTTTCTTCTTGCTTCACCGTCATTATATGTGGGGGGGCTGCCTTTTACTTTGGGGTCTGCTCTGGGGCAGTTTAGATTTCCCTTTCTGTCTTTAGGCTATGTAGTCCTCCGGCTGTGATCGAGGGGCCTAGGGCATCGTAGGAGCCCCCCACGGCTACTGCTAGTTGTGTTGATAGGTTCAGGGGTCTGCAATCCGATAGCTGCCAACTTCTCTGGTTTTCTGTACTTAGCTAGCATTTCTATTTTTGTCTCCTACGGTGACTCAATCATAACAGGTAGGCCAGAAAGTGAATTCACACCAGGCCACTATACCATGCATTGAGCTGCATACATCCAGCCAGATGATCAGGGTGGTAGCCGGGTGTCGGACCCTCACCAATCCTTTATTGATAAGGATAGGTCATCAGTATCTAAGTAGTGCACAACCCCTTTAAATAAGAATTTCCTTTTCCGAATATTTTCATAAACCTTATTATTGTTATTTGATTCTCCAGACAAACTCTAATTCCACGATCCCTCATAAATTTTCCTTCCGCCATCCATAAAACTCCCCTTTCTCTTCCCGTATTTATTTATATGGGATTTAATGTCTTTACTTATCTGCTGAAACTATTAATACCCCATATGTAAAAATAATATCGGGCGTCTGATTCCCAGCGAAGAGGATGACTCTGATTCAAGACTTGTTTAATGAATCGTCCATGAAGCCCTCGAGTCAGAATATGAGACTCGGTCCACCCGGATATGGAGAAAGTTATGTCCTAAAACTATTAATCATGTCAGACGGACGTAGCCCCCTCGGTGGCTAAAAGGGGGCTACATCTTCATGAATGGATATTGTTGGATCGCACTCTTGCAATATACCTCTTTATTAAAATTTTTAGCCCTTCTTGAAATATTCACACTTTCTTTTCTTTTGTATACAGCCCGTTGCATTTGTGACTGACCACCACTGCTGACTAACAGCGGTGGTCGGACATGCACATTACTTACAAGCTTTTCTATAGAGCTTTTGAAATGGTCTGGGATCGCTGGAGGGCTCTGTTGTCCCCTAATCCATGCCAGCCGCATCGCTGTATTTAACAAGTTAGACAGGCAGTGGCCTGTTTATGGTGAAATTATCTTTGTTCATCTTCTGGTTTATGGCCCCAACAGTGCTCACTGGAACCGTCAGTAGTTTAGAAATCCTTGTGTAACCAATGCCAGCGGCATGTTTTTGCAACAATAAGGTTGCGAAAGTCTTGAGACAGCTCACTGGTTTTGCCCATCATTAGATGTTTCATGTGAGCCACCTTGGTAATGAGACACCTTTTTTCTTGGCCATCAGTTGAACCAGCTGATATAATTACTGATAGATTTCAGTTGGCGTCAAGACTTTCCATGGCTTTTTGCATTTCTCTTATTTCTTGTGTTCATTATTTGTATCCCTGTATCATTTCTCATTATTACACATAGATAATTAAGTTATGATCTGATTAATTTGCGTGTGTGGATTGGATGGGTTGTGACAGACATCTGGTGAGAATTTCATGTCAATATCACTTTTAGAAATATATTTAGTTAGAAAATTGGTGACGAGTTCAGATCTCGGTTATTATAGTTTTGGCCAAGTGGTGGTGTTGGTTAATGGGCCAATAGCAGACTGGTTTTGGTATCCAATAGGGGCGCATGGTTCTCTATATAAATATCCCTGTGCTCGGGGCTCGGTGTTTTGGCCGCAGCGGCGACGTCAACTTTCAAGTAACTTTTTTCCAACAACTAAAACTTTTACCACCATCTTTCTGCAATTTTGGGTTGCCGATTAGATCTAGGCAGAGTCCCACTCGAATAAAAAAATTGCAGAATGTCCATTAATTGAAACTTTCCTGAGCTTTCCAGCACTTGGAGAGTTAAGTGCGCCTCCTCGGTTCCCCCAAGAATGTAATTATTAGCTGTAAAGCGTCTTTTGTCTCTGTAGAGCGGTGGAAGGGACCGACGTCTATCGTTATATTTTTTTTTTCTTTGCTTTTTTTTGATGTGGTCGTTTGCATACAGCTGCCGAGTAGACAGTTACCTTTGAAAAGAACATTTGGCTGCTTTAATTTGATTAGGGAAAACCACCTCAATCATTTGTAGACGAGAAGCGTTCTCATTTTCACTTGGCAGAAGGAGTTGGGAATGTACTGTTTGCCGTGACATTACGCGGGGGAGCACTAAGGGGGACACGGCGAAGCGCTTAAAGGCACAGTTCCTCTTTCATTAAAAATGATGCAAATCAACGATTATGTGGACGATGCTGTCAAGTTAGAAGATGTGAAGTCGTAGACCTCGATGATGTGATGGACTTCATTTCAGCTGGAGAGTCGTAGGTGGCAGCCCATCAGGCCGGGTTCACATATACACTATATGGCCAAAATGATGTGCCCCCTCCACATTGCACCTACAGGAGCTTTTCTGAGCTCCCATTCTTCATCCGTGGACATTAATATGGAGTCGGCCCCTCTGTAGGTATAACAGACTCCCACACTCCTGGGAAGGATTTCTACAAGATTTTGGAGGTGTCGGTGGAAAGTTTTGCACCTTTATCCAGGAGAGCATTTGTGAGGTTCAATGATGTTGGAGTGAGCCCAGGCTCATAATCTCCATTATAGGTGTTGGATGGGGCTGAGGTCCGGGCTCTGTGCGGCCACTTATGTTCTTACACCAAACTCCCCCAACTATGTCTATATGGAGCTTGTGCACTACGCACAGTCATGGGAAACAGAGTCTTCTCCAAACTGTTCCCACAATGCTGAAGATACAATTGTCCACAATGTCTTGTGCTGAAGCTTAAGATTTCCCATCACTGGAGCTGAGGGTCCGAGGCCGCCCCTTGATAACAGCCCATATCATTATCCCCCTCCATCATCTGTACAGTGGCACAATGCAGTCAGGGGGTAACATTCTCCTGGAATCACCAAACCCAGACTCCTCCATCAGACGCAGATAGAGAAGTGCGATCCGTCACTGCACAGAACACGCTTCCTCCAGAATGCAGTAGTGGCGGCTTTACACCACTCCATCCGGTGCTCGGCATTGTGCTTGGTGATGTACGACTGCATGCAGCTGCTTCGCCATGAAGCTCCTGGCGGGGCGCAGTGTTTTTGCTGATGGTAATACCAGAGGAGGTCTGGACTCTGCAGTTATCAGGTCAGCAGAGTGGTGGTGACTGACTGTTCTGCTCCTCAGCACTCGACCCCCCGCTCTGTAACATTGCAGGGTCTCCACTTCATGGCTGAATTGCGGCGACTCCTTCCAGTTCTTAATAATATCACTCACAGGTGATGCAGGAAGATTTAGGAGGAAGAAATGTCAAGAACGGACTTATTCTCCCAGTGGCTCCTATTACGGGACCGCGCTGGGATCAGTGAGCTCTGCTCCACCGGCAGCTCTGTCATATGGTAGTAGAAGCTGGTGGCATGTGGGGGGGCGGATGTTGTACACCGAGAGACGAGGGGCTGGATGTTATACACTGGGGACAATGAGGATGGTTGGTATACCCCGGGTGGACAAGGAGCCGCATGTTATACACTGGGGGGACGAGGAGCCGGATATTACACCGGGGTGACATGAGACCTGAATGAATAGTGTAAGAATTGTTTTTTCCATTCATGCCTCATAGATATTGCAATTAGAAATGGAGGGCTCTTTCCATCGCGCTGTTCTCTTCTTTGTACCTTCATTTTCTACACTGCAGTTCTCAAAGGGTATCTAAACTTTTTAAATACGTTTTGATTTGTTGTAGCCACAGTTTTGTTTTGCTCCGTGGTGGTCTTGATCCAGAGACCCCCACCAATTTCTCAGTCCTTAAAGCGTGAGCAGAGCGGTGTTTGGAGCCACCGACTTTCTATGGCGGCAACATTTTGTTCTTCTACTTCCTTGAAGCGTTCAGTTGGGCTCTCAGTACATAAACCCCAACAATCAAAACTACTAAACAGTGGCTATAGTATATTAAAGCTTTTTAAACTTTTAGCCGCCCTTTAACACTCTCGACCTTTTCAGTTTTACAATAACAGAGTGAGATTGAACCTGAAGCTGCATCCCCCTCCTCTACTCTCTTCTCTCCTTTCCTTCCGTCTTCTATTGTCTGGATTTGTACAAAGTGAATTTTTGGGAAGACTAATGACTAAAGTGATTATGCCACAAATATGTTTTTCTAGTGTAAAGGTGAGCTTATGTGTCTTGTAGTAACCCGCAGTCCCTCACTAGATGAGCGGTCAGTTGCAGGATTTTTATTAGGAAAACTGCAGCTCTAGTTGCTTGCTCTTTTACCCATTTATCAATTCTCGGAAAATCCCTTTAAGGTTAATACATACTTCGCAAACTTCAAACAGACACTACTATGTTCCAGGATATGCTAAATAGTAGACAGTTGCCAATAAAACAGGTAAAGCTGAAAAAAAGAGTTTACAAATCACTGGGTCAAAATTAGCAAACAAACTCCTGGTGACTGGGGCCACGCTGACACCAACTCCGAGCAAACAAGGAGGTGGCTGCAAAATTCTATGAAACAAACACAGAGAGAAATCTGTCATGGAAACACATGTACAGATGGGTACTACCAAAAAGTGAGAAGGTACAGAATATTCACCCTTGAAGGCATATTTCAGGATAAACAAAGAAAGTCTCAAGGTGCCCACAAAAGCCACCTGTCCTCCTTACTTTACTTTTGTCATTTGTGTCCAAAGCCCATGGTCCTATCGGTTTCTTCCAGTGTTCCTGGTGATGGCCCTTCTTTGCCTCTACTTCTGTATATACCCTTATTCACCCTTCCCTGCTGCCTTGTCACTTTTCTTCCATTTGGCAATCATTATGTAGCATGAGTTAAGTGTCTGTTATAGGTCCTTCAGGTCCTGTTTCCTGCCATGACTTAACGAAGCTTCAAAAAGCCTAAATGGGTAAATAAATGCTGTAATTTGTGCATTATTCGTAATGACATACCCATATGGTGGAACTTTTGACAAGTACGTGTCAGAAGATAGCAGTTTATGGCAACTTCTGTGACAGCCTTACGTAGAGTTGAGCGAATATGTTCGGAATCGGTCGCAGAGTTTGACATTGCCTTATTCGTGCAATATTGGTACCTTAATCGTGCTCAATTTATGTTCGACAATCGATTCCGAACATCTTCTTTCATTTCTACTCCAATTGACTCCAATGACATTTGGCTGTGTGCAAAAACAATATTCGCTGCCGATCGCAATCGTAACCTAATTTTGAAAAATGTGCTCAACTCTAGTCTTAAGGTCACTTGTGAAAAATGAGGATGAATGAACTCATGGAGATCAACATCCAACACTGCGGAGACACCATCACATGTTTCTCAACGCAGTCCTTCATGGGAGACTGCCCTTCCCGTGGTTGTTCCCTCCCGGGGAAAGACCTGGCTAGTCAATGCTTGCGTTGAGAAACATGTGATGTGTCTCCGCGGCTTGTGTTTTGCATATATTAAGGTCACTTGTGTCATGAACTTGACTTCCTTGAATCTAGGGGTGATCATCTTTGTCAGGATACATCGGTTTGCTCCTGGTTTGACTTACTCTTCTGTGAGCCAATCAAAGGGTCTGGCAGACTGGCCAAGCACTGGAGCCAGGCAGCCATCCTACAAGGTGGGTCCAACAAGTAGAGGTCCTTAGTTTCTTATTTTAAGAGGTTTTCTGGTCCTTAGAAGCTAGCAGTGAAAAGAGATGCTTGCAAAAGAAATTTACAAAGCATACTTACCCCAGGAATTTGCCTTCACTAACTTGGAACAGATGACCTACCGACCACTAGTTACCTCACTCTACAGCCAATTGGAGGCTTCATTGTTTAGATGATTGGTGGTCATGACGCCATCTCCTTCAGCCAGAGCTGGAGTGACGTAGCAGAGGACAGAATCCAGAGGTAAGTATGCCTTCGTTTTTTTTATCTTTCATAAGTATATCTTCCAACTGTTAACTTTGAAGTAAGACTGAAAAATCCTGTAAATCTTTATACCTTTTTGCCTATTACTTTCTGTTGTACCTTGACCCAGATTCTGATTGCTGATTTTGAACTACTATTTTTTTTGCGTCCTGGTCTCTTTGGTACTAAGATAGCTTGTTTAATTTGACCCCAGGTTGACAGCAACTCCACAGTCTCAACACAGGAGTCCTTGAGTTAGGGCTCACCAGGTGAGGCGAGTCCTTTAAGCCTTAGGTCTGGGTGGGAACATGGCCCCTGGGCGTAGATGCAGGAAGGCTTGTGAGCAGCAATTACTGTAAAGTCACACCAGGAATCTCAGGATAAGATCAGTAGGATGGATGAAGTGGAAACCAGCAGGCATGGAAGCAAGTAAAGCAGAGTATACACAGAAGGTGGCGCACACTAAACATAGCAGTCTAGATCCTCAATCTCAAGACATGAGTGTGTGTGTCATTGGGCCTCAAATAGGTCTATGGAGATGTTGTCATTGATTTATCCTGGGCAACCTACAAAACCTGACATGGAGCACAACACAGGGCGGTGCTAGGAGAAGGGAACAGAGCCTGGGATACCTGGGACAAGTGTGTAAAACCTTGCAGAGAAGGTCATCTTTAGTCTTCAAGGATCACCAGAAGATCATGTTTTCAGGATTTCCATAGTATTGCAGAGGTGATAGTTTCATCATATGTGCAATAATAAGGAAATCTTGAAAACATGATTTGATGGCAGGCCTTGAAGACTAGAAATGGGAAATACTGGGTATGAAGGTAAATGCCTGGGAACTCCAGGGTCCTGGTAATCGGAGTGTCCAGCGCCAAGTTTGATCTTGGAAGTCCAGTTTAACTTTTCTGGATTTTTTGGGGACATTTTTGGAATTTTTCCATGACAGCTTATTACAATGGCTCCTCGTCTCACCCTATGCTCATTAGCATCAATAGAATACAGGCCAATTAAAGACCGACATCATTCGCAATTTCCTTGCCACAGTGACCACAAGGGTCATATATCTGCCCAGTTGTCTGTAATATTTCTTCCGTCATGGGCTTCATAATTGCCATTGTCCTAATTAATTTCAGATGGAATTCAATGGAAAATGCCGTATAACACCTCTCAATTCACTGCTTTAGTTAGTTTTCCACGATGGACGCGGATAATCCCTGGAACAGAAACGGTCTGGTTTATCTGTTTACTTGTGGTACTGAGGCTTAGCGCTGGTTACATGCATCCTCACATTTGTAAACCTCCTTTGATGTCGCAGTGTGACTGACGTAGGAAGCAATGACTGATGAAATTATTGGTGTGATTCACTTTAGTGTGCCTTTCCACATTAGCAATCTGTGTGGTTCAGATACTTTTTCTTTTCCAAAACCTAATGATGCTCTGCTAGCTCCAGACTTATGTAGCAGCATTCATTCTGTACGAGCGGTGCTCTACGGGTTATGTACCCATAGTAATGTTTGGGTCAAGTTGTAAAACTAAATAGACCCTGATGGATTTGGAACTTGAAGAACCAAGTTTACGAAGAATTTTCCAAATTCAACAAATTTTATGTTGCGTCTCAGGACCCATGAAAGATGCCAAACAGAGAAGACCCCTCAAAGAAGCCTTAAATATTCCCTGTTCTTTTAGACAACTCAGTTGTGTTTGGTAGATAATGTAGTAAATAGAGGATCGGCACATCACTTTATTTAGAAATGTTATTGTTTTATTCTCACTCCGAAGTGCCGACCATTGGGTGTCTTCCTTCTATTGCTGTCAAATGTAATCCGTCTCTAGATGCAAAGACCTTGAGATGGATTACAGGATGTAGGGATGGCTGTCTCTCTACAGGAAGTGGGGGCGTGTCCATCTTGCTACAGGAAGTGGGGGCGTGTCTTAGTATATTTACAGGAAGTGGGGGCGTGTCTTTGTCTCTCTACAGGAAGTGAGGATGTGTGTTTATCTGTACAGGAAGTGGGTGCATGTCTTTGTCTCTACAGGAAGATGGGACAGGTCTGTCTCAGCAAGAAGTAAAGCTAGTTTTTATATTCTATATAGTTTTTATATTTTTTTCTATATAGGAAGTCAGTTTGGGTCTTTTTCTCTACAGGAAGTGGGATTGGCTCTGTCCTACAAAAAAAAGAGGCTGGTCATTTTTTTCCACAGGAAATGGGGGTGATTCTGCCTGTGTACAGGAAGTGTGGACGGGCCTTTGTCTCTTTACCAGAAGTAGGGGGTGGGATGGGTCTTTGTCTCTTTTACAGGAAGTGAGAAGTGAGTATTTGTTGCTCTACAGGCAGTGGAGGCCGGTCTTTTTCTCTCTACAGGAAGCTGAGGCAGGTCTCTATACAGGAAGTGGGGACGTGTTTTTGTCTCTCTACAGGAAGTGAGGGCGTGTCTTTGTCAGCAGGAAGTGAAAGCAGATTTTATATAGTTTTTATATTTCTTAATATATAGGACGAGGAGGTGTTTTTTCTCCACAGGAAATAAGGGTGGTTTTGTCTCTGTGCAGGAAGTGTGGACAGGCCTTTGGCCCTTTACTAGAAGTAGGGGGTGGGGTGGGTCTTTGTCTCTTTACACAAAGTAGAAAGCAACTATTTGTTGCACAACAGGCAGTGGTAGACTGTCATTTACTCTCTACAGGAAGCCAAGGCAGGTTTCTCTACAGGAAGTGGGGGCGTGTCTTCATCTGTCTACAGGAAGTGGGGGCGTGTCGTCATCTGTTTACAGGAAGTGGGGGTGGGTCTTTTTAAATCTCTACAGGAAGAAGGGGCAGGTCTTTAATTTTCTACAGGAAGTGAAGGCGAGTCTTTTTCTTTGTAGAGGAAGTAAGGATTGTCTTTATCTGCAGAAAGTAGAGGTGGGTCTTTGTCTCTCTACAGGAAGTGGGGTGGGTCTTCTCTGCTTCCGCTTTGTTGACTGCCAGATTGTATACCGGCATAACAGAAAGGTAGGCTTTCAGTACAGGACAGGCAAACCATTAGACTATGGCAAGGAGCAATGGATCCTGGGAGTTGAGAAAGGAGGTTCCTGCACCTATAGTGCTGGCAGAATGTTTAAGAAGAACTAAAAATAGTACCGGTATATGGCAAGTTACAGAACATGAGTAACAAAACAATTCCTGGACATATTAGACTGATATGAGTACCAAGAGTGGTCTCAAATTTATGTCTGGAGTTGAGGGAAGCAATGACAGCTACAAAACTCCTATCACTTAAGTTAAGTATCTGAGTGATAACCATTATTTTTGTCTTCAGAGTGGTTTAAGGATCATTCTATTTTCTGTAAAAATAAGTGTATAGTGTTGGTTGCGGAGTCAAGACCTCTTGTGCTTCCAAATGCAATATTAGGCGCTATCCATCACTGTGTAAACTTATGTTGCCCTCGGAAAAACGAAAAAAGAGACTATGATTTATGTATTCCGCTCTATAACTGGGGAGTTTTATCTTTTTTTTTAGTTTTGCCAGTGCACTAAATACCTGGCAGGAAAGGTGTTTTCCAAAATTTTAAAGTAAATGTAGGTCAACACAAAGGAATCATACAGCGGGGAATATTTTCCAGTGTTTATACTGCGCTGTTGAAACCTGCCTGCTCCTCAGTATTTGCATGTGTTGGGTTATAGGCAGTTCTCCTGCATTCCATGTGTCCATGATATAAATGTTTAACACAGGTTACTAAAGGACAGATGGATCCCCGTAAGTGGGGGAACAAGATCTACATAGTCCGCTTACTGACCAGGGGGTGCCTCAGGTTTTGTAGTTAGAAGTGATGTCACTGTGAGTCGTTCTTGTGACTTTTTGGATTGTCTTGACCAGTTTGGAGTATACCACATGGTTAAAAAAGCACTCCAGCTAATATTTTCTTTTTCCATGTACAGTGTATCCTAGCATATTATTTAAGAATAATATAGAGGTTTTGGAGTATGTACAGTGTATAATTGTTTACTTGATGTGACTTCTGGCCTGTCTGCCACCTTAGTTCCTTCATTCCCCTTTGATATAAAGTAGTTCATCTGTTGCAGACTACATGTCCCTTGTTGCTGGAGTCTCATATTTCCCTTACTCCTTTCTAATGTAAACCAGTGATAGATCAATAATACAGAACTGCTGTCCAATCATATATATAGCAGAGTCTCCATGTTTCTTATGTGATGTATACTCAGCAGTCTGTGTATCCTATGTGATGCAGTCTCGGTGTCTCCTGTGTAATAAATTCAGCAATCTCAGAGTATCCTATGTGATGTACAGTATATATATCAGTCTATCCTGAGTGATGTATATACCAATCTCAGTGCCTCCTATGTCATGTATGCATCAGTCTCAGTGTATCCTATATGATGTAAGCAGCAGATTCTCATTGTATGCTATGGTAAGTATACAGCAGTCTCAATGTAACCTATATGATGTATACAGCATACTCCAAGTTTCTCCTATGTGATGTAACAGCAGTCTCAGTGTAACAATGTGACTTGTATATTCAGCAGTCTCAGTGTATCCTATGTGATGTGTGTAGCAGTTTTTGCTTCCCCTTCTATATGATATACAGTTGTGTGAAAAAGAGTTTGTCCCCTTCCTGATTTCCTATTCTTTTTCGTGTTTGTCACACTTGCATGTTTCAGGTCATCAAACAAATTTAAATATTAGACAAAGATAACACAAGTAAACACAAAATGCAGTTTATAAATGAAGGTCTTTATTACTAATGGAAAAAGAAATCCAAACCTACAGGGCCCTGTGTGAAAACGTGATTAACCCCTGAGGCTAAGTGCACACGTACCGGAACTCTCGCGGAAATTACCGCGAGAATTCCGGAATTCCAGTCCGCGGGAAAATCGCATTTTAAATTCCCGCGATTTTCCCGCGGAAAAACTAGCATTTTGCAAGCGTATTTAGCTTGCAAAATGCTAGCGTTCTCCAAGCGATCTGTAGCATCGCTTGGAGAACTGATTGACAGGTTGGTCACACTCGTCAAACAGTGTTTGACAAGTGTGACCAACTTTTTTACTACTGAGGCCGCCTATGCAGCATCAGTAGTAAAAGATAGAATGTAAAAAAAAAAATAAAAAATGGTGTTATTCTTACCTTCCGACGTCCCGCGCAGCCATTCCCAGTAATCCTTTGCGAAAATGCCCGCGATGACGTCAGTTCTCGCGGGATCGCACGCCATCGCGGGCATTTTCGCAAAGGACTACTGGGAACGGGAGCGTGAAGAGAAGCTGGAAGGCTGCGCGGGACGTCGGAGGGTGAGAATAACAATATTTTTTATTTTATAATTCTATTTTTTACAGGGATATGGTACCCAAAGCCCGGAGGACAGTCTCCTCTCCTCCGGACCGTGGGTACCATCCGCAATTGTTCTGCTTACTTTTCGCATGGTGTGCACAGCCACATGCGGGAAGGAAGCGGAACAATGCATTCCTATGGGTGCGGGATCGCCGCGATTCCGCAAAATAATGAGCATGCTGCGTTTTTTACCGCGAAGCGATTCCGCCGCGGTAAAAACCGCAGCATTAGCACAGCATTGCGGAATCCCATAGGAATGCATGGGATGCTTATTTTTCGCGTTTTCGCTGCAAAATCGCGCGGTTAAAACTGCCGCGGAAACGCGAAAAAAACGCCACGTGTGAACTCAGCCTGAACCTAATAACTGGTTGGGCCGCCCTTAGCAGCAACAACTGCAATCAAGCGTTTGCGACAACTTGCAATGAGTCTTTTACAATGCTCTGGAGAAATATGGCCCACTCATCTTTACAAAATCATTGTAATTAAGCCACATTGAAGGGTTTCCAAGCATGAACCACCTTTTTTCAGGTTATGCCAAAACATATCAATTGGATTAAGGTCAGGACTTTGACTAGGTCACTCTAAAGTCTTAATTTTATTTTTATTAAGCTATTCATAGCTGGTGTGTTTTAGATCAATGTCCTGCTGCATAACTAAAGTGCGCTTCAACTTAAGGTCACGAACAGCTGGCGAGACATTCTACATCAGGATTTTATGGTAGACAGCAGAATCCATGATTCCATGTACCACAGCAAGTCTTCCAGTTCCTGAAACAGCAAAACTGCCCAAGACCATCAGACTACCACCACCATATTTTTCTGTTGGTATGATGTTCCTTTTCTGAAATGCTGTGTTACTTCTACGAAAGATTTAATGGGACATATACCTGTCTGGTCAGTCCACAGAGTATTCTCCCAAAAGACTTGGGGATCATCAAGATGTTTTCTGGCAAAACCAAGATGAGCCTTTATCTTCTTATTGCTCAGCAGTGGTTTTTGTCTTGATACTCTGCCATGTAGGTCATTTTTGCCCAGTCTCTCGTGATGAAGTCTTGACTACTGACCTTAACTGAGGCAAGTGAGGCCTGCAGTTCTTTGGAAGTTGTAGTGGGGTCTTTTGCAACCTCTTGGATAAGTTGTTGCTAAGCTCTTGGGGCAATTTGGTTGGCCGGCCACTCCTGGGAAGATTCACCATTGTTCCATTGTTTTTGCCATTTGGACATAATGGCTCTCACTGTGGTTTGCTGGAGTCCCAAAACATTAGAAATGGCTTTATAATCTTTTCCAGACTGCTAGATCTGAATTACTTTGTTTCTCTTTTGTTCCAGAATTTCTTTGGATTGCAGCATGATGTCTAGCTTTTGAGGATTTATTTGGTCTACTTCACTTTGTCAGGCACTTCCTATTTAAGTGATTTCTTGATTGAGAACAGGTGTGGCAGTAATCAGGCCTCGATGTGGCTAGGGAATTTGTACTCTGCTTCCCAAAGATGTGATAAACCACAGTTAATTTATATTTTAAGGAGGGTGGGCAATCACTTTTTCACATAGGGCACTGCAGTTTTGGATTTCTTTTTCCCTTAATAATAAAGACATTCATTTAGAAAGTGCATTTTGTGTTTACTTGTGTTATCTTTGTATAATATTTACATGTGTTTGGTGATCTGAAACAACATTTATGTGTGACAGACATGCAAAAGAATAGGAAATCAGGAAGGGGGCAAACACTTTTTCACACAACTGTATATGTTATGCGCAATCGCATACACCAGCAAGACTGACACCAAAGCAGCAAAAGGGCAGCCATGGACTCACTTGGCGCAAGCTGCCCCAGCTACATGAACAGTAAAGGCCTGGGAATACTCTTCAGTGAGCTCCAACTACATAGAGTGACTTTAGCAGTAGCAGACCCTGTTCTCAGGCCCACTGCTGCCGGGCAGCTGGCGTAGGTTGACACGGCCAGAGCATAGTCAGAAAAAATAAAGCAATCAATACTGCTAGCTCCTCTCATTGCACATTGGAACTGCAATAAATATAAGACAGTCTCGGTGTATCCTGTGTGATGTACACAGCAGTCTCGGTGTATCCTGTGTGATGTATACAGCAGTCTCGGTGTCTCCTGTGTGATGTAGACAGCAGTCTTGGTGTATCCTGTGTGATGTAGACAGCAGTCTCGGTGTCTCCTGTGTGATGTAGACAGCAGTCTCGGTGTCTCCTGTGTGATGTATACAGCAGTCTCGGTGTCTCCTGTGTGATGTATACAGCAGTCTCGGTGTATCCTGTGTGATGTATACAGCAGTCTCAGTGTATCTCATGTTCAAATAAAATACTTTCCTGAACATTTTTGTTCTTTCTCCCCCAGGTTATTTGATGTTTGTACTGTTTCACGGACAGACAGGGAGACGAAGCTTACACTGGTATTTGAACATGTTGACCAAGATTTGACAACTTATTTGGATAAAGTGCCGGAGCCTGGAGTTCCCAACGAAACAATAAAGGTATTAATGGCTTATGAAAGTCAGTATTGCACATCCCCTCATAGAAATAGGTAAGGCCCCTTGGGAAATGATCAGGACCCTAATATCATTAATTGACGCAATAAAAATGTCAGGTCTTTGTTGCCTCCACCTGTAGCTGGGCTTCATAGGAGATTAATAATTTTACTATACAGTATACTACATTACTTTAATATTGCATATATTGAACAAGTGATCAAACCATTGCAGTTTCAAGTCCACTAAGAGGATGAAAAAAGTAAAAAAGTAAAAAAAAACACCCTCTCCCCTTTTCACAATTCAAAAATAAAGAAATGTAAAAAATAAACATATTTTGTATGAAACCATAAAAATTGATCGTCATAAAAAAAACCCCCAGAATGGTTGGAATTGGTGTTTTCTGGTTTCGGCACTTTCCCTCAAAAAATGTATTGAAAAGCGGTCAAAACGTTATGTGTACCTTAAGATGGTATCAATCTGTCAAAACTACAGAGTGCAAAAAAACCCAGACCCTCACACAGATCCATAGATGGAAAATAAGTGATTAGGAATCTCAGAAAATGGCGACATAAGCTAAACGTTTTTTCTTACAAAGTGCAGACTTTTTCTTAACTCTAAAATATAATTAAAAAACTCTGTAAGCTGGGTATCGCCGTCATCATATGGACTTGGGGAATCATATTTCCAGGTTATTTTTCCTGAACAATAAATGCCGTTAAAATGAATGTCCAAAAATGTCAGAATTTAGTCAGGTGTCATGTGCCTTTAACAGTAGCAGGTGGATCGGCGCTCCAGCTGTGGCTGTTAACCAGTTATAGCCCGCTGTGAATCACTGACAGCGGGATTTAACACGGACCAGCAGGAAGCGCGTCACAAATCCTACCAATTGGCGCCCGTGTCACGTGGTCGGGTGGTGCTGATGGGTTGTCATGACAACCGGGGGGGGGGGGGTCTGCAGAAGACCCCCGTGCCTGTCATTGTAATACACCTGTGAACGCCGACTTGTGGCCGGCGTTCATAAGGTTATCATCATTTCTGCTATATATAGCAGTGCTGAAGCCCTGCTCTGTGTAGCACAGGAGATCGGAAGATCGTAACTTCAAGTCTCTTAAGGGGAGTATTGAATAAAGTAAAATAAAAAAGTCTTAAAAAATGTGGAAAAAAAACCCTAAGTTCAAATGCCCCCCCCCCACGTTTTGCCTCACTGCAAACAAAACAATTAAAAAATACACATTTTTGTTATCACTGCGTTCAGAAAAGCCCCAACCTATCAAAATATAAAGCACATTAATCCAATCAGTAAATGGCGTAACAAGAAAAAACAAAAAATCAGAATTCCAGAAATAAGTGGTGATCAAAACATTGTATTTACCCCAAAATGGTATCAATAAAAACATCAGCTCAGGGCGCAAAAAATAATCCTTCGCCCAGCCCCAGATCATGAAGACTGAGAATGTTACTGGTTTCGGCAAAATGGCGAAAAACGCAAAAAAGCTTTTTTTCCATACAAACTTCAAATTTTTTTTTCCAACACTTAAATAAAAAATAAACTACACATGTTTGGTATCTGCGTACTCGCACTGACATGGGGAATCATATTGCTAAGTCAGTTTTACCATATAATGAACATGTTAAATAAAAAGTCCAAAAAACAATTTAGATTTTTTTTTTTGCAATTTCACTGCACTTGTAATTTTTTTTTCCAGGGGGGGTAAAACCAATGGTGCCATTCAAAAGTACAACTTGTCCCGCAAAACGGAAAATGGCTCAGGCGTGAAGGGGTTAAGAATTTTCTTTTTTTCTGTAAGGAGTCGCGTCTTCCAGAGCAATGCATACTAATAGAAATGTAATGTGACTTGACAGCATTCACCCACACAGTGTTCAAGACGCTTTGTATCTCAGTAATGGGGATCGCTCGCTAAAATGGACAGAAAATACACTTTTCTTTGCCAGGAAAAACATTCGTTGTCTTAAATAAATCATTTTTCCTACCGGAAACTAAATATCTTCCACATCAAGAAAAGTCCCGCCGGCATGAAGTGGCCGCTTATTGTACTTTCCTGTTTTATATATAGTCGGTGATTATTTTATTTTGTATTTTTCTTGTGTCAGGCGAATATAAAGTCACAGTAACACTATACAATTAGGCACTGTTCACATTGCACTTTGCTGCCTGTTCAGCTTTTCCTCCTGAATAGCTGAAAAAAGCTAATCAGATGTTCCCCTGATTGAGCCATTGATCTCAATGAGACAAAACAAGTCCAAACTATGAAACCTTGGATTCCATTCCATCTTTTCTTCTGGCAGCAGCAAAATATCTTGAGTCCTACAGTATACAGTCTTATAGGGCCACTATAAATTCACACTCCACCGCGAGGCAAGTACGGTATTTTTTTATGTAACTTCATACATTACGATGGACTGGAGGCAATACACCGTCGCTGAGCCATATACATTATATGTATTAACACACAGACCAGACATGCTACCGCTGTCATACAGTATAGTCACTATACCGCCATATACTTATACTGTACACTACTGTATACCAATCCCACTCTAGCCTTTCTATATTTCTACACATCCACTATACTGCTGAACACTTCAAGTAGTATAACAACTAGATTCACTGTACTAATGCTACAGAGCCACTATACGGCCATATACATATACACTACTAAAGACCAGTCCCACTATAGACTTTGTATGGTACCACAGAGCCACTATATCGCCATATACATGTACACTACTAAAGGCCAATCCCACTATAGACTGTATATTACCACAGATCCACTATATCGCCATATACATGTACACTACTAAAGGCCAATCCCACTATAGACTTGGTATAATACCACAGAGCCACTATATCGCCATATACATATACACTACTACAGGCCAATCCCACTATAGACTTGGTATAATACCACAGAGCCACTATATCGCCATATACATATACACTACTAAAGGCCAATCCCACTATAGACTGTATATTACCACAGATCCACTATATCGCCATATACATGTACACTACTAAAGGCCAATCCCACTATAGACTTGGTATAATACCACAGATCCACTATATTGCCATATACATATACACTACTAAAGGCCAATCCCACTATAGACTTGGTATAATACCACAGAGCCACTATACCGCCATATACATATACACTACTAAAGGCCAATCCCACTATAGACTTGGTATAATACCACAGAGCCACTATATCGCCATATACATATAGACTACTAAAGGCCAATCCCACTATAGACTTTGTATAATACCAAAGAGCCACTATATTGCCATATACATATACACTACTAAAGGCCAATCCCACTGTAGACTTGGTATAATACCACAGATCCACTATATCGCCATATACATGTACACTACTAAAGGCCAATCCCACTATAGACTTGGTATAATACCACAGATCCACTATATCGCCATATACATGTACACTACTAAAGGCCAATCCCACTATAGACTTTGTGTATTATCACAGAGCCACTATACCGCCATATACATATAAACTACTAAAGGCCAATCCCACTATAGACTTGGTATAATACCACAGAGCCACTATACCGCCATATACATATAAACTACTAAAGGCCAATCCCACTATAGACTTGGTATAATACCACAGATCCACTATATCGCCATATACATGTACACTACTAAAGGCCAATCCCACTATAGACTTTGTGTATTATCACAGAGCCACTATACCGCCATATACATATACACTACTAAAGGCCAATCCCACTATAGACTTGGTATAATACCACAGAGCCACTATACCGCCATATACATATAAACTACTAAAGGCCAATCCCACTATAGACTTGGTATAATACCACAGATCCACTATATTGCCATATACATGTACACTACTAAAGGCCAATCCCACTATAGACTTGGTATAATACCACAGAGCCACTATACCGCCATATACATATAAACTACTAAAGGCCAATCCCACTATAGACTTGGTATAATACCACAGATCCACTATATCGCCATATACATGTACACTACTAAAGGCCAATCCCACTATAGACTTGGTATAATACCACAGATCCACTATATCGCCATATACATGTACACTACTAAAGGCCAATCCCACTATAGACTTTGTGTATTATCACAGAGCCACTATACCGCCATATACATATAAACTACTAAAGGCCAATCCCACTATAGACTTGGTATAATACCACAGAGCCACTATACCGCCATATAGATGTACACTACTAAAGGCCAATCCCACTATAGACTTGGTATAATACCACAGAGCCACTATATCGCCATATACATGTACACTACTAAAGGCCAATCCCACTATAGACTTGGTATAATACCACAGATCCACTATATCGCCATATACATGTACACTACTAAAGGCCAATCCCACTATAGACTTGGTATAATACCACAGATCCACTATATTGCCATATACATATACACTACTAAAGGCCAATCCCACTATAGACTTGGTATAATACCACAGAGCCACTATACTGCCATATACATATAGATTACTAAAGGCCAATCCCACTATAGACTTTGTATAATACCAAAGAGCCACTATACTGCCATATACATATACACTACTAAAGGCCAATCCCACTATAGACTTTGTATAATACCAAAGAGCCACTATACTGCCATATACATGTACACTACTAAAGGCCAATCCCACTATAGACTTGGTATAATACCACAGATCCACTATATCGCCATATACATGTACACTACTAAAGGCCAATCCCACTATAGACTTGGTATAATACCACAGATCCACTATACTGCCATATACATATAGATTACTAAAGGCCAATCCCACTATAGACTTTGTATAATACCAAAGAGCCACTATACTGCCATATACATATAAACTACTAAAGGCCAATCCCACTATAGACTTTGTATAATACCAAAGAGCCACTATACTGCCATATACATGTACACTACTAAAGGCCAATCCCACTATAGACTTGGTATAATACCACAGATCCACTATATCGCCATATACATGTACACTACTAAAGGCCAATCCCACTATAGACTTGGTATAATACCACAGATCCACTATATTGCCATATACATATACACTACTAAAGGCCAATCCCACTATAGACTTGGTATAATACCACAGATCCACTATACCGCCATATACATATACACTACTAAAGGCCAATCCCACTATAGACTTGGTATAATACCACAGAGCCACTATACCGCCATATACATATACACTACTAAAGGCCAATCCCACTATAGACTTGGTATAATACCACAGAGCCACTATACTGCCATATACATATAGACTACTAAAGGCCAATCCCACTATAGACTTTGTATAATACCAAAGAGCCACTATACTGCCATATACATGTACACTACTAAAGGCCAATCCCACTATAGACTTGGTATAATACCACAGAGCCACTATACCGCCATATACATATACACTACTAAAGGCCAATCCCACTATAGACTTGGTATAATACCACAGAGCCACTATACTGCCATATACATATAGACTACTAAAGGCCAATCCCACTATAGACTTTGTATAATACCAAAGAGCCACTATACTGCCATATACATGTACACTACTAAAGGCCAATCCCACTATAGACTTGGTATAATACCACAGAGTCACTATACCGCCATATACATGTACACTACTAAAGGCCAATCCCACTATAGACTTGGTATAATACCACAGAGCCACTATACCGCCATATACATGTACACTACTAAAGGCCAATCCCACTATAGACTTGGTATAATACCACAGAGTCACTATACCGCCATATACATGTACACTACTAAAGGCCAATCCCACTATAGACTTGGTATAATACCACAGAGTCACTATACCGCCATATACATATACACTACTAAAGGCCAATCCCACTATAGACTTGGTATAATACCACAGAGTCACTATACCGCCATATACATGTACACTACTAAAGGCCAATCCCACTATAGACTTGGTATAATACCACAGAGTCACTATACCGCCATATACATGTACACTACTAAAGGCCAATCCCACTATAGACTTGGTATATTACCACAGAGCCATTATACCGCCATATACTTATACACTACTCGATACGCTCATTAGAAAATCTTAATGACTGTTCCTGGTGGTAAGGATCATGTGGTCCGTGTGATTGTGCTGGCTATGTGGTGTGTGACTGCTGTGCATTTTACCACTTCCCAAGGTCCAGTTACATGTAGTCATATGATATCCTTCAGGAATCATGCCGACACCATTAGAATGGGAAAAGTCTGTTCACGGTCTTATTTTTTTTTTCTCCACCCTAAGTCATAGTCTCAATAGTCTACATCTCTCATTACAGTTACGGTATCTATAAAAGGCTGGGAAGTTTATGTAGTGTGTGTGTGAAATAAAATGTTGGTTCAGTTTTGATGTGTTTTGTTGATGTTTTAGACTTGTTTTAAAGGGAATCTGTCAGCAGGTGTTTGCTATGTAATCTGAGAGCAGCATAATGCAGAGCAATAGAGACTGTATTGAAGTCAGTGATAAGTGATACATCCTTGAAATCAATCAGTATTTTATTAGCAGGAAATTATCACTAGAGGACTATGTCTCATGTGCAGGCTAGTCAGACTAATCTGTGTAACCCCGCCCACACTACTGCTTGCCGACAATGCACAGTGTACACCAATCAGGAGCGTGGGCGGGGTTATTCACAGCTCAACATTCTATCATAACTGCACAAAGCTTCTCAGCAAGTGACACATTTTTGGAATCAGGGTCTCTGCCTCTATCATATTGCTCTCAGATTTCATAGAAAAAACTTGCTGATAGATTCCCATCATTAAGGGTTTTTCTTATTTCTGAAAAGTTCTATCCCCATGTGCAGTGTGATGTAAAAATAAACACAACATTTTGCTCTATACACCCTTCAAGGGTCCAGCGCTGAGTCTTACGGCAATGTCCAGGTCTTTGTTTGTTTACAGTGGTGACCTCGCATCGACAGCGCTGCAGCTAATCACTGGGTTAGATGACTTGTAACTTCTACATGGGCAGATCCGATGAGCTCGGTGTTGTCGCTGCAGACAATAATTGACATTAGGAAACTCAGCATTGAATCTGGGGAGGGTGAGAAAAGCACAGTTTTTTCTGAGTGATAACCGTTTTGCAAAACCCATTCAAAGAATTCCCAACACCCTCTTCACTTCGGGTTCAGGTGTATGGAGTGGCCTTAGGAGCTGGGGCTCGGCTTCATAAGAGAACGTCAATTATAAACTGTAATCCTGTAGCGTTGACGTGGAACAAAGGACCAGAGATTTAAGTCCCCTTTGAAGAGTGAAAAAGGGAAAAGTGCACAAAAAATATTTTTAAATATATAAAAAATATATTAAAAAATATAAACATACAGTTAGCTCCAGAATATTTGGACAGTGACAAAAGTTTTGGCATTTTAGCTGTTTACCAAAACATATTCAAGATACTGTTTTATAATCAACATGGTCTTAAAATGCCGAGACTCAGATTTAATTTGAGGGCATTCACGTCCTAATTGGAATAAGGTTTTAGGAATTACAGCTCTTCAATATGTAGCTGCTTCTCTTTAAAGGGATCAAAATCATTTATCTCAAAAGCACATTAATGGGCTGCATGGGCTATTCCCTTGTTAATACATCTTCAGTTAAGCAGGTAAAAGGTTTGGCGTTAATTCCAGGTGCGGCATTTGCATTTGGAAGCTGTTGCTGTGAACCCACAACATGCTTTCAAAGGAGCTCTCAGTGGAAGAGAAACAGACCATCATTAGGCTGGAAAAAAAATAAGAAGAAATCCATCAGAGAGAGCAGAAATTTTAGGAGTGGCCAAATCAACATTTTGTTACTTTCTGCAAAAAAAAGCACACTAGTGAGCTTGGGAACACAAAACGGCCTGGATGTCTACAGAAGATAACCATGATGGATGGTCGTAGAATAATTTCGTTGGTGAAGAAAAACCCTTCACAACATCCACCCAAGTGAAGAACACTCTCCAAGAAGTCGGTGTCCCAGTATGTAAGTCTACCATAAAGTGAAGACTTCATGAGAGCAAATGCAGAGGCTCTACCACAAGGTGCAAACAATTAATCAGCCTCAAAAATAGGCCAGATTAGATTTTGCAAAAAAAATATCTAAAGAAGCTACCCAGTTCTGGAAAAGCAAAACTAAGATCAACCTGTACCAGAATGATGGGAAAGTATGGAGAAAGCATGGGATGGCTCATGATCCAACGCACAGCATACCCTCTGTAAAACAAGGTGGAGGCAGTGTGATGGGAGCAGCGCGATGGCGAGGGCACAAGTAGCTTCCAATGGCACCCGGTCATTCATGTTTATTTATGATGTGACTGAAGACAGAAGCAGCCGGATGAATTCTGAAATGTCGAGACATGAACAAATCTCAACCCCATTGAGCAGTATTTCACTTAAAAACTTAAGCCAGAAAGACCCACAAACAAGCAACAACTGACGTCAGCAACACTAAAGGCCGGAATAGCCTCGCAAAGGAGGAAACCCAGCAATTGGTGACGTCCTTGGCCTCCAGACTTCAGGCGTTCATTGCCTGCAAAAGAAAAATGGTTGCAATTCCTAAACGTTTCACAGGATATTTTTGTGCAACCCCTTTAATTAAACCTAAAAGTCTCCACTTCAGTTGCATCTCAGTTGTTTCATATTAAATAAAAAATAGTGGCCTGCAGAGCTAAAATCAAAATTTTCTGGACCTAGCTGTATGTGATATTGATACATCCATAAAAGTCTGATATATCAAAGTATAATAATATTTAACCCATAATGTAAACATAAAAAAAAGTAATATGCCAGAACTGGAGTTTAGTCTCTCTGCCCCAAAAATACCTTAAAAAGCAATCAAAACATCATATTTCCCCTTAATAGGTTCCCATAAAACAATCTCGTAACACAAAAGTGAAACGAGCTACATCTATGGAAAAATATAAAAAATGGGTCTTGGAAAATAGTAAAAAAAAAAAAAGACCTAATTTTTTTTTCTCACAGACTTCTGATTTTTAGTTTTTTTCCACCACTAAAATAAAAAACTAAAAGTTTGATATCCACTAGAGAGATCATGTCGTCAGCTACAGCTACAACTCATCCTGCAAAATAAAAAATATAAAAGCTATAGCTCTTGAAGAAGGGGGGGGGAGCAATTATTTTCTTTATTTTCTTTATTATTAATTCATTCTTTATATACCATATATCTTTTTATTTTTTATTTCTCAATCCATATTTAATATTGATTATTTTTCATGTATTTTTATTATTTGCATGTTTCATCTTTTATTCTTCATTTTCCATATTTTTATTTTATATACGGTATATATATATATTTGATATATCTTCTCTCTCTCTTTATATATATACCGTATGTGTTTTCATATTTTTTTTACAGATTGTATATAAATACATATTCCAAAATGGATATATACACCGTAAATACATTCTTATCGCATACCACTTTTGTGTAAATTTTTCTATTCTTGCACTATTGTACGTTGCTCTCTCTTTATTTTCTCACATTTATGTCTTTTTATTTATTCATTCTCTTCACCACTGTATTCGGCCATTCATACCCATGCTTCCAGAAGGTGGAACGCATTTCCACCTTCTATTCCACACTAGAACACATTCTTTACCCACGGGTTGTTATGTCGTCTTCCAGAACTCTCGCGCATGCACATTTTCCCGGCGCTGCGCACACGTTTTGGCGTTTACCGAATCATTTGGAAGTGCACTTACTATATATACCAGGCCTTACTGACACATGACCGACCATCCCTGACGAAGCTACATCTGGTAGCGACACGCCTTGGGTTAATGGGGTTGTCCGGTCACTGTGCACGGTGGGGATTCACCGGTTTCAGACCCGGGACCAGAAGGTATGTATGAGTTATACATAGTCCCGGCCAGTGGACGCGGCCTCACTCCATACACTTGTATAGAGCCGTGGCCACGCCTTGACCAGTGAGGTGTATGGGGGCTTGTCCGGCCATATACTTGTATGGAGCGAGGTCGCCCTCACTGGCCGGGGGTATGTATAAGGCTGAGTTCACACTTGCGTTCGGGTGCTCTGCGTAGGGCTGTGTACTTCTTCCCTTCAGATCCGCATAGATGCGCATGCGTCCTGCGTACCTATCTTTAACATTGGGTACGCAGGGACGTGCGTTGTATGCGGATGCGTTCGCGTGCGGTGTTTTGACGTGCCCGCCGACCGCACGGGAACGCAACATGTTTTGTATTCCGTATTCCCTTTAGACACATCGAGAATTTCTCCTGCATCTATGTGACAAACATTATCTGTATACCTGATTGTCGGGGTATTTATTTGTACATGGATATTGCATACATATATCAGTATATTTGCATGTTATTCTTTTTGGACTATTTTATGTCTTTTTCCTGCCTGCTGTCCTTTGGTTATTTGCTTCTGATTGTTTTTTATTTTGATCAGCTCTTATGTTTTCAATAAAGCCATTTTTTATCGTCCTTCATGCGAGGGTATGCACCGCTAGTCTCTACTTATCATATATTTTTTTGTGGTACCCACTACGTCTATATTCCTGGAAGAACAAACAAAAGCGCAAAAAAAACAAAAATTGACCGTGAAGTAGTTCAGTTATGTAGAACTCTGTGATTTTACCATAGATCCTGGGTTAGGGTACAGTTCACACATCTGTACTTAGGAAATAACTGTGGGGCCCATCGAGGCCGTCCCACTAATGGCTCTCATTCTTTTGGTTACTGTTCTTATCAGCTGCCCGGTTCGGTCATGTTTCCTGATAGCCGCGATCGCCTCTATTACAAGTTTTTAATGTCAGATTTCCGGATTTGGGATGGCAGCCAATTCTGTTCATTGAAGTATCGCTCGCTGCCCTCAGACTACCCCAGTAAACAATGTTTGGCATTGTATGGAGAGGGTGAAGATTTCATTACAACTCCATGAAAGACGATGTAGGTGTAGATTCAAGGGCAGCGTACGATTTTTCTATATGTTCATCGGGGTCAGGGCACAGCCGAGGACCTGGAGGGTACGGCGTATAAATATACAGATGCCCAGTGTGTGCAATTAAAGGTCTAAGCTGTCTGCTTTCTGTGGGTACGGACTCCTGTTGTTAGATATATTTGACTTATATGCTAATACTAGAAACAAATCCAGTTGCATTATATTGCCTGGGAGAGCGACACCACGTGGTGGGTCTCCCTCTAAGAAAGCTACACCAACTCCAAAAGTCATGGCAACACGAGAGAAAGAAGGAGTACTAGGTGAAAATGATGTAAAAAAGTAATCAATTTTATTCAAGGTAGAAAATACATCTAAAAAGACATAGCAACAACAAAGTGACCATAGTGCACCAAGGAATGTACAGGCAAAGGCAGGGACAACCCCCCTGACAACCCATCCCCATTTAGTATAAGCAGCCCAAGTCAAGTGACCCATAGTAATAAAGCATACTGACAGTGTAGTGAAAAATCAGCCTCTCTCAAGGGGAAAGCGGCATTTGTGCCAGCGAAACGCGCGTCGGGGGCGGATGTCTGGCCCTGGGATCCCCCTCTGGTACCTTCACCACCCCAGTAAGCCCGGCTATAAGCACTTCTGGCTGATTTTTCACTACACTGTCAGTATGCTTTATTACTATGGGTCACTTGGGTTGTCAGGGGGGTTGTCCCTGCCTTTGCCTGTACGTTCCTTGGAACACTATGGTCACTTTGTTGTTACTATGTCTTTTTAGATACATGTATTTTCTGCCTTGAATAAAATTGATTACTTTTTTACATCATTTTCACCTAGTACTCCTTCTTTCTCTGGTGTTTATATGCTAATACTGTAGCACAATAACAAGCATTAGGCTCGACCACTGTGGAGTGGGTTCACTTACTTAAGAGCCAAGAATGAACACCAATCGAGGATATAGGAAGCCGTGTTGTAATCATAAAGGAGGGGTTCATATGATCAATTTTTGCTTGTTTACTAATGTTCATGTGTTCTAATCATAAAGGAGGGCTTCATTTGAGCAGTTGTTGCTCGTTTACTAATGTCTACGTGTTGTAATCATCAGGAGTGGTTGGTAGGATAAGTCGTCGCTCTACTCCTAATGTCTACATGTAGTAATCATTGAGATGGGTTCATATGATCAAACATCGCTCGTTTCATAATGTCTACATGTAGAAATCATCAGGAAGGGGCTCATATGATCGATAGTCGCTTGTTTACCAATGTCTATTTGTAATCTTTAGGAGGGGTTCATTTGATCAAGCAACGCTTGATTACTTATGTCTACATGTTGTAATCATCAGGAGGAATTCTTATGATCAATCGTTACGCTTTTACCACTGTCCACATGTTGCAGTTTTTAGGAAGGGTTCATATGACCAGTCGTCGCTCGATTACGAATGTCTACATGTTTTAATGATAAGGAGGGGTTCATATTATTGATCATGGCTCATTTACTAATGTCTACTTGTAATCTTCCGGAGAGGTTTATATGATCAATCGTCATTCGTTTACTAATGTCTACGTGTTAATATGATTTATCATTGCTCGTTTACAATTGTCACTTGTTGAAATCATCAGGAGGGGTTCATACGATCAGCCGTAGCATAAAAGATGTGATCAGCCAATAACAATAATAATCTTTATTTATATAGCGCCAACATATTCCGCAGCGCTTTACAGTTTAACAGTTTCAAACACAACAGTCAAAAGTAACAACGTTGACAATAATACAATGATTAAAGCAAAATAAAACAACCCTGTCTTTTGAGGGAGCACCTAAAACTGTGCAAGTTGTGGCTGGCCCTACTTTTTTGGGGTAGAGCATTCCAGAGGATTGGCGCAACGCGGGAGAAGTCTTGGAGTCGGAAGGTACGGATACGTAAGTACAGTGGGAGCAAAGAAATGAGTGAACCATAATCGCCCCATGTAATAGCTCCTTAATTCTACAGCAGTAATTTCTATTAACATACAAAGCGACGTGTTACGACCCATAGATAAATCTGCACAGCACAATGTGCCATAACTCCCAGCTAGTATAAACTACAGAGGCCAGTAGTCCTAGGAATCTTTCCCATTTCCTAGGAATGCTTGTGTCCTTTTTACATAAGCTCCTAATCACCCGATGAACAAGCAAAACACTTGTTCGTCGGGTGAAATAATTTTTTTAATCATCACTCGGCAGCACATCGTCCTGTGTAAGACTTCATTTACAGTGGCAGTTAGAAGACTGCTGACCGGTTACATAGAAGCAAAATGGCGTTCATTTACTAATCTGTTTAGACAGGTCAACTGTACTTACCATGCACACAGAACTATCGGTAATACAATCGTTCGGTGCACATGCATCATACGATATGATTGTTCTCGGCAGCATGTCACCTATTTACACAGGGCAATATTCTGTCAAATGATGATTTTTTTAAGCAGGTTTTAGTAGCGTTTGACCTGATGAAAGAGCGTTTTGCTCATTTTGTCTCTGGCAGCCTATTTAGACAAACTGATAATCGGGAAATGCACCTTAAGCAGGAAATGTGCTGCCGAGAACAGTGATCTTCTATGCACAGAGCGATCGGTAATATAATTATTCTGTGTACATGGAAGTGATGGTCTCAGTCATTTAGTAGCCCAAGTAGCTTTAATGGCCGTGGGTCATCTGCCGTAAATTCACCTTTTACTCTGATGACAAATGGGTCCAGCCTCCACGAATCAAAGATTGATGGCCGGAAATGCTGGAAAGCCTCTTTAAGGCTCTACTTAGGAGAAGCTGCCTGAGATGACGCGCAGACATATTGTTTATGGCCTGGTGTCTATCGAGTAGGTTTGGATGAGATTCGAGAGGGAAGGCTGGGGGGTCTGCAAAAAATACACGAGGGTTAAAACAACTTTGCTTTGGAGCAGTTGCTAAACCTTTCCCTCTGTGACTGCGAGGCATTGTTTTATCTCTTTAATCAGCAACCAGCTGGCTTGTCGATGAATAGCGCAGTGGGCCCCTGGCCACGTTTCATGTGAGGTCTTGGCTCGGTGGCCGAGCAGGCAGCCCGCATCCAGTGTCACAGCTATTCAAGGCTATTGGCACAGCGGTGTCCCCATTAATTTCTGCTTGTCACATGCTGTCATGCAAGTTACACCAGAGAGGAAATGACCGTTATAGAGAAAAAAAAGTCTCTCCGGCTCCTACAGACATTATCTCTGAGGTTACACGAGTGGAGAGAGTTCGCGTCTATCCAGTCACAGCTGCAGGAAAGGGGAGACGAAGAACCAAGCCCCATGCTGTAACGTACCTTTCCTGCCTGCCCGCAGCTTCGCTTATCAACATCTGCCACATTGAAGTTCCTCAAACTACCAGCGATATTCCATTTCCTGGAGTCGCGGTTCATTCATTGAAGCCTTGTGCTATGACCCAGCGAAGATCTGAAACGCGTTTGTCACCTTCTTATAGTATTTGCAAAAAAATAGATAGTTCACTTAACTGCTAACCTACAGAAAAGGTTTGCAGTAAAGTCTACTCCACCAGTTATGGATGGATGTCTTCGTGGTGGGGGCCATTTATTTGGGACATCAATAAGTCGGAGTTGAAAGCAACTCTAGAGGCTTCTCTTTCTCTGAAGGACCCAGTCTGTCCTCGCATTACATGGACAGCCTTTTGGTTTCAGTACGGACTGTGCATTACTTCATTTCTCCTGTGGAGGTGCTGCAAGTTCCTCTGTAGAGGAGGTGATGGCTGCGGGTTCCAGCCAAAGGACAAACTTCAGCTTTTATAGAGGAAATTGTTCAAAGAGGACAACCCATTTAAAGGTCTTTTCCATCTCCGTAAGCATGTATAGGATATGTCATCATGTAATGATCTCTGAGGGTCTGATCTCTAGGAACCCCTAAAAGTCTTAAGAATGAAGGGTCCACAGCACTGACTTAATTCAGTGGCCCCTTTAGCTGTTTTTCTTTTTTGGGAGGTGCATTCATGGCCACCTTTCTGCCTAGGGATTTTATATCTCACGTGCTAAGATGGATCCTCGAAGCCCTAGATTCAGATGTGCAGTTGTCAAACAGCACGGACAGGTAACGTCGGTGCAGCAGGCAGATCCACATGGAACAACGGAAGATGTTGTGGCAGAATGGCAACAGGAGAAGCAACCGGGAATCATAGGATCTGATGAAGCAGATTTGAGGAAACAGGATAACATGTAAAGCTCGTTTTCCTACAGAATTTATGCAGAAGATGAATAAAGGGGTTTTCTACCTTCACCAATCCCTTTTTACTGGAAATGCCCATCTGAAAATAAGTTAGTTGCAGGATGACATACTCCTGAGACCCCTAGCGATCATCTATGATCTGCAGGGATGCACGAAAGCAAGTGTTTGTTTCTCATTTAGGGGCACTGTAGGAAAATTAAAGTATAGAACGGTATGCATTAAAATGTTCGGAGAGTAAATGTAATGCACAGATAGCTGGAGGGATGTGCTTGTTTTAGACATGTATTTTGTTGGAATTTGTAGAGAGCAGAAAACCTTGTCCAATTGGTGAAGGCCAGAGTAATCGTAAGACCGATTGGTCACTGAAAAATAGTATAGCGTCTTGGCGCCCTTCAGCGATGCTTAAGATTTTGTTACGCTCTTTATTTATAATTGCAAGAACTTAATTAAAACTCTACTTGGTTGTCTTCCTTGGGGGGTCTGGTAGGGCAAATAGAGGATCTCGCGTCTGGTAGGAATCCTATGGCAAATAGAGGAGTCATATTTCTAGCTCAAACAGCTCTGTTAGCCAATAAGTTGCCCCCTTGGTTTTTTCAAAGACCCCCAATAAACTGATGTTATTTTGGCATAGCCGATTTTCGAGGTCTTCAGCTTTTGCCAATAAATCAGTGGCTTTTTGTGTGTTAGTTGCACCTCTCTCCTCAATGGGAACAAGGCTTCTTCTATTCTCTTACCTGGCCTTCTACCGCTGTGATTCTGTCTGCCACCCTCTTTATATTGTGTCTTAACACCTACCACTTAATGGGAGATATTACAATGACTCACTGGCTGAAAAACATTGCCTGTATTGGTTTGACCACATTCATTCTCTTCTTCCTCCTCTTTTTTCTTCTTTTTTTTTTTCTGTATCTCTCCTCCGTTCCATAAATAGAGACACACCAGGAGATGTTGTCGGAGTACTCGTTAACCGTGCCGGTGAATGTCATGAGGACCAAAAGATTTTATGAGAACATTTTTTTTCAATGCCGCCACTAAATTTGAGATTTTTCCATCCATGAGGTTGCTTCTAGTCCTAGTGTCTGTCTTCTGTTTTTGCGCTCTGGTGTCTCTGCTCCATATTGGGCCGTCACCTCTGACTCTCTGATGGCCTGTCTGATGTTGTTAAATGACGTCACACCTGCATCTCCAAGCCTCAAGAGATATTTCCCCGTTTAGACCATCAGCGAATACCCAGCTATCAGTTCAAAGTAAGGAGCTGCACGAGAACGTGCAACTGTGGAAGCGATGACCCCACAGCCAGACACAACCAGACCACAGAGAAGGCAGAGATGGTTTATTACCATCTGTGCCTTCCTGATCGCTCCATAGACATTTCGAAACAAGTGCTCTGCTGTCAGACACAGCTTACAGTGGTTCCGCTTCTGGACACAGCGATCATATGATCGTCAGGTGTTGGGAGGGGGCAGGAACTTCTTGGTCCTAACAGACCCAAATTAGCTCCACGGTAGATGCAAGAGACTGAATTTGCCCTGTAACTAAGGTTAATGTACTAGCCCTATTTACCGGGCAAATTGGCAATAATGAAAATGCATCTAAATGTTAAAATGACCCCAATTACAACCTCTCCATGGATGAGGAAGTAGAATTGACATGGGCAAGTCGGGTGCTCTTACTTTACAGAATATGAAATGGGCCTCACCCCTGTGCCTTCTGGAGTCTGGGATTTCTCCCAGAGGGAATCCTCTTACTCCCACATTGGCGTTAGTGTATAAAGCGTGGGACGGAGGAAAGAAACTTATGGGTATTAAGGGATTCACCAAATGCACACCACTATGGCATAATCTCAATTTGGGTGAAGTAGCAAAGTTAAAGGGTTTTTCTGATTGGGCACAAAAAGGATCTGGTCAATAGAACAGTTATTTACAAACTCTGTCCTTTAAAGTTTTCAATTTAGGAATTCAATTTATCGCATAACATTTTTTACCAATATCTACAAATCTGACATGCTCTTTCAGCTCAGTCGTGTCTGATGGTTCTTGGCATACAACATTTCTACCATATATAAGTGCCTATTGTCATCCCAACTGGATATTCACCCCCTGACAGATACAGCCAAATGGGGGGCGGATGTAGTCCCTATATTGATGGAGCAATGTAGATAGACTCCTCCTTCCAACCAAATTATATTATTCATCTGACATAAACGGAACTCTTTTCGCAAATTTGAGAAGATGCAGAGTCCCTGGTTGGCTCCTCCAGGGCGGCCCACAAATCTTTTAATTAGAAGAGAGGATATTGTCCATACTATCCCTTGTTAGTCGTCCTTTTTTCCTTTTTCTCCCCTTCTATGAATTTTATACTCCGTTATTCTAGAACTGCTCTGAAAATTAAAATGGTCCTCTCTGGAATGTCGGGATTCGGTTCTAGGGTGGGTTAGGGAATTAAGTTGAGATACTTTGTTTATGTTATATACTATGAAATGATTATGTCATTTACCGTATGTTATTTGAAAGATGGAAAATTTGTATTTTGGAGTTTTTCAATAAAAATGATTTGCTTAAAAAAAACAAAACAAAGTTAACATGCTCCCAGAATGGCTCAATGGGTGAAAAAATGCATTAAAAATTAACATAAATAGAAAAGTGAAGGAAAAATAAAAACTACCGCTAGTCCCAATCACTGTTAATAGCCATGCTCAGTCGAAAAAATAAATAAAACGTGACCAATATATAATAAGAGCTGTTATGCAAAGGTGAACACAATTTATAATGTACTTTAGTGGTCTTTTGTGGTTGTAAAATAGGTGAAAAATAGAAACTAATTTACTTATTTTTCTCCTGTTATCGGCTAAAAAAACCCCAAAAGAAAACAATATAAATACGACAGAAACTAAATCCCATGTATGACAAAAAAAGGGCAAAAAATATTTAAATATCTGAGAAAGAAACATTTTTTTGAGCGCTTAAAACCTCATGTACTCATATGAAAAATAAAAAAAACCTCTAATGATCATGAACGGTGGAAAATGACCCGCTCCTCAATTGGTTTAAGTAGCTGATTAATAGCCTTCTCCGATTATTGTTTTTTTTTTTGTATTTTTGCAGCATCTTCTCCTGTATTTGATGCGTTTTTGCTGAAGAATTGCAGCATTTTTAATGCTCTAATTTTGTACTTCTGCTTTGATTCTGCACATAAAACAGCAACCGTATTTTTTACATGCGCTTTTTTTTTCCAAGATCCAAATACGGTAGATAATTTCAGCTTTTCAGGGAAAAACATACTTTGAAAGCCGCCGGGAAACTAGTTGAACAGGCGCGTCTCCGGCGGCTTCTCTCCGCCCGCTCCCCTGGATTGACAGATCTCTTGCCTGTACAGCCATGCAAGGAGAGATCAGACACTCAAGGACAGCAAAACGAAAGTCAATGGTTCACCGCACACTCTTGGGATTAAAGGATGCAAATAGTTTTATTACAGTAATTCATCCAAACCAAAGCTGAACCAATCTTACAAATGGTAACGAGGTGCGACAATCTTAGATCTCAGACATTTCGACCCTCCCGGGTCTTACTCATTGTGTCGCTGAAAGAAAAGGTGATCTATAAGTACAAAGTACAAAATAAAAAATAACGAAACGTGGTATATCCATATTTGGGTCCATTACTGTAAAGCAAAAAATGATCCCCAATGGTATATAGAACCCAGGGCTGCACCAAAAAAGCATAAAATAGGGAAAAATGCAGGAAAATAATGCAATAATCAGAGCAGGTTGCTATTACTTTTTTAGTGGGTAAAGCAGAGTAAATATGTCACTGTAAAATAAAATTAGGAAAAATTAAGGCTGTGTTCACATGATGCGTGTTATTTTTTTTGCTGCGTTTTTCAAAAATTTGGTACAATTGCTGCTGCTTTGCAAAAATGTCTTATGTGAGCAGGGCCTTAAATATCTTGTCAATATTCTGCCCGGAAGAACGCGTTGACATTTCACTGTAGATGGTCAATAGGTAACCTAGTAGGCTCCAGGGCCGGTTTTGCGGCACGTTGCCACTGTCCTGCCTCTTCCGATGCATCGGGTACACTTTTCAAGTGATTTGGAGCCAAGATGTATTTTCTCATCTTTTTTTTTTTTTTATCTCGCTGTTTTTCTCAGGACATGATGCATCAGCTTCTTCAAGGACTGGACTTTCTCCATACGCACAGAGTCGTACATCGAGACCTGAAACCTCAGAACATCCTGGTCACCAGCAATGGACAGATAAAGCTGGCGGACTTTGGCCTCGCCAGGATCTACAGTTTTCAGATGGCCCTTACGTCAGTGGTAGGTTTCAGATTTGCCTTATTACATTTGTGGGTAGTATATACATGTGTCACTTTCTGTTGTCACCGCTCCCACCAGGTCCAGATTCGCTATATTCCTCTTGTAATATGGACGAAGCTGGAAATATTCAGCTTCTTAAATGCTCTCATTTCTCTGAAAGGTTTCATGTTGTGGGCTCCACACACCCAAGTTTAACAGCTCTTGTACGGACCTCGATTTCCAGACCGGCCGCAGGTCTCCTGACTGAACCGAATAGGCTGTCGAGATCAGGTCAGGAGATCCGTGGCCGGTCCAGAAATCACCGTCTGTACAACGGCCATTAAATAAGGATGCGACACCGGAGATATTTACTGTCTGCTGGTGAATGTTGTATATAGGAGCAAAGTCAATTATAAGAATATTCCAAATCATGGAGCTGACGACATGTGTACATCTCACTGAGCTCTTTACTATTTATAGTAGACTTATAATGTTCCTTATAATACACCCAAGCTACTGCAGAACCTCTTTTTCAAGAATAAGGGAAAAATTCCTGCCAGCCAAAAAAGATATGCAGCCTCTGAGGTGTGTAATGATGCTCTGCAGCATCTGAGGTGTGTCATTATGATCTGCAGCAGCTGAGGTGTGTAATGATGTTCTGCAGCAGCTGAGGTGTGCATATTGAGTCCCTGCAGCAGCTACAGTGTATATTTATACACTCCTTAACTGCTGCAGAACCTCTTCTGAGGTTATGTCACACCTGACGTTTGTTATTACGATGTTTTGCAGCAGATGAGTTGTGCGTATTGTAATTCTGCTGCATCTGAGGTGTATTATGAGCTTCCGCAGCAGCTGAGGCATATGATGAGATTCTGCAGCAATTGAGGTGTGTTATAATGTTCTGCAGCAGCCAAGGTTTGTATTATGAGGTTCTGCAGCAGCCAAGGTGTGCATTATGAGGTTCTGCAGCAGCTAATTTGTGTTATGATGTTCTGCAGGAACTGAGGTATGTTATGATGTTCTGCAGCAGCTGAGGTGTGCAGTATGAGGTTCTGCAGCAGCTAAGGTGTGCATTATGAGGTTCTGTAGCAGCTGAGGTGTGTTATGAGGTTGGCAGCAGCTGAGGTATGTTATGATGTTCTGCAGCAGCTAAGGTGTGCATTATGAGATTCTGTAGCAGCTGAGGTGTGTTATGAGGTTTGCAGCAGCTGACGTGTAGATTATGATGTTCTGCAGCAGCTGAGGTGTGCATTATGAGATAATCCAGCAGCTGAGGTGTGCATTATGATGTTCTGCAGCAGCTGAGGTTCTGTAGCAGCTGAGGTGTGTTATGAGGTTCTGAAGGAGCTGAGGCGTGCATTATGATGTTCTGCAGCAGCTGAGGTGTGCATTATGAGGTTCTGCAGGAGCTGAGGTGTGCATTATGAGGTTCTGCAGGAGCTGAGGTGTGCATTATGAGGTTCTGCAGCAGCTGAGGTGTGCATTACGAGGTTCTGCAGCAGCTGAGGTGTTCATTATGATGTTCTGTAGCAGCTGACGTATTCATTATGATGTTCTGCAGCAGCTGAGGTGTACATTATGAGGTTCTGCAGCAGCTGAGGTGTGTGTATTGAGATTCTGCATCCGATCAGGTGTTCCAAATATGATTAAAATACATTTTCTTGCGCAAACATTTCATAAAAGGGCCCTCCACATATAATTTAGTGTGAACTAGCATTAAAAAATAACGGAGACGCACACGTGCCGAGAATGATTTTTTGTTTTTGTATTTAAAAAAATAAATAAATAACACATCAAATGTGACCCCCCCAAACAGTTCTGAAAGATCGTACAAGTTTTACCCTTTATAAACACATCAAGGCCTCATACAGCCACGTCAGCAAAAATAAATAATTAAGTAAAAAGTTCTGACTGCTGAAATGCCAAAGCAAAAAAAAATAAAATAAAAATTGCCAGGTCATTAAGGGGTTAACATTCTTGCTTGTTTTGGGATAAAAGCATTACTAACCAGAGCTGCGTCCTTTTCGTACAATTTCTGTGTAGCTCAGAATGTAGTGATCGTTCCCATAGTGGTCGCCTCTTAGTCACCGATAGATTTTGAGTAATAAACGCCATCAGAAATAGGACTCACCATTTCTAGAATGAGTAACCTGGAAATTACCAGGTCGGGCTGAGACGTACCGTCACTCCTGGACTACAGAGATGACTTCTCCGCAGTACTAGAAACCTGAATATCATAGGAACAGTTATTTCAGAGAGTCCTCTAAAAGAGAATTGAAAAATGTAAAAAAAAAAAAAAAAAAAAAAACACAAAAAATTATAAATCGCGTTTCAATTTCCCATTCTAAAAAAAAAAAAACAGGTTCATCGTTTCTCCGATTCCATAAATGTTTGACCCATCAAATTCTAAAATAATTTAATTCATGCGATAAATGTTGTAAATAACTCAAAGTGTCGGAATTTCCTTCTTTTTTTTTTGGTCACTGCACCACCTCCAAAACATGAAATAAAAAGAAACTGTCATATAAACCTCACAGAAAAGTCTAAATTAATCTCGACTGGTAGAAAAGCTTGTTTTTTGAAAAAAAAATTATATATAATTTTTTTTTTTTGGAAATTTTTCAAATATTATACTGGGAATGAAAATGACCATGAAGAAATAATGGAATGACATAAAACCAGATTCTTATCTGTATTAAATTTTGTTATCCTCAGTAAACTAGTACCAAAAATGTTACTTCTTTTGAGTGCCAAAAAGTCCCTTTCGAGTATTGTTACGCTTTCAATTTACCCCCGCTGCCTTGTAGATCCACCAGGGCATAACTTCACTGTGTTCGAAGGGAAGAACCAAGTGTTTTGCATTGCAATGCATTTGAATAAAGTTTCTCCACTTATCATAGGAGAGTGACAAGCCAAGCCTGGCATGCCAGAGTGAGGAGACTTAGAAGCCATGCATGCTCCAATTTCTTTGTCAGTTTCTTTTGTTGCGTTTCGATTCCAAACGTTCTATATTGAGTAAAGATTTTTAACTAATCGACGATCAGATGAGAATGGAGTGGACAAGTACTGGAAGACAATCTGTTGAGGCGCTCGTCTAATTCCTCACCCTCGTAGTAATGGAAAATTGCCAGTTGTGATTTCATATACCAATTGTTCTCTATAATTGATGGTACAGTCTTCCAATATTTTTGAACCCTTGTCCATTGTCACAGTCCATGAAACGTGTCTGTTTTATAGGCCTTACGTTTAGGGCTGTGTGAATGTTTGTTTGGGTGTAATTTAACATCATACGCCAGATTAAAGCCATATATAGCTCTATGCATTATACTGTTAGGTTGAACAGTAAATAATGTTCCCTAGTTGCCTGCTCCTGGCCCAATGGGTATTGATCAGTGCGCCCTAAAAGAAATCACACCACACAATTGGATGTAACCTCTCTTGATCAATGTATGGCACAGCTCCAAGAGAGAGCAAGAGAAAAAGAGAGAGCTTTATTGATTCAAACGGGTTTTTATGTCTCTTGTGAAGGGGCTTGGTTAACTCTAAAATGGGAGTGTCCAGATGTATTCCATTGGTTAGTGGGTTGGGCAGTGAGCTGGTCTGGGCGGATCCATGAGGTCATCACAGTGGGCGTCATCTTGGGTGGATCCATGGAGCACAGGGTGGTTTGGCCAAACAGGAAATTCCAGTTCTGTGAGCACACGGTATGAGGTACTAGCAGCCATCTTTAGTGTCACACTTTGATCTAAAAAAGCTAATGTAATGTGAAATAATACACTTGAGGTTAATTAAGTATTTGATCTTAAGGCTCTCCTCAATACGATACTGTGTCTCGCCAGTTTTCATTGATTACGATATACGGTATATCTTCTAACAGTTTTCCACCCTGCCATTATTTCCCCACCACCTCATCTCAGGATCTCCTAGATGTTTATCCCAGGCCCCATACACCGAATCAGAACACACAAGTACTAGAGTTCCTCTCATTTTTCCATCTATTGTGGAAATATTTGCAGTATTTATGTCCAATGTAATAATATTATCTAGTTCGTTATGACCGATCGCTCCACTGACATTTTGTAAAGATTGCTTAATATATCCTTTGACTTGAGCAAATTGTATCGTCTGAAAAGAAGAAAGTCCATACTTGTCTATAAGTTCTATACATGTCATCCATCTCTTATCTATATGACAAATGTGACGCTAGTCACTACTCACGGAGAAGCCGCGAGGCTGGGTATTAAAGAGGTCCGAGGTCAAAAGCCAGGAGGGTACGTCATAGATAGAGGGTGAGACAAAGTCAACAGTCCATGGTCAGAATTCCAAGAAAGTAGCAGAAGGGCTAAGCAAAAGGATGGTCAAGGCAAATCCAAGGTCGAGCAGCAAAGATCAGAATACAAGGCTAGGAGCACGGCGCAAACACAGCATATGAGCAAAGCTACTATTGAGCTGGTTAAATAGCAAGGTAATTACTCTGAACAGGAGACACATGGATGAAGCACGCTCCATTCCTAGAGTGGAGGGAAGAACTGTCATTCACTGCGTTCAGACACTTTGATAGGTAGAATCGTGACACCATAGTAATTCTCTAACTGACCATATCCTCATTTCTTGCCAATCTTTAACATTCTTTAAATCGCTTATTTTCATAGCCCTGTGGGAAATCTGGGTGTATTCATAGACCCAAATATTTCGAAATTTGCCAGGATAGGCCGTATTTCTTTCGGAGCGCCTTCCATGCCGTCACAGTGTCTTTACATACCAGGAAAGGTTTAATTGTGTGTGGTTTGTGGGATAGGGATGTGTCAAGAATGGAGCCTGAATCCCAAGGGTGACAAAATTCTGCTTCGAGGCCATATTTTGAGTGGAGATTGGCTACGAAAAACCAATCTATTTTGTGTCTGATGTTGGGTACGTTTATTGCTCCCTCTGCCATTGCTAGCATCATTTTCTTGATCTTAATTACCGTAATTGATATTTTCTTTCCCACCTTTATTCCTGTAAGTACATTATTTGAGTCTAGGTATCTGGATAGTGGTTCTAAGGCTAAATTGAAAAGGAGTGGGGAGAGTCGGCATCCCTGCCTGGTGCCCTTTGAGTAGAAAGGGTCTTGAAAGAAAACCTGGTGTATAGACCCTAACCTGTGGGTTATAATACAGTATATTGACCGAATAAACTCTCTGGAGACCCATGTCAGACCCACTGAAATTAATGATGTCTCGAGACACGTCCAATTAACATTATCAAGTGCTTTTTCTGCGTCTAGAGACGCCATAGCTGGCATGTCTCCTGCTTTAATTTCCCTTTATAACGTCCATTAACAGAAATGCCTTGTGAATATTTATGACTGTGGATCTCCCTTTTATAAAACTCACTTGTGGTGTTGAAATTAGTTTGGGTAGAAATAAGGCCAGACGATTCGTCATTAGTTTTGAAAGTATTTTAAGATCTTAATTTATTATTGAGATTGGCCTATAGTTTATTGGGTTGTCTTAAGTTTTTATCTCCTTTTGGTAAGAGTTTTATATGGGCCGTGATAGTTTTGCATCTTTTATTATCTTATTACAAATACTGGTTGTTTTATTATTTTTTAATGGCCTTCAGCTCGATCTCGAGACGTGGCGACTTGATGGATGAACGCTCTATAGAAAGATCGATCTTGTGCAGCCTAGATAGGTCCACCAGGGTCTTCTCCGATGTTACCTTGATTGTAGCAAACCATCGGGTTGCCGGTCTTCCTCTTCTTCTCCTTCTTCCTTCTATTCTTCTAACCATGATGTCCTTCTCCAGTGATTTCTCTTTTCGTATGATGTGTCCAAAGTAGGCAAGTCGTAGCTTGGTGATCCAGTAGGTGTAATTTCATCTCTTAGGTCTTTGTAAAATTCTCATGAGAAACCATCTAATCCAGGTGTTTCACAAGTGTGTAATTCTCCTATTATTTTCTTTTTCATTCTCCTGAATTTCTGCATCTACATTGTCCATGTCTTCTATTGACAGTGTGGTGGTTTACCCTTCTTAAGCCACTCTCCCACCTCCTTTCCATATGAACAGAGCTACTTTTCGATTCCTAAAATTTAGGGAAATTTGTATTCTTATTACTTAAGTCTTCAGCTCGTTCTCGAGCAACGGTGACTTGATGGATGAACGATCTGTAGAAAGGTCGATCTTGTGCAAGTCTAGATAGGTCCACCAGGGTGTTCTACACCCCTATCTATAGTATCAAGCCATCGGGGCGCTGCTCTACCTGTTCGTCTTCTTATTTCTATTCTTCCAACCATGATGTCCTTCTCCAGTGATTGCTGTCTTCATATGATGTGTTTGCCCATCTTTAATGACCTGGTCTTGCATATAGCTACAGAGAACTTGAGGCTCATCGGTGCTAGTCCCCGGGCTTCCATAGTGGGCACAAATGGGGTGACCGATAGAGCTCACTCTTTGTCTAACTGATTAGATGCTGCCGTCATTATTGATCGCAGTATCTAGGGGGTAAATAATGTTCAGCGGCCTACGTTTTGATCCTTAAAATTTAGGGAATTTTTTCTATGATGACCCTCACTGAGGTCCTACTCACTGCTATACAATGTGTTGGGTGCGCGCTATTCTTTACCAGTCAGGAGGGTAACCTACTTGTTATTCCTGTATGTATATAATGCCAGCTGAGATTCTGTATCTTGGAGTACAGGGGATACAGGGATATAGCAAGGACCCCTGTGTCCTTTAACCCTGCCCTGACTGGTCAGCATTTTGATGTAGACTTGCAAATACCAGAAGGCTTGGAATAGGGCGCGTTCTGCGCAGCGTATCAGTTCTTGTGGGAAAATATGCTCCAGTGAGTTGTTGGCACCGGGGCTGGAATGTGGCATTTAGAAGCACCTTTTTACAGTGGGAAGGAATTACTGAAGAATAAACAATCCAGCAGTGCTAATCGGACCGTGGTAATCGCATAACCCAGAAGCCTCTCGCTGCCAGTTATTTACAGGGCGCACATTTACTGTACGCCATTCCTGGTTGTTGTAATCGCCACATTATGCAACAACAGGGGCTTCCGATTTATTTTTTTATCAGAGTATTGGGAGGTCCTACACCTGAGACACCCACCGATCAGGTGTTAGCCGATTTCGCAGCCACAGAAAGTGCAAAGTGAAGCCAGAATATCACAGCGCCATACACTGTGTAGTGGCCGTTCTTGGGTACTGCAGCTCATATCCTATTGACTTGAATGGGAGCTGAGTGTATGGAGGTGTGGTGTATGGTTCGCTACACTGTGCTCCTTCGAGGAGCTTCTAACAGCTGATTGATCAGACCCCGCTGATATGATGTTGATGACCTATCCCAGGGGTAGATAGTCAATATCGTATTCCTAGACAATCCCGGTAATGTCAGTGGCACAAGCGTTTAGCATCTAACACCTTCACTGATTACCAGACCGAAGGCGCACGGGTTTGGAAATGAACTGCAATACCAGACACTGCCACTACAGCACGTGTAGCTGACCCTATCTTTTGTAATTTAGCATTTAAGGCCGGGTGCCCACGATCCGGAACTAGCCGCGCGTTGGACGCAGCACATGTTCTCTGCATGTCTCCTATTGAACACAGGGAATCCGCATTTGATCACTGAGCCGTGCGGATTCACCGCGTCCAATACATTCTATGTGTGAAATTTCTCTTGCGGAGGCTCGCATCTCCGCAAAAGAAATAGACTTGCTACGGTCTGGAGAGACGCGCCCCATGTGTCTCCGCTGGTGATCCGCAGGAGTCAGTGGACACTATACTGTAACATCTGGACACTGCGGGTCGGACGCTGCACAAGTACACAGCGTTAAACCCGCAGCGTTTATTGACTGTGTGCACATACCCTAATGACCGTGTGCAATGGTCATTGGAAAGGGAGCGGAGGAGGTGAGCTGTGATATTGTCTATTGTGATTGGTGGATCCAGGAATATACTGTATATAGAGATGTTATCAGTCATTGTACAGGGGGAGGGGGAGGTGAGCTGTGACATCACCTATTGTGAATGGTGGATCCTCTGTTATCTACTGTATATAGAGGTATTATCAGTCACTGTACAGGAGGAGGAGGTGAGCTGGGGAATCACTTATTGTGAATGGTGGATCCTGTGTTATCTACTGTATATAAAGGTGTTATCAGTCATTGTACAGGAAGAGGTGAGCTGTGACATCACCTATTGTGAATGGTGGATCCTGTGTTGTCTACTATATATAGAGGTGTTATCAGTCATTGTACAGGAGGGGGAGGAGGTGAGCTGTGACATCACCTATTATGAATGGTGGATCCTGTGTTATCTACTGTATATAGAAGTGTTATCAGTCATTGTACAGGAGAAGGAAGTGAGCTGTGACATCACCTATAGTGAATGGTGGATCCTGTGTTGTCTACTGTATATATAGAGGTATCAGTCATTGTACAGGAGGAGGAGGAAGTGAGCTGTGACATCTCCAATTGTGAATGGTGGATCCTGTATATAGAGGTGTTATCAGTCATTGTATATAAATAAACTGGAGCAGTGGGCAGCAACTAACAGAATGGTTTTTAACAGGGAAAAATGCAAAGTACTACATCTGGGCAATAAAAATGAAAAAAGCATATACAGAATGGGAGGAATAGGGCTAAGAAACCGCACATGTGAAAAAGACTTGGGTATACTAATAGATCACAGACTGAATATGAGTCAACAGTGTGATGCAGCAGCAAAAAAGGCAAATACAATTCTAGGATGTATTAACAGAAGCATACAGTCTAGATCACGTGAAGTCATTATTTCCCTCTACTCCTCTTTGGTCAGACCTCATCTGGAATATTGTGTCCAGTTTTGGGCACCACATTTTAAAAAAGACATCAACAAACTGGAGCAAGTTCAGAAAAGAGCGACCAGAATGGTGACCGGTCTGCAAAACCTGTCTTATGAGGAAAGGTTGCAGGATTTGGGAATGTTTAGTTTGCAAAAGAGAAGACTGAGAGGAGACTTAATAGCTGTCTACAAATATCTAAAGGGCTGTCACATTGTAGAAGGATCAACTTTATTCTCATTTGCACAAGGAAAGACTAGAAGCAATGGGATGAAACTGAATGGGAGGAGACACAGATTAGATATTAGAAAAAACTTTTTGACAGAGTGATCAATGAGTGGAACAAGCTGCCACGAGAAGTGGTGAGTTCTCCTTCAATGGAAGTCTTCAAACAGAGGCTGGACAGACATCTATCTGACTGAGATGATTTAGCGAATCCTGCTTTGAGCAGGGGGTTGGACCAAATGGCCCAGAAGGTCCCTTCCAACTCTACGATTCTATGATTGTACAGGAGGAGGAGGAAGTGAGCTGTGACATCACCAATTGTGAATGGTGGATCCTGTGTTAGCTACTGTATATAGAGTTGTTACCTGTCATTTATTCTGCCTCTGATGAAAAGGAGCCTGCTGTAAATGCTTCAAGAAAGCACAAGAAGTATGAATCTAGAATAGACCCCATTGCTAGATTACTTATGGTATTTGTTTTTTTTTTGTTTTGTTTATTTAGAAAGATCATGATATGAAAAAAAAGAAAATTTAAAATTGCCAAAAATTTTACATGTAATAGAAACACATGATTTAAACAATAGGTAATTATTCTGATGACAACCTCATTTTAGGGTTATGGATAGTCGATAATAACACATCCCTTTAAGGGTGCCAGTGTGCATAAAAAGCAGATACATTTTATAACCAGGGTGAGGAACCCAATGAATAATCCCACAACGCAAGACACAACAGGATCTGGAAACAGAGGACACCCTGGAGTGTCTGGCATACATTGTTAGCAGACCCCGTATCAGGGCAGACAAGAAAAACAGAATTAGATAAGACAGCGGGAACAAGACTAGGAAAACAGAGCTGAAGAGGCCAGACGAGGCACCGTGGCCACAGCAGGGCAGACGGGACATAGCACTGTAAAGAAACCTGGCAGGAACCCTGTGAGCCGGTAGCGCAGAGCCTAAGTGAAGTAAAGAGAGCTGACCTGCAATACGACAGAACATATGGTCAAGTGGGGCGCTGTTTCTGAAAAAGAGTAAAAAAAAATCAGCATTAATTCATGGAGTAGCAGAATTACAAAAAAAAAATGAAAATATGAAAAAAAACAGGAAAATACTGGAAATTCATGGCATTAAAAACCACTGAAATACATATGAAGAAGCTCTGGGGCTCTTGGAGACTATTTTCATGAAAAAAAATATGTCTGTTTAGCTGCCATTTTAAGAGAACTTGCAGAATATCTGACTCCGCCTTTAGCTCCTCCCCCTCCATAGAATCTCATGAGCACCAGGTGTCATTTTCTATCTCAGTAAAGGGAAAATTGGAAAATATGTCTTCACTGGATACAGATTTTGCCCATTAATCGAGACTGAATCATCAGTCCAGGAGAGGAAATAGTTGGAATATTTCTTAATCAGAGAAATCATAAGTGTCTTATTTTCAAGTGTTTTTTTATTGATTTATGAACTAAAAATTAAAAGTATGTTACCTCTTTAAATAAAAAAAAGCAACAAAAACTATGAAGAAAGCAGTTGATCTAAATACATCCTGCAATGTGATGGCCGGGGGCGCCCTGGATCTAAAGGGTGAATTTCTGCGCCTCTCCCAGTATAAATAGTAGAAATACCAATACCTATAATGCAAACACTGAGTGCATCCAAATACAACATTCGCCTTCTCCAAGGCAACCTACAGAATGTAAAGGAGGCCGAGCTAAGATACAACAGGCCTGTGTGCGGGGAGCGGGGTTTCCTGTGCTAAGCGCTTTTCCATTGCTGCTTTTGCTTTTCTTCAACCTTACAGGCGACAGTCTTTCTAGCGTTTGTCTAGGGTGATCCGTACAGCCAGCGCTCCGGAGAAAATCCGCTCAGATGTGAGAGCACCAATGATAATGTGAAGAAAAGGACAGGAACTTGGAAAAGTGGCAGCGGCAGCCACAGGGCTCCCATAGCTGACAGCCACAGCACCTCCACGACAATGGCAGCCAAAGGACCTCCACAACAATGACAGGCAAAGGACCTCCACAACAAAGACAGCCAAAGGACCTCCACAACAATGACAGGCAAAGGACCTCCATAACAATGGCAGCCAAAGGACCTCCACAACAGTGTCAGCCAAAGGACCTCCACAACAATGACAGGCAAAGGACCTCCATAACAATGGCAGCCAAAGGACCTCCACAACAGTGTCAGCCAAAGGACCTCCACAACAATGGCAGCCAAAGGACCTCCACAACAATGGCAGCCAAAGGACCTCCATAACAATGACAGGCAAAGGACCTCCATAACAATTGCAGCCAAAGGACCTCCACAACAGTGTCAGCCAAAGGACCTCCACAACAATGGCAGCCAAAGGACCTCCACAACAATGGCAGCCAAAGGACCTCCACAACAATGACAGGCAAAGGACCTCCACAACAATGACAGGCAAAGGACCTCCATAACAATTGCAGCCAAAGGACCTCCACAACAGTGTCAGCCAAAGGACCTCCACAACAATGGCAGCCAAAGGACCTCCACAACAATGGCAGCCAAAGGACCTCCACAACAATGGCAGCCACAGGTAGCGACAGCCCAGGGACCTCCACCATAGCAGCAGCCCAGGACCTTGGTAATATTCACAGCCATAAAGCTCCCACAACAATGCCAAGGACAAGTCCTCCAGAACCACAGCGCAATATTTAACAATCTCACCTGGAGAAGCCTGTACAGCACATCTAGTCTATCCTTCCTGTATGTTTTTTAGTTTCCTAAGTGGGGTCCCCGCGATTAGAAAGCCATAACATATCCTAGATATGTGTTATCGCTTTGTCTAGTGGCAATTTCCCATTAAAACTGAGTGTACACCTACAAATGATGGTAGTCCTTTGGGTTGTGCCACCATGGCATCTAAATATACACTCACTGGCCACTTTATTAGGTACACCTGTCCAACTGTGTGTTAAGACTTAATTTCTAATCTGCCAATCACATGGCGGCAACTCAGTGCATTTAGGCATGTAGACATGGTCAAGACAATCTCCTGCAGTTCAAACCGAGCATCAGTATGGGGAAGAAAGGTGATTTGAGTGCCTTTGAACGTGGCATGATTGTTGGTGCCAGAAGGGCTGGTCTGAGTATTTCAGAAACTGCTGATCTACTGGGATTTTCACGCACAACCATCTCTAGGGTTTACAGAGAATGGTCCGAAAAAGAAAAAAAATCCAGTGAGCGGCAGTTCTGTGGCCGGAAATGCCTTGTTGATGCCAGAGGTCAGAGGAGAATGGGCAGACTGGTTCGAGCTGATAGAAAGGCAACAGTGACTCAAATTGCCACCCGTTACAACCAAGGTAGGCAGAAGAGCATCTCTGAACGCACAGTGCGTCGAACTTTGAGGCAGATGGGCTACAGCAGCAGAAGACCACACTGGGTACCACTCCTCTCAGCTAAGAACAGGAAACTGAGGCTACAATTTGCACAAGCTCATCGAAATTGGACAGTAGAAGATTGGAAAAACGTTGCCTGGTCTGATGAGTCTCGATTTCTGCTGCGACATTCGGATGGTAGGGTCAGAATTTGGCGTAAACAACATGAAAGCATGGATCCATCCTGCCTTGTATCAACGGTTCAGGCTGGTGGTGGTGGTGTCATGGTGTGGGGAATTTTTTCTTGGCACTCTTTGGGCCCCTTGGTACCAATTGAGCATCGTTGCAACGCCACAGCCTACCTGAGTATTGTTGCTGACCATGTCCATCCCTTTATGACCACAATGTACCCAACATCTGATGGCTACTTTCAGCAGGATAATGCGCCATGTCATAAAGCTCGAATCATCTCAGATTGGTTTCTTGAACATGACAATGAGTTCACTGTACTCAAATGGCCTCCTCAGTCACCAGATCTCAATCCAATAGAGCATCTTTGGGATGTGGTGGAACGGGAGATTCGCATCAGGGATGTGCAGCCGACAAATCTGCGCCAACTGTGTGATGCCATCATGTCAATATGGTCCAAAATCTCTGAGGAATGCTTCCAGCACCTTGTTGAATCTCTGCCACGAAGAATTGAGGCAGTTCTGAAGGCAAAAGGGGGTCCAACCCGTTACTAGCATGGTGTACCTAATAAAGTGGCCAGTGAGTGTACATGCGTTATTGGGAGTTTCTCAGGTCAGAAGTCCAGGAGTAAGCACAGGTCATTGTAGGGAACCTTGCATTTGTAGGGTTGTGGGCCGGACTGGGGGGCCGCGCAGTAACGTACAGACACAAGATGGAGGCAGTTTTCAGGTGCAACAAGTCCAAGTTTATTTACCGCCGTCCGACTGACGGCTCTGACAACACACCGCAATTCCTTCACGGCACTCCGTTTCCAGGCCCCGGTACACACACCGTACTTTCACTTGGGACGTAGATACACACACCGTCCCTTTCTCAGCTTAGTGACATTCCTGCCAGTGTGGTCACTGCGGCCGCCTTAGGCCTGTACACTAACAGTAATTTTACTGGTCAGCTGTCGTCGTCAAATTCGGTATGCTTTCCCTCGGGACCTCGTCTGTACTGCGGTACTTCGTGTCAGGACCACCACCCTGACTTCTTCTCTCTTCAGTCCCCTGGTTTGGCTCTCCTCACAACACCCACTTTGCCACAGGCTCCGCTCCTCTTGAGCTCCTCCCGGGGACAGGAACCCTCCTGTCAAATTTATAACTTTCCCGATTCCCTGTAACTCCGCCCCCCATGACCAACGGTTTCTAAAGCCCTAAGCTGCTGTCAAGTCCTGAACTCACACTCCTCCCTGCCATCTTGTGGTCAACCCCAGGTACTGCACGTCACCTACACTTTCCTAGCTGTTTCCCCACTGTCATAACTGCTATCTGCCTAAAATGTGCAAACCCTCCTTCCTACTTGCTGACAAGTCCGTCCGTCAGGTCACCTTCCCTACACATTCACAGAGGAACCATACTTTGTTTAAAAGTCCTCAGATTAGTTTTGGAGAAAAGCTTTTTCGGGTTCAAATGCAAATAAGGCACAAGAAGCACTATGGGCATGGCTCTGCGGTATGGAGCACCCTCCCACCGATGGCTTTGCCTGCCATAGTAGCTCCCCGTTGCATAAATTTGGAATGTTAGCTTTAATTGAGCCATCCGTCTTCTCTGACATGTCGTGCATGTGCCGACTTGCATAATGTTGGCGCATGCACAAAAAACTCGAATTGATTCAGACGAAACCAGAAAAGTCAATCAGCGCAGCAGAGGACGGAGATAGCTGGCGAAAACCGTTTGATGGGAGGTGTTCCAGACCACCAACCCCAACCATTGTGCTTGTATTTCAACCTAAAGAAAGTTGCTCTTCTAAGGCGCTGATCCGGAATTCGGACCAGACAGGCTACCTTTGATACTCGGCAGCCCTGTCCCAACCGGTGACCCATTTTCCTTTCACAACAACGTGGTTCGAGGGAATGTTTTTAAAAAAACATTCCAGGCAGTGAGGGAGCTGATATTTTTTTGGCCACTTTCAGGAATCTGTTCTACGTTTCTCCTTGGGAATTCTGGTATAAAATCATTAGAACTCTTGTTTATTATCACAGATCATAACCCGCGGGTTGGCACGGCTGAATTAGACTGTGAAATGACTTGAAAAAGCAGCATTCATACGTGGGGCCGCTCTACAAACCGCATTCTGCCTAGATGTGGAAAAAGCGAGCGCTGACTACTCCAGTCCATGCCAGGGCAGGAGGCGCTCGGTGTTAAGACATTTGCAGACAGCCGTTCCTCCGAGGCTTCCACTTCAGACACACAGACGGCCTCAGTTGACTTTGCGGGACGTAAGGACATCGCAGCCCGGTCAGCCGGTGCCATGTGAGGTTTGGAACATAGAGCTGTAACCAAAATGAGAACCAGCGGTGTCACAGGTTTGTCCAGCTTGGTGTTTATTTGTGATGGCAAAGAATCGCAGCAGCCAGATCCCATACAGAAGGGACAGTATACATACATCACCACATAGGATCGTGGCCGGCGAGTGTCGAGAAACCAGGAAATGAGACACTTAGGAAAGGAATGTGTGAGAATGACATTCCGAGTGTCGAAGTGACTGACATCTTACATAATGGACCTCGTGTGGGAAAACTAGTGCAGACTCTAACTCTGGGAATACATAGGCAGACAGCCTTGTTGGCACCCCTTCTCTCCGTACCTACCCCACCAGCTCTCTGGATTCTTCCATTCACCTATATTTTTACTATTTATACTATACTCTTTGTACAAAAAACAAGCATACATTTAGCTAATAAAATTAATATACAAAAAAAGTTGTTTACATCCTGTATTATACTCCAGAGCTGCACTCACTATTCTGCTGGTACAGTCACTGTGTACATACATTACATATAGTTGTGCTCAAATGTTTCCATACCCCAGCAGAATGTTTCTTTCTTGGCCTTTTTTTAATGAATATGAATGATAACACCAAAACTTTTTCTCCACTCATGGATAGTGGTTGGGTGAAGCCATTTATTGTCAAACTACTGTGTTTTCTCTTTTTAAATCATAATGACAACCCAAAACATCCAAATAACCCTGAACAAAAGTTTACATACCCCATTTCTTAATACCATGTATTGCCCCCTCAAACATCAATGACAGCTTGAAGTCTTTTGTGGTAGTTGTGGATGAGGTTCTTTATTTTCTCAGGGGGTAAAGCTAAACCACTCTTCTTGGCAAAAAGCCTCCAGTTCATGTAAATTCCTGGGCTATCTAGCATTATCTGCATGCTTGAGATCTCCCCAGAGTGGCTCAATGATATTGAGGTCAGGAGACTGTGATGGCCACTCCAGAACCTTCACTTGGTTCTGCTGTAGCCATTGACAGGTTGACTTTGCCTTGTGTTTTGGATCGTTGCCATGTTGGAACGTCCAAATACGTCCCGTGGGCAGCTTCCGGGCTGATGATTGCAAATTTTCCTCCAGTATTTATAACGTGCTGCATTCATCTTTCCTTCAACTTTGACCGTTTCCTATGCCTTTGTAGCTCACACATCCCCAAAACATCAGGGATCCACCTCCATGTTTTACAGTAGGAATGGTGTTCCTTTCATCATAGGCCTTGTTGACCTCTCCAAATGTAACGTTTATGGTTGTGGCCAATAAGTTCAATTTTGGTCTCATCACTCCAAATTACCTTGTTCCAAAAGTTTTGAGGCTTGTTTCTGTGCTGTTTTGCATATTGTAGGCGAGATACTTTGTAGCATTTGCGCAGTAATGGCTTTCTTCTGGCGACTCGACCATGCAGCCCATTTTTCTTCAAGTGCCTCTTTATTGTGCCACACCACTAGTTTTCAGAGAGTCCAGTATTTCAGCTGATGTTATTTGTAGGTTTTTCTTTGCATCCCAAACAATTTTCCTGGCAGTTGTGGGTGCAATTTTTGTTGGTCTAACTGACCGTGGTTGTGTTTTTACAGAGCCCCTGATTTTCCTTTTGTTAATCACAGTTTGAATGCTGCTGACTGGTATTATCAAATCCTTGAATATTTTTTTGTATCCCTTTCCTGTTTTATACAATTCAACTCCCTTAGATCCATTGACAATTCTTTTGCTTTCCCCATGACTCACAATCCAGAAACGTCAGTGGCTGGATAAAAGTTGCAAGAGTCTGTCTGGATCCCAGAAACTCATTCAGCTTTTATGCACACACACTGATTACAAGCAAACATTTCAGGTGAGGATGTTACCTTTAGAAGCCATTCAAACCCATTTGTGTCAACTTCTGTGCATGTTATCAGGCCAAAATCGCCAGGATATGTGAACGTTTGATCAGGGTCATTTGGATGTTTTGAGTTGTCATTATGATTTAAAAAGAGAAAACACAGTAGTTTGACAATAAATGGCTTCACCCAAACACTAACCATGAGTGGAGAAAAAGGTTTGGTGCTATCATTCATATTATCTGGAAAAAGGCCAAGAAAGCAAAAATTCTGCCGGGGTATGTAAACTTTTGAACACAACTGTACTTATCCGGTACTGATCCTGAGTTACACCCTGTATTATACTGCAGAGCGGCACTCCCTATTCTGCTGGTGCAGTCACTGTGTACATACATTACATTACTGATCCTGAATTACATCCTGTATTATACTCCAGAGCTGCGCTCACTATTCTGCTGGTGCAGTCACTGTGTACATACATTACATTACTGATCCTGAGTTACATCCTGTATTATAGTCCAGAGCTGCGCTCACTATTCTGCTGGTGCAGTCACTGTGTACATACATTACATTACTGATCCTGAGTTACATCCTGTATTATACTCCAGAGCTGCGCTCACTATTCTGCTGGTGCAGTCACTGTACATACATTACATTACTGATCCTGAGTTACATCCTGTATTATACTCCAGAGCTGCACTCACTATTCTGCTGGTGCAGTCACTGTACATACATTACATTACTGATCCTGAGTTACATCCTGTATTATACTCCAGAGCTGCACTCACTATTCTGCTGGTGCAGTCACTGTAGACATATTTACATTGCTGCAGGCTTCAGAGCTGAAACTTCCCAAGATCACCTGTTGGCTGAAAAACCACAGCAAAATCTGTGTGTGCCATGATAAAATCCACCATTTGTTAATAAGAGTTTTGAAAACCCCTGAAGCACTTATTGTACTTTACATTCTCTTGTGGATTTCCATGGCTGACTACAGACTTACTTTTTCCATTCCTCTTTTTGTGAAATTTTGAGTATATCGGAAAGTTGCAGTACTTTTCACACTGGGACGACTATCTTCTGTCATCTCTCATGGCTGAATGGGACATTGTGTACATTTTCTAGGTAAAATTCCTTGGGCTTTTTATCCCGACTTTTCCCACATTTGACCCGGCCTGTCCGGCCCCTGGCACCGTGCTTTGGAGCCGTCCTGAGTAGCGAAGTCCTTGGCACTCGCTCCTTGGAATCCGGGCCAGGAGATATATGGAATGTATTTGTGTAGGATTCCAGGATCTGCTTTCTAGCTTCCATTGATCCACAATTGCCTACTAAGTTCTGAAATTGCAGCATTCTGTACGTTGGCATGGTGCACGATTATCCTTTGTATGGTCGCGTCTGCCAGATGCCGATGGCTTTAGTAAGTGTAGATATAGTCATTAGCCGAGAAAAGTGAAAACTTAAAGGACTTTCTCATAGTGAAGTACCTGGCGACTGTAGGTCCGTCCTTAGTTCTCCCTAATAATACGGTTTTACACGCATGCTTACGATTGGGAGTTTAGGGGTGGTTAAGTCCCGCCCCTTATTTTGTCAGAAAACTCCTAATCCAACCTATAATGTCTATTTTTGGGTGAAATTTGTGTCATCTCCACCCTTTTTCCAGCCCAAGCAGACCTCGAATTTGCAAGGATTGTGTTTGAAAAATTGGGACAGTCCCAGCAAAGTCAACAAAGTGATTATGACGTGCAGGGTTGGACTGGCCCAGAGAACCGGAGAATCCTCCGGTGGGCCCTAGCTTCTTCTTTAGGAGAGTTCATAGTGCAAACTTTGCAGCTGCTATGGGGCTCTTGAGTTGGGTAAAAACGTGGGCCCCAGAATCAAATCCTCTGGTGGGCACAAATGTTCTTCAGTGTGACATTGCATGTCAGTACACACGAAGGACGCAGTCAAATGGCCGTACAACACGGACAACGATCACACCTCATTGCTCGGACTTACCGTCGGCTCTCCTAACCCAAGCGTGACAGCGTGTAATTCTAGTCAACTGTCTTGCTCAGGTCAGGAGAGCTGACGGCCAGTCTGCGAACATCGTCCGTGTTATGTGGCCGTCTGACTGCACACCATGGGTCCGATTTCAGGCCAGCATTTTGACGTAAAAGCTTTGAAAAGTTGCAAAAATTTAGGCACCACTCGGAGTTGTGCGCTAGTTTTTCTCGGCCAGTTTCTCCCAACTCTGCCAACATGGGCAGCACTGGGACAGGGGTGCAGCAGCGTGACACCACAGCTCGTCTAATTCTCGATGAGCTGTGGCGTTCCCTACATCAGAAATCTCACTGCGGTGAAGTCTCTTGCGTTTCGCCCAACACTCGACAGGCGCTCCAGAGTCATGAACAGGTGCACACATCTTCATAATTCGCGGGTCGTGATGAATCGGGCCATAAGGGTATGTGCTCCTAGAGGTTTTCAATGAGTGGTTTGGAGAGGGTCCACTCAAAAAAAAACACCTGGAAAATCATTCAAAAAACCACTTGAAATAATTTTCCTATTTATTTCTATTGTAAAAACACTTTGCCGGGAAAATAGAATGGGCATGTCACTTCTTTGAAGCGTCTTGTGACGAAACCCGCTCCCAACTAAGCACTGTCTAATCAAAAAGCGGCAAAATAAAAAAAGCTTCTGGGAAAAAAAAACCCTTGAAAACATTCTTCAAAATTGATTATGCGCCAGACTAATCAACAAGGTGTGCACCTAAATCACCCTGCACAATTATACAATAAATCTACATGTGATCGCCTCTGTGGCGATCAGATTTTGTTAGTTGAAGTTTTTCCCTACAGTGGCCACTACAGGTGACATGTAGTATTACATGCTGGTATTCAAATGCTATGCGTGTAGAAAAAGGACAGTCTGTATATACAAGCGCTATTGCTTATTAGATAGTTTTCACGCTGGCGTTTGGGGTGGTGTCCTAAGCAGAGGATCTACCCCTTGATATCTTTCTACCGTCATTATGCATATGAATTGGGCTTGTCTTTATGCGCCTACCTCTTTTAATCAGTCATATATGCGCTTTTTTCATATGGATTATATAGGGAACTTGTTAAAAAAAAACAACTTTTTATGTCACATGTATTAAAAAAAAAATTCTGGAATTTTTTAATTAAAAAAAACAAAACAGTAATCGTGCAATTTTCACACGGGCCCCTAGGGATTTTTTAGACTTCCTTCCTGTCCTTTCAGGAAGAGTTTACAGAAGTTTCTCTATCAGCAAAAGCAGGGTTACATTGATAAGTAACACCTCTATAAACAGCTGATATCACAAGATCCACCCATCCTAATAGGTGGTCACAGCTCCCCTGCTCCTCCTTCCTTCACAATCCCTTTTGCACACGCTCATTAGATGTTTCAATACAAAAGATATTGTCAGCAGCATCTGTTCATTGTGGCTAATATACGTGTATTGTTTCCTAAAACATCACAAGTTACAGTAAAAAAAAAAAAAGCACCAGTGGGCGGTGAGAAAAATTGCAAGATTTCTAATTTTTAATTATTGTGATATGTAAAAAAAAAATATATAAAAAAAATATAAAAATAAATACATTTAATGCAACCCGATTTAAACAGCAGGTCATTTTCTGATGACATTTTCCTTTTAATTACATTTTTACTACTAAATACAATTTCCTCATATAGTCAGTAGTTTTTCTCATAAAGTTATAGAATTGCCCTAAAGTTTGATTTAATTAGATTTTTCCACTAATGGCAGGCAATCTGATCATATAATAAAGGAATCTTTTAAATCCTCTAACGGTTCATCGTTCACATGACCGCTGCAGCCAGTCACTGAACTCAGTCATTATGCTGGCGTATGTATGACATGTGACTGCAGAGGCCAGTGATTGGCTGCAGAAGTCACATGTTTGATGTGCAGGATCGGAGGGGACCAATGTACTGCGAAAAATAAAAAAAATTTTTACTACGGTATGTTTTCATTTTTTTACATTTTTTTTTTACATACCGGTATATGTCAGTTGCCAGAAAAATTTACCTGTGCACAATTTGTCTTTAGTTTTTTATTGTTTTTTTTTTTTTTTTTTACAGTTCGACAGTGACCAGGACATCGATTTTAGCCCATGTTTCTGGTTATGACGCCGTACATTAGCATGATAGAGGTGAACGGCGTGTTATGTCAGATCTGGCTGAGTTGCCTAGGCCTTTCACAGCGCTGGGGCCCGAAACATTTGATTACGCATGACAGACCTTGGAAAACAACGAGTCTGCGTCCGAATCTTCCAAATGAAGCGTACACGTCTCCGTTACATTGTAAAACGAGGGGCCCGTGAGAAAAAAAAAGGATTTTTTTTATATATATATAATATAGCTTTTTTTTCCTCATTTTTTATACTAGCTATTTCCTATTCCAGCTGCAGGAAATGTTCTGTATTTTTCTGTGTTAATAGTAAGCCACTAATGGCAGAAAGCCAAAAAAGTAAAGCGACAGATAAGAAGGAGGGGGATGAAATGGCATCTGGATATTAAAGCTTTAAAAGTGCTGGAAAGAAAAAGGATAAAAAAAAAAAAAAAACACAAAAAAAATTACAGCATAGATCTGGAATTTTCCAACTAACGATGCACGGATGTGGTAGGGTAAGAGAAAAAGAGCCAAACTGAGCTGGCTTTGTTCAGGACAAGAGGCCCCTTCTGCATTCCATCTCACTGTGTATATCAGAGTCCGCTTGTTCAGCGCCTAGAGCCGCCCCTGTTGTTATAGCGTGCCCCCCATTGTATCCGCGCTCCTCCTCGGGTCAATATTTTATGACAGTGGGGTTCCCTTACACATTCTGGATTCCGCTGCGGTTACTTGTGTTCCGCCATCATGAATATTCCTAATTGAATTATGAAAAATATTTGAAAAATATAATAAAATACATTTGTTCTGTTTTCTATCTGGAAAATGGAAGCTAATTTTACAAAAATGGTCCCTAGGATCCTTTTGTTGGTGCAAAATTGCACATACAGCAGGGTTTCACCCTCCCCACGTTGAGTGGCCGCCCATCGTGGATGTTCCGGTGTGTGTGTTTTGGCTGCGGAGGTGACGTCATGGCGCACATCCCCGATGCAGCCAATTACTGAGCTGAGAGGCCCCACTGAGCTCGGTGAGGACGTCTCCTTCATCCAGAAGAGCATTTGTGAGATCAGACCGGGCTCACAATCTCCATTGTAGTTCATCCAAGGTGTTGGACGGGGCTGAGGTCCAGGCTCTGTGCGGCCAATCATGTTCTTCTACCACACTCTCCCTCCATGTCTGTATGGAGCTTGTGTACTGGGTACAGCCATGGGGGACAGAAAAAGGTCTTCTCCAAACTGTTCCCACAAAAGTTGGAAATGTTTTCCTTTCTTGCAACTATGGAGCACAGTCCAACCGTTGAGAGAAAAGCCCACAGCATTATCCTCCTCCACCATCTGAACAAGGGCACAATGCAGTCAGGGGGTAACGTCCTCCTGGAATCACCAAACCCAGACTCCTCCATCATACGTAGATAGAGAAGTGTGATCCGTCACTGCACAGAACACGTCTCCTTTAGAATCCAGTGGTGGCGGCTTTACACCACTTCATCCGATTCTCGACATTGTGCTTGGTGATGTACGGCTGCATGCAGCTGCTCGGCCATGAAGCTACCGGCGGGGGTGCAGTGTTTGTGCTAATACCAGAGGAGGCCTGGACTCTGCAATTATAGGATCAGCAGAGCGTTGGTGACTTTTCTGCCCTCAGGACTCAATCGAAGTTGGTGTTTTACTATGTGACGATGCAACGTTTGACAGAAAAGATCACTTGAAAAGCCGGCAAGGGACCATGTGTGTCGACTGACTAGTCCAGGACAGTCTCCAGCGTTTTCTCCCCATCCCGCCCCCATAGACTGCCGGTCTCCACCTTAGTGAATGCACAGATGAGTGTTATGATTGAGTCACCGTAGGAGGCAAAAACAGAAATGCCAGCTAAGTCCTGAAAACCAGAGAAGTTGGCAACTATCAGATTGCAGACCCCTGAACCTATCAACACAACTAGCAGTAGCCGTGGGGGGTTCCTACGATGACCTAGACCCCTCGATCACAGCCGGAGAGATACATAGGCCTAAAGAAGGAAAGGGGAAATCTAACTGCCCCAGAGCAGACCCCAAAGCAATAGGCAGCCCCCCACATATAATGACGGTGAAGCAAGATTAAAACACTTACACAGACAGAAAGACAGGCTGAGCAAAGACGGGGCCCAAAAACTACCTAGATAGGAACGGATAGGAAGGCTGCTGTCTGCAATCTGCCAAAACCCTATCAGAGACAAAAGCCAACAAGCTGATATAAAAATGGCCCTGAAGCAACTAAGCTTCAAAAACTAAATCAGCACTCAGGTACTTTCAGAAGACAGAGCTCAAGGAACACTGCACACTCCAGCAGGGAGTGGCAGAATCCAAAAAGCAAGAAAAACAAAAACAAATCTTAGATGCAAAAAGGCAAAACGGAAAACTTAGCTTTAGGAGAGCAGGAATCAGACTGGTGTCCAAGAGTCCACAGAGAAATCACCCACAGGGCAGAAAGGGCGTAGGCTGCCTTAAATCCAGTCAGTGACTCCACTCAGCCAATCGTCTTCATTAGTCCCAGGTGCCTGATAATCAGGCTCACTACCTTCCTTCACTAGAATAGGGAGTTCACCAGGCCTCAGTGACGGAGGGGAAAATGAACTCACAACAGTACCCCCCCCTTGAGGAGGGGTCACCGAACCCTCAACAATGCTACCAGGGCGATCAGGGTGAGCCCGATGAAAGGCACGCACCAATCTTTTGGCATGAATATCAGAGGCAGAGACCCAGGAATTATCCTCCTGACCATAACCCTTCCACTTAACCAAATACTGGAGTCTCCGTCTAGCCAGACGGGAATCCAGAATTTTCTCTACCTCATATTCCAAGTTACCTTCAACCAATATAGGGTCCGGAGGTGCCACCTCAGGCACAACTTTCTCAACAAATCTCTTCAACAAGGACTTATGGAACACATTATGGATCTTAAATGTGACAGGAAGAGCCAAACGAAAAGAGACCGGATTAATAATCTCCAAAATCTTGTAAGGTCCAATAAATCTAGGCTTAAACTTTGGAGAAGCCACCTTCATAGCAATATTTTTTGATGATAACCACACCATATCACCAATCTTAAACTGGGGACCAATGGTCCTATGTCGATTGGAAAACCGCTGGGCCTTTTCCTGGGAGAGAGATAACTTATCCACCACTTGGTCCCAGATCTGGTGCATTCTCTCCACCACAGTGTCAACACCTGGGCAGGCAGAAGGCTCCACCTGCCCTGAAGAAAATCGAGGGTGAAAACCAAAGTTACAAAAAAAAGGTGACATCAAAGTGGCAGAACTAGCTCTATTATTTAAAGCAAATTCGGCCAAGGGCAAAAATGAAACCCAATCATCCTGATCAGCGGAAATAAAACATCTCAAATACGACTCCAAGGTCTGGTTTGTTCTCTCTGTCTGCCCATTGGTCTGAGGGTGAAAAGCAGAGGAGAAGGACAACTGAATTCCCAACTTGGAACAGAACGTCCTCCAAAATTTTGACACAAATTGAACTCCTCTGTCAGATACAATGTTCTCAGGAATCCCGTGCAAGCGAACCACCTGTTGCAAAAACAGAGGCACCAACTCAGAGGAAGATGGCAACTTAGGGAGTGGTACAAGATGAACCATCTTAGAGAACCTATCACAAATCACCCAAATAACAGTCATTCTTTGAGAGACCGGCATATCAGAAATGAAATCCATTGAAATATGGGTCCATGGCCTCCTGGGGACCGGCAAAGGCATCAACAACCCACTAGAGTGAGAACAAGATTTAGACCGGGAGCAAGTCCCACAGGACTGCACAAAATTCCTGACATCATGAGACAAGGTGGGCCACCAAAAAGAGCGACTCACCAGATCTCTAGTACCAAAAATACCTGGATGACCAGCCAATGCAGAGCAATGAACTTCAGACATCACTCTCTTCTTCCACTGGTCAGGAACATACAACTTTCCACTGGGGCAACGCTCAGGTTTGTCCTCCTGGAACTCTTGCAGAGCAAGTCTCAAATCGGGCGAGATGGCAGAAAGAACTACCCCCTCACCTAAGATGGTGGCAGGCTTGGTCACCACAGGAGAATCAGCAAAGAAACTCCTAGAGAGGGCGTCTGCCTTGACATTCTTAGTTCCAGGAAGGAAAGAGACCACAAAATCAAAACGTGTAAAAAACAAGGCCCACCTAGCCTGTCTAGGGTTCAAGCGTTTAGCCGACTCTAGGTAAATCAAATTTTTGTGGTCAGTGAGGACCACAACTTGATGTTTGGCTCCCTCCAACCAATGTCTCCACTCCTCAAATGCCCATTTCATGGCCAACAGATCCCGATTCCCCACATCATAGTTACGTTCAGATGAAGAGAACTTACGGGAAAAGAAAGCACAGGGATTCATTTTAGATGTTACCGGATCCTTTTGGGACAACACCGCTCCTGCACCAATCTCAGAAGCATCCACCTCTACCTGGAACGGGAGTGAGACATCAGGTTGCCGCAGAACCGGGGCGGAGGTAAATCTACGCTTCAGCTCCTGAAAGGAAGCAACCGCCTCCGGAGACCAATTCAACACATCCGCACCCTTCCTGGTCAGGTCAGTCAATGGTTTGGCAATACTAGAAAATGTTGCTATAAATTTCCGATAAAAATTAGCAAAACCCAAAAACTTCTGGAGGGCCTTCACAGAAGTGGGCTGAACCCAATCATAAATGGCCTGTACCTTGGCCGGGTCCATTTCAATAGTTGACGGAGACAAAATAAATCCCAAAAAAGAAATTCTCTGTACTCCAAAAAGGCATTTTGATCCTTTGACATACAGAGAATTCTCTCTCAAGATCCGGAACACAGTCCGAATATGTTCCACATGAGAATCCCAATCCTTGGAGAAGATCAAAATATCATCCAGATAGATAATCAAAAATTTATCGACAAAGTCTCGGAAAATATCGTTCATGAAGCACTGGAAGACAGAAGGGGCATTAGTGAGCCCAAAAGGCATCACCAGGTACTCAAAATGTACCTCCGGAGTATTAAACGCCGTCTTCCATTCATCACCCTGCTTAATGCGGATAAGATTATATGCCCCCCTGAGGTCAAGCTTGGTAAACCAGCAAGCACCTCTGACTCTAGAGAATAGATCCGAAATCAGGGGTAACGGATACTGATATTTAATAGTAATTTTATTGAGGGCACGATAATCAATACAAGGCCTTAAAGAACCATCCTTCTTGGCCACAAAAAAAAAACCGGCACCTAAGGGTGAAGAGGATGGTCTAATATGACCCTTCTCCAACGCCTCCTTAATATAGTACCGCATAGCCTCGTGCTCGGGTACAGATAAATTGAAGAGCCGACCCTTAGGAAATTTACACCCCGGGTTTAGTTCAATAGCACAGTCATAACTCCTATGAGGAGGCAAGGACGCAGACTCATTCTCACTAAATACATCATAGTAGTCCGCCAAATAGTCAGGAACCTCATGCGACTGAGGAGAGGTGGAAAAAAACGGAGCCTCACTAAAGGTACACCGGCAACCCCAACTCACCACAGACACAGACTTCCAATCCAAAACTGGATTATGAATCTGCAACCAGGGAAACCCCAGAACAACGGCATCATGCAGACCATGCAACACCAAAAATCTGCAATTTTCTTGGTGGTCTGGGGCGACCCGCATGACCAACTGGGTCCAAAACTGAGGTTTATTTTTAGCCAGAGGGGTAGCATCAATCCCCCTCAAAGGGATAGGCATCTGCAGAGGTGTCAACAGAAATCCACAACGTTTAGCAAAATCCAAGTCCATTAGGTTTAGCGCTGCTCCCGAATCCACAAAAACCTTGGCGGAAAATGTGGACAGGGAACAGATCAGAGTAATCGCCAAAAGAAACTTAGGCTGAACCCCACCAACAGAAAACGTGTGTGCAAAGCGTTTCTCACGTTTAGGACAAACAGAAATAACATGTGAGGCATCTCCACAGGAAAAACACAGCTTATTACGCCTTCTGAATTCCTGACGTTGCGCCTTAGACAAAACTCTATCACATTGCATAGGTTCAGACGTCTGTTCAACCGGTGGCAACACCTCTCGTGTAATCCTGCGTTCACGTAAACGCCGATCAACCTGAATGGCTAAAGACATAGAATCGTCCAGACCAGAGGGAACAGGAAATTCCACCATAGTATCTTTTACGGCTTCTGACAAACCCTTCCGAAAGAAAGCAGCCAAGGCACTATCATTCCAGGTAGTAAGGACCGCCCACTTTCGGAACTTTTGACAGTACAACTCTGCAGATTCTCGATCCTGGTTCAATGCTAACAGGGTCTTTTCAGCCTGATCAATAGCATTAGGTTCGTCGTACAGCAACCCCAAGGCTTGAAAAAATGCGTTCACATTAGTCAGAATAGGGTCATCTGGTTTCAAAGAAAACGCCCAATCCTGGGGATCGCTGCGCAGCAAAGAGATGACAATTTTAACCTGCTGCGTGGGGCTCCCTGACGAGTTAGGCTTCAAAGCAAAAAATAATCTACAATTATTTTTGAAACTCAAAAATTTAGATCGATCTCCAAAAAATACATCAGGTGTGGGGATCTTTGGTTCAACAGCATGTGAACGAGCAAAATAGGCGGAAATTCCTCGCACTTCAGCAGCGAGCTGCTCCACACGATCAGACACTTGCTTTATCTCCATTGAGAGAAAAAAAAAAAAAATTCCCCCTACGGCCTCAGAGATATAGAGGAAAGAATATACACACACCTTTTTTTTTTTTTTTTAAACGCAATTCTTTCCTGCTATTGACTACCCCAGGATCTGCGGTTTGGCGGGTGATTCTGTTATGATTGAGTCACCGTAGGAGGCAAAAACAGAAATGCTAGCTAGTCCTGAAAACCAGAGAAGTTGGCAACTATCAGATTGCAGACCCCTGAACCTATCAACACAACTAGCAGTAGCCGTGGGGGATTCCTACGATGACCTAGACCCCTCGATCACAGCCGGAGAGATACATAGGCCTAAAGAAGGAAAGGGGAAATCTAACTGCCCCAGAGCAGACCCCAAAGCAATAGGCAGCCCCCCACATATAATGACGGTGAAGCAAGATGAAAACACTTACACAGACAGAAAGACAGGCTGAGCAAAGACGGGGCCCAAAAACTACCTAGATAGGAACGGATAGGAAGGCTGCTGTCTGCAATCTGCCAAAACCCTATCAGAGACAAAAGCCAACAAGCTGATATAAAAATGGCCCTGAAGCAACTAAGCTTCAAAAACTAAATCAGCACTCAGGTACTTTCAGAAGACAGAGCTCAAGGAACACTGCACACTCCAGCAGGGAGTGGCAGAATCCAAAAAGCAAGAAAAACAAAAACAAATCTTAGCTGCAAAAAGGCAAAACAGAAAACTTAGCTTTAGGAGAGCAGGAATCAGACTGGTGTCCAAGAGTCCACAGAGAAATCACCCGCAGGGCAGAAAGGGCGTAGGCTGCCTTAAATCCAGTCAGAGACTCCACTCAGCCAATCGTCTTCATTAGTCCCAGGTGTCTGATAATCAGGCTCACTACCTTCCTTCACTAGAATAGGGAGTTCACCAGGCCTCAGTGACGGAGGGGAAAATGAACTCACAACGGATGAGCCCCCCGATGGGGCTATAAGGCTGCTATGACATGAACTCCGCTTCTGCTTTTTTTCTGAAAGTGTCCATCATTTAAGACAGGCACAGAAACGTAGCAAAAACGATTCACTCGGGACCCCCAAATCCCCTGCAGAAACCTAGTGTGAACAGTCCAAGCAAGACTCTTCTCACCCACTGACCGCAAACAAATGTCTTAAAAATGGTAAAGAATTGAAGCCAGATTATGTGTGAGAGTTCCACAATTTTCATTTCCTTATTTCCGGAATAATAATAATTTTTGGAATCTTGGACAACCATAAAAATTGATAACAAAACTTAAGGGTAGAGAATCTTCACGAGGTTCCGCAAATCAAAAATATTACCATAAAATCAGTTTGTTTTTTATTTCCCCCCACACAATGCATTTTTGAGTTATTTACAGGTGATAAATGTGTGACCCATCCTGAGAGCGAACGTTCCTGAGCACTTTTACAGTCAGTCCCGAAGGGTGTGAATGGAGCAGGGGTCAGGTATGTGCACACAAGGGACGCTGGACCTTCATTTTTTTGGGAATGATGGGGGATCCCCATGGTTAAAATTCTTGCGCGTATGCATTAATAACTGATCACCTGTGGAAAACCCCATTAATATATTTAAAGGAAGTGGATGGATCATGAGTCGTTCGTACAATCAGTACTCGGTCCATGTGGCGCTGCTCAAGGCACTCTTACATTTCCCAAAAATGAGCAGTGGGAGAAGTGGAAAAAGTTGTGTTTCCCTATGTTTTATGGGCAACAGGGCGGCTGTTAACGAGCAAGAGCTGGAGGGTGTAATGAATACATAAACCCAACACTCAAGGTCATGGTGGCATCAGCAAAAGGGATTCTGAAAGCTGGCGTACAGAGCCCTTCACCCTTGTTTTCCCACCCAGGGGGCTGTAAACATTGGCTAATGGCCACCAAAATAAAGACCCCGCTCTGTGCTCCTGAAATGTATTCGGCTTAACTCTTTCATTGCTGCAGAAAGTGGCGAGCGCAGAGGATGGCGCGGCCCACTATTCCTGCCAAGGAAGGTGTTAACGGAAATCCGAGGCATGCTCTTGTGATATCACATGTCAAAAGTGATCGCAAGCCCGCTTACAGATAGGCTCCATAATGCATGAGGTTGCCACTGTCCTGTGCTGACATTTGGGGACTGCAAGGCATGTAGAGAATGCTGTCAGAGAGATGGAAGTTCTGAAGAAATGCCGCTTCCTGCCATATGATCATCACAAGCAGCACTTGTCTTATCTGCCCGTCCCTGCCACCGCCGGTGTCACCACACAGATCAAATAAGGCTCTTGCCTGTAGCTCATACGCTCTATAGACGGAGATGGAGTGTGGCATTTTTCTTTTTACCTGTCATCCCTTAAAGGGATTTTACTTTTTTATCTTAAAAAAAAAAAAAAGTTTTGAAAAGTTCTGCAACTTTTGGGACGATCCGCAATGTGTCTGTGTTAGACTGGTGACTGTCATTTTTTGAATTAGCATAAATCACTAGTACAAGCTACTGTAGACTTTGCAATATATCTGCTTTTTTTTCCTTCACTTATGAGCCACTTCTCTCCCAACCCTACCTCCTGAACTCATTACTCACTTGGAAAAATTGCTAAAATCTGTCATGCTCAAGAGAATACTGTCAGATCACCAAAAGGGGAGTAGGAGCAGGGCGAGAGAGAAGCAGAAAGGTATGCACTCATAATTGTGCTGCCTTTTTCTAGTAAGTGTTTAGATCACCATACAGCTGAACTCACATCTACACTGCTCATTACTACTTAATAATGTCCTCCATGCTGCTGCTTCTGAACATGTACTACATAGAGGTAAGAGAGTAGGAGTCACTATTATTTCTGTGTACTGTAGAGATAGGAGAGCAGGAGTCCCTCATGTCTGTGTGTGCTATAGAGACAGGAGAGCAGGAATCCCTCATGTCTGCATGTGCCATAGAGACAGGAGAGCAGGAGTCCCTCATGTCTGTGTGTGCTATAGAGACAGGAAAACAGGAATCCCTCATGTCTGCATGTGCCATAGAGACAGGAGAGCAGGAATCCCTCATGTCTCTGTGTGCTATACAGACAGGGGAGCAGGAGTCCCTCATGTCTGTGTGTGCTATAGAGACAGGAGAGCAGGAATCCCTCATGTCTGTGTGTGCTATAGAGACAGGAGAGCAGGAATCCCTCATGTCTGTGTGTGCTATAGAGACAGGAGAGCAGGAATCCCTCATGTCTGTGTGTGCTATAGGGACAGAAGAGCAGGAATCCCTCATGTCTGTGTGTGCTATAGAGACAGGAGAGCAGGAGTCCCTCATGTCTGTGTGTGCTATACAGACAGGAGAGCAGGAATCCCTCATGTCTGTGTGTGCTATAGAGACAGGAGAGCAGGAGTCCCTCATGTCTGCGTGTGCTATAGAGACAGGAGAGCAGGAGTCCCTCATGTCTGTGTGTGCTATAGAGACAGGAGAGCAGGAATCCCTCATGTCTGTGTGTGCTATAGAGACAGGAGAGCAGGAATCCCTCATGTCTGCGTGTGCTATAGAGACAGGAGAGCAGGAATCCCTCATGTCTGCGTGTGCTATAGAGACAGGAGAGCAGGAATCCCTCATGTCTGCATCTGTTATAGAGACAGAAGAGCAGGAATCCCTCATGTCTGTGTGTGCTATAGAGACAGGAGAGCAGGAATCCCTCATGTCTGTGTGCGCTATAGAGACAGGAGAGCAGGAGTCCTTCATGTCTGTGTGTGCTATAGAGACAGGAAAGCAGGAATCCCTCATGTCTGTGTGTGCTATAGAGACAGGAGAGCAGGAATCCCTCATGTCTGTGTGTGCTATAGAGACAGGAGAGCAGGAATCCCTCATGTCTGTGTGTGCTATAGAGACAGGAGAGCAGGAATCCCTCATGTCTGTGTGTGCTATAGAGACAGGAGAGCAGGAATCCCTCATGTCTGTGTGTGCTATAGAGACAGGAGAGCAGGAATCCCTCATGTCTGTGTGTGCTATAGAGACAGAAGAGCAGGAATCCCTCATGTCTGTGTGTGCTATAGAGACAGGAGAACAGGAATCCCTCATGTCTGTGTGTGCTATAGAGACAGGAGAGCAGGAATCTCTCATATCTGTGTGTGCTATACAGACAGAAGAGCAGGAATCCCTCATGTCTGTGTGTGCTATAGAGACAGGAGAGCAGGAATCCCTCATGTCTGTGTGTGCAATAGAGACAGGAGAACAGGAATCCCTCATGTCTGTGTGTGCTATAGAGACAGGAGAGCAGGAATCCCTCATGTCTGTGTGTGCAATAGAGACAGGAGAGCAGGAATCCCTCATGTCTGTGTGTGCTATAGAGACAGGAGAGCAGGAGTCCCTCATGTCTGCGTGTGCTATAGAGACAGGAGAGCAGGAATCCCTCATGTCTGTGTGTGCTATAGAGACAGGAGAGCAGGAGACCCTCATGTCTGTGTGTGCTATAGAGACAGAAGAGCAGGAGTCCCTCATGTCTGTGTGTGCTATAGAGACAGGAGAGCAGGAATCCCTCATGTCTGTGTGTGCTATAGAGACAGGAGAGCAGGAGTCCCTCATGTCTGTGTGTGCTATAGAGACAGGAGAGCAGGAGTCCCTCATGTCTGTGTGTGCTATAGAGACAGGAGAGCAGGAGACCCTCATGTCTGCGTGTGCTATAGAGACAGGAGAGCAGGAGTCCCTCATGTCTGCGTGTGCTATAGAGACAGGAGAGCAGGAATCCCTCATGTCTGCGTGTGCTATAGAGACAGGAGAGCAGGAATCCCTCATGTCTGTGTGTGCTATAGAGACAGGAGAGCAGGAGACCCTCATGTCTGTGTGTGCTATACAGACAGGAGAGCAGGGATCCCTCATGTCTGCGTGTGCAATAGAGACAGGAGAACAGGAATCCCTCATGTCTGTGTGTGCTATAGAGACAGGAGAGCAGGAGTCCCTCATGTCTGTGTGTGCTATAGAGACAGGAGAGCAGGAATCCCTCATGTCTGTGTGTGCTATAGAGACAGGAGAGCAGGAGTCCCTCATGTCTGTGTGTGCTATAGAGACAGAAGAGCAGGAATCCCTCATGTCTGTGTGTGCTATACAGACAGGAGAGCAGGAATCCCTCATGTCTGTGTGTGCTATAGAAACAGGAGAGCAGGAATCCCTCATGTCTGTGTGTGCTATAGAGACAGGAGAGCAGGAATCCCTCATGTCTGTGTGTGCTATACAGACAGGAGAGCAGGAATCCCTCATGTCTGCATGTGCTATAGAGACAGGAGAGCAGGAGTCCCTCATGTCTGCATGTGCTATAGAGACAGGAGAGCAGGAGTCCCTCATGTCTGTGTGTGCTATAGAGACAGGAGAGCAGGAGTCCCTCATGTCTGCATGTGCTATAGAGACAGGAGAGCAGGAGTCCCTCATGTCTGTGTGTGCTATAGAGACAGGAGAGCAGGAGTCCCTCATGTCTGCGTGTGCTATAGAGACAGGAGAGCAGGAGTCCCTCATGTCTGTGTGTGCTATAGAGACAGGAGAGCAGGAATCCCTCATGTCTGCGTGTGCTATAGAGACAGGAGAGCAGGAATCCCTCATGTCTGCGTGTGCTATACAGACAGGAGAGCAGGGATCCCTCATGTCTGCGTGTGCAATAGAGACAGGAGAGCAGGAGACCCTCATGTCTGTGTGTGCTATACAGACAGGAGAGCAGGAATCCCTCATGTCTGTGTGTGCTATAGAGACAGGAGAGCAGGAGTCCCTCATGTCTGCGTGTGCTATAGAGACAGGAGAGCAGGAGTCCCTCATGTCTGCGTGTGCTATAGAGACAGGAGAGCAGGAATCCCTCATGTCTGTGTGTGCTATAGAGACAGGAGAGCAGGAATCCCTCATGTCTGCGTGTGCTATAGAGACAGGAGAGCAGGAGTCCCTCATGTCTGCGTGTGCTATAGAGACAGGAGAGCAGGAATCCCTCATGTCTGTGTGTGCTATACAGACAGGAGAGCAGGATTCCCTCATGTCTGCGTGTGCTATAGAGACAGGAGAGCAGGAATCCCTCATGTCTGCGTGTGCTATAGAGACAGGAGAGCAGGAGTCCCTCATGTCTGTGTGTGCTATACAGACAGGAGAGCAGGATTCCCTCATGTCTGTGTGTGCTATAGAGACAGGAGAGCAGGAATCCCTCATGTCTGCGTGTGCTATAGAGACAGGAGAGCAGGAGTCCCTCATGTCTGCGTGTGCTATAGAGACAGGAGAGCAGGAATCCCTCATGTCTGTGTGTGCTATACAGACAGGAGAGCAGGATTCCCTCATGTCTGTGTGTGCTATAGAGACAGGAGAGCAGGAATCCCTCATGTCTGTGTGTGCTATAGAGACAGGAGAGCAGGAATCCCTCATGTCTGTGTGTGCTATACAGACAGGAGAGCAGGATTCCCTCATGTCTGTGTGTGCTATAGAGACAGGAGAGCAGGAATCCCTCATGTCTGTGTGTGCTATAGAGACAGGAGAGCAGGAGTCCCTCATGTCTGTGTGTGCTAAAGGGACAGAAGAGCAGGAATCCCTCATGTCTGTGTGTGCTATAGAGACAGGAGAGCAGGAATCCCTCATGTCTGTGTGTGCTATAGAGACAGGAGAGCAGGAGTCCCTCATGTCTGTGTGTGCTATACAGACAGAAGAGCAGGAATCCCTCATGTCTGTGTGTGCTAAAGGGACAGAAGAGCAGGAATCCCTCATGTCTGTGTGTGCTATAGAGACAGGAGAGCAGGAATCCCTCATGTCTGTGTGTGCTATAGAGACCGGAGAGCAGGAGTCCCTCATGTCTGTGTGTGCTATACAGACAGGAGAGCAGGGATCCCTCATGTCTGCGTGTGCTATAGAGACAGGAGAGCAGGAATCCCTCATGTCTGTGTGTGCTATACAGACAGGAGAGCAGGAGTCCCTCATGTCTGCGTGTGCTATAGAGACAGGAGAGCAGGAGTCCCTCATGTCTGTGTGTGCTATACAGACAGGAGAGCAGGGATCCCTCATGTCTGTGTGTGCTATAGAGACAGGAGAGCAGGAATCCCTCATGTCTGCGTGTGCTATAGAGACAGGAGAACAGGAATCCCTCATGTCTGTGTGTGCTATAGAGACAGGAGAGCAGGAGTCCCTCATGTCTGCGTGTGCTATAGAGACAGGAGAGCAGGAATCCCTCATGTCTGTGTGTGCTATAGAGACAGGAGAGCAGGAATCCCTCATGTCTGTGTGTGCTATACAGACAGGAGAGCAGGATTCCCTCATGTCTGTGTGTTATACAGACAGGAGAGCAGGGATCCCTCATGTCTGTGTGTGCTATAGAGACAGGAGAGCAGGAGTCCCTCATGTCTGTGTGTGCTATAGAGACAGGAGAGCAGGAATCCCTCATGTCTGTGTGTGCTATACAGACAGAAGAGCAGGAATCCCTCATGTCTGTGTGTGCTAAAGGGACAGAAGAGCAGGAATCCCTCATGTCTGTGTGTGCTATAGAGACAGGAGAGCAGGAATCCCTCATGTCTGTGTGTGCTATACAGACAGGAGAGCAGGGATCCCTCATGTCTGCGTGTGCTATAGAGACAGGAGAGCAGGAATCCCTCATGTCTGTGTGTGCTATACAGACAGGAGAGCAGGAGTCCCTCATGTCTGCGTGTGCTATAGAGACAGGAGAGCAGGGATCCCTCATGTCTGTGTGTGCTATACAGACAGGAGAGCAGGAGTCCCTCATGTCTGCGTGTGCTATAGAGACAGGAGAGCAGGAGTCCCTCATGTCTGTGTGTGCTATACAGACAGGAGAGCAGGGATCCCTCATGTCTGCGTGTGCTATAGAGACAGGAGAGCAGGAGTCCCTCATGTCTGTGTGTGCTATACAGACAGGAGAGCAGGAGTCCCTCATGTCTGTGTGTGCTATAGAGACAGGAGAGCAGGGATCCCTCATGTCTGCGTGTGCTATAGAGACAGGAGAGCAGGATTCCCTCATGTCTGTGTGTGCTATAGAGACAGGAGAGCAGGAATCCCTCATGTCTGTGTGTGCTGTACAGACAGGAGAGCAAGAATCCCTGATGTCTGTGTGTGCTGTACAGACAGGAGAACAGGAGTCCCTCATGTCTGTGTGTGCTATAGAGACAGGAGAGCAGGAATCCCTCATGTCTGTGTGTGCTGTACAGACAGGAGAGCAAGAATCCCTCATGTCTGTGTGTGCTGTACAGACAGGAGAGCAAGAATCCCTCATGTCTGTGTGTGCTATAGAGACAGGAGAGCAGGAATCCCTCATGTCTGTGTGTGCTATAGAGACAGGAGAGCAGGAATCCCTCATGTCTGTGTGTGCTGTACAGACAGGAGAGCAAGAATCCCTGATGTCTGTGTGTGCTGTACAGACAGGAGAACAGGAGTCCCTCATGTCTGTGTGTGCTATAGAGACAGGAGAGCAGGAATCCCTCATGTCTGTGTGTGCTGTACAGACAGGAGAGCAAGAATCCCTCATGTCTGTGTGTGCTATAGAGACCGGAGAGCAGGAATCCCTCATGTCTGTGTGTGCTATAGAGACAGGAGAGCAGGAATCCCTCATGTCTGTGTGTGCTATACAGACAGGAGAGCAGGAATCCCTCATGTCTGTGTGTGCTATAGAGACAGGAGAGCAGGAGTCCCTCATGTCTGTGTGTGCTATAGAGACAGGAGAGCAGGAATCCCTCATGTCTGTGTGCGCTATAGAGACAGGAGAGCAGGAGTCCCTCATGTCTGTGTGTGCTATAGAGACAGGAGAGCAGGAATCCCTCATGTCTGTGTGCGCTATAGAGACAGGAGAGCAGGAATCCCTCATGTCTGTGTGTGCTGTACAGACAGGAGAGCAAGAATCCCTCATGTCTGTGTGTGCTGTACAGACAGGAGAGCAGGAGTCCCTCATATCTGTGTGTGCTATAGAGACAGGAGAGCAGGAATCCCTCATGTCTGTGTGTGCTATAGAGACAGGAGAGCAGGAGTCCCTCATGTCTGTGTGCGCTATAGAGACAGGAGAGCAGGAGTCCCTCATGTCTGTGTGTGCTGTACAGACAGGAGAGCAAGAATCCCTCATGTCTGTGTGTGCTGTACAGACAGGAGAGCAGGAATCCCTCATGTCTCTGTGTGCTATAGAGACAGGATAGCAGGAATCCCTCATGTCTGTGTGCGCTATAGAGACAGGAGAGCAGGAGTCCCTCATGTCTGTGTGCGCTATAGAGACAGGAGAGCAGGAGTCCCTCATGTCTGTGTGCGCTATAGAGACAGGAGAGCAGGAATCCCTCATGTCTGTGTGCGCTATAGAGACAGGAGAGCAGGAATCCCTCATGTCTGTGTGTGCTGTACAGACAGGAGAGCAAGAATCCCTCATGTCTGTGTGTGCTATACAGACAGGAGAACAGGAGTCCCTCATGTCTGTGTGTGCTATAGAGACAGGAGAGCAGGAATCCCTCATGTCTTTGTGTGCTATACAGACAGGAGAGCAGGAGTCCCTCATATCTGTGTGTGCTATAGAGACAGGAGAGCAGGAATCCCTCATGTCTGTGTGTGCTATACAGACAGGAGAGCAGGAATCCCTCATGTCTGTGTGTGCTATAGAGACAGAAGAGCAGGAATCCCTCATGTATGTGTGTGCTATAGAGACAGGAGAGCAGGAATCCCTCATGTCTGTGTGTGCTATAGAGACAGGAGAGCAGGAATCCCTCATGTCTGTGTGTGCTATAGAGACAGGAGAGCAGGAATCCCTCATGTCTGTGTGTGCTATACAGACAGGAGAGCAGGAATCCCTCATGTCTGTGTGTGCTATAGAGACAGAAGAGCAGGAATCCCTCATGTATGTGTGTGCTATAGAGACAGAAGAGCAGGAATCCCTCATGTATGTGTGTGCTATAGAGACAGGAGAGCAGGAATCCCTCATGTCTGTGTGTGCTATAGAGACAGGAGAGCAGGAATCCCTCATGTCTGTGTGTGCTATACAGACAGGAGAGCAGGAATCCCTCATGTATGTGTGTGCTATAGAGACAGGAGAGCAGGAATCCCTCATGTCTGTGTGTGCTATACAGACAGGAGAGCAGGAATCCCTCATGTCTGTGTGTGCTATAGAGACAGGAGAGCAGGAATCCCTCATGTCTGTGTGTGCTATACAGACAGGAGAGCAGGAATCCCTCATGTATGTGTGTGCTATAGAGACAGGAGAGCAGGAATCCCTCATGTCTGTGTGTGCTATAGAGACAGGAGAGCAGGAATCCCTCATGTCTGTGTGTGCTATACAGACAGGAGAGCAGGAATCCCTCATGTCTGTGTGTGCTATAGAGACAGAAGAGCAGGAATCCCTCATGTATGTGTGTGCTATAGAGACAGGAGAGCAGGAATCCCTCATGTCTGTGTGTGCTATAGAGACAGGAGAGCAGGAATCCCTCATGTCTGTGTGTGCTATACAGACAGAAGAGCAGGAATCCCTCATGTATGTGTGTGCTATAGAGACAGAAGAGCAGGAATCCCTCATGTCTGTGTGTGCTATAGAGACAGGAGAGCAGGAATCCCTCATGTCTGTGTGTGCTATAGAGACAGGAGAGCAGGAATCCCTCATGTCTGTGTGTGCTATAGAGACAGGAGAGCAGGAATCCCTCATGTCTGTGTGTGCTATACAGACAGGAGAGCAGGAATCCCTCATGTCTGTGTGTGCTATAGAGACAGAAGAGCAGGAATCCCTCATGTCTGTGTGTGCTATAGAGACAGGAGAGCAGGAATCCCTCATGTCTGTGTGTGCTATAGAGACAGGAGAGCAGGAATCCCTCATGTCTGTGTGTGCTGTACAGACAGGAGAGCAAGAATCCCTCATGTCTGTGTGTGCTATAGAGACAGGAGAGCAGGAATCCCTCATGTCTGTGTGTGCTATACAGACAGGAGAGCAGGAGTCCCTCATATCTGTGTGTGCTATTGTAGGGAAGGTGACCTGACGGACGGACGGACTAGTCAGAGTGAAGAAAGATAGGTTTGCACAGTGTAGGTAGGAGACAGTGATTACAGTGGGGAAACAACTAGGAAAGTGTAGTGGACGTGCAGTACCTTGGGATGACCATTAGATGGCAGGGTGGAGTGTGAGCAAAGGACTTTACAGCAGCTTAGGGCTTTAGAAACCGTTGGTCATGGGGGGCGTGGTGACAGTTAGTGACAGTTTCAAGGAACCGGGGAAGTTATAAATTCTGAGGGAGGGTTCCAGAAGATTCCAGTCCCCAGGGGGAGCCCAGGTGACAGGAGGACTTCGCCAGTCTGTGTGCCCTGAGGAGAATCCGACCAAGGGGACTGAGGAGAGGAAACGTCAGGGGGTGGTCCTGACAGAAAGATACCGCAGAAGAGACGAGGCAGTGAGTGCCATAAACCGTATTTGACACGACGACTGACCAGTGAAAGCGCTGTTGGTTATTGGGCCTAGGGCGGCCACAGTGGCGGACCTGTCAGGAGCGTCGAACAAGTGAAGGAGGGACAGTACGCATATGTACGTCCCTATTGTAAAAGTACGGTGTGTAAACGGCTCTGGAAACGGAGGGCCGATAAGTGAAGAAACGTGCGGTGTGCTGCGGAGGCCGTCAGGCGGACGGCAAGTAATGAAATAAACTTGGACCTGTTGCACCCAGAATCTGCCTCATCGTGTCTCTGTTATCATCTCTGCGCGGTACAAAAGTAGGACCACCCCCCCAGCTCGGCACCCCACCACCGACACTACACTATAGAGACAGGAGAGCAGGAATCCCTCATGTCTGTGTGTGCTATAGAGACAGGAGAGCAGGAGTCCCTCATGTCTGCGTGTGCTATAGAGACAGGAGAGCAGGAATCCCTCATGTCTGTGTGTGCTATAGAGACAGGAGAGCAGGAGTCCCTCATGTCTGTGTGCGCTATAGAGACAGGAGAGCAGGAATCCCTCATGTCTGTGTGTGCTGTACAGACAGGAGAGCAGGAATCCCTCATGTCTGTGTGTGCTATAGAGACAGGATAGCAGGAATCCCTCATGTCTGTGTGTGCTATAGAGACAGGAGAGCAGGAATCCCTCATGTCTGTGTGTGCTATAGAGACAGGAGAGCAGGAGTCCCTCATGTCTGTGTGTGCTATAGAGACAGGAGAGCAGGAATCCCTCATGTCTGTGTGCGCTATAGAGACAGGAGAGCAGGAATCCCTCATGTCTGTGTGTGCTATACAGACAGAAGAGCAGGAATCCCTCATGTCTGTGTGCGCTATAGAGACAGGAGAGCAGGAATCCCTCATGTCTGTGTGTGCTATAGAGACAGGAGAGCAGGAGTCCCTCATGTCTGTGTGTGCTATAGAGACAGGAGAGCAGGAATCCCTCATGTCTGTGTGCGCTATAGAGACAGGAGAGCAGGAATCCCTCATGTCTGTGTGTGCTATACAGACAGAAGAGCAGGAATCCCTCATGTCTGTGTGTGCTATAGAGACAGGAGAGCAGGAATCCCTCATGTCTGTGTGTGCTATAGAGACAGGAGAGCAGGAATCCCTCATGTCTGTGTGTGCTGTACAGACAGGAGAGCAAGAATCCCTCATGTCTGTGTGTGCTGTACAGACAGGAGAGCAAGAATCCCTCATGTCTGTGTGTGCTATACAGACAGGAGAACAGGAGTCCCTCATGTCTGTGTGTGCTATAGAGACAGGAGAGCAGGAATCCCTCATGTCTGTGTGTGCTATAGAGACAGGAGAGCAAGAATCCCTCATGTCTGTGTGTGCTGTACAGACAGGAGAGCAAGAATCCCTCATGTCTGTGTGTGCTATACAGACAGGAGAACAGGAGTCCCTCATGTCTGTGTGTGCTATAGAGACAGGAGAGCAGGAATCCCTCATGTCTGTGTGTGCTATACAGACAGGAGAACAGGAGTCCCTCATGTGTGTGTGTGCTATAGAGACAGGAGAGCAGGAATCCCTCATGTCTTTGTGTGCTATACAGACAGGAGAGCAGGAGTCCCTCATGTGTGTGTGTGCTATAGAGACAGGAGAGCAGGAATCCCTCATGTCTTTGTGTGCTATACAGACAGGAGAGCAGGAGTCCCTCATATCTGTGTGTGCTATAGAGACAGGAGAGCAGGAATCCCTCATGTCTGTGTGTGCTATAGAGACAGAAGAGCAGGAGTCCCTCATGTCTGTGTGTGCTATAGAGACAGGAGAGCAGGAATCCCTCATGTCTGTGTGTGATATACAGACAGGGGAGCAGGAGTCCCTCATGTCTGTGTGTGCTATAGAGAAAGGAGAGCAGGAATCCCTCATGTCTGTGTGTGCTATACAGACAGGAGAACAGGAATCCCTCATGTCTGTGTGTGCTATAGAGACAGAAGAGCAGGAGTCCCTCATGTCTGTGTGTGCTGTACAGACAGGAGAGCAGGAATCCCTCATGTCTGTGTGTGCCATAGAGACAGGAGAGCTGGAATCCCTCTTGTCTGTGTGTGATATACAGACAGGAGAGCAGGAATCCCTCATGTCTGTGTGTGCTATAGAGACAGGAGAGCAGGAATCCCTCATGTCTGTGTGTGCTATAGAGACAGGAGAGCAGGAGTCCCTCATGTCTGTGTGTGATATACAGACAGGAGAGCAAGAGTCGCTCATGTCTGTGTGTGCTATAGAGACAGGAGAACAGGAATCCCTCATGTCTGTGTGTGCTATACAGACAGGAGAACAGGAATCCCTCATGTCTGTGTGTGCTATACAGACAGGAGAACAGGAATCCCTCATGTCTGTGTGTGCTATAGAGACAGGAGAGCAGGAGTCCCTCATGTCTGTGTGCGCTATAGAGACAGGAGAGCAGGAGTCCCTCATGTCTGTGTGTGCTATAGAGACAGGAGAGCAGGAGTCCCTCATGTCTGTGTGTGCTATACAGACAGGAGAACAGGAGTCCCTCATATCTGTGTGTGCTATAGAGACAGGAGAGCAGGAATCCCTCATGTCTTTGTGTGCTATACAGACAGGAGAGCAGGAGTCCCTCATATCTGTGTGTGCTATACAGACAGAAGAGCAGGAGTCCCTCATGTCTGTGTGTGCTATACAGACAGAAGAGCAGGAGTCCCTCATGTCTGTGTGTGCTATAGAGACAGGAGATCAGGAATCCCTCTTGGCTTTGTGTGCTATACAGACAGGAGAGCAGGAATCCCTCATGTCTGTGTGTGCTATAAAGAAAGGAGAGCAGGAGTCCCTCATGTCTGTGTGTGCTATACAGACAGGAGAGCAGGAATCCCTCATGTCTGTGTGTGCTATACAGACAGAAGAGCAGGAGTCCCTCATGTCTGTGTGTGCTATACAGACAGAAGAGCAGGAGTCCCTCATGTCTGTGTGTGCTATAGAGACAGGAGAGCAGGAATCCCTCTTTGCTTTGTGTGCTATACAGACAGGAGAGCAGGAGTCCCTCATGTCTGTGTGTGCTATAGAGACAGGAGAGCAGGAGACCCTCATGTCTGTGTGTGCTATAAAGACAGGAGAGCAGGAATCCCTCATGTCTGTGTGTGCTATGGAGACAGGAAAGCAGGAGACCCTCATGTCTGTGTGTGCTATACAGACAGGAGAGCAGGAATCTCTCATGTCTGTGTGTTCTATAGAGACAGGAGAGCAGGAGACCCTCATGTCTGTGTGTGCTATACAGACAGGAGAGCAGGAATCCCTCATGTCTGTGTGTGCTATGGAGACAGGAGAGCAGGAATCCATCATATCTGTGTGTGCTAGAGAGACGGAGAGCAGAAGTCCCTCATGTCTGTGTGTGCTATAGAGACAGGAGAGCAGGAATCCCTCATGTCTGTGTGTGCTATAGAGACAGGAGAGCAGGAATCCCTCATGTCTGTGTGTGCTATAGAGACAGGAGAGCAGGAGTCCCTCATGTCTGTGTGTGCTATAGAGACAGAAGAGCAGGAGTCCCTCATGTCTGTGTGTGCTATAAAGACAGGAGAGCAGGAATCCCTCATGTCTGTGTGTGCTGTACAGACAGGAGAGCAAGAATCCCTGATGTCTGTGTGTGCTGTACAGACAGGAGAACAGGAGTCCCTCATGTCTGTGTGTGCTATAGAGACAGGAGAGCAGGAATCCCTCATGTCTGTGTGTGCTGTACAGACAGGAGAGCAAGAATCCCTCATGTCTGTGTGTGCTGTACAGACAGGAGAGCAGGAATCCCTCATGTCTGTGTGTGCTATAGAGACAGGAGAACAGGAGTCCCTCATGTCTGTGTGCTATAGAGACAGGAGAGCAGGAGTCCCTCATGTCTGTGTGTGCTATAGAGACAGGAGAGCAGGAATCCCTCATGTCTGTGTGTGCTATACAGACAGGAGAGCAGGAGTCCCTCATATCTGTGTGTGCTATTGTAGGGAAGGTGACCTGACGGACGGACGGACTAGTCAGAGTGAAGAAAGATAGGTTTGCACAGTGTAGGTAGGAGACAGTGATTACAGTGGGGAAACAACTAGGAAAGTGTAGTGGACGTGCAGTACCTTGGGATGACCATTAGATGGCAGGGTGGAGTGTGAGCAAAGGACTTTACAGCAGCTTAGGGCTTTAGAAACCGTTGGTCATGGGGGGCGTGGTGACAGTTAGTGACAGTTTCAAGGAACCGGGGAAGTTATAAATTCTGAGGGAGGGTTCCAGAAGATTCCAGTCCCCAGGGGGAGCCCAGGTGACAGGAGGACTTCGCCAGTCTGTGTGCCCTGAGGAGAATCCGACCAAGGGGACTGAGGAGAGGAAACGTCAGGGGGTGGTCCTGACAGAAAGATACCGCAGAAGAGACGAGGCAGTGAGTGCCATATACCGTATTTGACACGACGACTGACCAGTGAAAGCGCTGTTGGTTATTGGGCCTAGGGCGGCCACAGTGGCGGACCTGTCAGGAGCGTCGAACAAGTGAAGGAGGGACAGTACGCATATGTACGTCCCTATTGTAAAAGTACGGTGTGTAAACGGCTCTGGAAACGGAGGGCCGATAAGTGAAGAAACGTGCGGTGTGCTGCGGAGGCCGTCAGGCGGACGGCAAGTAATGAAATAAACTTGGACCTGTTGCACCCAGAATCTGCCTCATCGTGTCTCTGTTATCATCTCTGCGCGGTACAAAAGTAGGACCACCCCCCCAGCTCGGCACCCCACCACCGACACTACACTATAGAGACAGGAGAGCAGGAATCCCTCATGTCTGTGTGTGCTATAGAGACAGGAGAGCAGGAGTCCCTCATGTCTGTGTGCGCTATAGAGACAGGAGAGCAGGAGTCCCTCATGTCTGTGTGCGCTATAGAGACAGGAGAGCAGGAATCCCTCATGTCTGTGTGTGCTGTACAGACAGGAGAGCAGGAATCCCTCATGTCTGTGTGTGCTATAGAGACAGGATAGCAGGAATCCCTCATGTCTGTGTGTGCTATAGAGACAGGAGAGCAGGAATCCCTCATGTCTGTGTGTGCTATAGAGACAGGAGAGCAGGAGTCCCTCATGTCTGTGTGTGCTATAGAGACAGGAGAGCAGGAATCCCTCATGTCTGTGTGCGCTATAGAGACAGGAGAGCAGGAATCCCTCATGTCTGTGTGTGCTATACAGACAGAAGAGCAGGAATCCCTCATGTCTGTGTGCGCTATAGAGACAGGAGAGCAGGAATCCCTCATGTCTGTGTGTGCTATAGAGACAGGAGAGCAGGAGTCCCTCATGTCTGTGTGTGCTATAGAGACAGGAGAGCAGGAATCCCTCATGTCTGTGTGCGCTATAGAGACAGGAGAGCAGGAATCCCTCATGTCTGTGTGTGCTATACAGACAGAAGAGCAGGAATCCCTCATGTCTGTGTGTGCTATAGAGACAGGAGAGCAGGAATCCCTCATGTCTGTGTGTGCTATAGAGACAGGAGAGCAGGAATCCCTCATGTCTGTGTGTGCTGTACAGACAGGAGAGCAAGAATCCCTCATGTCTGTGTGTGCTGTACAGACAGGAGAGCAAGAATCCCTCATGTCTGTGTGTGCTATACAGACAGGAGAACAGGAGTCCCTCATGTCTGTGTGTGCTATAGAGACAGGAGAGCAGGAATCCCTCATGTCTGTGTGTGCTATACAGACAGGAGAACAGGAGTCCCTCATGTGTGTGTGTGCTATAGAGACAGGAGAGCAGGAATCCCTCATGTCTTTGTGTGCTATACAGACAGGAGAGCAGGAGTCCCTCATATCTGTGTGTGCTATAGAGACAGGAGAGCAGGAATCCCTCATGTCTGTGTGTGCTATAGAGACAGAAGAGCAGGAGTCCCTCATGTCTGTGTGTGCTATAGAGACAGGAGAGCAGGAATCCCTCATGTCTGTGTGTGATATACAGACAGGGGAGCAGGAGTCCCTCATGTCTGTGTGTGCTATAGAGAAAGGAGAGCAGGAATCCCTCATGTCTGTGTGTGCTATACAGACAGGAGAACAGGAATCCCTCATGTCTGTGTGTGCTATAGAGACAGAAGAGCAGGAATCCCTCATGTCTGTGTATGCTATAGAGACAGGAGAGCAGGAATCCCTCATGTCTGTGTGTGCTATAGAGACAGGAGAGCAAAAGTCCCTCATGTCTGTGTGGGCTATACAGACAGGAGAACAGGAATCCCTCATGTCTGTGTGTGCTATAGAGACAGAAGAGCAGGAGTCCCTCATGTCTGTGTGTGCCATAGAGACAGGAGAGCTGGAATCCCTCTTGTCTGTGTGTGATATACAGACAGGAGAGCAGGAATCCCTCATGTCTGTGTGTGCTATAGAGACAGGAGAGCAGGAATCCCTCATGTCTGTGTGTGCTATAGAGACAGGAGAGCAGGAGTCCCTCATGTCTGTGTGTGATATACAGACAGGAGAGCAAGAGTCGCTCATGTCTGTGTGTGCTATAGAGACAGGAGAACAGGAATCCCTCATGTCTGTGTGTGCTATACAGACAGGAGAACAGGAATCCCTCATGTCTGTGTGTGCTATACAGACAGGAGAACAGGAATCCCTCATGTCTGTGTGTGCTATAGAGACAGGAGAGCAGGAGTCCCTCATGTCTGTGTGCGCTATAGAGACAGGAGAGCAGGAGTCCCTCATGTCTGTGTGCGCTATAGAGACAGGAGAGCAGGAGTCCCTCATGTCTGTGTGTGCTATAGAGACAGGAGAACAGGAGTCCCTCATATCTGTGTGTGCTATAGAGACAGGAGAGCAGGAATCCCTCATGTCTTTGTGTGCTATACAGACAGGAGAGCAGGAGTCCCTCATATCTGTGTGTGCTATACAGACAGAAGAGCAGGAGTCCCTCATGTCTGTGTGTGCTATACAGACAGAAGAGCAGGAGTCCCTCATGTCTGTGTGTGCTATAGAGACAGGAGATCAGGAATCCCTCTTGGCTTTGTGTGCTATACAGACAGGAGAGCAGGAATCCCTCATGTCTGTGTGTGCTATAAAGAAAGGAGAGCAGGAGTCCCTCATGTCTGTGTGTGCTATACAGACAGGAGAGCAGGAATCCCTCATGTCTGTGTGTGCTATACAGACAGAAGAGCAGGAGTCCCTCATGTCTGTGTGTGCTATACAGACAGAAGAGCAGGAGTCCCTCATGTCTGTGTGTGCTATAGAGACAGGAGAGCAGGAGTCCCTCATGTCTGTGTGTGCTATAGAGACAGGAGAGCAGGAGACCCTCATGTCTGTGTGTGCTATAAAGACAGGAGAGCAGGAATCCCTCATGTCTGTGTGTGCTATGGAGACAGGAAAGCAGGAGACCCTCATGTCTGTGTGTGCTATACAGACAGGAGAGCAGGAATCTCTCATGTCTGTGTGTTCTATAGAGACAGGAGAGCAGGAGACCCTCATGTCTGTGTGTGCTATACAGACAGGAGAGCAGGAATCCCTCATGTCTGTGTGTGCTATGGAGACAGGAGAGCAGGAATCCATCATATCTGTGTGTGCTAGAGAGACGGAGAGCAGAAGTCCCTCATGTCTGTGTGTGCTATAGAGACAGGAGAGCAGGAATCCCTCATGTCTGTGTGTGCTATAGAGACAGGAGAGCAGGAATCCCTCATGTCTGTGTGTGCTATAGAGACAGGAGAGCAGGAGTCCCTCATGTCTGTGTGTGCTATAGAGACAGAAGAGCAGGAGTCCCTCATGTCTGTGTGTGCTATAAAGACAGGAGAGCAGGAATCCCTCATGTCTGTGTGTGATATACAGACAGGGGAGCAGGAGTCCCTCATGTCTGTGTGTGCTATAGAGAAAGGAGAGCAGGAATCCCTCATGTCTGTGTGTGCTATACAGACAGGAGAACAGGAATCCCTCATGTCTGTGTGTGCTATAGAGACAGGAGAGCAGGAATCCCTCATGTCTGTGTATGCTATAGAGACAGGAGAGCAGGAATCCCTCATGTCTGTGTGTGCTATAGAGACAGGAGAGCAAAAGTCCCTCGTGTCTGTGTGTGCTATACAGACAGGAGAACAGGAATCCCTCATGTCTGTGTGTGCTATAGAGACAGAAGAGCAGGAGTCCCTCATGTCTGTGTGTGCTGTACAGACAGGAGAGCAGGAATCCCTCATGTCTGTGTGTGCCATAGAGACAGGAGAGCAGGAATCCCTCTTGTCTGTGTGTGATATACAGACAGGAGAGCAGGAATCCCTCATGTCTGTGTGTGCTATAGAGACAGGAGAGCAGGAATCCCTCATGTCTGTGTGTGCTATAGAGACAGGAGAGCAGGAGTCCCTCATGTCTGTGTGTGATATACAGACAGGAGAGCAAGAGTCGCTCATGTCTGTGTGTGCTATAGAGACAGGAGAACAGGAATCCCTCATGTCTGTGTGTGCTATACAGACAGGAGAACAGGAATCCCTCATGTCTGTGTGTGCTATACAGACAGGAGAACAGGAATCCCTCATGTCTGTGTGTGCTATAGAGACAGGAGAGCAGGAGTCCCTCATGTCTGTGTGCGCTATAGAGACAGGAGAGCAGGAGTCCCTCATGTCTGTGTGTGCTATAGAGACAGGAGAGCAGGAGTCCCTCATGTCTGTGTGTGCTATACAGACAGGAGAACAGGAGTCCCTCATATCTGTGTGTGCTATAGAGACAGGAGAGCAGGAATCCCTCATGTCTTTGTGTGCTATACAGACAGGAGAGCAGGAGTCCCTCATATCTGTGTGTGCTATACAGACAGAAGAGCAGGAGTCCCTCATGTCTGTGTGTGCTATACAGACAGAAGAGCAGGCGTCCCTCATATCTGTGTGTGCTATACAGACAGAAGAGCAGGAGTCCCTCATGTCTGTGTGTGCTATACAGACAGAAGAGCAGGAGTCCCTCATGTCTGTGTGTGCTATAGAGACAGGAGATCAGGAATCCCTCTTTGCTTTGTGTGCTATACAGACAGGAGAGCAGGAGTCCCTCATGTCTGTGTGTGCTATAGAGACAGGAGAGCAGGAGACCCTCATGTCTGTGTGTGCTATAAAGACAGGAGAGCAGGAATCCCTCATGTCTGTGTGTGCTATGGAGACAGGAAAGCAGGAGACCCTCATGTCTGTGTGTGCTATACAGACAGGAGAGCAGGAATCTCTCATGTCTGTGTGTTCTATAGAGACAGGAGAGCAGGAGACCCTCATGTCTGTGTGTGCTATACAGACAGGAGAGCAGGAATCCCTCATGTCTGTGTGTGCTATGGAGACAGGAGAGCAGGAATCCATCATATCTGTGTGTGCTAGAGAGACGGAGAGCAGAAGTCCCTCATGTCTGTGTGTGCTATAGAGACAGGAGAGCAGGAATCCCTCATGTCTGTGTGTGCTATAGAGACAGGAGAGCAGGAATCCCTCATGTCTGTGTGTGCTATAGAGACAGGAGAGCAGGAGTCCCTCATGTCTGTGTGTGCTATAGAGACAGAAGAGCAGGAGTCCCTCATGTCTGTGTGTGCTATAAAGACAGGAGAGCAGGAATCCCTCATGTCTGTGTGTGATATACAGACAGGGGAGCAGGAGTCCCTCATGTCTGTGTGTGCTATAGAGAAAGGAGAGCAGGAATCCCTCATGTCTGTGTGTGCTATACAGACAGGAGAACAGGAATCCCTCATGTCTGTGTGTGCTATAGAGACAGGAGAGCAGGAATCCCTCATGTCTGTGTGTGCTATAGAGACAGGAGAGCAGGAGTCCCTCATGTCTGTGTGTGCTATAGAGACAGAAGAGCAGGAGTCCCTCATGTCTGTGTGTGCTATAAAGACAGGAGAGCAGGAATCCCTCATGTCTGTGTGTGATATACAGACAGGGGAGCAGGAGTCCCTCATGTCTGTGTGTGCTATAGAGACAGAAGAGCAGGAATCCCTCATGTCTGTGTGTGCTATACAGACAGGAGAACAGGAATCCCTCATGTCTGTGTGTGCTATAGAGACAGGAGAGCAGGAATCCCTCATGTCTGTGTATGCTATAGAGACAGGAGAGCAGGAATCCCTCATGTCTGTGTGTGCTATAGAGACAGGAGAGCAAAAGTCCCTCGTGTCTGTGTGTGCTATACAGACAGGAGAACAGGAATCCCTCATGTCTGTGTGTGCTATAGAGACAGAAGAGCAGGAGTCCCTCATGTCTGTGTGTGCTGTACAGACAGGAGAGCAGGAATCCCTCATGTCTGTGTGTGCCATAGAGACAGGAGAGCAGGAATCCCTCTTGTCTGTGTGTGATATACAGACAGGAGAGCAGGAATCCCTCATGTCTGTGTGTGCTATAGAGACAGGAGAGCAGGAATCCCTCATGTCTGTGTGTGCTATAGAGACAGGAGAGCAGGAGTCCCTCATGTCTGTGTGTGATATACAGACAGGAGAGCAAGAGTCGCTCATGTCTGTGTGTGCTATAGAGACAGGAGAACAGGAATCCCTCATGTCTGTGTGTGCTATACAGACAGGAGAACAGGAATCCCTCATGTCTGTGTGTGCTATACAGACAGGAGAACAGGAATCCCTCATGTCTGTGTGTGCTATAGAGACAGGAGAGCAGGAGTCCCTCATGTCTGTGTGCGCTATAGAGACAGGAGAGCAGGAGTCCCTCATGTCTGTGTGTGCTATAGAGACAGGAGAGCAGGAGTCCCTCATGTCTGTGTGTGCTATACAGACAGGAGAACAGGAGTCCCTCATATCTGTGTGTGCTATAGAGACAGGAGAGCAGGAATCCCTCATGTCTTTGTGTGCTATACAGACAGGAGAGCAGGAGTCCCTCATATCTGTGTGTGCTATACAGACAGAAGAGCAGGAGTCCCTCATGTCTGTGTGTGCTATACAGACAGAAGAGCAGGCGTCCCTCATATCTGTGTGTGCTATACAGACAGAAGAGCAGGAGTCCCTCATGTCTGTGTGTGCTATACAGACAGAAGAGCAGGAGTCCCTCATGTCTGTGTGTGCTATAGAGACAGGAGATCAGGAATCCCTCTTGGCTTTGTGTGCTATACAGACAGGAGAGCAGGAATCCCTCATGTCTGTGTGTGCTATAAAGAAAGGAGAGCAGGAGTCCCTCATGTCTGTGTGTGCTATACAGACAGGAGAGCAGGAATCCCTCATGTCTGTGTGTGCTATACAGACAGAAGAGCAGGAGTCCCTCATGTCTGTGTGTGCTATACAGACAGAAGAGCAGGAGTCCCTCATGTCTGTGTGTGCTATACAGACAGAAGAGCAGGAGTCCCTCATGTCTGTGTGTGCTATACAGACAGAAGAGCAGGAGTCCCTCATGTCTGTGTGTGCTATAGAGACAGGAGAGCAGGAATCCCTCTTTGCTTTGTGTGCTATACAGACAGGAGAGCAGGAGTCCCTCATGTCTGTGTGTGCTATAGAGACAGGAGAGCAGGAGACCCTCATGTCTGTGTGTGCTATACAGACAGGAGAGCAGGAATCTCTCATGTCTGTGTGTTCTATAGAGACAGGAGAGCAGGAGACCCTCATGTCTGTGTGTGCTATACAGACAGGAGAGCAGGAATCCCTCATGTCTGTGTGTGCTATAGAGACAGGAGAACAGGAGTCCCTCATGTCTGTGTGTGCTATAGAGACAGGAGAGCAGGAGACCCTCATGTCTGTGTGTGCTATACAGACAGGAGAGCAGGAATCCCTCATGTCTGTGTGTGCTATGGAGACAGGAGAGCAGGAATCCATCATATCTGTGTGTGCTAGAGAGACAGGAGAGCAGAAGTCCCTCATGTCTGTGTGTGCTATAGAGACAGGAGAGCAGGAATCCCTCATGTCTGTGTGTGCTATAGAGACAGGAGAGCAGGAGACCCTCATGTCTGTGTGTGCTATACAGACAGGAGAGCAGGAATCCCTCATGTCTGTGTGTGCTATGGAGACAGGAGAGCAGGAATCCCTCATGTCTGTGTGTGCTATAGAGACAGGAGAGCAGGAGACCCTCATGTCTGTGTGTGCTATACAGACAGGAGAGCAGGAATCCCTCATGTCTGTGTGTGCTATGGAGACAGGAGAGCAGGAATCCATCATATCTGTGTGTGCTATAGAGACAGGAGAGCAGGAATCCCTCATGTCTGTGTGTGCTATAGAGACAGGAGAGCAGGAATCCCTCATGTCTGTGTGTGCTATAGAGACAGGAGAGCAGGAGTCCCTCATGTCTGTGTGTGCTATACAGACAGGAGAGCAGGAGACCCTCATGTCTGTGTGTGCTATACAGACAGAAGAGCAGGAATCCCTCATGTCTGTGTGTGCTATTGAGACAGGAGAGCAGGAGACCCTCATGTCTGTGTGTGCTATACAGACAGGAGAGCAGGAATCCCTCATGTCTGTGTGTGCTATAGAGACAGGAGAGCAGGAATCCCTCATGTCTGTGTGTGCTATAGAGACAGGAGAGCAGGAATCCCTCATGTCTGTGTGTGCTATAGAGACAGGAGAGCAGGAATCCCTCTTGTCTTTGTGTGCTATAGACACAGAAGAGCAGGAATCCCTCATGTCTGTGTGTGCTATACAGACAGGAGAGCAGGAATCCCTCATGTCTGTGTGTGCTATAGAGACAGGAGAGCAGGAATCCCTCTTGTCTTTGTGTGCTATACAGACAGGAGAGCAGGAGTCCCTCATGTCTGTGTGTGCTATAGAGACAGAAGAGCAGGAGTCCCTCATGTCTGTGTGTGCTATACAGACAGGAGAGCAGGAATCCCTCATGTCTGTGTGTGCTATACAGACAGGAGAGCAGGAATCCCTCATGTCTGTGTGTGCTATACAGACAGAAGAGCAGGAGTCCCTCATGTCTGTGTGTGCTATACAGACAGAAGAGCAGGAATCCCTCATGTCTGTGTGTGCTATACAGACAGAAGAGCAGGAGTCCCTCATGTCTGTGTGTGCTATACAGACAGGAAAGCAGGAATCCCTCTTGGCTTTGTGTGCTATAGAGACAGGAGAGCAGGAGTCCCTCATGTCTGTGTGTGCTATACAGACAGAAGAGCAGGAGTCCCTCATGTCTGTGTGTGCTATACAGACAGAAGAGCAGGAGTCCCTCATGTCTGTGTGTGCTATACAGACAGGAAAGCAGGAATCCCTCTTGGCTTTGTGTGCTATAGAGACAGGAGAGCAGGAGTCCCTCATGTCTGTGTGTGCTATACAGACAGGAGAGCAGGAATCCCTCATGTCTGTGTGTGCTATAGAGACAGGAGAGCAGGAATCCCTCATGTCTGTGTGTGCTATACAGACAGAAGAGCAGGAGTCCCTCATGTCTGTGTGTGCTATACAGACAGGAAAGCAGGAATCCCTCTTGGCTTTGTGTGCTATAGAGACAGGAGAGCAGGAATCCCTCATGTCTGTGTGTGCTATAGAGACAGAGCAGGAATCCCTCATGTCTGTGTGTGCTATAGAGACAGGAGAGCAGGAATCCCTTCTGTCTGTGTGTGCTATACAGACTGGAGAGCAGGAATCCCTCATGTCTGTGTGTGCTATGGAGACAGGAGAGCAGGAGTCCCTCTTGTCTGTGTGTGCTATAGAGACAGGAGAGCAGGAGACCCTCATGTCTTTGTGTGCTATACAGACAGGAGAGCAGGAATCCCTCATGTCTGTGTGTGCTATGGAGACAGGAGAGCAGAAGTCCCTCATGTCTGTGTGCTATACAGACAGGAGAGCAGGAGTCCCTCATGTCTGTGTGTGCTATAGAGACAGGAGAGCAGAAGTCCCTCATGTCTGTGTGTGCTATACAGACAGGAGAGCAGGAATCCCTCATGTCTGTGTGCGCTATAGAAACAGGAGAGCAGGAGTCCCTCATGTCTGTGTGTGCTATAGAGACAGGAGAGCAGGAGTCCCTCATGTCTGTGTGCTATACAGACAGGAGAGCAGGAGTCCCCCATGTCTGTGTGTGCTATAGAGACAGGAGAACAGGAATCCCTCATGTCTGTGTGTGCTATAGAGACAGGAGAACAGGAATCCCTCATGTCTCTGTGTGCTATAGAGACAGGAGAACAGGAATCCCTCATGTCTGTGTGTGCTATACAGACAGAAGCGCAAGAATCCCTCATGTCTGTGTGTGCTGTAGAGACAGGAGAGCAGGAGTCCCTCATGTCTGTGTGTGCTATACAGACAGGAGAGCAGGAGTCCCTCATGTCTGTGTGTGCTATAGAGACAGGAGAGCAGGAGTCCCTCATGTCTGTGTGTGCTATAGAGACAGGAGAGCAGGAGTCCCTCATGTCTGTGTGTGCTATAGAGACAGGAGAGCAGGAATCCCTCATGTCTGTGTGTGCTATAGAGACAGGAGAGCAGGAATCCCTCATGTCTGTGTGTGCTATAGAGACAGAAGAGCAGGAATCCCTCATGTCTGTGTGTGCTATAGAGACAGGAGAGCAGGAGTCCCTCATGTCTGTGTGTGCTATACAGACAGGAGAGCAGGAGTCCCTCATGTCTGTGTGTGCTATAGAGACAGGAGAGCAGGAGTCCCTCATGTCTGTGTGTGCTATAGAGACAGGAGAGCAGGAATCCCTCATGTCTGTGTGTGCTATACAGACAGAAGCGCAAGAATCCCTCATGTCTGTGTGTGCTATAGAGACAGGAGAGCAGGAATCCCTCATGTCTGTGTGTGCTATAGAGACAGGAGAGCAGGAATCCCTCATGTCTGTGTGTGCTATAGAGACAGGAGAGCAGGAATCCCTCATGTCTGTGTGTGCTATAGAGACAGAAGAGCAGGAATCCCTCATGTCTGTGTGTGCTATAGAGACAGGAGAGCAGGAGTCCCTCATGTCTGTGTGTGCTATACAGACAGGAGAGCAGGAGTCCCTCATGTCTGTGTGTGCTATAGAGACAGGAGAGCAGGAGTCCCTCATGTCTGTGTGTGCTATAGAGACAGGAGAGCAGGAGTCCCTCATGTCTGTGTGTGCTATACAGACAGAAGCGCAAGAATCCCTCATGTCTGTGTGTGCTATAGAGACAGGAGAGCAGGAGTCCCTCATGTCTGTGTGTGCTATAGAGACAGGAGAGCAGGAATCCCTCATGTCTGTGTGTGCTATAGAGACAGGAGAGCAGGAATCCCTCATGTCTGTGTGTGCTATAGAGACAGGAGAGCAGGAATCTCTCATGTCTGTGTGTGCTATAGAGACAGGAGAGCAGGAATCCCTCATGTCTGTGTGTGCTATAGACACAGAAGAGCAGGAATCCCTCATGTCTGTGTGTGCTATAGAGACAGGGGAGCAGGAATCCCTCATGTCTGTGTGTGCTATAGAGACAGGAGAGCAGGAATCCCTCATGTCTGTGTGTGCTATAGAGACAGGAGAGCAGGAATCTCTCATGTCTGTGTGTGCTATAGAGACAGGAGAGCAGGAATCCCTCATGTCTGTGTGTGCTATAGACACAGAAGAGCAGGAATCCCTCATGTCTGTGTGTGCTATACAGACAGGAGAGCAGGAATCCCTCATGTCTGTGTGTGCTATAGACACAGAAGAGCAGGAATCCCTCATGTCTGTGTGTGCTATAGAGACAGGAGAACAGGAGTCCCTCATGTCTGTGTGTGCTATAGAGACAGGAGAGCAGGAATCCCTCTTGTCTTTGTGTGCTATACAGACAGGAGAGCAGGAGTCCCTCATGTCTGTGTGTGCTATACAGACAGAAGAGCAGGAGTCCCTCATGTCTGTGTGTGCTATAGAGACAGGAGAGCAGGAATCCCTCATGTCTGTGTGTGCTATACAGACAGAAGAGCAGGAGTCCCTCATGTCTGTGTGTGCTATACAGACAGAAGAGCAGGAGTCCCTCATGTCTGTGTGTGCTATAGAGACAGGAGAGCAGGAATCCCTCTTGGCTTTGTGTGCTATAGAGACAGGAGAGCAGGAGTCCCTCATGTCTGTGTGTGCTATAGAGACAGAGCAGGAATCCCTCATGTCTGTGTGTGCTATAGAGACAGGAGAGCAGGAATCCCTTCTGTCTGTGTGTGATATAGAGACAGGAGAGCAGGAATCCCTCATGTCTGTGTGTGCTATAGAGACAGGAGAGCAGGAATCCCTCATGTCTGTGTGTGCTATACAGACTGGAGAGCAGGAATCCCTCATGTCTGTGTGTGCTATGGAGACAGGAGAGCAGGAGTACCTCTTGTCTGTGTGTGCTATAGAGACAGGAGAGCAGGAATCCCTCATGTCTGTGTGTGCTATAGAGACAGGAGAGCAGGAATCCCTCATGTCTGTGTGTGCTATAGAGACAGGAGAGCAGGAATCCCTCATGTCTGTGTGTGCTATAGAGACAGGAGAGCAGGAATCCCTCATGTCTGTGTGTGCTATACAGACAGAAGAGCAGGAGTCCCTCATGTCTGTGTGTGCTAGAGAGACAGGAGAGCAGAAGTCCCTCATGTCTGTGTGTGCTATAGAAACAGGAGAGCAGAAGTCCCTCATGTCTGTGTGTGCTATAGAGACAGGAGAGCAGAAGTCCCTCATGTCTGTGTGTGCTATAGAGACAGGAGAGCAGAAGTCCCTCATGTCTGTGTGTGCTATAGAGACAGGAGAGCAGGAATCCCTCATGTCTGTGTGTGCTATAGAGACAGGAGAGCAGGAATCCCTCATGTCTGTGTGTGCTATAGAGACAGGAGAGCAGGAATCCCTCATGTCTGTGTGTGCTATAGAGACAGGAGAGCAGGAATCCCTCATGTCTGTGTGTGCTATAGAGACAGGAGAGCAGGAATCCCTCATGTCTGTGTGTGCTATAGAGACAGGAGAGCAGGAGTCCCTCGTGTCTGTGTGTGCTATACAGACAGGAGAGCAGGAATCCCTCATGTCTGTGTGTGCTATACAGACAGGAGAGCAGGAATCCCTCATGTCTGTGTGTGCTATGGAGACAGGAGAGCAGGAGTCCCTCATGTCTGTGTGTGCTATGGAGACAGGAGAGCAGGAATCCCTCATGTCTGTGTGTGCTATGGAGACAGGAGAGCAAATGTTAGGCTGGTGGAACGCACCAAATAAAGATGTTAGTGAGGTGCGTTCGCAGCCTGAATTCCACCGTGCAGCGATGGAAACTGCTGCTAGACAATGACGGATACGATATAACAGGTGGGAGCCGGGCACCGGCCGGTAACCACTGACCCGGTGCTTGCAAGAGCGGACTCTTACCTCACGGAGTCCGCACTATCCGGCATATAACCGTGCCCTGTTAAGCTTCACAGGACACGACTGAGAGTAGTACACCGCACTGAGCGGATGCTACGACTACCCTGGCGGTCACCACTAACCAGCGTGAGAACAGTGCTGGAAAGCGCTAGTAACTGAACACAGCGCCGCATTGATAGCCGCTGTGGTAACTGCGGAGTTGTGGTGTCTGCACTGTCTGGTGCCCACTGGCTCCCACGGAACCAGAGCTAACTGCACTGCGGCGCTAAGCAGTACTAGTGTTAGGTGCAGAGACTAACTCTAGGGCTTTAACTCATGCACAACCGAGGAGGGGGATCTTAATGAGTCAGTCACCAGAATCATACATCCATCATCAGACACACCACTAAAGCAAAAGCCTCAATGTCTATCATAGCACATGGCGGGGCGGCCATGCAAACCTTTTATACCAGCGTCCTTCCAGGATCTTCCTGATGGCCCAATCTGAGCTGGAGAAAGACCTGAACATGTGACCTCCGCTCTCCAATGAGAGATCGTCCCACTGGCATGCTCAGTGGACCAAAAGGAGGACTTAGTCCCTGGAGTCGTTCACTGCTGACCAGCATGCGTTTCTATAGCTGGACCAGAGATGGCAGCAGCAACTAAACCCACAGTGCTGATGTGAGCAGAGCGCTTGGTTTGACGAGTCTGCCGAGCAGGCTCCACTGTGGCTGGAGAGGAATGGGAGACTGCCGAAGGCAAAGCTTGGGGTTCCTCCTGTGCAGTGATAGGACTCTGACTCTTAACATTTCCCTCTCTTCTCTGACCCTTGCTATGCTCAATTGCTGCAATAAGGAGCAGAATGTTGATGTTCTCCACTGGCTTCCAGGACTGAGCCTCTGGACCATGACCCTTCCAATCCACCAAATAAAACTTTTTGCCCTGCCTCACCTTGCATCCCACGATGGCATTGACCTCAAACTCATCCGAAGACTGGTCTGATGTCCCGGCAGATGGCTCGGAGAATCGGGACATGTAAACAGGCTTAAGGAGGGACACGTGGAAGGTGTCAGAGATTTCCAAGTGTGGTGGAAGGGCCAGGCGGTAGACCACTGGATTGATCTTCTCAAGGACCTTGAAGGGGCCAATGTAGCGGGGCGCAAACTTAGTGGACTCGACCCGTAGCCTGATGTTACGGGCGGAGAGCCATACTAAGTCGCCTGGGGCAAAAGTCGGCACGGGACGCCGGTGCGTTCGGCGGAGGACCTCATTCTCTCCTTAGAGGCTCGGATGGCATCCTGAGTGCGGTCCCAAATGTCACGCACCTCCACCGCCCAGTCTGCCACCCTGGAATCAGTGGACGACACGGGCATAGGAACAGGGACACGCGGATGCTGGCCGTGGTTAAGGAGGAATGGGGTCTGACCTGTGGAATCGGCCACAGCGTTGTTCAAAGCAAATTCCGCCCACGGTAGCAAGGATGCCCAGTCATCCTGCCTGGCCGAGACAAAATGTCGTGGGTATGTGACCAGGGTCTGGTTGGCTCTCTCAACCAACCCATTCGTCTTGGGATGATAGGCTGAGGAAAGATTTAGCTCAATACTGAGCAGGCTACAGAGCTCTCTCCAGAACCGAGACGCAAACCGGGGACCCCGATCACTGACTATCTTGTCTGGCATACCATGCAAGCGAAAGACATGTCTTATGAACAACGCTGCCAGACCCCGTGCAGAAGGTAGCCGCGAGAGTGGCACCAGGTGCACCATTTTGGAAAAATGATCGGTGACTACCCAGATGACCGTGCTGCCACATAGCGTTTGCATTCCTTAGACATGTCTTGTCAGGTACAAGATACCTGCTCTCCAATGGAAACAGCGCCACCAATGTGCACAGGTTGTATCTGGTATTGCAGTATATATAGGGTGCTGAGCTGTATTTTTTTTTTTGCCAGAAGGAGATGCCATTTTATTTGATATGACCCTTTAATAGCCCCTTCTTACCTAACAATATGTGTATTTTTTTTTCTAGCAGTTGGTGTTATCCAGATGTCATTTTTCAACTGTGTGCTAGATCCGATATTCATCCATTTTTTGCCTTTATCGTGCACTTTTCCCGTATGCAAAAAAAAAAAAAGAAACGTGCAAGGTTCTCCTACCTACAGTATATTAAATAAAAAAAAACCCACGGGGCTCGGATTTTTGTTCACCGACCCATTGATATGAATGGGGGAGTTTGATCCGTCACTCGGTCCGAAAAAAAAAAAAGGCAGAAACATGTGAACAGCCCCATAGATTATAATGGGACGTGCTCTATGTACAGAAAAAATGAACGTCTGAATGAGAGCTTACTTTCTAATAATTTCATCATCGCTATGGAAATTTGCAAACATGCAAGACTCAGTCTGAAGAATCAGAGCTTCAGTGTAAAGCATGGGGGAAAAGTTGATCTTAGGAATCATGCATTGTTTAAAGCTGTGACTGTCTGATAGAAGGATTAGATCAGGATGGGTTTTCTGGCTCTGCATGTTAGGCTTCAGTCAGACTTTTCGCCAATTTCTCAATGCCATTACCACTTTTCACATATGCGCCAGAACGCTCGTACATAAAAATTGCAATTTTTTTGAGACAAAATAAAAGTAAAATTTTTGACATTTTTACACCACTGTGTGGAGCTTAGCAGAAGGGGGTGTGTCAGTGTACACAGGCTGCTTCTTCCAGGTGCATTGACACGCCCCCAGTGCACTTCTAACCTGTTTTGCATATGGCTCCTATGCTTGGTTTCTCATGACTGGTACATTGGATCTCTGCAAAAAAAAGGATCATTTATCATTTTTATTGGAGGACAACCCCCAACAAAGCCATGCTAATACTCCCATATGTAGAAACAGGTTCACTTTAAACCACTCGTAAGTCTCCAGTGCTTCGCTGCCCTCCCCTCCGCAGCCCTCCCCTCCGGCTCCTCTTGCCTTGTATAGTCCTTTTGGAGCTTTTCAGGATGATGGGACTAAACGCCACTGATTTATGGCGCTTTATACAGAAGGCCATCTGATCATTGCTCTCTGAAACGCGGCGGCAGCTCACATGTCGTTCTGAACAACAGCAGGGTCACTTGAGGATTTGTTTTCAGTTTTTTTTTTTTTTATGTGTGAAAGGAAATACTGAGAATTACTTTCTGATCTTCCAGCCTACAGCAAAGCATCTTCCTACACAGCAACATTGCTGCCTATTAATAACACATTTCATAGAAAGTGAAAGAAGCCTTTAATGCGCGTTTCCGCTGGAGGAAGAAGAAACAATCAAGTGAAAGTAAAAAAAGACTGAAGTTCAAAGGGGGCAATCATGGGGCATCAGCAACCAGTTAAAAGGGGCAATCATGGGGCATCAGCAATCAGTGAAAGGGGGCAATCATGGGGCACCAGCGACTAGTTAAAAGGGGCAATCATGGGGCATCAGCGACCAGTGAAAGGGGGCAATCATGGGGCACCAGCGACCAGTGAAAGGGGGCAATCATGGGGCACCAGCGACCAGTGAAAGGGGGCAATCATGGGGCACCAGCGACTGGTTAAAAGGGGCAATCATGGGGCATTAACGACCAGTGAAAGGGGGCAATCATGGGGCACCAGCGACCAGTGAAAGGGGGCAATCATGGGGCACCAGCGACTAGTTAAAAGGGGCAATCATGGGGCATCAGCGACCAGTGAAAGGGGGCAATCATGGGGCATCAACGACCAGTGAAAGGGGGCAATCATGGGGTATCAGCAATCAGTGAAAGGGGGCAATCATGGGGCATCAGCAATCAGTGAAAGGGGGCAATCATGGGGCATCAACGACTAGTTAAAAGGGGCAATCATGGGGCATCAGCGACCAGTGAAAGGGGGCAATCATGGGGCATCAGCAATCAGTGAAAGGGGGCAATCATGGGGCATCAACGTCTAGTTAAAAGGGGCAATCATGGGGCATCAGCGACCAGTGAAAGGGGGCAATCATGGGGCATCAGCGACCAGTGAAAGGGGGCAATCATGGGGCATCAGCGACCAGTGAAAGGGGGCAATCATGCGGCATCAGCGACCAGTGAAAGGGGGCAATCATGGGGCATCAGCGACCAGTGAAAGGGGGCAATCGTGGGGCATCAGCGACCAGTGAAAGGGGGCAATCGTGGGGCATCAGAGACCAGTGAAAGGGGGCAATCATGGGGCATCAGAGACCAGTGAAAGGGGGCAATCATGGGGCATCAGAGTCCAGTGAAAGGGAGCAATCATGGGGCATCAGAGTCCAGTGAAAGGGAGCAATCATGGGGCATCAGCGACCAGTGAAAGGGGGCAATCATGGGGCATCAGCGACCAGTGAAAGGGGGCAATCATGGGGCATCAGCGACCAGTGAAAGGGGGCAATCATGGGGCATCAGCGACCAGTGAAAGGGGGCAATCATGAGGCATCAGAGACCAGTGAAAGGGGGCAATCATGGGGCATCAGAGACCAGTGAAAGGGGGCAATCATGGGGCATCAGCGACCAGTGAAAGGGGGCAATCATGGGGCATCAGCGACCAGTGAAAGGGGGCAATCATGGGGCATCAGCGACCAGTGAAAGGGGGCAATCATGAGGCATCAGAGACCAGTGAAAGGGGGCAATCATGGGGCATCAGCGACCAGTGAAAGGGGGCAATCATGGGGCATCAGAGACCAGTGAAAGGGGGCAATCATGCGGCACCAGTGAAAGGGGGCAAGTGTGGGACATCTGCGACCAGTGAAAGGGGGCAAGCGTGGGACATCAGCGACCAGTTAAAAGGGGCAATCATGGGGTATCAGTGACCAGTGAAAGGGGGCAATCATGGGGTATCAGCGACCAGTGAAAGGGGGCAATCATGGGGCACCAGCGACCAGTGAAAGGGGGCAAGCATGGGACATCAGTGACTAGTTAAAAGGGGCAATCATGGGGTATCAGCGACCAGTGAAAGGGGGCAATCATGCAGCACCAGCGACCAGTGAAAGGGGGCAAGCATGGGACATCAGTGACTAGTTAAAAGGGGCAATCGTGGGGTATCAGCGACCAGTGAAAGGGGGCAATCATGCAGCACCAGCGACCAGTGAAAGGGGGCAAGCATGGGACATCAGCGACCAGTGAAAAGGCGACTGTATGAAGAACAGAAATTCGTGTAGTCAATAAACCCCCCGCTGCTACTTTACCTGCAACTAATAAATCATATTTATATAGGTGAACATTTTTCACGGCATATTACTTTACGGCAGTAACAGAATTACTTTACGGCAATAACAGAAGAGCAAAACCACTAAGCAAATGATAATAATAATAAATGTTATTTCTATAGCGCCGACATATTCCGCAGCACTTTACATTTCAGAGGGGATTTGTACAGACAATAGACATTACAGCATAACAATAGACACATAGATCATAACAGATACCAAGAGGAATGAGGGCACCGCTCGCAAGCTTACAATCTAAATGATCAATAAGAGGAGCCATTCTCTGTCCCCAGGAGCTTACAATCTACATGGAATGGGTGGAGGAACACACGCCGTCAATGGGTCTGTTTTGTACAAGTGATGCACCATTGTATTGGCAAAGTCAGGTACTGATCCAAAAGGGATCTAAATTTCAGAGTGATGCATTGTGGGTAGCCAGTGGGGTGGAGAAGCATTTTATAGACAAAAGTATGTGCCCCCCCTACATTCCACCTCCGGGAGCTTTTCCCATCCTGCAGCTATAGACATTAATATGGGGTCAGTCCCTCAGCAGATATAACGGCCCCGCTCTACTGGGAAGACTTTCTACAAGATTTTGGAGGTCTGTTTGGAAATTTTTGCCCCTTTATCCAGAAGAGCATTTGTGATGTCCAACCCTGATGTTGGGGTGAGGCTCTGTGTGCTAGTTCATCCCTACGGTGTTGGAAGGGACTGAGGTCGGGGCTCTGTGCGGCCGCCCATGTTCCCCCTCATGTCTGTATGGAGCTTGTGCACTGGGCACCGTCATGGGGGACAGATAAGGGTCTTCTCCAAACTGTTCCCACAAAGCTGAAGCTACAGCTGTCCACAATGCCTTTTGCCGAAGATTAAGATTTCCCTTAACTGGAACTAAGGGTCCGAGGCCGCCCCCTGATAACATCCCCATAGCATCCTCCTCCGCCATCATCTGTACTGGGGGATAATGCAGTCAGGGGGTAACGTCCTCCTGGAATCACCAAACCCAGACTCCTCCATCAGACGCAGATAGAGAAGTGTGATCCTCCACTGCACAGAACACGTCTCCCCCAGAGTCCAGTGGTGGCGGCTTTACACCACTCCATCCGACGCTCGGCATTGTGCTTGGTGATATACGGCTGCATGCACCTGCTCGGCCATGAAGCTCCCGGCGGGGGCGCAGTGTTATACTAGAGGTCTGGACTCTGCAGTTATGGGGTCAGCAGAGCGTTGGTGACTTTTCTGCCCTCTGCACTCGCTGTTGCTCAGCACCTAACTGGATTGGTTGATGAATAGTGAAAATGTATGATGGTGCAGTATTATGGAGAGTTTTATTTTTCCTTTACAATATTACATCTGTATGACTGTTTCGGGCACTTTTTAGTAATATGTGTGAGTAGTCAGCGCTGCTTTCGTTCTGTGGTAGTAGATCATTTTTCCCATTGACGCATACTTGTGAAACCCTCGGCTGCCTTTTGGCTTTATTAGTAAGCCGATAAATCAGCCCGGCCCCAATCATGGCAGTAACAACTGTACAGACTGCCCCCCAGTGGCTGTAACAGGCAGTCAACTAGTTAGTGATGCCCAATATAAAATTTAAGCTGCGGGCCAGAGGAGTGCTTTTCCAATCTAATGAAACCCCTTTAAGTCACTTTAAGACGAATGCCGGACCCTCCTCATCTCACTCTGAGAGTATCCTGCGTTGTAGTTTATAATTATTCAGGTTTTTTTTTCCTAGCACCAGTAATTAACAGCCAAACTACAACTACAAAATAATGCTGCAGTGTAAAGCATGGCAAACATAATTTAGACGTGACCATCACTGCATAAGGTAACTTTGTTTTGTAAAAGGAGCTGTATTTTTGTTTAGGTGCCATTTTGCTGCACCCATATTGAGTATTACATTAAGACCACGTTCACACGATCAGTACCTGGTCAGTATTTTATATCAGGAGAGGAACAATCAGAGGTAAAGTAGAATAGAAACTCGTCACCGCTTCTGGATTTATCACCCATTGTCTTATAAATACTGACTGGATTAAATTCCGAAAAATATATATTTTTATTTACCCAAGTCAACATAAATTAAGTATTCACAGTATTGTCCAGGTAGTTAATAATACAGGGATGACGAGTATGATTATTATTTACTGGTTTGTTAGTTTTTTATTTATTTTTTTAAACTAATTGCATTTTTTATTTTTTTTTGTACTGTCATTTTTTCACACTGGAAATTATTATTTTTTTTTATTTCCCAATAATGCACTTGTATGTAGATATATACATATATATATATATATATATATATATCTGGGTCGCCCTCCCAGGGCTGTGGGGTACTCGGTATCGGGCCGGTGTCAGGGGAATGTGTCACAGCAGCGGTGACCCGGTCCGTGGCCCTGGGCGCCCAAGTCAGTGGCGGAATGTAGATGTAGTTAATGGAATAGTTCGTGACGCCACCTGTGGTGCTCGGCAAGGGAGGTGTTAAGCCGACGCTACAGACAGATCCTCTGGGACAGATGGTGTGGTGCAGCAGTGATGGTATAGCCCTCCACAGGCAGGGCTGATGTACCAGGGCAGAGTAGTTGTAATGGTTGTGGAAAGGCACAGGCAGTGTAAGAGATGGTGCCCAGATGTAGCGGTGCTGAGTGGGTTGTTGCAAGAATGAATGGAGGACACCAGAGCTTGCAGTTCCAAAGCTTTACTCACAGTCTGCGGTACACAAGGGTGCCTGCCTCTGGGCCGTGTCCTCAGGGTCAGAGACTCAGTCAACCTCCAGGCCAGATGGAAAGCTCCTCTCCAACACTCCGCCAACATGTACCTTTCCTGAACGACTCCTCTATTGCGCCTTAAGGTGTGAAGATCTCCAGTACCGTGGTACTCTGGAGTTCCTCCTGTCAGATGTTCCTAACAACTCTACTTGTATGACAGACAGCTGTAGCCTCTCTCGGGGACTCCCTTCTCCGGAGTCCTGGCTCTCTATTCAGTTGCTGTTGTGCCCCAAGTCTTAGATGGGAGTAGTGCATTTACAGCCAACTACTCCACCGGTGTCTGCTGCAGAACCATAAGTGTCCATACAACCTCGGGGACCGGGCCCCGGTCTTGCGCTGAGAACCTATAGGCAGGGTTCCTCTTCCAACCCACAACTCCTCTCTGTTCTCCTACTCCTTCGTTCCGCGCTGTTCCTTCTCTCTCTTATGGAAGCTTAGGTTGCAGTTCTACGTCTTTCTCCTTCTGTTCCTTTCCCGTGCCAGCTGGCTCAGATCACTGAGGCAGCTGCAGCACTCCTTCCTCCATCCCTTCTTGCAGGGATCCCCACTCCTCCCGAGTGGCTTCCTTCCTCACTGACCTTCTGTCAGACTGAACCCCTAATCCTACACTTTCCCACTCTTTTATGTATCTAAACTCCACCCACCTCCCAACACATCCAGTGTTCCATGCAGGGAACCACCAGAGGTGCTCTGCTACTCTCTAAGCACTGAGCCGCGCTGTGTATTTGTGCAGAACTACCCTGTTGTGTGGGGTGCGAGTGTTGGAGCGTGGTCAGGAGCCCCCAACTTACCTGGATGGTGGGGCACTACACCTTAGGAGAAGGTGCAGTACCTCTGTGGCGGCTGAGCCTCAGGGGCGCCACATATCAGTATATATCAGTGCAACAGACTGAGAAAAAACAGAAGAAATAAAATAGTGAAATGTCCAATAGTGCATCCTGTGGCTCACTATTAGAGTTTCTGCCCACCAAAGACATGTTAGAAAAAAAAAATAATTGCATTTATAAATTCTTCAAATGAGCATCATCCTGTGTCTGAGACTGTGATGTGACTTGGGTCCCCTTCTTCATAAATCTGTGTGCAGCTAGAACTTGTTACACCTTCCTAATTGTTTTTAGAATGGCCCAAGTATTAATCCGGAGTCATTAGTTAAAGGTTATTCAGAAAAGTCTTGCCTAGCAGGTGACCGCCTTGTACAGTTGATCTGTAGCAATACGAGATGAGTATTTAGCAAGATTACAGACTCGTTACATGATAGTTCCCCTTTAAATTACATCATTATTAGTGATGCTAATATCTAAAGACTTGTGTAAGTATTTGCGATCTCCCGTATTAAAGGGGTTGTCCAGGATCAAGATATTGACGGCACGTCCACCTATCAGATGTTTTCAGGACTCGCGGTGGCTGCGACACCATAGCGCCGCACACTGTGTAGTGGCCGTTCTCAGGTACTGTAGCTTTGCTCTCATTGAAGTGAATATGATCCAAGTTGCAGTCCCCAAAAACGCCTACTGCGCAGTGTATGGCTCTGCATATTGTGACTTCTGGCCCTAAAATCAGCTGATCGGTGGAGGTGCAGGATGTTGGACCCCCACTAATCTTTGACTTATCCAATGGATACACCATTAGTATCTAACTCTGTACCTAACTTTTGATGTGTCATAACGAAATCGAAGGATCAACTGAGCAGAGCTGAAGAGGCAAAGTGATCAGATCAATGATCGTTTCACCGATGCCGGTATCGAAATCTTTATTAAAAATTAAAAATGAGTAATATTGAAATTTCTACAATTTTTTTAGCCTAAGTATCAGGAAATACACCTGAACATTAGCAGCAATGAACAGAAACCCAGCCCTATTTTTTTTTGTATTGAAGCATCTAATGAGCGGGTGCAGAGGTCATTGTGAATTCAGGGGGGAACTATAACATTGCGTATTATGAACAGCTGTGTATAGAGGTGTTATAAGTCATTCTCATCCTGCCTCTGATGATAAGGAAACTGCTGAAAACTCTTACTGGAAGGACAGAAAGTATAAATCTAAAATGGCCCCAGTGGCCAATGTGAAAATTGCAACATGACTTCTTTTTTTTTAAATTAAATTCAATTCCATTCAAATATATCTGCTCATCTCTGGTTGGATAATTTTCTCGCAACAATCGGCATTGTAAGTAGGAATCGTCCAAAATGGAGAACCCCTTTAATGCGGCCACTGTTGAAGGTAACATTGACCGAGCTGCGTTTATCGTCTACGTAAGTGCTTCGGGAAAGCCAAATAATCAGCCGAAATGTGTCTGCTGAGCGCCGCTCCCTGATCTTACGCTGGAAACGATTTCTATGTATTCTTATCTACTCACTTGAGAGGACGCCGGCAAATATTTGTTTGGTTCCCATAGTGAGTGGGGTGTAAATGTTTTTAGTGAGAACCAAAGTGCGTTGGACTTTGTCAGGGGACGCGATGACCTTTTTGGCTATTTCGACTTATTCACAAGAAATTTATCTTTCAAAAAGTGCTGATTTATCCCTCTTTTTGATTTTAGGTTTTTTTCTTAATACTGTTTTATTGGAAGGATGTGACTTTTCACATCTCCAATTTTTTCCTTTTTTGCAGTTATTATTATTTTTATAGCACTGCCATATACCAGAGCGATGGGTCACAGATTGTCACCAATCATATTGGTCCCCCGTGTCCCATTGGGGCTTGCAATCTAGTTTCCAAATAATCTTATTAGTATTATGTTTTTTTATTAACGTTTATTTATTTTTTAGGTGTGACCCATGCAGACATAACTCCATGCAGATGTTGGTGTCTGGCAGGGATCGAACCCGCTAGCTCAACATTTTCAAAATATTATAAGAAAATGTAATAGAAAAATAAACTATTAAAAATAAATTTCAAACTCTTCCCTTTACTCAATACAGACATTTTAAAAATATAAGGTATTGTCGTGTCTGTAAAAGTCAAATTTTTTTTAAATCTAAAATTATTTAACTCCTCTGTGCATTGGGGCAGAGAAAACAAGTCAAAAAGCCAGAATTGCGTTTTTTCGGTCACTTTACCTCACAAACAAATTGAAAAAACAATCAAGAGGTCATATGTACCCCAAAATAGTAAAAATATCAGCCCACCCCACAAAAAAGGACCCTCACGCAGATGTTTCCTCAGCCCAAAAATAAAGCCACGCCCCTGGAAGAAGCGAGGCGAAACGCGCGTCGGGGTGAAGGGGCACAACACCCAATATTTCCTGTGCTCTGGTGACCATAGCAGTATTAGGTAATCGTACCAACTTGCATTTATATTATTTTGTACCTTGGGCACGGTTGTGGAGGGTGATCTAGGGTCTTAGCAGGTATCATAGAGGTGGATTGTAGTACTTTATTAATAGACACTGTGGGCACGATAGTGATGCAGTTTGGTACTTCTGTATAAGATCGACTTCACACTTCTGACATTTATGGTCCGAGTACTGACTGTTTATCCTGACCAGCCGTGGGAATCCTGACCTGAAACTCAACCAGTACAGTATGTGCCACTGTTTATAATAATTATTTCCCTTAAAATGGGCAGCTACCAAAAAATGCATACTGTGATATATATAGTGTTTTTTATGCCGTGTCCAATAACCTACGTATCGCCATAGAGTTGTATACTTCGGAGGTATATTTGATACTCCTGACACATTCCTTCAACGTATGGACCAAATAATCTTCTCTTTGTTACTCTTCAGGTGGTGACATTATGGTACAGAGCTCCTGAAGTTCTCCTCCAGTCCAGCTATGCCACGCCGGTGGACCTTTGGAGCGTTGGATGTATATTTGCAGAAATGTTTCGACGAAAGTAAGATTCATTTATATTCTGTTATAATAAATCCTTTGTTTTACGAAGTCTACTTACTGTGCCATGCTGAGAAGCTGAAGGCGTTGTGTAACATCGCTCTATTCCACTCTGCTCATCGAACAGGATATCCATTCCGACGTCCAGGAAATATTATGGGACCCAACCAGGATACTTACTGATCTTCTGACTGTGCCACTTGGCGTGTGGCAGCCTCTTTGCCCACTTGATGCCAGATCAGATAGAAAAAAGAAAGTGCAACCTTTTAAACCACATAGTGATGACAGTTATATATATCATAGGTAAACCCGCTCCATACATGGTGGTTGCCGGCTGTGTTATACAGCTGGCACCTTACTGTAACAGCAATGATTGGAGCTAACTCTGATAGCTGCTATTAAACTATTTAGACGCGTCTGTCAATCTCTGACAGAGGCATTTAAATGGGTTGAAATGGTGCCGGCTTCTGATCGGTCACCTATCCACACCACTCCCCTGCGTGCTACTATAGGCTCCCCGTCACTCTCATCCTGGTGCTCATATGAAGCTATGACTGTGACTGGGCTTCATATTAGATTATTATTTTTAGTATATACCTCAATACTATAAGATTCTTTTGAGAAAGCGGTATTTATAACACGAAACGCGCGTCGAGGGTCTTGCCACCTGTTTTTCATGACAGTCTGAGTCTCTCCACATAGGTAAGATGTACCCATCCCAACCCTGTATTTATGTTCGCTTGGTCTGAGTAAGATATGCATTAATGGACTGGTGTGGTCCTGCCCTTACCTACAAATATATTCATTGTAAATGTCACTTGAATGTTGTGGTTCTGATGTATTCAAGGCTGTCTTTCATTTATTTGTCTTTTTTACACACTTTTTTTACAAGCTGTTATTCTAAAAGAAATTTGTTAATAAAAATCACTATTGAAACCTTTCTACTCCACATACTCCTGTTTCTACAATACTATATATATTGTAGTATATAGACAAATGATCGCAGATTCAAATTCCATAAAAAGAAAAATCTAAGAACTAGTTTAAAAATGTAAAACAAAATGCTAAGAATAAAAAAAAATTTTTTTAAATCGCCCATGTGTTGTCAATGGAAAAACAAAGAAAAGTAAGCATATTGGGTATCACCGCGTCTGTAAGGCTGGTTTCACACTTGCGCTTTTTTACGCTGTGTTTTAGCGCAAAAAAACGCATGCGGTTTTTTCCCTATACTTTAACATGGGTGCGCATATGTGCGCATACACATGCGTTTGTACACGTTTGTATGCGCATGCGTTTTTTTGTAGGGTGCGCTCGGGCGCACAAAATGCATGCTGTTGCATTTTTTGTGCGTCCGACTTGCCCCAAAAAATGCATTTTTTTACAGCAAAACATCCATTAAAGTCTATGGGTGCGCATACGTGCGCATTGTAATGCACACGTATGCGCAAAAAACCGCATGCGTTTTTTTTAAATATGCACCAAAACCCGCAAAAAAACGCACACAAACGCATGATGCGTTTTTTTCATGCATTTGTGTGCACAAAAAGTGCGCAGCAAAAAAACGCAAGTGTGAAAGTAGCCTAAAATTGCAATTATGTGTGTGTATATATACAGTCATATGTAAAAGTTTGGGCACCCCTATTAATGTTAACCTTTTTTCTTTATAACAATTTTGGGTTTTGCAACAGGCAGGGGTGGATTAAGGGTAGCCAGGGCCCGGGGCAGTTCAGACTCTGTGGGCCCCCCTCGTCATGTGACGGGGGTCATGAATCGTAGAGCCACACTCCACATAGAGAATAATGGGGCCTCCAGCACCGACCTCCACCCGCAGAGCCGCACTCCACATAGAGAATAATGGAGCCTCCAGCACCGACCTCCACCCGCAGAGCCCCACTCCACATAGAGAATAATGGAGCCTCCAGCACCGACCTCCACCCGCAGAGCCGCACTCCACATAGAGAATAATGGAGCCTCCGGCACCGACCTCCACCCACAGAGCCGCACTCCACAAAGAGAATAATGGGGCCTCCGGCACCGACCTCCACCCGCAGAGCCGCACTCCACATAGAGAATAATGGAGCCTCCGGCACCGACCTCCACCCGCAGAGCCGCACTCCACATAGAGAATAATGGAGCCTCCGGCACCGACCTCCACCCGCAGAGCCGCACTCCACATAGAGAATAATGGAGCCTCCGGCACCGACCTCCACCCGCAGAGCCGCACTCCACATAGAGAATAATGGAACCTCCGGCACCGACCTCCACCCGCAGAGCCACACTCCACATAGAGAATAATGGAGCCTCCAGCACCGACCTCCACCCGCACTCCACATAGAGAATAATGGAGCCTCCAGCACCGACCTCCACCCGCAGAGCCGCACTCCACATAGAGAATAATGGGGCCTCCAGCACCGACCTCCACCCGCAGAGCCACACTCCACATAGAGAATAATGGAGCCTCCAGCACCGACCTCCACCCGCAGAGCCGCACTCCACATAGAGAATAATGGAGCCTCCAGCACCGACCTCCACCCGCAGAGCCGCACTCCACATAGAGAATAATGGAGCCTCCAGCACCGACCTCCACCCGCAGAGCCACACTCCACATAGAGAATAATGGAGCCTCCAGCACCGACCTCCACCCGCAGAGCCGCACTCCACATAGAGAATAATGGAGCCTCCAGCACCTACCTCCACCAGCAGAGCCGCACTCCACATAGAGAATAATGGAGCCTCCAGCACCTACCTCCACCCGCAGAGCCACACTCCACATAGAGAATAATGGAGCCTCCAGCACCGACCTCCACCCGCAGAGCCACACTCCACATAGAGAATAATGGAGCCTCCAGCACCGACCTCCACCCGCAGAGCCACACTCCACATAGAGAATAATGGAGCCTCCAGCACCGACCTCCACCCGCAGAGCCGCACTCCACATAGAGAATAATGGAGCCTCCAGCACCTACCTCCACCCGCAGAGCCGCACTCCACATAGAGAATAATGGAGCCTCCAGCACCTACCTCCACCCGCAGAGCCACACTCCACATAGAGAATAGTGGGGCCTCCAGCACCGACCTCCACCCGCAGAGCCACACTCCACATAGAGAATAATGGAGCCTCCAGCACTGACCTCCACCCGCAGAGCCGCACTCCACATAGAGAATAATGGAGCCTCCAGCACCGACCTCCACCCGCAGAGCCGCACTCCACATAGAGAATAATGGAGCCTCCAGCACCGACCTCCACCCGCAGAGCCGCACTCCACATAGAGAATAATGGAGCCTCCAGCACCGACCTCCACCCGCAGAGCCACACTCCACATAGAGAATAATGGGGCCTCCAGCACCGACCTCCACCCGCACTCCACATAGAGAATAATGGGGCCTCCAGCACCGACCTCCACCCGCAGAGCCACACTCCACATAGAGAATAATGGAGCCTCCAGCACTGACCTCCACCCGCAGAGCCGCACTCCACATAGAGAATAATGGGGCCTCCAGCACCGACCTCCACCCGCAGAGCCGCACTCCACATAGAGAATAATGGAGCCTCCAGCACCGACCTCCACCCGCAGAGCCACACTCCACATAGAGAATAATGGAGCCTCCAGCACCGACCTCCACCCGCAGAGCCACACTCCACATAGAGAATAATGGAGCCTCCAGCACCGACCTCCACCCGCAGAGCCGCACTCCACATAGAGAATAATGGAGCCTCCAGCACCTACCTCCACCCGCAGAGCCGCACTCCACATAGAGAATAATGGAGCCTCCAGCACCTACCTCCACCCGCAGAGCCACACTCCACATAGAGAATAATGGAGCCTCCAGCACCGACCTCCACCCGCAGAGCCGCACTCCACATAGAGAATATTGGGGACTCCAGCACCGACCTCCACCCGCAGAGCCGCACTCCACATAGAGAATAATGGAGCCTCCAGCACCGACCTCCACCCGCAGAGCCGCACTCCACATACATGGCTGCTCTCAGTGCTCTGTGCTGTGCGCACAGGACCTGTGATGAGGTCACAGGAGGGGAGGAGACAGGGGTCACATGATCGGGGCCCTGACACCTTACCTCCTGTGAGCTCATCACAAGCCTTTGCACGCTACCAGCAGCATCAGCGTTCACGCTACTTGTAGATGCTGCTGGTAGCAGAGCACATAATGCCGCCCCCACGGTCACTCACTTTTAGGTGGGGAGAAGATGGAGTGCCATTGCAGCAGCCAGCAGGAATGTGGTGGGGGCCCCCTTAGAAGCTCTTGTGGTGGGGGCCCCGGGGCTGAAGCCCCGCCTGCCCTGCCTATAATCCGGCCCTGCGCGGTGGCGGATTATAATGGGGCAATTTACTGGCCTGGGCTGTGGGCCCCTTAACCCCACTGGGCCCGGGGCAACTGCCCAAATTGACCTCATTATAATCCGCCACTGGCAACAGGTATTTCAGTTTCATATATCTGATAACTGATGGACTCAGTTATATTTCTGGATTCAAATGAGGTTTATTGTACTAACAGAAAATGTGCAATCTGCATTTAAACAAAATTTGACCGGTGCAAAAGTATTGGCACCCTTATCATTTTCTTGATTTGAACACTCCTAACTACTTTTTACTGACTTCCTGAAGCACTAAATTGGTTTTGTAACCTCATTGATCTTTGAACTTCATAGTCAGGTGTATCAAATCATGAGAAAAGGTATTTAAGGTGGCAACTTGCAAGTAGTTCTCCTATTTGATTCTCCTATGAAGAGTGGCATCATGGGCTCCTCAAAACAACTCTCAAATGATCTGAAAACAAAGATTATTCAACATAGCTTTTCAGGGGAAGGATAGAAAAAGTAGTCTCAGAGATTTAACCTGTCAGTTTCCACTGAGAGGAACATAGTAAGGAAATGGAAGAACACAGGTACAGTTCTTGTTAAGCCCAGAAGTGGCAGGCCAAGAAAAATATCAGAAAGGCAGAGAAGAAGAATGGTGAGAACAGTCAAGGACAATCCACAGACCACCTCCAAAGACCTGCAGCATCATCTTGCTGCAGATGGTGTCACTGTGCATCAGTCAACAATACAGCGCACTTTGCACAAGGAGAATCTGTATGGGAGAGTGATGCGAAAGAAGCCGCTTCTGCAAGCACGTCACAAACAGAGTCGCCTGAGGTATGCAAAAGCACATTTGGACAAGCCAGTTACATTTTGGAAGAAGGTCCTGTGAACTGATGAAACAAAGATTGAGTTGCTTGGTCATACAAAAAGGCGTTATTCATGCGCTGTATTGTTGACCGATGCACAGTGACACCATCTGCAGCAACATGATGCTGCAGGTCTTTGGAGGTGGTCTGTGGATTGTCCTTGACTGTTCTCACCATTCTTCTTCTCTGCCTTTCTGATATTTTTCTTGGCCTGCCACTTCTGGGCTTAACAAGAACTGTACCTGTGTTCTTCCATTTCCTTACTATGTTCCTCACAGTGGAAACTGACAGGTTAAATCTCTGAGACAACTTTTTGTATCCTTCCCCTGAAAAGCTATGTTGAATAATCTTTGTTTTCAGATCATTTGAGAGTTGTTTTGAGGAGCCCATGATGCCACTCTTCATAGGAGAATCAAATAGGAGAACTACTTGCAAGTGGCCACTTTAAATACCTTTTCTCATGATTTGATACACCTGGCTATGAAGTTCAAAGATCAATGAGGTTACAAAACCAATTTAGTGCTTCAGGAAGTCAGTAAAAAGTAGTTAGGAGTGTTCAAATCAAGAAAATGATAAGGGTGCCCATACTTTTGCACCGGTCAAATTTTGTTTAAATGCAGATTGCACATTTTCTGTTAGTACAATAAACCTCATTTGAATCCAGAAATATAGCTGAGTCCATCAGTTATTAGATATATGAAACTGAAATACCTGTTGCAAAAACCAAAATTGTTATAAAGAAAAAAGGTTAACATTAATAGGGGTGCCCAAACTTTTACATATGACTGTATATATTTCAGCAAAAAGTTAATTTATTTCAGTTCTTACATACAAAAAGTGAAGCTCATATATTCTATAGAGTCAATACACACAGAGTGATCTATTTCACGTGTTTATTTCTGTTAATGTTGATGATTATGGCTTACAGCCAATGACAACCCAAAAGTCATTATCTCAGCGAATTAGAAAAAATAACATAAAACACCTGCAAAGGCTTCCTAAGTGTTAAAAAGGTCCCTTAGTCTGTTTCAGTAGCTCCACAATTATGGGGAAGACTGCTGACCTGACAGATGTCCAGAAGGCAGTCACTGACACACTCCACAAGGAAAGTACATTTTGCATTTCATTTGGAAATCAAGGTCCCAGAGTCTGGAGGAAGAGTGGAGAGGACACAATCCAAGCAGCTGGAGGTCTAATGTGAAGTCTCCACAATCAGTGATGGTTTGGGGAGCCATGTCATCTGATGGTGTACGTCCACTGTGCTTTATCAAGACCAAAGTCAGTGCAGCCGTCTACCAGGACATTTTAGAGCTCTTCATGCTTCCCTCTGCCGACAAGCTTTATGGAGATGGGAATGTCATTCTCCAGCAGGACTTGGCCCCTGTCCACACTGCCAAAAGAACCAATACCTGGTGTAACAGTATCACTGTGCTTCTTTGGCAGCAAACTCGCCTGACCTTAACCCCATAGAGAATCTATGTGTCAGAGACACTGCACTGAACTTGCTCACTGAGCCAGTGCGCGTGTCCTGAGTAAAGCGAACAGTGCTCAAAGCTACCTGTGAAGCGGGCAGCAACTGAGTAGATGTGTACTTCACACCCGCAGGACCTGAAGCACGTGACTGCTAGGGGCGTGGCCTAAACTCCAGAGAGCTAGGAGCTGCAAGACAATTCCTAGCAGAGTAACTGCGAGACAAAGTTACCAAGGGGCATAGACAGGGAGGATAGTCAGGACGTAGCCAATGAGTCACACACAGAGAGAGCTGCAAGGTACAAGAGGGGCGAGCAGAGAGTAGTCAGGTCACAGGCAATGAGTCATACACAGATAGTTGCAAGGTACAAGAGGGGTGAGCAGAGAGTAGTCAGGTCACAGGCAATGAGTCATACACAGATAGTTGCAAGGTACAAGAGGGGCGAGCAGAGAGTAGTCAGGTCACAGGCAATGAGTCATACACAGATAGTTGCAAGGTACAAGAGGGGCGAGCAGAGAGTAGTCAGGTCACAGGCAATGAGTCATACACAGATAGTTGCAAGGTACAAGAGGGGCGAGCAGAGAGTAGTCAGGTCACAGGCAATGAGTCATACACAGATAATAACGCAGTACAAAAACAACAGGCAAACTCACAACGGGAAACAGAATCGGGTCAGAACCATATAAACAAGCTATAGCAACAAACAGGCACACGGGGGTCAGTACACTCGGCCAAAGGCAAAAGTATAACTGGCAGGGATTGAAGCTACCCAGGGGTTTATGAAGCTCTCCCAGAACCAGAAAGAGGCCACAATCATTAACCCCAAGTGTGCAGGTCAAAACCTGCACAGAGCTCCAGACATTAACCCCCGGTGTGCAGCTCAAAAACCTGCACTGGGATCATGACACTATGGAGTATTGTCAAGAGGAAGATGAGAGACACCAGACCCAACAGTGCAGACGAGCTGAAGGCTGCTATCAAAGCAACCTGGGCTTCCATAACCCCTCAGCTGTGCCACAGGCTGATCGCCTCCATGCCACGCTGCATTGATGCAGTAATTGATGCCAATGAAGCCCCGACCAAGTATTCAGTGCATTTACGGAGCATACATTTCCGTAGGCCAACATTTTGGATTTTAAAATCATTTTTCAAGCTGGTGTTATAAAGTATTCTAATTTACTGAGATAATGACTTTTGGGTTGTCATTAGCTGTAAGCCATAATCATTAACATTACCAGAAATAAACACGTGACATAGATCACTCTATGTGTAATGACTCTATAGAATATAGGAGAGTCACTTTTTGTATTGTAGAACGGAAATAAATTCACTTTTTGATGATATTCTAATTTTGTGAGAAGCACGTGTGTGTGTATGCATATATACACACATACATTTGCAATACATACAATTAATGAACACATACGATAAACACTATAAAGAAAAAAAAAATCTAATTTCTGATTTTCAGTCTCAATATTTCCTCTAAACAAATGCAATAGAAAGTGATCAAAATGTTATATTTTCCCCGAAATAATATCACTAAAAACCATCAGATCTCCATGCAAAAAATATAGCGCTCACACATTGTCATAGTCAAAAAAATATAAATGTTACGGATCTCAGAAAATGGTGACAAATATCAAAGTAAAAGGAGTAAGGATGACTAGACTGATGCATCTAACAGAAAACCATATGCATAAGACTATGGCGAAACACAACGTTCCATGCCAGCCAGTTCATGTGCCAGCGCTGGTCTCCACGGCTTATAGTCTCCTTGAAATTAAAGGTGTAAAGAGACACTGAAGGGGGCGTTTTACATTGGGGTGGGGTGCAAAATAAAAAAATGAAAATTTTGGAGCAATCCTATTTTTAGTAAAAATGTGCTAGTTGTTTTCAATTGTGAAGAATTGTGTCCGGGTAAATTTACTAGAATTTACGCAATTGCATAATCTGTACCAGTTTGTAACCCGCGCCGCTTAAGAAATATTATGCTTCTTTCTCCAGCCTTTATGAAAGACTGGAGTACAAAAATTCAATCTTTGTAAATGTATACCCCTCGACACCCCACCATTATCTGCCGTATATCTAATTTACTCCCAAGTTTCTTCGGACCTGACAGATGTTTTCTCGGCATCAGCAGTTGTTTGATTGACAGCCGTTGTAGAACGCAGTAACAGCATTAATCTGCGGTCGGCTTTTGCTGTGACAGTAGGGACCTGGCAACACAAATGTGGTTTTCTTCCCAGCGTTCGTCCTTGCCAGGAGTCCAGTACGGGCTCAGCGCTGCGGTGAGATCAGCCTGTGGCAGTGAAGAGGGAAATGCGAGGAAGTCTGTGACTGCAGACCGTGGCTTTGTGCGAAAAACACCTGGGGCGGCGGCGAGACTGACAGGCGGGGAATAGAAGATTTATGCTCCATTATTGAGGATGAGAAACATGATTTACACTCCATTCCAGGAAATTAGGATTTTCTGTATTTTCCTGGAATCTGTGACCTAAAACTACACAAGGGAATACTGGGAAGGTATAACTAGCTGCTAGGTAAATAACAGCTGGATTAGTTATCTGTACCGAATATACACAGTGTGGACAAAAGTACTGGGACACACATCTTTATCAGGGAAATCAGAGCTGTCCTTCAGTCCCATTGCCCCTGGTATATAACATCCGGCCCCATTACCCCCAGTGTATAACATCCGGCCCCATTGCCCCCAGTGTATAACATCCGGTCCCATTGCCTCCGGTGTATAACATCCGGCCCCATTGCCCCTGGTATATAGCATCCGGCCCCATTGCCCCAGTGTATAACATCCGGCCCCATTGCTCCAGTGTATAACATCCGGCCCCATTGCCCCAGTGTATAACATCCGGCCCCATTGCCCCAGTGTATAACATCCTGCTCCATTGCCCCCGGTGTATATCATCTGGCCCCATTGCTCCCAGTGTATAGCATCCGGCCCCATTGACCCCGGTGTATAGGATCCGGCCCCATTGCCCCCGGTGTAAAGCATCTATTCCATTGCTTCTCGTGTTTCCATGTGAAAATGAGAATAAGGCCGGAGTCACACTACAGCGAGATACGGCCGAGTCTTGCAGGTTAAAACCAAGCTCTGGCACCGGCACTCCGGAGCGGAGCGTGCAGCTCCATGTATTGCTGTGCGGCTGCATGCTCCGCTCCAGAGTGCCGGCGCCAGAGCTTGGTTTTAACCTGCGAGACTCGGCCGTATCTCGCTGTGTGTGATCCCGGCCTAAGGATGATCCCTCTACACTTTGACAGCCCTTCAGATATTAGTACACAGCTATCAAGTCTCCTCTTAGACTTCTTTTTTGCAAGTTAAACATTCTCATATCCTTTAAACATTCTTTGTAGGACATAGTTTGCAGTCCGCTCACCATCCTGGTAGCTCTTCTTTGAATCTGCTCCAGTTTTTCGATGTTTTTTTTTTTTTTATTGTAGCGCACAGAACTGGACACAGTATTACATTATTCCACTTCACACATTTCCAGCACCGTTCCCATCTATTCTCTACCTACACAAACTCTTTGTCCTAATACCCCAATGCTGAGCTGCTGTTGATGTATGTTTCTCTATAACTGCACCTGTTGTGTAGTACAAAAGCAATGCTCCTCATACTGTCCCACATAGTAATGCCACCACTGTGCCCCTTACCTAGTAAAATGTCTCCTTTCAGTACTCACAGCCGCCTCCACACTCTTTCATGGTCCCCACAGTAGTCCCCACACTGTATAATGGCCCCCACAGTTTATCACAGCCCCCAACAGTAGCTCCCACACTGTATATATGCCCCTACACTGCATGATGGCGATCACAGTAGTTTTTAAACTGTATAATGGCCCCCGCAATAGCAATCATGCTGTATGATGGCCCTCGCCTTTTCTCCTACTCTGTATAATGGTGCTCGTCTTAGCTTCTATGCTGTATAATGACCCGCAAATTAGCTCCCACGCAATATAATGACCCCCTAATTAGCTCCCAATCTGTATAATGGCTCCTGCATTAGCTTCCACGCTGTATAATGACCCCCGCATTAGCTCCCACGCTGTATAATGGTCCCACATTAGCTTCCACGCTGTATAATGGCCCCCACATTAGCTCCCATGCTGTATAATGGTCCCACATTAGCTCCCACGCTGTATAATGGCCCCACTTTAGGTCCCACACCTTGGATTCTGTTCTTTTTGTGTCCGTTTCTGTGGCTGCAGCTCGCACATGTCTAATAAATACAGCAAAGGGCTAATTAGAAGAAAACCGGAACAGCTAGTAGGTGTGTATAGAGTCCAGCATATGGGTATTTTCCCCACAATGTATCTAGGTGACCCTAAAAGGAAACTCTTGTCTGGACAAGACCCCAAAGAGAGAAACTGAAAGAGAGAATCAGAAGAGGGGGAGGTAGAATATCACGCATGTAAAGAAGTGCGCCCCCCGGAACATCTTTGTCTTCCCTTTTCCCCCCTTTGGGGATCATGTTGTCCAGACTGAGTATATGTTCAGGGGCCTGCACCTTTAATAAAAGGTTTTAGAATGAGGTTTTCATGTTTTCCACCTTAGATTTACAATATGAGATGATTCAGACACTGGACTGATAGGACCCCGACCCCTTGATATCTAATATATAAAGCTGAATGTGTGTGTGTATGTATGTATGTGTGTGTGTATGTCCGGGATTGGCATCCACACCGTCGCAGCTACAGCCACAAAATGTGGCACAGTCACACGTCTGGACCCCGAGAGTGTCCTAAGCTATGTTGTGAGGCAAAATTTTAACCCCGCGCGTTCCAATTCACCAAACAATTTTACCCCTATCTACATAATGGGGAAAAAGTGAAAGGAAAAGTGTTGGAGGCAAATTGACAGCTGCCAGATGTGAACAAGGGGGACCTAAAGAATGAGAGCGATGGCGCCAAAGAGTATATACCGTACAGTTGCTAAGGTGGAGCCCTGACATGGGATACTCACCACACACGGGGATATGAACACACACAAAATGCGCCACACACTACCACGTGCTTCAACACATAAACCACCCTCAGCACACATTTCACCACACATACACCAACCTCGCCACATAAAAGTCGAAACACAAAAGTCGCCACTCAAAACTCGCCACGCTGTCCCAGAGCTGTTTAAAAGATGAAAAATGAGCTGTGATTGGTCGCTATCAGCAATTTTGTTTGTAGACAGTTGTGGTAACTGAGGCCTATTATTCTTATAATTTCTATGGTGTTATCGTCCTTCTGTAAAGCTGGAAATAACACAATTTATTACCGTGCCAACACAGACCACCCTCTGACACAGACTGCAGGGGAGGCCCAGTATCACACAGGATAGGATTAGATACACGGCTCAGCAGTCAGTATCACACAGGATAGGATTAGATACATAGCTCAGCAGTCAGTATCACACAGGAGAGGATTAGATACACAGCTCAGCTGTCAGTATCACACAGGATAGGATTAGATATACGGCTCAGCAGTCAGTATCACACAGGATAGGATTAGATACATGGCTCAGCAGTCAGTATCACACAGGATAGGATTAGATACACGGCTCAGCAGTCAGTATCACACAGGATAGGATTAGATACACAGCTCAGCAGTCAGTATCACACAGGAGAGGATTAGATACACAGCTCAGCTGTCAGTATCACACAGGATAGGATTAGATATACGGCTCAGCAGTCAGTATCACACAGTATAGGATTAGATTCATGGCTCAGCAGTCAGTATCACACAGGATAGGATTAGATACACAGCTCAGCAGTCAGTATCACACAGGATAGGATTAGATACATGGCTCAGCAGTCAGTATCACACAGGATAGGATTAGATACACAGCTCAGCAGTCAGTATCACACAGGAGAGGATTAGACACACGGCTCAGCAGACAGTATCACACAGAATAGGATTAGGAAGGGAATCAGACTTAAGTACATATATTAGGAAGGGAATCAGACTTAAGCACATATATACATATATACATATATAAGTTTTATTTATTGAACTACTTTTTTATTGTGTTTTATTGTGTTTCTCTGCATGTAGATTTTTAAATGTATGAACAATGGTTTTAAGTGATATACTCTATTATATTTTATGATTGTTTGTTGTGTTTACGATGTATATATGTGTCTGATTCCCCGCCCATTGGGTGTGGCCTTTTTAAAGGAGGCGTCTCCATCTGCCTCCTTTGCTATAAATAGCGGACCCTGTATGTATATGTGTATAGACTGTCCTGAGGAAGTGGTGTGATCACCACGATACGCGTAGAAATAAAGTCTATTTTCTATTGCATCCACTCGGACTCCTCTGGTCCACCATCCTGACCGGCGAGCAGCGCAGTCTGATGCCCCATTCTCTCCACCTAGCAAAGGATCATCACATCGGGGCTTGCAGCAGCCGCCCATGCTAAGTGCAATGGTGGTGTCTCACACAACCATAATAGGGGAGTGAATTTGATTATCCGTCACGAATATTCCTTTTATCTCGGATAAGACCCTGTGTGCGCTCTATATTCCTTCTAGGTATATCTGAGGTATGATGACATGCATGGCAACTGCTTGAGGGTATGTGCACACGCTGCGGATTCTGCTGCGTTTCCGCAGCGTTTTTGGCTCTGCAGAAACGCAGCAGATTCTGCTGCGTTGTACAGTACCTTTATTTCCTATGGAAATAAAAAAAGCTGTGCACATGCTGCGTTTTTTTCCGCGCGGTTTTGCTGTGGTTTACAATCCGCAGCATGTCAATTGTTTGGTGCAGAAACGCTGCGGTTTTACACCTCATCCATTATGAGGTGTAAAACCGCAGGGCAAAACCGCAGAAAAAACGCAGATAATCCGCAGATAAACTGCAGAAAAACTGCAGCACTTTGTCCTGCGGATTTCCTGCGGTTTTCTGTACAAAATCCGCAGAGACTAAAAACTACGTGTGCACATACCCTGAAAGTCTTTACAGCTCGGGCGACTCACACGGACAGTGACCCAATCTTTGTAAAAGACTTCAAAGCAGCTGCCATAACTCTACTGTGCCGCAGATATAAGGCACCCAGTGTCCCGCAGGGGTGGGTATATGCTATGTTGATATAGTTAAGGGTAGCGTAGCTCTGGTTGGCCCCCCTGAGTGCAGGCCCGGGGCAACCACACCCTCTGCCCCTTGGTAGATGTCCTCTGGTATTAGCACAAACACTGCGCCCCCGCTGGGAACTTCATGGCCGAGCAGCTTTATGCAGCCGTACACCACCAAGCACAATGCCGAGCTGTGTTAGGTACAAATATGAGCCGCAAGTCCAGACAAACTTTGGTTCTCCTTCTGACCCGAGCTCAGCAGCCTCCAAGGAACAAGATCAACAGATAGTCCAAACGTGTGGAACCGACATGAGTTTTGATAAATGAGGCCATTTTCTAAGAGAAAAACTGTGTTACTATGGCGGCAGCTTTGTTTTCATTTCTTATTGTGCTAGAAAAATGTAAACTCTGCTGTTATTGGTTGCTGTGAGCAACAAAGACAATTTTAGACAACTTTTATAAATCTGCTTTTCTGTATGTAGAAGAATGGATTTCTTTTCTTGGCCTGACAGGAGGGCCACATTTATCATATCTGTCTTTGTAGCCCATAGCAACCAATCACAGCACAGCTTTCATTTTCCCAGAACAGTATAAGGAATAAAAGCTGAATTCTGATTGGCTGCTATGGGAAACAGGACCCATTTCTCTATTAGACAGCTTTGATAACGAAGGTTCAACTGTCTAGTTACTCATGACACCCAAACAAACGTAATACATCCTGGATGTGGCAGGAGATGTAGCGCCATGGTGCCACGAGTTACAGACCAAATTACTGTTAAATATGACTTTAAAATAAAAGGATTTATTAAGGTCCCAAAGGGCACGTTCACACTGTGGGACATTAGCTGTAAACTGGATGCTCGGGGGCCAGAGTCATTACTAAGCTTATTGACTTGGGGGCGTTCAGCAATATGTAAGCGGTTGTAAGGAAATATAACCCCTTAGATGCCACTGTCAGTTGCGACACCAAAATTTAACAGGTTGGACATACAGTAATATTTAAAAGTTTGGGCACCCGTGGTCAAAATTACTGTTATTGTGAGCAGTTAAGCAAGTTGAAGATCAAATGATCTCTAAAAGGCCTAAAGTTAAAGATGACACATTTCCTTTGTATTTTAGGCCGAAAAAAATTGTAATTTGTTAAATGAAAAAAAGAGACAATATAAGGAAAATTGACCAATGCAAAAGTTTGGGCACCCTGCATGGATAGTACCTAGTAGCACCCCCTTTTGCAAGTATCACAGCTTGTAAATGCTTTTTATACACGGACAAGAGTCTCTCAGTTCTTGTTTGAGGGATTTTCTTCCATTCTTCCTAGGAAAATTCTCCCAGTTCTGTGAGATTCCTGGGGCGTCTTGCATCCTCTGCTATTTTCAGGTCTGGCCGCAGATTTTCAATGATGTTGAGATCAGGGGATTGGGAGGGCCATTGTAAAGCCTTAAACTTGCTCCTTTTGAGGTCATCTATTGTGGATTTTGATGTATATTTAGGATCATCATCCATTTGTAGAAGCCATCCTCTTCCTCTTTTCAACTTCAACTTTTTAAAGATGGTGTTATGTTTGCATCAAGAATTTTTTGAAATTTAATTGAATCCATTCTTCCCTCTACCCGTGAAATGTTCCCTGTGCCATTGGCTGCAACATAGCCTCAAAACAAGATTGAACCACCCCCATGCTTAATGGTTGGAGAGATATTCTTTTCCTGAAATTCAGTGCCCTTTTTTCTCCACACATATCTTTGATCATTGTGGTCAAAGAATTCTATTTTAACCTCATCGGTCCACAGGACTTATTTCCAAGATGCATCAGGCTGGTTTCGATGTTGTTTTGCATACTTCTGACGCTGAATTTTATGGTGAGGATGCAGGAGAGGTTTTCTTCTGATGACTCTTCCATGAAGGCCATATTTGTGCAGGTGTCTATGAAAAGTAGAACAATGTACCACAACTCCAGAGTCTGCTAAATCTCTCTGATGGTCTTTTGCAGTGAAATGGGGGTTCTGATTTGCCTGTCTAGCAATCCTACAAGCATTTCTCACTGAAATTTTGCTTGGTTTTAAAGACCTTATCTTGACCTCCACTGTTCCTGTTAACTGCCATTTCGTAATTACATTTTGAATTAAGGAAAGGGCAACTTGAAAACACTTTGCTATCTTCTTATAGCCTTCTCCTACTTTGTGGGCCTCCACCATTTTTATTTTCAGAGTCCTAGGCAGCTGCTTAGAAGAACCTATGGCTGCTGTTTTTTGGCACAAGGTTTTTATGAAGCTGAGAAATTTACATCACCTGGCCTTTCCTAACGATGATGGTGAACAAGCCATAACCCTAACAGGCTAATTATGGTCTGAAACCTTGGTCAAAGTTATCTGAGCACACAAATCTCCAAGGGTGTCCAAGCTTTTGCATAAGCACATTTTCCTTTTTTGTAATTTGTAAAATGTAAAAGATGAAAATTTATATATATATATATATATATATATATATATATATATATATTTGCCTAAAATACAAAACAAATGTGTCATCTTTAACCTTAGGCCTTTTAGAGATCATCTCATCTTCAACTTGCTTAATTCTTCACAATAACAGTAATTTTGACGAGGGGTGGCAACATTTTTATTTGCCAGAGTATATCCCCTTAGATGCTGCGGTCAGTTGTGACAGCAGGATTTAAGAGGTTGGAAATGTAACCCCTTAGATGCCTCTGTGAGTTGTCCTTGAGTATAAATAAAATTTGTAGAATAATTTTTTTTTTTTTTTAAATGTAAATATTTGATATCTCTTCGTGTTTAACTGTCTAAAATAACAATGGCCCATAAACCTGGTGGCTCTCAGAATGCACTTTTAAACTTTGCAGAATTGTCAGACTATACACGTTTCAGGGTCTGTAACAACTTTCTAGTGAATTAATCCACAGAGATTATGTCCTCTCAACCTCTCAATAATTGTAATTTTTGTACAAAAACTTCCAAAAAGGTCATGTAATTGATATAGGAACTACTGTGGATTTAATAGAAAACTGTGTCCAGACTGTGGATGAAGCCATGCATCCTTCTTTCTACCAGCAAGATATCCAAGCACATGTTGATCGGGCCAGAGACTCCATCCAGATAAACGTGGGCCAACATTTTTGCTTTGAATGATTTTGGCTGAACAACAGTTGAAAATGCCTCCACTTTTTGTAAATTTATTTTCCTTTTTTCTTTTTTAACACTTGATTTGTTGGACTGTTACTAGTTGCATTATTTACATATGATTAATCATCCGCGGCTTGTTGCTACTCATCACCTCCCACACTTCTCAATCTATGGCAGTAGGAAGTAGTCGGCAAATGCTTCTGTGATGTTTAGGGGAAGTTGTGGTTCTGATTGGCAGGTGCAGGACTAACATTAACCTGTATATGATAAAAGGAGTATTTATAGCACAAAAAAGTGAATGTTTCCATCATAGTAGACTACTAGCACGCCTCTGTTTCATAATGCTGCATTTTTGCAATTTTTCAAATCATTTTGTTGTTAGCGAGGCTTTTCTTTCTGGCAGCAAAAAAATTTTAGGGTTTGTATTACAAATTCAATTCAAGAGCACTTGTAATGGAAACTGTATCAGTCTGGGTCATACGGTCTCACCAGAGTAACAGAACATCCTCCAGTGGATAAACCAAAGGGTCCAGCAGAAGACAACTGCGTGATTACGAGGGTCCAGCAGAAGGCAACTGTGGGAACCAGAGGGTCCAGCAGAAGACAGCTATGTGATCCAGAGGGTCCAGCAGAAGGCAACTCTGTGATCCAGAGGGTCCAGCAGAAGACAACAGTGTGATTCGGAGGGTCCAGCAGAAGGCAACTCTGTGATCCAGAAGGTCCAGCAGAAGACAATTATGTGATTCGGAGGGTCCAGCAGAAGGCAACTCTTATCCAGAGGGTCCAGCAGAAGACAGCTCTGTAATGCAGAGGGTCCAGCAGAAGACAACTCTGTGATCCGGACGGTCCAGCAGAAGACAACTCTGTGATCCAGAGGGTCCAGCAGAAGACAACTATGTAGTCCGGAGGGTCCAGCAAAAGACAACTCTGTGATCTAGAGGGTCCAGCAGAAGAAAACTCTGTGATCCGGAGTGTCCAGCAGAAGACAGCTCTTTGGTGCAGAGGGTCCAGCGAAAGACAACTGTGGGAATCAGAGGGTCCAGCAGAAGACAACTGTGGGTACCAGAGGGTCCAGCAGAAGACAACTGTTGGAACCAGAGGGTCCAGCAGAAGACAACTCTGTGACCCGGAGGGTCCAGCAGAAGACAACTCTGTGATCCAGAGGGTCCAGTAGAAGACAACCCTGTGATCCGGAGGGTTCAGCAGAAGACATCTCTGTGAACTGGAGGGTCCAGCAGAAGACAGCTCTGTGATGCAGAGGGTCCAGCAGAAGACAACTCTGTGATCCGGACGGTCCAGCAGAAGACAACTCTGTGATCCAGAGGGTCCAGCAGAAGACAACTGTGTAGTCCGGAGGGTCCAGCAAAAGACAACTCTGTGATCTAGAGCGTCCAGCAGAAGAAAACTCTGTGATCCGGAGTGTCCAGCAGAAGACAGCTCTTTGGTGCAGAGGGTCCAGCGGAAGACAACTGTGGGAACCAGAGGGTCCAGCAGAAGACAACTGTGGGTACCAGAGGGTCCAGCAGAAGACAACTGTTGGAACCAGAGGGTCCAGCAGAAGACAACTCTGTGAACCGGAGGGTCCAGCAGAAGACAACTCTGTGATCCAGAGGGTCCAGTAGAAGACAACCCTGTGATCCGGAGGGTTCAGCAGAAGACATCTCTGTGAACTGGAGGGTCCAGCAGAAGACAGCTCTGTGATGCAGAAGGTCCAGCAGAAGACAACTGTGGGAATCAGAGGGTCCAGCAGATTAAAGCTAGGGGAACCGGAGGGTCCAGCAGAAGACAGCTATGTGATCCGGAGGGTCCAACAGAAGACAACTCAGTGATCCAGAGTGTCCAGCAGAAGACAACTCCGTGATCTCGAAGGTCCAGCAGAAGACAACCCTGTGATCCAGAGGGTCCAGCAGAAGACATCTCTGTGACCCGGAGGGTCCAGCAGATGACAACTGTGGGAACCAGAGGGTCCAGCAGAAGACAACTGTGGGAACCAGAGAGTACAGCAGAAGAAAACTGTGGGAACCAGAGGGTCCAGCAGAAGACAACTGTGGGAACCAGAGGGTCCAGCAGAAGACAACTTTGAGAACCAGAGGGTCCAGTAGAAGACAACTGTGGGAACCAGAGGGTCCAGTAGAAGACAACTGTGGTAACCAGAGGGTCCAGCAGAAGACAACTGTGGTAACCAGAGGGTCCACAAGAAGACAACTGTGGGAACCAGAGGGTCCAGCAGAAGAAAACTGTGGGAACCAGAGGATCCAGCAGAAGACAACCCTGTGATCCAGAGGGTCCAGCAGAAGACAACCCTTTGATCCAGAGGGTCCAGCAGAAGACAACCATGTGAACCAGAGTGAACCAGAGCGACCAGCAGAAGACAACCCTGTGATCCAGAGGGTCCAGCAGAAGACAATAGTCGGAACCAGAGGTCTCAAAAGAATCTACTTTTATGAGGTTATTTATAGATGAGAGTTTATTGATTTTGGTAATATATCTTGGTCACAACCACGATTACAATGAACCCGTTAAAGATGTTGTAAAGCTCAAAAAGTTATCTTTTATTGTGTTAAAAATAGTGAGATATAAAAACTACTAATATATGTCAATAACAAAAGGTGCCAATTCCATCTTTGGTTCAACACAGAAGAACGTTTCCTATGTCAGCTTGTGACCAGTGCTGTGTTGAAGGGGCTGGCTGACGGCTCATTTCAAAAGCTAAAGCCGGTCCCCTTTTTCAGCCCAGACTAACATATAGAAAAAAAAAGTAGACTGCTGCAGCCAATCACTGGCCACAACGGAGACTAATAAGACACTGGCTCCCCCAGAGTCGCAGCCGCTTTTGCAGTGTCTCAATGGGAGCCTCCTCTTTATATGACATCCATATCTTAGAGAAGGGTACAGTTGTGGCCAAAAGTATTGACACCCCTGTAATTTTGTCAGATAATACTCAGATTCTTCCTGAAAATGATTGCAAACACAAATTCTTTGTTATTATTATCTTCATTTAATTTGTCTTAAATGAAATAACACAAAAAGAATTGTCCTAAAGCCAAATTGGATATAATTCCACACCAAACATAAAAAAGAGGGTGGACAAAAGTATTGGCACTGTTTGAAAAATCATGTGATGCTTCTCTAATTTGTGTAATTAACAGCACCTGTAACTTACCTGTGGCACCTAACAGGTGTTGGCAATAACTAAATAACACTTGCAGCCAGTTGACATGGATTAAAGTTGACTCAACCTCTGTCCTGTGTCCTTGTGTGTACCACATTGAGCATGGAGAAAAGAAAGAAGACCAAAGAACTGTCTGAGGACTTGAGAAACCAAATTGTGAGGAAGCATGAGCAATCTCAAGGCTACAAGTCCATCTCCAAAGACCTGAATGTTCCTGTGTCTACCGTGCGCAGTGTCATCAAGAAGTTTAAAGCCCATGGCACTGTGGCTAACCTCCCTAGATGTGGACGGAAAAGAAAAATTGACAGATTTCAACGCAAGATTGTGCGGATGTTGGATAAAGAACCTCGATTGACATCCAAACAAGTTCAAGCTGCCCTGCAGTCCGAGGGTACAACAGTGTCAATCCGTACTATCTGTCGGCATCTGAATGAAAAGGAACTGTATGGTAGGAGACCCAGGAAGACCCCACTTCTTACCCCGAGACATAAAAAAGCCAGGCTGGAGTTTGCCAAAACTTACCTGAAAAAGCCTGAAACGTTTTGGAAGAATGTTCTCTGGTCAGATGAGACAGAAGTAGAGCTTTTTGGGCTGAGGCATCAACATAGAGTTTACAGGAGAAAAGAAGAGGCATTCAAAGAAAAAAAACACGGTCCCTACAGTCAAACATGGCGGAGGTTCCCTGATGTTTTGGGGTTGCTTTGCTGCCTCTGGCACTGGACTGCTTGACCGTGTGCATGGCATTATGAAGTCTGAAGACTACTAACAAATTTTGCAGCATAATGTAGGGCCCAGTGTGAGAAACCTGGGTCTCCCTCAGAGGTCATGGGTCTTCCAGCAGGACAATGACTCAAAACACACTTCAAAAAGCACTAGAAAATGGTTTGAGAGAAAGCACTGGAGACTTCTGAGGTGGCCAGCAATGAGTCCAGACCTGAATCCCATAGAACACCTGTGGAGAGATCTAAAAATGGCAGTTTGGAGAAGGCACCCTTCAAATATCAGGGACCTGGAGCAGTTTGCCAAAGAAGAATGGTCTAAAATTCCAGCAGAGCATTGTAAGAAACTCATTGATGGTTACCGGAAGCGGTTGGTCGCAGTTATTTTGGCTAAAGGTTGTGCAACCAAGTATTAGGCTGAGGGTGCCAATACTTTTGTCTGGCCCATTTTTGGAGTTTTGTGTGAAATGATCAATGTTTTGCTTTTTGCTTCATTCTCTTTTGTGTTTTTTCATTTAAGACAAATTAAATGAAGATAATAATACCAAAGAATTTGTGATTGCAATCATTTTCAGGAAGAAACTGAGTATTATCTGACAGAATTGCAGGGGTGTCAATACTTTTGGTCACAACTGTAGACTTTAGCATTTAATCAATAAATACAGTCATATTCTGTATATTACAAGTAGAAATACTAATAATTATTATTAGTCACCAACAATATAGTATGGAGTTGTACGGAAATCCTAGATATGTCTCCAGACCATCGTTATCTGATATAGTACTAAATAAATCCAGGACCTCTCGGGCCTCGGCAGCAGCATCATCATTTTTCTCCGTCTGTTCTTTCCACATCACCAGATGGTCTCAATCTGTACATATCTGACTGCGAGTCGGACAGCGGGTGTTCATTGAGGGTTTGGATTATTGTCAAGAAGCTGTTCTATCAACATGCAGCACATTTCCAATTTCTGGAAGGAAACATATCATGGAAATAAAGGAATGGCCGGACATGTCAGGGAGGACTACCTGGTGGCGTGAGAATATTTTGCTGAACTGGTTCCAGTGAAGAAGATGAAAGAAGCAAAAAAATGACGAAATGTTGGAACTTTGCTCAACAACCGAAATGGACATGCGTGAAAATGTTCACATGACTCCGGGCCAAGGCCTCACAAATGATACAACATCTGCCATAGCATCCAAATTGCAGAGGCTCCTTGTTCGCTTGTGGTTTTGTGTCTGGTTATATCTTCCTCTGAGAGTATCTCTGAGATTTCCCCAGTGATATCACAGCTGTCAGGCTTAAGTTAAAATGCCAACTTTATTACCACGTCAATCAGAGGGAGCAAACTGGCTGAGTTTCATTGGAGGCTTCTAAATATGGCTGCTTGCCACACTAATGAGGGATGGTGGCCCTTAGGACCCTGCATGGTGCTGCCAAACTGAGGATAGAAAAACCCAAATTATGTAAATGTGCAGAAATTAGGTGGAACACAACCTAAGCTCCTCCACAAGTCTTGTGTTTGGTGTTTTAGGCTGTTTTTTCAGAGACTTAAAGACTTAAACATGTTGTACACTTTTCCACGGAATTCTTATGTTCATTAACATCTTAAATGCTAAAAATAAGAATTTTCAAAATAGTCGTTAAACAATTTAAACCATTTTACTGTTGTAGAGTGTGTGCAAGTCATTTTAACTAACGTAGATAAGGCCATCAGTATCCTGCTCCTGCCTCCGACTGGCAATCTGTTCTCCACCCTTCTCTGTGTTATAGCTAGCTCTAGGGAGCGGTATGGGTTGTACAGCGCAGATCAAGGTTTAGAAAGTAGCAAAAGCATCTATGTTCTCAAGGAGGGCAGATAAAACAGGCTGTAGATAGGGAAGAAGCCCATCAAAATCCTAATCCTGGTTGTGTTGTAACTGTCTCTTCTCTTCTCCCTTCTCTCAGTGTTAGAGATAGCAAGGAGAGGGTTGTAGAAAGAATAGTGAAAGCATCTATGTTATAAAGGGGAGGCAGAGAAAACAGGTTGTAGATAGGGAAGAAGTCTATAAAAATCCTAATCCTGGTTGCGACTGCCTCTTCTCCCTTCTCTCAGTGTTAGAGATAGCAGCAAGGACAGGGCTGTACGTGGCAGATTATATTATGGAGAAAGAATAGTGAAAACATCTATGTTATAGGTTATAGAAAGGGAGGAAACCATATTAAAAGATATTAAGGTGTGTATTACATGAAAGCCAGTGAAAATAGTTTCCTGGACACACAAGCTGGATATCACGGGTTATGAAAACTTTTAAACTAGCAGTAACCTCTATCTTATATAAAATATTCTTTTCCATATAAATGTGTCCTGTCTTAAGCCATATATCTTGAATGTTTTTGGTCCGAATGCTTATGTACTTATTGTGTGCTTAATAATATGTTGTTTACTAAAAGGGGCTGTTCACTTTTTTTTTTAAGTTACTGTAGAGTAGGGATGCTTTTTAATGAAAGAATCAAGCCCAAGCCCTATTTACCAACTCCCCTTTCCCTTGGACTGAAAGTGATGACTGTCTGGCCACTAATGATATGACTGCTGAGGTCAATTGTTGGCCGGAGGGTTAGGAGTCAGCAGTGGAGCGGGAAGCAGATTTTGGTGGCCAGTAGCGCTTATTTCTTTATTTTATAAGCATCTCTACACTATGATGAATTGTTAAAAAAAAATGAGTTGAAAATCCCTTTAATCAGATCAGAGGTAGAAAAAAATACTATGTAAAGTACTTAAGAAAAGCGGAGCAGAAATATACATTCATGGAAAGCTCCTTTAAATGACTTGGCAGAACTTCTTATAGTGAGAAAAATAGTAAATGGTGAACAGTACATGCCCAGGATGATTGAGATTTTTTTTCACTAATTCATGACTGATTCCCCTTTTTTTTGTCTTTCAGACCTTTGTTTCGTGGAAATTCTGATGTGGATCAGCTAGAAAAGATATTTGAGTAAGTTGAAGAACTGCATTTACCGCTTGGTAATCATAGGATTAAGGCTTCTTTTACACTTCCCGTGATTTTTGCGGCCCGATTTTGCGGGCCGTATTGCCGTGATTTTTGCGGTCTCCCGCAAAAACAGGCCGCAAAACACCTTCTCGGATCGCCGTTTTTCCCGGTTTTAACAAATTGGTGGGGAAAAATACGGTGTACCGCAAAAACAAGCTACCGTTGTTTTTGCGGCACCATTAAAATCTACTGCGGCCGTGTCCGTAAGCCGTGAAAAATATCGAACAAGCGCGATATTTTTTCACAGCCGTATACACAGACCTCACAGCCATACGGCACACGGCGCTCCGATTAATTTTTGCGGGCCGTTTTTGCGGCTCCATAGCAATCTATTGGGGCCGCAAAAACGGCCCGCAAAAACACGGCAAGTGTAAAAGAACCCTTATGGACAGTGCCCTGAAAAAAAAGTATTTGCCCCCCATTAGAGATCTCCATTGTTGGCCATACTGAATGGTTGTGGCTTTGTAAATATCATAACTAGCCTTTATCCTGGAATGCCCCATACCTAGCTTGTAAGTCAATGACTGTTAGCGATAAAAAAGCTTTATTTCATGATTCCATGTCCTGTGTGTGAATAGATCATGGTCATAGATGCTGCTTCATTCAATGTCTAAAGGAGAGACGGATAAAGTAGAGTGAAACTCTCCGTTATAAGGCAAAACCATTTAGGGGTGTCCCAGTGGTTAGGGGCCCCCATAGTGATCATATATATATGTTATTGGTTCGGCATCTCCATAACTTACCCTCTAATGATAATGAGATGACTCTGGTCATTCTGTCTTAGTCTACACAGCAAAAGTAGTGTCAGAAGACAAAGTGTCAGACTCTTGTGTCTACTTTGCGCTAGTGACCAGTGTAAATGTAAAATCATTCTGGAAATTTTTTATATAAAGAACGAAAAAAAGTACTAAAAAAAACACCTAAAAAAAGGAGGTATGAATTCCTGATTTACATATTACAATATTTTCAGATCATACATTCCCTCAAAGAGGCGTAATGAATATATTTTCTCTACCCGACCACTAACCAGCTGCCACGATATTGTCTCCCCCTGGTGATTGTGGAGTTTGCAGACATGATTGGATTAATCTGCGTGAAATTTTATGCAAGTTGCACCGTGAAACAGCCGGAGAAGGAATTGTATGACTTGTATATATGACATCTCTGTGCTTTTATCTTCAGCGTCATTGGGCTTCCGGAAGAAGAGTCCTGGCCGAGTGAGGTGGCCGTTCCTCAGAGCGCTTTTCATTACAGACAACCTCAATCCATAGAAGATGTCGTTCCAGACATTGACGAGCTGGGCAAAGAATTACTTCTGGTCAGTCATTCTTCTGTCCTACTCGTGCCACGCAGTTTAGGACCGGAGCCCGCGCAGTTTTGCACCAGTTCTTTGCATAAAAATCGCTTTCTTTTGCGCATGCGTCAGTTCTGATGTCACTTTCTGGTCATCAGCTTTCATCATTGCATAATCTCTCCCTTTTAAAATGGTGTCACCAGTTTTGCACCAATTCTGCTTTGACAAGTCATAAAGCCAGTGGCACCAAAGTGGTGCGGGAACTGCTCAAAAAGAAGTTTATTTTCCCAGGGGTTGAAGCTATAGAATCATAGAATCGTAGAGTTGGAAGGGACCTCCTGGGCCATCTGGTCCAACCCCCTGCTCAAAGCAGGATTCGCTAAATCATCCCAGTCAGATGTCTGTCCAGCCTCTGTTTGAAGACTTCCATTGAATGAGAACTCACCACTTCTCGTGGCAGCCTGTTCCACTCATTGATCACTCTAACTGTCAAAAAGTTTTTTCTAATATCTAATCTGTGTCTCCTCCCATTCAGTTTCATCCCATTGCTTCTAGTCTTTCCTTGTGCAAATGAGAATAAAGTTGATCCTTCTACAATGTGACAGCCCTTTAGATATTTGTAGACAGCTATTAAGTCTCCTCTCAGTCTTCTCTTTTGCAAACTAAACATTCCCAAATCCTGCAACCTTTCCTCATAAGGCAGGGTTTGCAGACCGGTCACCATTCTGGTCGCTCTTTTCTGAACTTGCTCCAGTTTGTTGATGTCTTTTTTAAAATGTGGTGCCCAAAACTGGACACAATATTCCAGATGAGGTCTGACCAAAGAGGAGTAGAGGGAAATAATGACTTCACGTGATCTAGACTGTATGCTTCTGTTAATACATCCTAGAATTGCATTTGCCTTTTTTGCTGCTGCATCACACTGTTGACTCATATTCAGTCTGTGATCTATTAGTATACCCAAGTCTTTTTCACATGTGCTGTCACTTAGCCCTATTCCTCCCATTCTATATATGCTTTTTTCATTTTAATTGCCCAGATGTAGTACTTTGCATTTCTCCCTGTTAAAAACCATTCTGTTAGTTGCTGCCCACTTCTCCAGTTTATTTAAATCTTTTTGAATCCTCTCTCTCTCTTCTCTAGTATTAGCTATCCCTCCTAGCTTTGTGTCATCAGCAAATTTAATCAGTTTACCCTCAATTCCTTCATCTAAATCGTTGATAAAGATGTTGAACAATACAGGGCCCAGGACAGAGCCCTGTGGTACCCCACTTGAGACATTCTTCCAACTGGATGTGCAGCCATTTACGACCACTCTTTGGGTCCGATCACTAAGCCAGTTATGAATCCACCTAACAGTTGCCTTGTCCATTCCATACTTAGTCATTTTTTCAATAAGGATTGTATGAGAGACTTTGTCAAATGCTTTGCTGAAGTCAAGATATACTATATCTACAGCATTTCCTTGATCCACCCAATCAGTGATACCGTCATAGAAGGAAACTAAGTTAGTCTGACATGACTTATTAGTTACAAACCCATGCTGACTCTGTTTAATCACTTCATTCTTATCCAGGTATTGACATACATGTTGTTTAATAATTTGTTCAAAGATCTTTCCTGGTATAGAAGTCAGACTCACTGGCCTATAGTTGCCTGGGTCCACCTTCTTCCCCTTTTTGAAGATGGGAACAACATTTGCTCTTCTCCAGTCTTCTGGCACTTCTCCTGTTCTCCAAGAATTTTCAAAGATTATGGAGAGGGGTTCAAAAATTTCTTCTGCTATCTCCTTCAGTACTCTGGGGTGTAATTCATCTGGACCTGGAGACTTGAATTCATTTAGGTTAGCTAAGTATTTCCTCACTATCTTTCTGTTTATAGATATCCTGGATTCTTCTATTCCCTTAATAGGACAGTGAATAACAGTTGATGTTACATTTCCTTTCTGAGAGAAAACAGATGCAAAATAGGAATTTAAAAGTTCAGCCTTCTCAACATCCTGTCTTACCATTTCATCATTTTCATCCTGTAAAAATCCTATAGCATCTTTGACTTTTCTTTTACTTTTGACATATCCCCAAAATCCTTTATTATTGCTTTTGACATCTTTTGCAAGCCTCAATTCATTTTCAGCTTTAGATAATCTGATCTGTGCCCTGCAGGTTCTGCAGACAGCATTATATTCTTCTTTAGATATGCCTCCCTCTTTCCATTTTATAAACATTTTTTTCTTCGTTTTTAGCATGTGCTTAAGTTCTGTGTTCATCCATCCTGGTTTCCTTAAATGCTTCCTATTCTTCCCTCTTTTCGGAATTGTTAACAATTGTGCTTTGAGAATTTCATTTTTCAAGATTTCGCATCCTTCCTGGACATTTTTGTCTTTAAGGATATCCAGCCATTGGATCCCTCCAATTCTCTTTCTGAATCCCTTAAAATCTGCCTTTCTGAAATCTAACCTTGACGTCTGAGTCTTCACAGGTCTTCCGCCTCTAGTTATCCAAAATTCTAAAATAGCATGGTCGCTACCTCCTAGGGTCCCAGCCACTTTTACCTCCTCAACCATTTCCTCCCTGTTTATAAGGATTAGATCCAAGGTAGCAGTTCCCCTTGTTTTCTCCCCTACCTTTTGGAAGATAAAGTTGTCAGCAAGAGAGGATAAGAATTTCCTTGACCTGTTAGTTTTGCCTGAGAGAGATTCCCAACAAATGTCTGGATAGTTGAAATCTCCCATGACAACTATGTCATATTTTTTGGAGAACTTGGCCATTTGATGCATAAAGAGTTCATCCATATCTTCAGCTTGCACAGGCGGCCTGTAGTAAATGCCTACAATGGTGTCCTTTCCATTGTTCTGTCCTTGTATTCTTACCCAAACAGTTTCCACAGAACTCCCAGTCTCTGAAGCTTCAATCTCTGTGCAGATATACGCGTTTCTAACATACAATGCGACACCCCCTCCTCGTTTATCAAGTCTGTTTCTTGCAAATAAGTTGTATCCTTCTAGTCTTGTATTCCAATCATGTGTATCGTCCCACCAAGTTTCAGTGATTCCAATGACATCATATTTCTTTTCCTGTGTTAGTAGTTCCAATTCTCCTTGTTTGTTGCCCATGCTTTGTGCATTAGTATAGAAACATTTTAGTTTGTGATTGGTTTCTCTTTCTCCAATATTTTTATTAATTAGATTCTTTCGTCTTTGTTCTTCCTTTCCACTTCTAATAGCAGAGTTCTCAATAGCATTTGTCAGGTGTATGGCTTTTTCTGGTCTTTTGCTTCCCTTCCCATGTTGTTCTAGTTTAAAGCTCTTCTTACAAGTGTAGCAAGGCGACTTCCAAATACATGCTTTCCAGTCTTCGTAAGGTGCACCCCATCTCTAGCAAGTAGTCCATCGTATAAGTAGTTCACTCCGTGATCCAGAAATCCAAATCGTTGCTGACGGCACCATCGACGTAGCCAGTTGTTCACCTGCAGAATCTTATTCCACCTCCTTGTTCCATGGCCATCCACTGGGAGGATGGAAGAGAAGACCACCTGCGCTCCCAGTTCTTTCACTTTCTTGCCTAAGTCTTCAAAGTCTCTGCAGATGGTTTCCAGGTCGTTTCTTGCTGTGTCATTTGTCCCCACATGTAGTAGCAGGAATGGGTCGTCATCTGTAGGTCTGAAGAGTCCTGATATCCTGTCAGACACATCTTTAATTTTTGCACCTGGAAGACAGCACATTTCTGAAGTTATATCCGGTCTGCAGATAGCAGCCTCTGTTCCTCTCAGCAGGGAATCCCCCATGACCACCACTCTCCGTTTCTTCACAACATTTTTCTTTCTCCATCCAGGAGGACTCTGAAGGCGTACAAGGTTGCTGTTTGTTGGCAAAGTCTTATCCTGATGTATTTCTTCATCGTTTTCCTGCGTGAGAGCCTGGTACTGGTTTCTGAGCAGTATGGGTGCTGACTGCCTCCTGATCCTCCTGCTTCTCTGGGTCACATGTCTCCATTCTTCTGTTTCTTCAGGTGCACTTCGAATTTCTTCTCTTTCTGTAACATGAAGAGATAATTCCGCTCTGTCCAAGAACTCTTCACCTTCCTTAATGATCTTCAACGTAGCTAACCTCTCTTCGAGATTTTGCAACTTTTCCTCCAACAGGGACACAAGCTTGCATTTGTGGCATGTGAAGTTTGGCTTTTCCACTGGTAAATCTGTGAACATGTAGCAAGAAATGCAGCTCACCAAATGGCTCCTGGCCTCTTCCATCTTGAGATTTCTTAAAAACGATGAAAGATGAGCCAAAAGCGCGGTTTTCCGATTTCCTCTTTTCAGCTGCAACGGCCAAAACCCAGTGATCGTTGAGCTCGCGGAGACTCTTCACTTATCCCAGAAGACACTGGGAATATGCAAATGATCTCCTCAAGACTCTTCCCCTGGTTTTCCGATTTCCTCTTTTCAGCTGCAACGGCCAAAACCCAGTGATCGTTGAGCTCGCGGAGACTCTTCACTTATCCCAGAAGACACTGGGAATATGCAAATGATCTCCTCAAGACTCTTCCACTGAGTGCAGTGCTAAAATGTGTTATCATGACTGTACAACTCATAGCTGTAATGTCTTTTTTAACGTTTTCAGCAAATATTAATTAGGTCCAAATAATTCCAAGGCCATATTTACACATTGTGGAAAATTTCCTCTGTGCAATTGCTCACATGCGGATTTTGTCTCTTATTTCACCCTATTGCATTGCATAGGATGAAAACCCGCACATGAAAGAGCATGCTGCAGATTTGCATGCTCCCATTTCCGTTCAGATTTTTTCTGCAGCGTGTGAACGTGCTTTGTACTGTAAATTGAGTCTGCAGTAAATCTTCAGTGAGTAAATATACTGTAGGAAGGAGCTTATAGACCTTATTGATGAAAATCCCACACACATGAAAGAGCATGCTGCAGATTTGCATGCTGCCTTTTCGGTGCTGATTTTTTTCTTGTACCCTGTGAATGTGCTCTGCACTATAAATTGCAGTAGATACTTGATGCAGAGTCAGCAGCAAATCCTGAACATGTGACCATACCGCAGGAAGGAGCTTTTAGACCTGCTTGATGAAAACCTGCACAAGAAAGAGCACGCTGCAGATTTTTTTCTGCAGTGAGTGAACGTGCTCTGTACTGTAAGTTGCTGCAGATGGGTGGTGCAGAGACTGCAGCAAATCCTGAGGCATGAGCTTGGTGAGGAATACATTCTTCAGAAAAGGTAGGGATAAAACCTGTCCAGCATAGGGCAATTGAAAATGTGAGGTCAGAGGGGTGGAAATTAAAGGGTTAGTCAAGCACTTGGATACCGATATCCTTAAAATAAGTCATCAATATAAAGTCAGAGGGGTCTCACCCCTGGTATCCCCAATGATCAACTCCGGTAGTGGTCAGAGCATCTCTGTACATTATATAGTGGCCGAAATGAAACTCAGATCACATTCACTTCAATAGGAGCTGAGATGCAGTACCCGAGAGCATCTACTACTGTCACGGATGTGTCAGAGGCTGCAGACCTTTGCACTGCATATGTCTGCAGAAGGTCTCAGTAGTTTTCTTTGCAGACGAGTGGCCACCTCACCTGGTGCTAATGGCCACACCTGGACCTGAGTGTTGGTATACTTCTTACTTGCTGCTGGCAAGCGCGGGTGTTATTACCATTTGCATTTCCCTGTTGAGGTTTGGAGCTGTAGCAGTCGGTTATCGTCCAGTTTGGAGGACGTTGGTGCTTCTCTCTGAGTCTTCTCAAGCTAATTGTTCCCTTGTTTCATTTGTCTATCCCAGTTGTCTTTAACGGTAGTGAGAATCATAGAATCATAGAATCATAGAATCATAGAATCGTAGAGTTGGAAGGGACCTCCTGGGCCATCTGGTCCAACCCCCTGCTCAAAGCAGGATTCGCTAAATCATCCCAGTCAGATGTCTGTCCAGCCTCTGTTTGAAGACTTCCATTGAAGGAGAACTCACCACTTCTCGTGGCAGCCTGTTCCACTCATTGATCACTCTAACTGTCAAAAAGTTTTTTCTAATATCTAATCTGTGTCTCCTCCCATTCAGTTTCATCCCATTGCTTCTAGTCTTTCCTTGTGCAAATGAGAATAAAGTTGATCCTTCTACAATGTGACAGCCCTTTAGATATTTGTAGACAGCTATTAAGTCTCCTCTCAGTCTTCTCTTTTGCAAACTAAACATTCCCAAATCCTGCAACCTTTCCTCATAAGACAGGGTTTGCAGACCGGTCACCATTCTGGTCGCTCTTTTCTGAACTTGCTCCAGTTTGTTGATGTCTTTTTTAAAATGTGGTGCCCAAAACTGGACACAATATTCCAGATGAGGTCTGACCAAAGAGGAGTAGAGGGAAATAATGACTTCACGTGATCTAGACTGTATGCTTCTGTTAATACATCCTAGAATTGCATTTGCCTTTTTTGCTGCTGCATCACACTGTTGACTCATATTCAGTCTGTGATCTATTAGTATACCCAAGTCTTTTTCACATGTGCTGTCACTTAGCCCTATTCCTCCCATTCTATATATGCTTTTTCCATTTTTATTGCCCAGATGTAGTACTTTGCATTTCTCCCTGTTAAAAACCATTCTGTTAGTTGCTGCCCACTTCTCCAGTTTACTTAAATCTTTTTGAATCCTCTCTCTCTCTTCTCTAGTATTAGCTATCCCTCCTAGCTTTGTGTCATCAGCAAATTTAATCAGTTTACCCTCAATTCCTTCATCTAAATCGTTGATAAAGATGTTGAACAATACAGGGCCCAGGACAGAGCCCTGTGGTACCCCACTTGAGACATTCTTCCAACTGGATGTGCAGCCATTTACGACCACTCTTTGGGTCCGATCACTAAGCCAGTTATGAATCCACCTAACAGTTGCCTTGTCCATTCCATACTTAATCATTTTTTCAATAAGGATTGTATGAGAGACTTTGTCAAATGCTTTGCTGAAGTCAAGATATACTATATCTACAGCATTTCCTTGATCCACCCAATCAGTGATACCGTCATAGAAGGAAATTAAGTTAGTCTGACATGACTTATTAGTTACAAACCCATGCTGACTCTGTTTAATCACTTCATTCTTATCCAGGTATTGACATACATGTTGTTTAATAATTTGTTCAAAGATCTTTCCTGGTATAGAAGTCAGACTCACCGGCCTATAGTTACCTGGGTCCACCTTCTTCCCCTTTTTGAAGATAGGAACAACATTTGCTCTTCTCCAGTCTTCTGGCACTTCTCCTGTTCTCCAAGAATTTTCAAAGATTATAGAGAGGGGTTCAAAAATTTCTTCTGCTATCTCCTTCAGTACTCTGGGGTGTAATTCATCTGGACCTGGAGACTTGAATTCATTTAGGCTAGCTAAGTGTTTCCTCACTATCTTTCTGTTTATAGATATCCTGGATTCTTCTATTCCCTTAATAGGACAGTGAATAACAGTTGATGTTACATTTCCTTTCTGAGAGAAAACAGATGCAAAATAGGAATTTAAAAGTTCAGCCTTCTCAACATCCTGTCTTACCATTTCATCATTTTCATCCTGTAAAAATCCTATGGCATCTTTGACTTTTCTTTTACTTTTGACATATCCCCAAAATCCTTTATTATTGCTTTTGACATCTCTTGCAAGCCTCAATTCGAGCCTCAAGCCTCAAGGATTGACTAGCTCTTATCCTGTCCTCCCCGGTGCAGGGCTTATCGCCAAGGTCAGGCAGGGATTAGGTATCCAGCTCGGCGATAGGTGAGGAACCTATATAGGGACGATAGGACAGACAGGCTGACTTTGGATCTGTCTAGGGTTCTCCACTCCCCGCTTCCCTAGTGTTGGGTCCCCTTCCCGTTATCCCTTTATGTTACACTGAGTCTGTCCTACACTGTGCATGACAACTACACATTGTATGGAGCTGTTCTGGTTCTGTACACCGTGTACATCTGCCTGCTCTGGAGGCTGCAAACAGCTGATCGATGGAGATGCCGGTGGTCTAACCATGTACCGATCTGATTTATCCCAAGGATTTGACATTAATATCTAAGACCTGGACAATCATTTTACCTCTCCATGTAAAATTATGAATTATACCTTCTTTGTTTTCTTGCAGAAATTCCTGTCGTTCAGTCCGGATAAACGTATAACGGCATTTGGCGCCCTGTCGCATTCTTACTTTGATGATTTACAGACGAGCAAGGACAGTTTGGATCGTCACCGGGTGTGCGGGCCGAGGGCGGCCGATGAGACGATGGCTGAAGCCAAGAGTCCTTGAGTTTGGTGTTCATGATACGGACGACACGACTTTGCCGGAGGTCTCACGCGAAGCCATTGACATGCAGCAATCTGCTAAGGAACTCTGTTTACTTCATTGAAATCAATGCAAGCCGAGCATAGCTTCGTCTGTTGTGTTATGAGTTTTGTTCCTTTTTTTGTCTGTTGCTGGATGGTCGTGTAAAGCTGCTGAGCAATGATGCTGCCTTTAATTTAAGGCTGACAGTGTTGTATAGGGTAATCCAGTCACTGCCACCACACCATGGACTCCATTTTACCAGCTGCTAAACTTTAGAAGTTTTCTGTTTTCAATGCTTTTTGTTAAAATGTTCCCTTTACCTACAGAGGAAGATGTCTACTTAGAATGAAGAAGGTTGATTTCACTTGTCAGTAAGGCCGAGATATGGATCCATGAAATACGCCTGTCTGAACCTCGGCCTAAGGCACCCGTTTCGACATAAAGCCACAAAATCCTGAACGACTGAAGGGTTATTCCACTAGGGAGCGGAGATGTGGGATTACCAGCAAATTGTTGGACATTTCAGTAGTTTTTGGAGCAACATTTTCGAACACACTTCGAAAAAGTTGCTCCCAAAATTTCCAACAATTTGCCGCTAATCCCACATCTCCGCTCCCTAGGGTCCAGTCACTGGCTGCAACCGTGACGTGTCGTTCCACCGACCGGTCACATTGGAAGGATGCATAACTTACAGTATAGTGGATTTTTTTAGGAACTTACGGTAAATGTGTTTTGGGGGTTAAACTCATCAATTGCAGGAAACTGAGATACAGAGTGCTGTTGTACTAGATCTCTAAAGGGGTTGTCCGACATCAAAATAAATTATATTTTGGGCACGGACGGTGCCTGCACCCCTGTGGATCCAGCGAGGGGCCTCTCCAGAGGTTTGTGCTGTCTCCGGAAGCTTTGGTCCATTTGGAGGTCGCGCAACCGCTGCCGTCAATCACAGGATGTAGTGGTCCTGAGACTTCCGAATGGAACAGATATCGGTTTCACTGGATCTACCGGAGGCACCGGACGGAGAGTGTGCCTGTTTATAAATTTAAAATCATCCGTTCCCCCCAAAAATTATTTCAGCGTTGAAAAGAACCTTTACATTTTTTTTTTTTAACTGTCTCCCCACAGCAGGTCCTGCTAATCTGTGGGGGTCTGGGTTTTGCATAAAGAAGCCCATAAACTTTCTGTTAATCTTATACACCGTTTTGTGAATTTGCTCCTTCAGGACCTCCGCTCTTCGGCCTAAGCCGGTGTACTTTGAGCTATCGGTGGTGGCCTCAAGATCCGGACACCCAATAATGTGCAGAACATGTGACGAAAAAAAAAGATATACCGTAAAATAAAAAGACAGCTTTTTATTCTGTCGAGCTGCGTTACCTGCCACATTTTCTTCCCTTATTAATACAAGGATTTTGCGCCCTAATTTTTGCTACTTTAGCCGGCGGTCTACCCGCATACTAGCACTATAGTGTATGGTTCTGACAGCTCCCGCCGAGCCACACCATTCTCTGTTCTGTGGCCAGTGGGGATGGCCATGGGGACGCGATCGGGGCCTGTAGACCGCACTCTTGATTACGCTATTGTCTGTCTCTACGGCTGGATCGTGAGAAAGGCTACTTTGATGGGTGAGGTTAAAGGTAGACTGCGCGCTATAGTGCCATGTCACGACTCCGAACAGCACCTCATATCTCATCTTCCTGGACTCTTGGGTGACATGTCGTCAGCTACAACGAAATTTAGATTTTCAGGACATGAGTTGTGTGGACTTTAAAAAAAATAAATAAAAATAATACAAAATTCCTGGCAGACTTGATACACAGTGTTGTGTCTAGTGCCGCCCATATAGGGGTGGAGCATGACACAGGAAACCAATAAGCCCCTCCCCCTGGACTAGACAGACATGACACATTGTATGAGCTTTGTTGGCGTATTTCTTGAATGCTAGATGAGACCACGAAACGGCCGCGCTTGCGGTGGTGAGCAGTAATAGCCCCGATTTGTAAATGTATTAGTGATGTTTGAGAAACGGGTCAGTCTTCAGGATACGGTACCGGGGGCATGCACCGTGTTTTCAGTGGTCCTACGATGGAACGATTGGTACAGGGCAGTTTTAGTAAATGTTAATTTTGGTGCATTTTTTTTTTTGTATTTTATGTATTACTCAGATGCATAAAGAGTTTTATAGAACATATATCTGACGGAAGGCACCAAACTGTTCTCTGTATTATGGTTCATTTTTTATTTTTTTAATACTAAATGATAAAATGTATTAAATGAGAATTAAATAAAAGATATTTAACCATCTGATAAGAATGGAAGGCGGAAGTCCTCCTCTGATCTTCTGCGCAAGTCCTTTATCCTGCAGACACCTGAGCCCAGGACCTCCACGTGGTGGGCTACACCTCCGTTTACCTGCAAGATGTGATTTGATAAAAAAGCCATGAACAGTATACAGCAATTCTTGGGTATTGCAGTATATAGCACAAACAATCACAGGTTTTAAGTGCCCTATGGATACAAAAATAAAATGGAAAGTTAATAAAAAAAAAGTTTTAAAAAATATTAAAACATTTTTAAAAAAAAATCAAATCACCCTCCCTTTTCCAAGTTAAAAATAAGAAAATGTAAAAATAGTAAACATGTTCGCCGCACTAGTAAAAATCTAATCTATCAAAATATAAGTTTGTTTACCTTTTATGGTAAAGGTTGTAACGCAAAAAAACCAATTAAATGAAATAATTGACTTTTTTGTTACTGATCCTGCACCAAAAAATGCAATAAAAAGTGATCAAAAGAATATATATATATATATTCTTTTGATCACTTTTTATTGCATTTTTTGGGATATCCAAAATGGTACCGATAAAAACAGAACAGAAACCAAGCTCTCATACGGCCCAATGAACCCCAAAAAAAGTCCAGAAATTTTTGAAGACCCTAAAATATGAATATAAAAAAAAAATTTGGTATCACTTTAACCCCACTGACTGGGATAACCATGTTGATGGGTCATTTTCACTGCACAATTAGCGTCGTAAAAACTAAATAATAAAAAAAATCAATAGTTGAATTGCATTCTTTTCACAATTAAATCGCTTGGAATTTATTTTTTTTTCCCCGCTTTTCATGACATTGTAAGGTAAAGTGAATGGCGTCGTTAGAAACAAATACTCTTTTTGCTCTAATGTTTTGTGATGACCTTCCAGAAACAGACTGTGGACTGAACCCTTCTAATTTCTGAAAAACGACCCCCTGTGATCTACTCACAACCTTCCCGAGGTCACTAGACACCCAACTGTAGGTCCCAGGTAGAAGAGACACTTTGTAAAGGGCCTGTCACACTAAGCGATATCGCTAGCAATATCGCTATGTCTGATACTTACCACCGACCGCTCCCCTGCTGATTATCACTGATCGCGCGAGAACGTCCTGGACCGTTTCTCGTCGTCAGCTTCCTGCTGTGACGACGAGCGACGCGTGGACGCGGGAGGGAGGACGTCTTCATCGCCTCGTCTGACAGGTAAGTAGCGACCCCCGACCCCTGCGATGTCACTGGTGAGATCTGCCTGTGTGGCAGCTCACTAGCGACCACTTGGCGATGCACCTGCGATCCTGACCGCGTCATATCGCTGGTCGGGATCGCTGGTGCATCGCTAAGTGTGACAGTACCTTAAGATTGGCTCCAGTTCACTCACATATGATCTATGCACAAATCAGCTGAGTCCTAGGAGCTCAGAAAGACTGATAAGATAAAACTGCAACTATTAGACTGTTAGAGCTCACTGACGAATTCTCAGTTAACTTATTCTGCAGCCAGCAATAGACAGTGCAGCACAGAGTTTATAGAACGCAAACGTTGCAACATTTTTTAATGGATCACAATTGCAAAAATGATTTTAAGCTCCAAAATACAAGCGTTTAAGTAATATAAAAATTAAAAAAAATCTAGGTATATTTTTTAGTTGATGTAATATCAATAATGTTGAGGTCTGGGGATTGTGGGGGCCAGATGAGATGCTCAACTTTATTACAATGTTCCTCGTGCCATGCTTTAACGATTCTAGCTGTATGAATTGGTGCATTATCATCCTGAAAGATGGCATTCCCCTCCGGGAACAGTGCTTGAACCATAGGATGCACTTGGTCGCCCAAAATGCCTAAATAATCTCGGCTGTTAATTCTTCCATGAAGGGATATCATTGGCCCGGCGGATCTCCACGAAATAGCACCCCAGATCATCACAGAACCTCCGCCATGTTTTAGGGTTGGGAGAAGGCAGTCTGGATGGAATGCTTCTTTCGGATGTCTCCAAACGTACACTCGGCCGGAGGTCGGAAATAGGGTAAACGATGATTCGTCTGAGAATATCACATGTTTCCACTGCTCGAGGGACCAATTGGTTTCTACACCACTCTAAACACTTGGAAACATTTGTCATTGAGAGCAGCGGTTTTCTAATTGCAGCTCTTCTGTGGAATCCAGATTTGTGCAGCTCCTGACGAACAGTTTTTGTGGAAACTGGGTTCTGTAGGTGTTCATTGAGCTCAGCAGTGATTTTCGGAGCCGTGGTCTTGCGATCCTCTCTCACAATTCGCTTTAGAGTCCGACGGTCTCTCTCAGTCAACTTCGACTTTCGGCCGGACCTGTGCGTTGCTGCGGACGTTTTTCCTTCTCTTTTAAACGCAGTCATTACTTTGGAGACAGTACCTCTTGACACGCCAAGCATTCGGGCACTTTCTGTTACACTAGCGCCTGCCATACGAGCACCAACAATTTGGCCTCTTTGAAAATACGAGAGGTCTGCCATTGGTATCAGGTTCTCATCAATGTTCTTACAATTCTGCAAAACAAACAGCTAATTTACAGTATATACACTGCTCAAACAAATAAAGGGAACACTAAAATACAACATCCTAGATATTACTGAATTAAATATTCCACTTGCAAATCTTTATTCATTACATAGTGGAATGTGTTGATAACAATAAAACATAAAAATGATCAATGTAATGATCCCATGGAGGCCTGGATTTGGAATGATACTCAAAATCAAAGTGGAAAATAAAATTACAGGCTGATCCAACTTCAGTGGAAATGACTCAAGACAAGGAAAAGATGCTCAGTAGTGTGTGTGGCCTCCATGTGCCTGTATGACCTCCCTACAATGCCTGGGCATGCTCCTGATGAGGCGACAGATGGTCTCCTGAGGGATCTCCCAAACCTGGAATAAAGCATCAGTCACCTCCTGGACAGTCTGTGGTGCAACGTGGCGTTTGTGGATGGAACGAAGAATAGGACTAAAACTCTAGTGCCACCTATTGGAAATAACAATCCTAAAAGTCAATGTCGACCCTCTAACGAGCCTTGTCACATGATTTAGGATAAAAGCCAAAACCAGAATCTAAATTTGCAGGTACGGTGTTTTGGGGTGCTGCCCCTCGTCAGTGCAAAGTGTGAGATCTCATTTGGCTGTGTGAGAGGCATCTGACCGGGTTCAAAGGGGTAATGCCGAGATGAGACTTTTAAGCCACAATGCTCCTCATTTCGGCATGCTTAACATGTCACTCTCCGCAAAGAGAAACATTACCCCTTGGATCACCCCCAAATATCATGTAGGGTCCCCCTATAATCAATTAACAGCAAAGGCTAGGAAGACAGGTGCTGGCTGATATTGATAGGCTAGGAAGAGGCCATGGATATTTCCTCCATCCCAGACAAAAAATATCAGGTCTCAGCCACCCCAGAAAAGGCACATCCATAAGATGCCCCAATTCTGGCGCTTAGCTTCGCTTTAGCCCTGCTGTGTTGGCAAATAATGTAATAGTGTTGTGGTTGATGTCAGCTTTGTATTGGCAGTTGACATCAAGCCCAGGGGTTAGTAATGGAGAGGCGTCTATAAGACTCAACCAATAATAACTCCATAGTCATATTGTAAATAAAAACACCATGAATAAATTAATTTAATTGAAATAAAGACACCAAAACCTTTTTTTAATTAAAAATAAAAACCAAAGTTATACTCACCTTTACGCCTAATCCACTGAAGCTCATGTCCTCTGTAAAGGAGTAAAAAAATAAAATAAGCAACCATATTCCTCACCTCTCCGACAAGAATATAATTCATTTGTTCCTTGACAAGTCTAACTCTACTACATCTAGCTGGCGCACAGGGGCGGGACTACTGCGGTCGCAGCTGCGACGGGGCCCGGAGTCCTCATTGGCTGTGCAGCTCCATTCTTTGGCTGCAACTGGCTGCTCTGTGCACACAGGACCTGTCATGAGGTCACAGGAGGGGAGGAGTCAGGGGGTCACATGATCGGGGGCCTCTGTCTGAGGCCCCTGATCATGTGACCCCCCTGACTCCTTCCCTCCTGTGACCTGATCACAGGTTCTGTGCAAACAGCCCTCAGTGTATGCAGGACTCTGCTGTGCTGGTTGTCATGGTGTACTGCTGGATGAAGGTAAGTTTATGTGTGGGGTGAGGGGTTCACAGGGTGGATGTAGCCGAGCCGTGTGTGTATGAAGTGTGGGGAGCCGTATGTGTGCGAAATGTATGGAGAGGGGCCGTGTGTATGGAGCGCAGCCGTGTGTGTACGGAGCGGAGCCGTGTGTGTATGAGGTGAGCGGAGCCGTGTGTGTACAGATTGCAGCCAGGTGTGTACGGAGCGCAGCCGTGTGTGTACGAGGTGTACGGAGCGGAGCCGTGTATGTATGAGGTGAGCGGAGCCGTGTGTGTACAGATTGCAGCCGGGTGTGTACGGAGCGCAGCCGTGTGTGTACGAGGTGTACGGAGCGGAGCCGTGTGTGTATGAGGTGAGCGGAGCCGTGTGTGTACAGATTGTAGCCGTGTGTGTACGGAGCGCAGCCGTGTGTGTACGAGGTGTACGGAGCGGAGCCGTGTGTGTACGAGGTGAGCGGAGCCGTGTGTGTACGAGGTGTACGGAGCAGAGCCGTGTGTGTACGGAGTGCAGCCGTATGTGTACGAGGTGTACGGAGCGGAACCGTGTGTGTACGAGGTGAGCGGAGCCGTGTGTGTGTGAGGTGTACGGAGCAGAGCCGTGTGTGTACGGAGCGCAGCCTTGTGTGTACGAGGTGTACAGAGCGGAGCTGTGTATGTACGAGGTGAGCGGAGCATGTTCGAGGTGTACAGAGCGGAGTTACACATGTACGAGGTGTATGGAGCGGAGATGTGTGTGTATTTTGGCATTGGGGGGGCCCATTTGAAAGTTCGCACCAGGGCCCATAACTTTGTAGTTACTCCACTGCTGGCGCAGCTCAGTGCCTCACGATGATGTGAGAAAGTTGAGCTGAATTCATACCCAATGAACTCCATTCACCTCGCTGACGTCAGCGCAAGTGTGAGAACTTTCCCTCGGCACTGGAACTGGCGCTGACGTCAGTGAGGTGAAAGGAGGTCATTGGGTATAAACTCCACTCAACTTTATCATGCCATCGTGAGGCACTGAGCTGCACTAGCATATTCATGCTGAATGCTTTCATTATGCCAGTGTTCAGCAGAACTAGACTCGTCAAGGGACAAATGGATTATCTTCATGTCGGACAGATGAGGATTATGGTTGTTTATTAATTTTAATCTTTTAGAGGGGACATGGGCTTCAGTGGATTAGACGTCAAGGTGATATATATATATAATTTATTTTTTTCATTTAATTTAAAATAAAGGTGTCAGTGACTTTATTTCAATTTTATGACTATTCTGGGTGTTTTTTTTATTTACAATATGACTATGGGGTTAGTAATGGAGGCGTCTATGAATCTATTGCTGAGGCTTCATGCAGCAAGTGCGATCTAGTGACATCATCGCGCCTGCTGTGCTGAGACTCAAATGTACAGGCTGCAGTGGTGTTAGAGAGAGCCTACATGTTAAAAAGAAATAATGATATAGCAGGAGAATAGCTTTTTTTCAGCATTTTTTGTAAAATTAAAAGAATTATATGCAGTAAAGAAACTATATCAGGGGGCAGTGTGTTAGCGCTATGAACTCCTTTGAGCACCAAGTCGTACATTTACTGCAGAGTCTCGTGTGTGTGTGTGTATGGAGAAAGCTCAAGAGCTCAATAGCGCTCAATACAGATATGTCAGCTGTTATACGCTCAGTACCTGCATCAAATAGTCACCGCAGCTGGCTGCTGTATCACCATCTAGATGCCACTGTCAGTCACTGACAGTGACCTTTACATGGTTTGGTTGCTGTTGGCAATGTGATTGCGGGGAGCCAGTGGATTACCATGGAAGCAAAAGGCCTACTGGAGGTACTCATCACTGCCATCTTTGTCCTCCTATGAAGCACAGTCTATTCAATTTTGATATACACTGCTGTAGTAAAGTATTGAGTACCAGCGATGGAATAATCCAGGGAGACTAAAACATTAAGCAAAAATGAATAAATGTTTAAAAAAAATAAAAAATGTATATACTGTATATATATATATATACACACTGCTCAAAAAAATAAAGGGAACACTTAAACAACTGAATATAACTCCAAGTAAATCAAACTTCTGTGAAATCAAACAGTCCACTTAGGAAGCAACACTGATTGACAATCAATTTCACATGCTGTTGTGCAAATGGAATAGACAACAGATGGAAATTATTGGCAATTATCAGGACACCCTCAATAAAGGAGTGGTTCTGCAGGTGGGGACCACAGACCACATCTCAGTACCAATGCTTTCTGGCTGATGTTTTGGTCACTTTTGAATGTTGGCTGTGCTTTCACATTCGTGGTAGCATGAGACAGACTCTACAGCCCACACAAGTGGCTCAGGTAGTGCAGCTCACCCAGGATGACACATCAATGCGAGCTGTGGCAAGAAGGTTTGCTGTGTCTGTCAGCGCGGTGTCCAGAAGCTGGAGGCGCTACCAGGAGACAGGCCAGTACACCAGGAGGGGGCATTAGGAGGGCAGCAACCCAGCAGCAGGACTGTTACCTCAGCCTTTGTGCAAGGAGGAACAGGAGGAGCACTGCCAGAACCCTGCAAAATGACCTCCAGCAGGCCACAACTGTGCATGTGTCTGCACAAACGGTTAGAAACCGACTCCATGAGGATGGTCTGTGTTAGGGAAGGCGGAACGCACCAAATATAAATAATAGGAGGTGTGTTCGCCGTCCGGGGTCCACCGTGCGGTAGGTGACTAGACCGCTGCTGGACAATGGCAGATGCACCAGAAGGTGCCGTAGTGCGCACGGGTTAACGTCACCCGAACGCTAGGAGCGGCTCTGTTCAGACACAGTCGCTTGGCAAAAATATGCAAAGACGCTGGCCCTGTTAACGTCACAGGAGCCGGTGTGTGGCGTCGCAGCCGCGAACACCAATAGCTGCTGATATTGCAGCGGCAGCTAAGGCCGCAAGCGTCGGCGCCGAGAACCGGGCGCCGACGGACGCTAGTGTAGGCGTGGAGCAAGTGGCGTGTAGCTTGCTACAACCCTGGAGCTGACTATGCACACTCAGTCACCACTCATAATATCAGAGGGTAGGGGTTTCATAATGAGTCAGACACCAGTCCATGCATCCATCACCATACACACACAGAATAATATGCTACACTAGCGCATGGCCGAGCCGCCATGCGGGGCTTTTATAGCCATGCGCTTCCAGGACCTTCCAATACTTTAGGAAGGACCAATCAGATCCGACACAGGACCTGCACATGTGACCCCTGCTCTCCAGTGAGAGGGCACGTTGCGGGCATGCCCAGCAGCACGGCACGAGGACTTAGCCTCTGGAGCGGTTCCCTGCAAAGCAGGTTGCGCTACCATTGCTGCACCGGAGGTGGCAGCAACATCCAGGCTCACAGAACGAGTCTGAGGAGAATGCCTGGTTTGCCGTGATTGCTGAGCAGGAGTCTAAGCGGTCAGAGGAGAATGGGAGACCGCAGGATGTCTGGCTCTGGATTCCCGCTGTGCAGTGCCAGGAATCCGACGCCTAACATTACCCCCCCTCCTAGGGCCCCCCCTCTGAGCCTCACTGCGCTCAAAGGCCGCGATCAGGAGCGGTGCATGAATGTTTTCCACCGGCTCCCAGGTCCGAGCCTCGGGAACATGACCCTTCCAGTCCACCAAATAAAATTTTTTGCCACGGACAAACCTGCGCCCCACGATTGCGTTAACCTCAAACTCGTCAGACGATAAGTCTGATGACCCGGCAGATGACTCAGAAAACCGGATCATGTGAACTGGTTTGAGGAGGGACACATGGAACACGCCCGAAATGGCCAAATGTGGAGGAAGAGCCAGTCGGTAGACCACCAAGCTAAGTCGCTCGAGGACCTTGAATGGTCCAATGTATCGCGGTGCGAACTTGGGAGACTCGACCCGCAGTTTAATATTTTGGGTAGAGAGCCATACCATGTCGCCAGGGGAGAAGCTTGGCGCGGGCCGCCGATGCGTGTCGGCGGACGCCCTCATCCTTTCTTTAGATGCCCGGATAGCATCCTGAGTGCGATCCCAAATGTCCCGGGCCTCCACTGCCCAGTCTGCCACCCTGGAGTCAGAGGAGGACACTGGCATCGGGACAGGGACGCGTGGAGGTTGACCGTAGTTTAAGAGGAAGGGTGTCTGTCCAGTGGAATCAGCCACCGCATTGTTTAGGTCAAATTCAGCCCAAGGTAGCAAGGATGCCCAGTCATCCTGCCTGGCAGAGACAAAATGCCGTAGATAGGTGACCAAGGTTTGATTGGCTCTCTCGACCAAGCCATTCGTCTCGGGATGGTAGGCGGAGGACAGATTTAGCTCGATGCTGAGTAGGCTGCAGAGCTCCCTCCAAAACCGAGACACAAACTGGGGACCTCGGTCACTCACGATTTTGTCCGGCATGCCATGCAAACGGAATACGTGCTTAATAAACAAAGTGGCCAGACCTCGAGTGGAAGGCAGGTGTGCGAGTGGCACCAGGTGCACCATTTTGGAAAAATGGTCGGTGACCACCCAGATGACCGTACTGCCACCAGACTTGGGCAGGCCAACTATGAAATCCATGCCAACCATCTCCCATGGTCTATCCGCCACTGGCAGTGGATACAACAGCCCCGCCGGCCTCTGTCTAGAGGATCTGTTTCGAGCACACGAGACGCATGCTTGCACGTATTCCTTGACATCTCGAGCCATATGTGGCCACCAATATGACCTTGCCAGGAGTTCGGTGGTCCGTTTATTGCCAAAATGACCACCCACCCTGGAGGCATGTGCCCAGGCGAGGACCTCCGGCCGTAGCTGAGGAAGCACCAAGGTCTTGCCTGGTGGCACTGACTCGAGAGCGACTGGAGCCACGGTCGTAAAACTCTCCGGCGGGAGAATTAACCGAGGCTCAGCCTCTCCTTCCGCCGAGACCACCGAGCGTGAGAGAGCATCCGCACGGACGTTCCTCTCTCCAGAAAGGTAGTGCAGGGTGAAGCGGAAGCGGGAAAAGAAGAGCGACCACCTAGCCTGACGGGAGTTCAGGCGCTGGGCAGTCTGTAAATAGACCAGATTTTTATGGTCCATATATACCTGGAAGGGAAACCGAGCCCCCTCTAGGAGATGTCTCCATTCTGAAAAGGCCAACTTCATGGCTAGCAGCTCCCTGTCACCGATGGAGTAATTCTTCTCTGCCGGTGAGAAGGTCTTTGAGAAGAAGAAGCAGGGATGCTTCCGACCTTGAGCGTCCTTTTGGAAAAGAACTGCTCCTGCACCGACAGAGGAGGCATCTACCTCTAGTATAAACGGCTTGTTCACATCGGGACGATGTAGGATGGGAGCGCCAGCAAAATGAGACTTTATAGCCGAGAAGGCCTTGGAGACCTGTTCAGACCAAGCGTTGGGGTTAGCTCCTTTTTTGGTGAGAGCAACCAAAGGAGCTACCAGGGTGGAAAAGTGTGGTATAAACTGGCGGTTAAAGTTCACGAACCCCAGAAAGCGCTGCACCGCTTTGAGTGAATGAGGTTCTTGCCAGTCTATTACCGCTTGCAGTTTGGCAGGATCCATGGCCAGCCCCTGGGCCGAGATGATATAGCCCTGGAACGGCAAGGACTCCTGCTCAAACTGGCACTTCTCCAGCTTGGCAAAGAGGGAATTCGCCCGCAGACGGTCGAAGACCCTGCAGACGTCCCTCCGGTGGGTAGTCAAATCTGGCGAAAAGATGAGTATATCATCCAGATATACCACCACCGAGGTAGAAAGCATGTCGCGGAAGACGTCGTTGACAAAATCCTGGAAGACAGCTGGTGCATTACAAAGGCCAAAAGGCATAACGAGATATTCGTAATGGCCATCCCTGGTATTAAAAGCTGTCTTCCATTCGTCTCCTTCGCGAATGCGGATCAGGTTGTATGCCCCTCGCAGATCCAACTTAGTAAAGATCTGGGCCCCTTCCAACCTGTCAAACAACTCGGAGATCAACGGTAGAGGGTATTTGTTTTTAACCGTGATCGCATTGAGACCTCTGTAGTCAATGCAGGGGCGTAACTCTCCGCTCTTCTTCTGAACGAAGAAGAACCCTGCACCAGCCGGTGACACCGACTTTCTGATAAAGCCTCTAGCCAGGTTCTCCCGGATGTATTGTGACATAGCTTCAGTCTCAGGGAGAGATAGTGGATACACACAGCCTCTAGGAGGTTCTGTGCCTGGCATGAGGTCTATCGGGCAGTCGTAAGGACGGTGCGGCCGGAGTGTCTCTGCAGATTTTTTGGAGAAGACGTCCGCGTATTGGTGGTAGGGTTTAGGTAGTGCAGAGAGATCCGCAGGCACTTCAGTTGAAACCACCTGAAGACTGCCCCTCAGACATCTCCCCTCGCAGTCCTTGCTCCAGGCCAGTATCTTCCCTGTCGCCCACTCGATATGGGGAGAGTGGCACCGAAGCCAGGGAACCCCGAGCAGCACCTGATCGATGCCGTCGGGCAGGATTAGCAGGGACAGAGTCTCATGATGAGAGGGTGAGATAGTGAGCCCTAGTGGAGCTGTCTGATGGGTCACCTGAGAGGGTAACGGTGCTCCGTTAACCACCCTGATGGTCAGAGGCTGAGGTAATAATACCAGGGGAATGGCGTGTCTCTGGGCGAAGGTAGAAGACATAAAGTTCCCCTCGGCCCCAGAGTCCACGGTAACCTTGCCTCCCAGGTGGAGGACCCACTGTCTAAGATGCCCCAGAATACCGGCTTGGGTGAGAAGGGTTTCATATTGGACTGCCCACTACCTACGGCCACTGGGCGTGGACGCCTTTTCGCCCGCAGAGGACACGTGCTAGCCGGGTGACCAAACTGTCAGCACTGATAGCAACGTGCAGAGCTTCGCATCGGTCGAGGCTTAGAGCCAGTGCGAGACACCTCCATAGGTTCAGAGGGTGAAAGCTCCTGTGCGGGGTATATTAGTGGTTCGGTGAATGTGGGAGCCAAGTTAAACCTACGTCTGGACTGTGCCCGTTCCAGCCCGCGCTCCGTAAACCGGAGGTCAATGCGGGTGGAAACGGCAATCAAATCCTCCAGACTTGTGGGAACCTCTCTGGTAGCTAGAGCGTCTTTAACATGCTCAGCCAACCCTCTCCAAAACACCGGGACTAAGGCTTTGTCCGGCCACTCTAACTCGGAAGCCAATGTCCGGAACCGGACGGCATAATGGCTGACCGAGAGTGACCCATGTGTTAGGGAGAGTAATTGTAAAGAGGTGTCATGCGTGATCCGTGGTCCCAAAAAGACCTGCTTCAGAGCCGCAAGGAACTGCGCAGCACCCTGAACCACGGGATCATCACGTTCCCACAATGGCGTGGCCCATTGTAATGCTCTGCCAGACAAAAGTGACACAATAAACCCCACCTTAGCCCGCTCTGTAGGAAACCGTGCAGCCAGTAACTCAAGCTGAATTGAGCACTGACTGACGAATCCCCTACAGGTGGCGCTGTCACCCGAAAATTTGTCAGGAAGCGGGAGGCGAGAAAGTGTCGGCATGGGCAAAAGAGCGGGCACACGTGAGACAGCCTCGGCGACTGTCTGGGCAGCAGTTAGCGCGGTATTCGCTGCTGAGTTGGCGCTCAATAGCTGCCAACCTGCTCTCCAGCTGCCGAATATAGCGCTGCAACTGCTGCACGTCTGCCATTGCCAGCCAGACCCTGGCGCTAGTGTAATGTTAGGGACGGCGGAACGCACCAAATATAAATAATAGGAGGTGCGTTCGCCGTCCGGGGTCCACCGTGCGGTAGGTGACTAGACCGCTGCTGGACAATGGCAGATGCACCAGAAGGTGCCGTAGTGTGCACGGGTTAACATCACCCGAACGCTAGGAGCGGCTCTGTTCAGACACAGAGTCACTTGGCAAAAATATATGCAAAGACGCTGGCCCTGTTAACGTCACAGGAGCCGGCGTGTGGCGTCGCAGCCGCGAACACCAATAGCTGCTGATATTGCAGCGCAGCGGCAGCTAAGGCCGCAAGCGTCGGCGCCGAGAACCGGGCGCCGACGGACGCTAGTGTAGGCGTGGAGCAAGTGGCGTGTAGCTTGCCACAACCCTGGAGCTGACTATGCACACTCAGTCACCACTCGTAATATCAGAGGGTAGGGGTTTCATAATGAGTCAGACACCAGTCCATGCATCCATCACCATACACACACAGAATAATATGCTACACTAGCGCATGGCCGAGCCGCCATGCGGGACTTTTATAGCCATGCGCTTCCAGGACCTTCCAATACTTTAGGAAGGACTAATCAGATCCGACACAGGACCTGCACATGTGACCCCTGCTCTCCAGTGAGAGGGCACGTTGCGGGCATGCCCAGTAGCACGGCACGAGGACTTAGCCTCTGGAGCGGTTCCCTGCAAAGCAGGTTGCGCTACCATTGCTGCACCGGAGGTGGCAGCAACATCCAGGCTCACGGAACGAGTCTGAGGAGAATGCCTGGCTCGCTGTGATTGCTGAGCAGGAGTCCGAGCGGTTGGAGGAGAATGGGAGACCGCAGGATGTCTGGCTCTGGATTCCCGCTGTGCAGTGCCAGGAATCCGACGCCTAACAGTCTGAGTGCCCAACGTCCACAGATGGGGGTTGTGCTCACAGCCCAGCACCATGTGGCTCTCCAAAGAAATGCCACCCCACTCCATCACTGACCCACTGCCAAAGTGTTCATGCTGAAGGATGTTGCAGGCAGCAGATCGCTCTCCATGGCATTTCCAGACTGTAACATGTGCTCAGTGTGACCCTGCTTTCATCTGTGAAGAGCACAGGGCGCCAGTGGCGAATTTGCCAATCCTGGTGTTGTGTGGTAAATGCCAAGCATCCTGCACGGTGTTGGGCTTTGAGCACAACCCCCATCTGTGGACGTCGGGCACTCAGACCATCCTCATGGAGTCGGTTTCTAACCGTTTGTGCAGACACATGCACATTTGTGGCCTGCTGGAGGTCATTTTGCAAGGCTCTGGCAGTGCTCCTCCTGTTCCTCCTTGCACAAAGGTGGAGGTAGCGGTCCTGCTGCTGGGTTGTTGCCCTGCTACGGCCCCCTCCACGTCTCCTGGTGTACTCTCCTGTCTCCTGGTAGCGCCTCCAGCCTCTGGACACTACACTTACAGACACTGCAAATCTTCTTGCCACAGCTCGCATTGATGTGCCATCCTGGATGAGCTGCACTACCTGAGCCACTTGTGTGGGCTGTAGAGTCTGTCTCATGCTACCACGAATGTGAAAGCACAGCCAACATTCAAAAGTGACCAAAACATCAGCCAGAAAGCATTGGTACTGAGATGTGGTCTGTGGTCCCCACCTGCAGAACCACTCCTTTATTGAGGGTGTCTTGATAATTGCCAATAATTTCCATCTGTTGTCTATTCCATTTGCACAACATCATGTGAAATTGATTGTCAATCAGTGTTGCTTCCTAAGTGGACAGTTTGATTTCACAGAAGTTTGATTTACTTGGAGTTAGATTCTGTTGTTTTAGTGTTCCCTGTATTTTTTGAGCAGTATATATATATATATATATATATATATATCCTCATACATTATTATAGACTTGAAATCACCACGTTTTCTAATTAAAAAATAGAGAAATTTAAAAAAAAATAAGCACGTTTGGTATCGTCATCACGTGTGTAAAAGTTCACAGTACGAAAATATAAATTGAATTAATACAGAGGGTAAACAGCAGAAAAAAAAAATGTGAAACCTCAAGAGTTGCTGTTTTGCGCCTTCCTTAAAAATGCATTAAAAAGTGATCAAAATAATATTCCTAAAATCTGCACGCTGCACAAAATAAAAGTGTCGCTCACAGCAGCTCCATGTAGAAAAAGAAGAAGCAAAAATGATAGTTCTTACAAATCTTCTGTTTGTTATTACTAAGTTTTCAAATGTTTTTTTCCATAATAAAATTGTAAAAAAAGGAAAGTTGGAATAAATAGAAATAAATAATATATATATACACACAAGTAAACAATATGTAAATAAAATATAAAAAATACATATAGGAACAAACACAAGTTATATATATATATATATATATACACTCACTGGCCACTTTATTAGGTACACCTGTCCAACTGTGTGTTAAGACTTAATTTCTAATCAGCCAATCACATGGTGGCAACTCAGTGCATTTAGGCATGTAGACATGGTCAAGACAATCTCCTGCAGTTCAAACCGAGCATCAGTATGGGGAAGAAAGGTGATTTGAGTGCCTTTGAACGTGGCATGATTGTTGGTGCCAGAAGGGCTGGTCTGAGAATTTCAGAAACTGCTGATCTACTGGGATTTTCACGCACAACCATCTCTAGGGTTTACAGAGAATGGTCCGAAAAAGAAAAAAAATCCAGTGAGCGGCAGTTCTGTGGCCGGAAATGCCTTGTTGATGCCAGAGGTCAGAGGAGAATGGGCAGACTGGTTTGAGCTGATAGAAAGGCAACAGTGACTCAAATTGCCACCCGTTACAACCAAGGTAGGCAGAAGAGCATCTCTGAACGCACAGTGCGTCGAACTTTGAGGCAGATGGGCTACAGCAGCAGAAGACCACACTGGGTACCACTCCTCTCAGCTAAGAACAGGAAACTGAGGCTACAATTTGCACAAGCTCATCGAAATTGGACAGTAGAAGATTGGAAAAATGTTGCCTGGTCTGATGAGTCTCGATTTCTGCTGCGACATTCGGATGGTAGGGTCAGAATTTGGCGTAAACAACATGAAAGCATGGATCCATCCTGCCTTGTATCAACGGTTCAGGATGGTGGTGGTGGTGTCATGGTGTGGGGAATTTTTTCTGGGCACTCTTTGGGCCCCTTGGTACCAATTGAGCATCGTTGCAACGCCACAGCCTACCTGAGTATTGTTGCTGACCATGTCCATCCCTTTATGACCACAATGTACCCAACATCTGATGGCTACTTTCAGCAGGATAATGCGCCATGTCATAAAGCTCGAATCATCTCAGATTGGTTTCTTGAACATGACAATGAGTTCACTGTACTCAAATGGCCTCCTCAGTCACCAGATCTCAATCCAATAGAGCATCTTTGGGATGTGGTGGAACGGGAGATTCGCATCAGGGATGTGCAGCCGACAAATCTGCGCCAACTGTGTGATGCCATCATGTCAATATGGTCCAAAATCTCTGAGGAATGCTTCCAGCACCTTGTTGAATCTCTGCCACGAAGAATTGAGGCAGTTCTGAAGGCAAAAGGGGGTCCAACCCCTTACTAGCATGGTGTACCTAATAAAGTGGCCAGTGAGTGTGTATATATATATATATATATATATATATATATATATATAAAATAAATAAATAAAATAGGCAGCACTCCAAATTAAATGTGAAAAAAGTGGATACTTTACTGATCCTCAGGTGGCGATGTTTCAACGGTGACCCGTGTTGATAAAGACGGGTCACCGTTGAAACTTCGCCACCTGAGGATCAGTAAAGTATCCACTTTTTTCACATTTAATTTCGAGTGCTGCCTATTTTATTTATTTTATTAACTCGGCTGTTCGGACACTGCTGAATAGGTTTTGCACCAACTGTATAATTTTGGTAGTGCTGCCCTTTTTTTTATTTATATATATATATATATATATATATATATATATATATATATATATATATACAACAGCAATACTAAAACACACATAAGTATATTTATATGTAGACACACACACATATATATACACACATGATATGCGTTTTACTATTGTTTTTTTTTTTTTTAAATAACTTTATTATTCTTACACAAAGTAGTGGACAGGCTGAAGCAAACACTTCCGGCGCGTATAAATGACGTCATGCGTTTCAAAAACGTGTGTTCTCTGTGTGTTAACAAGATGGCGGCATCGCTTGTTTACCGACCTGCTCCTAGCCGGGGTATTGCAGCTGCTGTAATGAGGTGGGGGCTGCGCGTTACTACGGGGGCGGGATATACAGGCTGACAGCTTAGGGAGACATGTTAGGACGGAGGATGTATCCTATATGTGCAGCGGTCTGCGGAAGGATTTTATGTTAGGCCAGGTATATACATTGGTCCTGTTCGGTGCTGCAGGTAGGCTGAGTGCTGTATTTTTTCAATAAAGTTTGTTGACAGGTCTGAGCTACCAATGTAGCCAAGTTTCTGTCAGAGCAATGTCTCAAGGTTTTCATGTTTCAATTTTTTTCTTCCGCTTCAAAGAGCTGTAACATTACTGTTGTTTGCACAATTTGGGTTTCCTGGTTATGATATTTGCTTCTTTTTGGTGCACCCTAAATATCCTAAGATGGGAACATCCCTTTATCAGCTTCCCGCTGCGGACATTTCTCATTTTCTCTTCCATAAGCCATACCTTTTTTTTTTTTTTTTTCTTTTTTTCCCATTTTCTGTCCATTTTCCCATGTATAGCACCATTCAATTTAGCATTGTGTGATTGAAAACGGGGGGTGGGGGGGAATGACCAAGTGCGATAAAATCTTTTTTTAAATCGCTATTTATTTATTTTTTTTTTTTTTTACATACCCTAGTGGCTTTAAAAAAAATTCAACTTTGTAAGTAAGAAAAAAAAAAAAAAAAACACTTTTTTTTTTTTTTTTTTTTGTCTATTTTCTCTGAGAGCCGTGCCTGTTATTTTGGGGTCAATACGACGGTCTGGTCGTCTTTTTTTTTTTTTTTTTTTTTTTTTGTCGCAGGCATATTGGCCTCAAAAAGAGCAATTTTTCCAATTTCATGCTATTTTGTTTACATGTGAGAGAGTTTTATATTTTCATAGACGGGACGTCTCTGCCATCTGCGCTTATTCATTAGATTTTTTTTTTTAATTTTTAAGATGGGAAAAAATTTTTTTTTTTTTTTACTTTAAAAAAAAAAAAAAAAAAGCATATTTAGAACTTTCACATTTGTAACATATTGTATTATTTAGCCCAACCACATGATAAAAATAATCTAGTATTTTTTCTTTCTTTTCGTTTGTCAACTACGTTATCTTGTAAATTAATTCTTGCTATTAAAATGGGGGGGGGGGGGGGAGACTCCATTAACAATGTGAGCAGCGAGTGCGTCTGTCTGTAGAAGTCCCCTCTATAATGTAAAGTGCTGCGGAATATGTTGGCGCTATAGAAATAAAATTATTATACGAGCAGAATATAGCTGAAGTTGGTGAAAAACTTAAAGTGGTTGTTTTATATCCTAAAAATGATCTAAAAATCTGTTCAGAATTATTTTTTAAAATTAATAATATACTTTTTTTTTTTTTTTTTTTTTTTTTAATTTTATTTTTTTAATATCCTTTTGCAAAATCTGGGCAGTGTCCAGAGCTTCGGCAGCTCCACATCTTGGCCGCTGTTGGAAACATACACATGCGTTTGAAGGGCAGAATTTAATATTGGAGATGATCTTTTCTGCCGGTCAATACATAGAAAAAAAAATAAAGGGGGGGGGGGGGGGGGGGGGCGCGGCGGCGTTTGACTTAGATGTGGATACACCAGACTGCTGATCAAATCTTCAATTTAGTAAATCCGACGTATATTAATATAAACCATGTAACAGAAATGTTAAGGTAATTTTTTTGGGAAGCTGATAATCCTTTAAATTAATGCTAGTTGTGCTGGAAAGATGGCAGGACACACAGCGTGACTTAGCTCGTTGTGTATGGGGCTGGGTAGAGGCCGGACGCTTGTGTCGTAGTTTACACATATGCGAAAGATTGGTCTGATGAAGATTAGGAACCCACAATGTCTTGCAGGCATAGAGTGTTCATGCAGACCCCTGTCCATGACCAAAGATGCCTACAATGGGTAAGAGAACATCAGTGTGGTCTGGGGCAGATATGACTCTTACCGGTCAGAACTGTATGAAGATACAAAGGTTGGCGTACACAATATTAGACATGTGGTTTTATTATATAGCAAATCAACTTTTTGTAGGTGTAATTGGGGGGGGGGGGGGAATATATATTATATAATACGTTTTTCTGATAAATTTAACCTTGAAAATTACGGCGTAGGATTAAATATACTGTAATATGGAGGAGTGTCTACAGCTGGAGTGTCTGACAACTGTGGACCCCATGGAGAAAACAGGAGCAGTTTTTCACCCTTTCTGTCATCACTATCACTACATGGTCACCATGTAGTGTACAGAAGTACCGTCACCGCCAATACTTCTGTAGGACCTGTCAATTACGTGATCGCTGGGTGTCTCCAGCCTATGCAGAGCTTGGTCAACCAGGTTTGCCAGTGACTTGTGTCACTTAAGTGGCTGCTTTTTCCCTGTAACTGGGGTTTATTTAGATGCCCTGGTTACAGTGGGAGGAAAAATAAGAAAAAATGTTCCCCAAGGAGCTTTTATAATCTTTTTGGGTACAAATTATGTAACCTTCTCTTTCTCTCCCCACCCCCAATAAAAAAAAAAAAAAAAATGGCCTGTCATTTTGTGGTCAACACATGATTTTCTGTTTCAGATGACAGCTATGCCCTCTGGCTGCTCAGATCATCTTATGACTATTTCCACTGATGAAAATTAAGTACTGGCTCACACAGATTGGCCTGGAGTTTGGAGATATTGAGAGTTTTGGAAGGGACAGTTTCCGTATTTGCTCTCAGTTCTTCTCGCCAGATTCAAACAGCCAAGCAAAAGGAAATTCCAAAAGACAGCTCCCCTACACCCTTCCACAACATGTACTGCTCAGGTCAAGACGGTGAAAGCTAGCACTGTTACATATGGGGCCCTGAAGGATGTCAGCGCTTGTACCGATACCACGATGGACCCAACCGATCCGTTCCTAAGAGTACAGCATGCACGTGTAGGTACAACATTTACTGGAAGAGGAGGGTGAGGAAGTGCTGCTACAATGGAAGCCATAACACTGGAGCTTTAAAGTAAAGTTTAACCTTTACAAAACATAAAATTATATATTAAAAGGTCCCTAACTGTCTTTGATTTTGTTCTCCCAGGGACAAGAATCATCTCGGGCTCCAGTGTTCTCAACAGGAAGACCGCCTGTTCTCACAGTGACCTCCATGGATGATAACAGGATTTACTTGACTGATAGGATTTTAAGCCTCACCCTGGAAATTATGCTCCTCCTGACGGGAGAGGTGAGCGATACTATGAGGAAAGTAATTGCATCGTCTTATATCTGGGTTTTTATTACAAGTGCCTTAGGACAATTTGTGATAAAAGCTTTGGTATTGGAGCAATAATGCATGAACCATCATACCTGATGGACTAATTTGTATAGGCGAGGGTAAACTGCTCAGCTTTTGTGGTTTTCCTGCTGAAGAAGTTGGTCCAAGTTCCTCTTATATTGTGTTTCTCCTGAATAAGAAGTTGGTCCAACTTTTTCTTACATTGTGTTTTGTCCTGATAAAGTTGGACCAACTTCTTGTTACATTGTGGGAGGGCTGTGGAGTCTATGCCAAACCTCCGACTCCTCATTTTCCCTGACTTCAACTCCACAACGCTGGTCTCTACTGAGCATGTACATAATGCAGCACAGATTCATCTCCACTAAAAGCCCAAATCCTTAGATCAGGAACAGAACAGACATTTATAGGACATTTTATAACTTTCCCAAATTCTTATGAACACATTTGTACTTCTGTACCCAATTTATTATATGTTTTAGGAGTAGGAGTCCATCCATTTTAGACTGACTCCACCAACATGGACACTGACTCCAAATCTACAGCCCTGCATTGTGGGTCTCCTGATGAAGATGTTGGTCCAACTTCTTCTTAGGCCTCTTTCACACATCAGGTTTTCGCCGTCAGGCGCGATCCGGCGCTTTTGATAGAAACCGGATCCGGCGAAATGCAATGCCGGATCCGGTTTCCCCCCCATTGACTTGCATTTGCGCGGGATGGCCATGCGTTTCATCCGGTTTTCGCCGGATCCGGCAATGTGTCGCGATCCGGCGTCTGGAAAAAACGGTGACTGTAACGTTTTTTGTCTCCGGCGAAAAAGCCGGACACGCCGGATCCGGCGCGTCCGGCTTTTTCACACAATGAAAGCCTATGAGCGCCGCAATGCGCCGGATCCGGTTTTTTGGTCTGAGCATGCTCAGTAGCTCTGCCCACAAGACACACATAAAAGCAAGACAGTGGGACCCACAGCCACACCCAACATGCCACCCAAGACAGCAACCAGGCGCAGGAGACCACTGCAGCACCATCCGCACCACCACCACCCCAAATGGAGCAGCAAATAGAACATGCTGAGGAGGGGAGGCCAGCAGCAGATGAGACGGTAATTATCAAATAACCCATTCCTCCAAACTAGGGCTATTGAATATCAAGATATTCATTGGCCCTTTGTTTCTCTTTATTCAACAGCCACCCAATAGATGCAGCAGCAGCAGCAGCAATGGCAGCAGCTGGAACACCACCCACAGGCATGGAGTGTGGCCACCAGGAAGACAGCACATCATCTTCTGGGAGCCCTCCCTTGCATCGTCAGCGTTTGACGGTAAGTTTTTATTTCCAAAATCCATCTTCTCTGTAATATATGTCTATTCATTGCCTTTTATTTCAAAACAGGAATCACAAGATGAAGAGGAGCTCCCAGAAGAAGAAGGAAGGGGTGGACAGACACCTGGAGTGGGCTCACAATTGGTAAGTTTTTTGCATCAAACGCAGAAACACAACATCACACTACACACAACACATAGAAAACAATGTTCTGCAGACCACACACAGCAAACAAATGCCTACATCCAAAGACATAACATTTTTTGTTTTCTTCTCTAGTCTTCCCAATCTGGTGCTTGGCCAAGAGGTCCTCGCAGTGCCTCCCAGGGTCGTCGGCGACAGCAACGCGGCGGTCACCAGCGTGTAAGTATAAATATATTTGCTTTGTTTTTTTGCACTTTTTATTTCATTTCTTTTGTGGAGGCTAATTATGTTATTTTTGTCTTTTTCTTTAACAGCCTTCACAGCGTGCTCCCGACTCTGACGGTGAGGATGGAGGGATTGATGTGGACCGCCTCATCGATCTCGTCAGAGAAAGGGAGCCGCTCTGGAATATGGCTGACCGCCGCCACGCTGACCTGATCGTTACCCGACGACTCTGGGAGGAAATCTGTTCGCTCCTTGTTGGCCGCTGGGAGGACCTCGAAGCTCGGGCCCAGATTAAAGAGCGTAAGTATATACAGTACCGGTTGCTTGATGTAAACCAGTGTTTCCCGAACTCCAGTCCTCGTGGTCCCCACGGATCATGTGTTCAGGATTTCTATTTACTATAGAAATCCTGAAAACATGACCCCTGGGGACCATGAGGACTGGAGTTTGGGAAACACTGATGTTGTATACTAACCACTCCTTTCTCGTTTCAGGGAACAGAATTGTGAATCGGTGGCGGTCTGTGAGAGATCGTTTCAAGAAGGAGTTCAATAAGGAGTTTCCTCCGGGAAACAATGGTCACCAGAAGGTAAATATTACACACCACATGTGAAAAAAAAAAATGTTATATGTAAATTTTTTTTTTTCAGCCAGGGCCATACCATGTCAGTATTTTAATTGTTTTTTTTTCTCTTTATTCCACAGCACGGTGAGCAGCACTCGGGAGCCGGCACGATTGGACCCTTCTGAGGTGATCCCTGAGGAGACCGGCACCGAGGGACACTTCGACCGCCCCGGTACATCTGCACCTTCCCAGCCTTCCCACACATTCGACCCATCTGTCCCATCCACCAGCACAGGAGCATCGTGGCCGCCTACATTACATGAAGCTGCTGGTGAGGAGATCGCTTTCCCTTTACCCCACCCTTCTGCCCCTGCCACCTCTAGTACACCTGCGGGTACTGGGCGGCAGCGGCAGAGGGGTCAGGAAAAGACTTATGCGCCAGAGTTCTTGCATCTGAATGCATCTTTCCAGAACTGTCTCAAAGTCTTGTCAGAGCAAATCTCCGCAGGCTATCAGCAGATCAACTCCAGCATTCTGGAGGTGAAGACACTTCTGCAAACCATGCATTCAGAAGCAAGATCTTCGCCAAACCACACCTTTTTCAGGTCTGTTGTGGAGCGCATGGAAACGCTCTCTCCTGCCCAGCAGATGCATGTAATGCATTCATGCCACGCTGCTCTCCAGCAAGTTACCTCCCAACCTCCTCCTCCTCCCACCACAGTAGTTCCTCCACCTGCACCCCCTCCAGCCACTTTCCATCCTCCCCCTCCTATTACATCTACACCCCCTCCAGCCACTTTCCATCCTCCCCCTCCTATTACATCTACACCCCCTCCAGCCACTTTCCATCCTCCCCCTCCTATTACATACCATCCACCTCCAGCCACTTTCCATCCTCCCCCTCCTATTACGCACCATCCACCTCCCCAGCACCTGCAAACTCCCCAGTACCAGCAACCTCCCCAGTACCAGACATCTCCCCACTTCCAGCAACCTGCCCCGTACCAAACTCCTTCCCCATACAACTTGCCATCAACATCATCTGCTCCTACAGTCCCTGCCCAACCCTCCACTCCACCACCCACCACCTCTTCTGCTTCCCACATGTCCACCCATTCTGTAGTTTTTTCCACACCTTCACCTCTAACTGTTCCTTCCCCACCACGATCCCAGTCCTCTCTCCACACTCCCAGTGTCGAAGTGTCCCGCAGCCCCTACAGCAGTATTTCCACCACGCACTACACAGAATTATAATGTGTGTATTTAAATAAAAATGACCAGTTTTATGGTTTCAGTTTTATAGTTTCAAAGTTTTATTAAACAAGTTTATTAAAATTTTAAAAAAGTTTACTAAAAAAAACATTTTTCAATAAAAGTTAAATTATTTTACACTGGTTGTCTGTCATTTCTTTCTGCGGCGAAAAAGGTTAAATACAGGGTATTTAAAAGGTGAAATGGTATTCAAAACTAGGTATATAACTGTGGGTAAATTTTAGCTTTTTGCCACAGTTGTGTTCCTGGTTGTGTTTGAAGCAAAGTATTTCACCTAAAAAGTTGTGTTTATTGTTGGTGATTTCCTACCAATGTACACAACTTTTGTTAAAAGGTGAAATACTTTGCATAAAACACAACCAGGTACACACCTGTGGCCTAAAGCTAAAAATAGAGACCATGACAAGATAGCCAACTTTGGTTGGCAAAGGTATATACTGTTGGTACAGAAGGTACACAAGTTTGGTTAGGGCACAAATCTTTCACACTCTGTCATCCTGCCAGTGTACTCTGCCTTGAGGTGACATAAAGTATAGTGCAAAATTGTCCCTCATTACTGAAACCGTCACAGAACTTCTAGTGGTAATGTCATGGTAATCTTGCAAGGTGGTTTCTTCAGAGGTGTCCTCAATGGAAATGGGTTCCTTGCAGATAACAAAATTGTGGAGTACCACGCACGCTTTGATCACCTCGTCCACAGTTTCTGTCTTGAGGTTGATCGCAGTCAATAGGACCCGCCATTTGGCTGTCAGAATACCAAAGGTACATTCAACCATTCTTCTTGCTCTTGTGAGGCGGTAATTAAAAATGCGTTTTGGTCTTGTCAATCCTCTGCTAGAGTACGGTTTCAAAAGGTGTTCTGACAGCTGGAAGGCTTCATCCCCTACACAGACAAATGGCATAGGTGGACCAGATGTTTGCGGCAGCGGTCTAGGTGGTGGGAACTGGAAGGTGTTTCCATACAGTTTACGCCCCATGGCAGACAGTTTGAAAACTTGAGAGTCATTGGAGCGGCCATAGGACCCAATATCAACCGCAATAAATTTGTATTCCGCGTCAGCGATGGCCATGAGGACAATTGAAAAATATTTCTTGTAATTGAAATATTCCGATCCCGATCCAGCTGGCTTTACAATGCAGATATGTTTCCCGTCCACAGCGCCCAAGCAGTTTGGAAACTGACATATCTGTTGAAACTTGTCAGCAATTTCAATCCACCTCTCTGTTGTGGGCTCTGGTAAAAACTCTTCAGCTAAGGAGTCCCACAGTCCACGGCATGTGTACTTCACAATTCCAGATATGGTGGAAATCCCGAGTCTGTACTGGAAATGCAGTGACGAAAGGGATTCTCCAGTTGCAAGAAATCTGTGGGGAATTAAAAAACAATAAATTAGTTTTAAATCACAGCATTACATACCAAAACTGACCTATAACACTTGGAGATACAAATTACCACCAACAAGATTGCAGTGAAAGTGTGCTCTGATGCGATCATATCCAATAAATGTGGCTTACCTTAAAGTCACCATCAGACGCTCTGCGGGTGAAACAGAGAAGCGGCAATAGGTGTCCGCTTTTCTTATGAGGTGTGCAATGCGCTCCACCAAGTAATCAAAATTCTCCATTTTCATCCTAACATATCCAAAAAATTTATCCGGGTTTCGTCGAAGGTCCATGCATAGTGTAGAATAGACCCCACGCGTCATTCTCTTGGCTGTGATGGGGTGGATCCACAAACGTCGTCTACGATGCCTGATGCGCTGCTGTCTCGCTCTCTCCTTCTCCAGAACAATCACCCTCAAACGATTTGCCTCCGCTGTAAAATCCGCCAAATTCTTCAAAATATTTCCAATGACAACATCCATCTTCGCCAGTAACTTGCTCTTCTCTCCAACCTGCACTTTCTCCTCTACAACCTGTCAAAGAAGGGCTGTAGGAACATGCTATATATAGTTTTCCAGTAGCCAATCCCGTTCGGAAGGCCACAAGGGTCAATTTTAAAAACCGGATCCGGTGTAATCCGTCGAAAAACGGATAGAAAAACGGATGAACCGGATGAGACGGATACGGTTTTGTCTGTCCAGAAAAAGATGGATCCGCCAGAAAACCGGATCCGTCACATCCGGTTTTACGAAACATTTGCCGGATCGCGCCTGACGCCGAAAACCTGATGTGTGAAAGTAGCCTTACATTGTGGGTCTCCTGATGAAGAAATTGGACCAAATTCTTCTTATATTATGGTTCTTCTGATTTAAGAAGTTTGACCAACTTCTTATATTTTGGTCTTTCTCTTGTTGAAGAAATTGTTCTAACTTCGAAATGCCTCGAACCATGTCTTGTAGCGGCATGTCAGAAGGTTCGGGGACTCCTTGGTTTACAGTTACTCTCAATGCTTTATAATTTTGTGCCGTCATTTTCAGGATTACACAATAGTGAGGAAGACTTATGTAGATCATATCGTGTCAAGTATCAGCCCAGGAAGAAGGAGCGAGGCCGAAGAACTTGTCCGAGTACCAACTGCTGAGTACGTGAGCCTTCAAAAAAGCGTGGAGATTCTGCAGCTCAGTAACCAGATAATCCAGCTGCTGACCAGAGAGGTGAGCACCGCGGTGAACGGCATTTGCTGCTTCTACTGTTCCTTTATAGTTTTCTTTGACAAAAGGTGTTATAAAAAAATAAGATGCAATCCTTGCCTCCTCGTCTACCTCTGTTCCACCTGCTGCTGATGTATTATGAGATCCATGTGCTGGCTGCTGAATTAACCCCATTGTGATGATTTTTCTAATGTGAGTGTTTTTGTAGCTCATCTTCCGCTTGTCACCCCCTTTACAGATACTTGCAGGTTACCTTTCTTATAGGGTACTGCATCCACCCCTCTCCATCTCAACCATACTGATAACGGTCATTGATCATAGATGTACATCTGTATCCTCGTACATTGTAGGTTCCTGTGCGGTGTCAGGACGTCGCCGTGTACTTGTCTATAGAAGAATGGGATTACATAGATAAAAACAAGAATTTGTACAAGAACATCGTCCTGGAGGACCAGCGGCTCCCATTACAGGGTGAGGAGATTATGCCTCTATCTAACAGAGGTTTAATGGTGCCGATCATTGATATGGATCCATCTGGAGTTCAGAGGTTTGTCCCAGACGTATAGTTTACAAGAAAATCCTAGTGGTATCTGATCGTTATTGTAACACATCCCTATCGTTAGGATAAGTTTTCAATATCAGATCAGTGGGGTCCCCCAACGTCGATCCAGTAACCGGTCCCACGTCCACCGGAAATATAAGGTTAAAGAACTGGACCAGCACAAGTCTGTACTCTGTGTATTGACCGTTCTTCGGTACAACAGCTCAGCTCCTGTTCACTTCAATGGACCTCTCACTTGGCGCCTCTGGGTTTCACCCCTTATTCATAAATGGATATTGTCAGATAGAGCTCATGAAAACAAGCACTTTTTTGCAATTTGCTGCTTCTAAAACTTTGCAATTATTCTTGAGATATTAAGAATTTTATTTTGCTTACCACTCATTGCCCAGGAGAACGACCACCATCGCTGCAGTCTAGTTTGTAAGCACTGCGCTGAAACTGATTGGGATTAGGAGATAACAGCGCTATTTTAACAACTTCAAAACAGTGCTTACAAGCTCAATATAAAAGAGCTTGTAAGCACTATTATTATTGTTATAGCGCCATTTATTCCATGGCGCTTTACATGTAAGGAGGGGTTTACATAAAAACAAGTACAATGATGTTAAACAATACAAGTCATAACTGGTACAGGAGGAGAGAGGACCCTGCCCGCGAAGGCTCGCAATCTACAAGGGATGGGTGAAAGTACAGTAGGCGAGGGTAGAGCTGGTCATGCAGCGGTTTGGTCGATCGGTTGTTACTGCAAGTTATAGGCTTGTCGGAAGAGGTGGGTCTTCAGGCTCTTTTTGAAGGTTTCGATGGTAGGTGAGAGTCTGATATGTTGTGGTAGAGAGTTCCAGAGTAGGGGTGATGCGCGAGAGAAATCTTGTATGCGATTGTGGGAAGAGGAGATAAGAGGAGTACAGAAGGAGATCTTGTGAGGATCGGTGGTTTCGTGCAGGTAAGTACCGGGAGACTAGGTCACAGATGTACGGAGGACTCAGGTTGTGGATGGCTTTGTATGTCATGGTTAGGGTTTTGTACTGGAGTCTCTGGGCAATGGGGAGCCAGTGAAGGGATTGACAGAGGGGAGAAGCTGGGGCATAGCGGGGGGACAGGTGGATTAGTCGGGCAGCAGAGTTTAGAATAGATTGGAGGGGTGCAAGAGTGTTCGAGGGGAGGCCACAGAGCAGGAGGTTGCAGTAGTCAAGGCGAGAGTTTATGAGGGCATGGACTAGGGTTTTTGCAGATTTTTGGTTGAGGAATGAATGGATTCGTGAAATATTTTTGAGTTGAAGTCGGCAGGAAGTGGAAAGGGCTTGGATATGTGGTTTGAAGGAGAGATCAGCGTCAAGGATTACCCCGAGGCAGTGAGCTTGTGGGACTGGGGAGAGTGGGCAGTCATTTACTGTAATGGATAGGTTCGTTAGGTGGGTCACGTGAGATGGGCAAAAGATGATGAATTCTGTTTTGTCCATGTTAAGTTTCAGAAATCTAGCAGAGAAGAAGGATGAAATAGTGGACAGACATTGAGGGATTCTGGTTAGTAGGGAGGTGATATCTGGTCCAGAGATGTAGATCTGTGTGTCATCAGCATAGAGATGATGCTGAAATCCATGAGATTCTATGAGCTGTCCCAGCCAAAGGTGTAAATGGAGAAGAGCAGGGGTCCTAGGACTGAACCTTGTGGGACTCCGACAGATAGGGGGCGAGGTGAGGAGGTGGTGTGTGAGTGGGAGACGCTGAATGTCCGGTCTGTTAGGTATGATGAGATCCAGGATAGGGCCAAGTCTGTGATGCCAAGGGATGAGAGGGTCTGTAAAAAATAGGGAATGGTCCACTGTGTCAAAGGCAGCCGACAGGTCCAGGAGGAGGAGGACAGAGTAGTGTCGCTTGCTCTTAGCGGTTAAGAGGTCATTGGTGACCTTAGTAAGGGCAGTTTCAGTGGAGTGGTGTGACCGGAAGCCAGATTGTAAGCGGTCGAAGAGGGAGCAAGGAGAGAGATGGGAGGACAGTTCAAGGTAGACATGATGTTCCAGTAGCTTGGAGGCATAGGGGAGAAGTGATATAGGGCGATAGCTAGATACAGAGGTTGGGTCAAGAGAGGGCTTTTTGAGGATAGGTGTGATTGAGGCATGTTTAAAGCTTGAGGGGAAAACACCAGTTGTTAGTGATAGGTTGAAGAGATGGGTTAGGCTGAGTTCACACGTGGCGTTTTTTTCGCGTTTTTTTTGCGTTTCCGTGGCGGTTTTAACTGCGCGATTTTGCCGCGAAAAATAAGCATCCCATGCATTCCTATGGGATTCCGCAATGCTGTGCTAATGCTGCGGTTTTTACCGCGGCGGAATCGCTTCGCGGTAAAAACCGCAGCATGCTCATTAATTTGCGGAATCGCGGCGATCCCGCACCCATAGGAATGCATTGTTCCGCTTACTTCCCGCATGTGGCTGTGCACACCATGCGGAAAGTAAGCAGAACATTTGCGGATGGTACCCACGGTCTGGAGGAGAGGAGACTGTCCTCCAGGCTTTGGGTACCATATCCCTGTAAAAAATAGAATTTAAAATAAAAAATATTGTTATTCTTACCTTCCGACGTCCCGTGCAGCATTCCCGCTTCTCTCCACGCTCCCGGTCCCAGTAAGCCTTTGCGAAAATGCCCGCGATGGCGTCCGTTCTCGCGGGATTGCGAAGTCTCGCGGTCATTCACGCGACGTCATCGCGAATTACCGCGAGACATCGCGATCCCGCGAGAACTGACGTCATCGCGGGCATTTTCGCAAAGGATTACTGGGAACGGATGCGCGGGACGTCGGAAGGTAAGAATATCACCATATTATATTTTTTTTTTTTTTTTTTTTTTACATTCTATCTTTTACTACTGATGCTGCATAGGCGGCCTCAGTAGTAAAAAGTTGGTCACACTCGTCAAACACTGTTTGACGAGTGTGACTAACCTGTCAATCAGTTCTCCAAGCGATGCTACAGATCGCTTGGAAAACGCTAGCATTTTGCAAGCTAAATACGCTTGCAAAATGCTAGTTTTTCTGCGGGAAAATCGCGGGAATTTAAAATGCGATTTTCCCGCGGAATGGAATTCCGGAATTCTCGCGGTAATTTCTGCGAGAGTTCCGGAGCATGTGCACTTAGCCTTAGGGTTGGGATGAAGACTGTGGTGAGGTTTGTGATGAAGTGGGAAGGGATCTGGTCAAGTGTACAAGTGGTGAGATCTTGAGAGTAGAGAGGAGAGTTGATCTTCTGTAATGGTGGAGAAGTTGGTTTTGGAGGTGGAGGGCTGGGAAGTCGGGAGGAGGGGCTCTGGGGGTTGTTGACCAAAACTGTCTCTGATGTTATCAATCTTTTGCTTGAAAAATGAGGCAAAGTCTTCAGCTGAGATGAGTGGGGAGGGAGGAGGTGCTGGGGGACGGAGGAGAGAATTGAAGGTGTTGAATAACTGTTTAGGGTTGTGAGACAGGGAGGATATGAGAGATGAGAAGTAGGTTTGTTTAGCTGCAGCGCGTGTGGTCTTGAAAGTAGTGAGGGACTGTTTGAATGTGATGAAGTGCTCGTTGGAGTGGGATCTTTTCCATCTGCGCTCAGCAGCCCTGGAAGCTCGCCTCAGTTCTTTGGTCAGGCTGGTGTACCAGGGCTGTCTGTTGATTTTGCAAGCTTTGGTATGAGTAAGTGGAGCAGCAGATTCCAAAACTACAGCTATTGTGGTGTTATATAGAGCAGCAGCGTCATCCGCATTGTGTAAGGAACTTGTATCTGTGAGAGGGAGGAGGGATTCAGAGAATGAGTGTAGGTCAAGGTGTTTAAGATTTCTGCGAGGGTGTGAAAGTTTGTGGGGTGGGGATTGTAGACATGGGGTGGAGAGGGAAGAGAATGTGAGAAGGTTGTGATCAGAGAGAGGAAGAGGTGAGTTAGAGAGGTTAGATAGGGAGCAGAGGTGGGTGAAGATGAGGTCCAGTGTGTGGCCATCTTTGTGGGTGGCTGTAGAAGACCATTGAGTGAGGCCGAAGGAGGAAGTGATAGAAGTTTAGTGGAAGCCGAGAGGGAAGTGTGAATGGGGATGTTTAAGTCGCCCATGATGATAGGGATGTCCGCGGAAAGGAAATGAAGTAGCCAGGTGGTGAAGTGGTCAAAGAAGGACTACATATGTTCTGTTGACTATCAGCAGGGGTCGGTCTCCAAGGCAACGACCTGTAAACAAGTGTTAATATCTCAAGAACAGGTGCCAATTTTAATAATCAGCAAATTGCAAATTTGCTTAGAGGCTCTATCCGACACCATCCATCTATGAAGATAAGATTTTATTCCTAAGTCTGAGCGTTCATTCCTAGTTTAAAAATGTTAAATATTTTTTTTATAAGAAATACTGTGTTGTATTTATATGGTGGAAATGTTTTTAAGTTTGCACCCCTAAAACTTTTTTTTTTAAAATGTATTTGGACAGATGAAACACTATTATGGACTCCCAAACACAATACAGGGGATGACTTCCTAGAAAAGCCTTTATATGACCGGACTACCATAACTATAAAGTCTCCGCTTGATGGTACCTGTGTCTCATCTGACGAGCCAATATCTGCTGACCCCATGGACCCGGAGGAACTTATTGGGATGGCACAGGAGCCATCATCTTGCTCAGAGTGTGGTATGTTTTATGTTTTACTTTTTGATCAAGACTTGTTGCAGATTGACATTCCCACCTATCACTAGTTTTTGCTAAGGTCTAAGAGGTAAGGTGTCTCCTTGCGGAGAGTGACATGCCAGCTCTGGCTTGTCAAGGTAAGGAGGCTTATTCGCCGTGCAATGCTACTCTGGGAAAATAATATGCAAATTGCCTCTTCAGAAAGAAAGAGGACTTTTACTCTACAGCGCCACCTATTGGTAGTAGCGATCCTACAAGTCACAATCAATGACTTATCCTAAGTCATATTGCAAGACTCGTTAAAGGGTTGATTGTGACTTGTAGGATCGCTACTACCAATAGGTGGCGCTGTAGAGTAAAAGTCCTCTTTCTTTCTGAAGAGGCAATTTGCATAGTTTTTGCTAAAACTTTTTGGTCCCCAAATCTATTCTGGGAGTGTGGTCATTCACCAGAACAAACCTAACGAAATTACTTAAAGGTTTTTTAAGGTTTGCTGATGTGACCCCCAATAATCAGATGTAAATTTTTAAGCTCTGCTGCTGTGGCCTCTGGTAAGCGGGTGTAACGTGTAAATCCCACTGTTGTGGCCTCTGGTAAGCGGGTGTAACGTGTAAATCCCGCTGCTGTGGAGTTGGAGGTTTGGCTTACCGACTCCACAGCCCTGCCTCTGGTAATCGGATGTACCGTGTAAATCCCGCTGCTGTCACCTCTTGTAAGCGGATGTTTTATGTTAATTCTACTGCTGTGGCCCCAAGCGATTGGCTCTAATCTGCATAGCAATGTGCCAATTATATATCTTATTCCCTGTAGCTATAACATGGGAGAAATTAAGCTTTACACAGTTTTCAATCTATGGGATGTCCGTATAATCAGTCAGGTTGGGATCCTCAAGGCGCTAGAAACGCTTTGCTGTCCACTCTTACTGAAAGTTAAGGTTCCTTCATATAGGGCCTCTCCTCACCCCATTATTCAGCATTACTCCCCCTCTGCCTCTCTCCATGCTGCAGTCGTGACTTTACCACTACTGGGGATAGCAGAGGAAATGCGGTTTCGGTGTGGAATAAGTAACACTAATTTTAATTTTTTTCACAGAAGATGTATAGAAAAAAATCAATCTGGAAACTCCTTTTAACCCCTTTCTGACATCAGACGTACTATCCCGTCCATGGGACCCGGGCCCCTATGCCCATGGACGGGATAGTACGTCTAGCGTGATCAGCGGCGCCCATGTGTCAGCTGATTGTGCCGGGTGTCAGCTGTGATAATGTGTCAGGGGCGGTCACGGACCGCCCCCGACACGTTAACCCCTTGCACACCGCGATCAAACATGATCGCGGTGTACCGGGGGTTAAAGGGAAGCATCGGCAGGGAGGGGGCTCCCTCCGTGCTTCCCGAATCCAAAATGGCGACGGGGGCCTTCGGGGAGCTGGCTTCCTCAGTGCCTGCAAAGTACAGGCATGAGGAAGTCTGCAGTAGTGCCTGTGATGTGACAGATCAGCGATCTGTCACAGGACAGTGAAGTCCCACCTGGGACTATGTAATAAAGTTAAAAAAAAAAAAAATAAAAGTGTTAAAATAATTTTTAAAAAAATCGCTAAATTAGAAAAAAAAAAAAAATATTCCCCCAATAAATCCATTTTTTTGGAAATAAAGAAAAAACAATAAAAGTACACATATTAGGTATCGCCGTGTCCGTAACGACCGCCCTATAAAACTGTCCCATTAGTTAACCCCTTTAGCGAACCCCTTAAAAAATAAAAATAAAAAACGAAGCAAAAAATAATGATTTATTATCATACCGCCAAACAAAAAGTGTAAACGCGCGATCAAAAAGACGCATATAAATATCCATGGTACCGCTGAAAATGTCATCTTGTCCCGCAAAAAACGAGCCGCCATACATTATCAGCGAAAAAATAAAAGTTATAGCTCGCAGAATAAAGCGATGCAAAAATAATTATTTTTTATATAAAATAGTTTTCATTGCATAAAACCACCAAAACATAAAAAAATGACCTAAATGAGGTATCGCTGTAACCGTACTGACCCGAAGAATAAAACCGCCTTATCAATTTTACCGCACGCGGAACGGTGTAAACGCACCCCCCCCAAAAGAAATTCATGAAACGCTGGTTTTTGTTCATTCTGCGTCCCAAAAATCGGAATAAAAAGCGATCAAAAAAGTCACGTGCCCGAAAATGGTACCAATAAAAACGTCAACTAATCCCGCAAAAAATAAGACCTCACATGACTCGGTGGGTCAAAATATGGAAAAATTATAGCTCTCAATATGTGGTGATGCAAAAACTATTTTTACAATAAAAAGCGTCTTTTAGCGTGCGACAGCCGCCAAACATAAAAACCGCCATAAATAGTAAATCAAACCCCCCCCGTTATCACCCCCTTAGTTAGGGAAAAATAATAAACTTAAAAGAAAATGTATTTATTTCCATTTTCCCATTAGGGTTAGGGCTGAGATTAGGGTTAGGGGTGTATTGGCGTTAGGGTTGGAGTTAGAATTGGGGGTTTCCACTGTTTGGGCACATCAGGGGCTCTCCAAATGCAACATGGCGTCTGATCTCAATTCCAGCCAATTCTGCGTTGAAAGTCAAATGGTGCTCCTTCCCTTCCAAGCTCTGCCATGCGCCCAAACAGTGTTTTACCCCCACATGTAGGGTGTCAGCCTACTCAGGACAAATTGGACAACAACTTTTGGGGTCCAATTTCTCCTGTTACCCTTAGGAAAATAAAAAATTGGGGGCAAAAATATCATTTTTGTGGAAAAAAAAATGATTTTTTTTAATTTTCACGTCCGAGCGTTATAAACTTCTGTGAAGCACTTGGGGGTTCAAAGTGCTCACCACACATCTAGATAAGTTCTGTGGGGGGTCTAGTGTCCAAAATGGGGTCACTTGTGGGGGGGTTTCTACTGTTTAGGTACATCAGGGGCTCTCCTAACGCACATGACACCCGCAGACCATTCCATCAAAGTCTGCATTCCAAAACATCACTACTTCCCTTCCGAGCCCCGACATGTGTCCATACAGTAGTTTTCTCCCACATATGGGGTGTCGGCGTACTCGGGACAAATTGGACAACAACTTTTGGGGTCCAATTTCTCCTGTTACCCTTGGGAAAATAAAAAAATTGGGGACAAATTGATCATGTTTGTGGAAAAAATACGATTTTCCCTTCACCCATGACAGCACCACCTGAGAGAGGGATCCGCCCCGCCAGGACAGGAACCTACTGAGACATAAGGGGCGGCACCTCTCCCCCGCTTCAGTTGGGTTCCTGTCCTGGAAGGAATCCCACTGTGGCGGTGCCTGTCATGGGCGAAGAAAAAGATAAAAGACCCAGGCCCGTCCCGGCGCGGGAAGAACAGGTAGCTTACCTGTAGCGCCGGCCGTCGGGTCCTGGAAGCGCAGTCCCTGGGGCTCCGGGTTCGTGCGGGCGTGGATGGGATCCCTGTGGCTCCGGTAAGCCCCCACCGCGCCACCCTCCCCTCGCGCACGCCGCATCTCGATCCCCGTGGTAGGGGAGAGACGCTGGCGTCTTCCGGCCGCTGACGTCAGCGGCGCTTGGAATGCTGGGTGCGCCGGCTGACGTCAGCAGAAGGCGACGGTGTAATGGCGCCGGGTGCGACACCGGCCGGCTTCTGAAGCGCTGAGCCGGCGGTCGCAGGGGGGAGGGGAGGAAGACGCTCACCAGGCGGAGGCATGCAATTTAAAAGGAGGAAGACAGCTGTAGATCGGCGGTGCAAAATGGAGTCCGAGCAGGAACGTTCAGCGTCCCTGCCTCCCTCACAGCCCTCTGGCAGGAAGCATGGAAGCCATTCAAGCAGCAGTCGCCCCAGCCGCAGGTCGGGGCACTCCTCAAGGTCCAAAGAGCGCGGGTCAGGTGCTCCGATGCAGCCTCCAAGTCCGGTACCCTTGATTACGGGTGGTGAGTGATCTTCGTGAATGTTAACAGTATATTAATAGGGGTTTTCTATTGTATGCTTCACCCTGTAGGAAAGGCCCAGAAAAGCGGGAAGCAAGAAGAATAATAGGGGTTGTGCTATATGTAAATCTCCCCTAGCAAGAGACTGGCAAAAAGATCTCTGTGCTTCGTGCATTCAGCGGACTATGGCGGAGGAAGCGCCTAGTTTCGCATCCAATCTAATATCTGCCCTCAGGTCAGAAATGGAAGGCTCAATTAAGTCCTTATTGAAAAAAGGGAAAAAAAGCAGGAAGGATTTCCCTAGTTCCCCCTCAGATTCCGCGTCAGTATCATCTCAGGTGGAAAAATCATCCTCCTCAGACTCCTCAGATGGTGACACAGGGGGTAAGCCATGTTTCCCTGTAGAAGATACAGATGCCCTCCTAAAGGCCATTAGAACCACAATGGGCCTACAGGAAGAAAGGGCGGCTAAAACCCTAGAGGACGTCATGTTTGGGGGGCTTCAGGAGAGGAAAAAAACGAACCTTTCCAGTAAACGCGAAAATCCAGGCGCTTATTGAGAAGGAGTGGAAAAAGCCTGAAAAATCGGGGGCCCTTCCATCCGCCTCTAAGAGACGATACCCCTTTGAATACAAGGATACGGAGGTATGGGACAAAGTCCCAAAAATAGATGCAGCGGTGTCCAGATCTTCCAAAAGGTCGGCCCTGCCCTTGGAAGATGCAGGGGTTCTTAGAGACCCGCTGGACAAAAAAGCGGACTCATATTTGAGGCACGCATGGGAAGCGACAGCAGGAGGTCTAAAGCCGGCGATAGCGGGCACCTGCACGGCACGCTCCCTCATGATCTGGCTGCAGCAGTTAGAAGAGAAGCTGGCGTCAAGGGTCCCAAGAGAGAAGATCTTATCAGACATGTATCTCTTGCACGGGGCAGCGGCTTTTCTGGCAGATACCTCGGCGGACTCTATGCGATTGACAGCCAGAGCAGCGTCACTATCAAATGCTGCTAGACGCGCGTTATGGCTTAAGGGCTGTCCGGGTGACCTTCAGTCCAAGGCCAAATTGTGCTCTCTCCCCTGCGATGGTCGATTCCTGTTCGGCAAGAACTTGGACGATATTCTGGAGAAAGCAGGCGATAAGAAAAAAGGCTTCCCCAGATTCCCTATGGATCAGAGGAGACAGCCCTTTCGGAGGGGGAGATTCAATAGAGGGCGTCCTCCCGCTGACAGGAGAAGATGGGAGGAAGAAAGAAAGAATCAGGGTTTATGTTTGGTGGAGGCACCTCCACCTCAAAAAAGTCACCACAATGACGCCGGTATTCCAGGAGGAGGGAGATTGGCACTCTTTTTCCAGGCCTGGGAAAAGATCTCCTCCAATACCTGGATTCTGAGCATCCTAAAAGAAGGCCTGAAAATCCCCTTTATTCGTCAGCCAAAACCCGTGGTCGTCATCACACCTATCAGGAAGATGACCGAAGAACAACTGGCCTTAGAAACAGAAATCCTGAGCCTGATAGACAAGCGGGTACTGTCCGAGGTGCCACGCTTACAGGAAGGAAAGGGGTTTTATTCACCCCTTTTTCTAATAAAAAAACCGGATCAGTCGTTCAGGACAATCATAAATCTCAGACGCCTCAATCTTTGGATAAGGAACCCGACCTTCAAGATGGAATCAGTGACTACAGCAGTGAAGCTGCTACATCAAGATTGCTTCATGGCCGTAGTCGATTTAAAGGATGCGTATTATCACATCCCTATCCATCCAGATTACCAGAAATACCTGAGGGTAGCGCTTTATATTCAGGGCACACTAAGGCAGTTTCAGTTCAGGGCTCTTCCGTTTGGCATATCCATAGCCCCGAGGGTCTTCACCAAGGTCATAGCGGAAGTGACAGCCTTTCTCCGGATTCACGATACGGTCATAATACCATACCTGGACGATTTTCTTATAGTGGGCAGTTCAGAGGACCACTGTACAGCACAGTTGACTCAGGTGATCAACACCTTGCAAGAGTTAGGGTGGATAGTCAATTTCAAAAAATCAAAATTACAACCCCTAAAGAAACAGACCTTCCTAGGATTTATACTGGACTCAGAAAGGCAAGAGTGTCTGCTCCCAGAGTCCAAGATAGAGAAGGTACAAAATCTGGCCTTGGCGGGCCGAAACCAACCATGTATGACATTAAGAAAAGCAATGTCCCTACTAGGTACCCTAACATCCTGTATTCCGGCGGTCAGGTGGGCTCAGTTTCACACCCGGCAACTCCAGGGGGAGATACTAAGAGCACAAAGATCGCTAAGAGGGCGTTTGGAAGGGAAGCTGGAGCTTTCCTCAAAAACCAGAGACTCTCTCAACTGGTGGTTGAACGGGACAAATCTGACCTTAGGAATACCATGGGACAGACAGGCGGCAGATATAATTTTAACAGATGCAAGCTCCTCGGGGTGGGGGGCACACCTAAGGGGCCTCATAGGTCAGGGTTCCTGGACACCTCAAGAAAGGAAGGCATCCTCCAACCTGAGAGAACTGTGGGCAGTGGGCAAGGCCCTAAGCCACTTCATTCCGCTACTCCAGGGTCGAGACGTACGCATCATGTCAGACAACAAGGTAGCAGTGGCATACATCAACCACCAAGGTGGGACAAAATCACACTCCTTAATGGAAGCAGCAACAGACATTCTGAGCAGTGCAGAGGAACACCTACACTCCGTGACAGCCCTACACATAAAAGGGGCAGAAAACATAGAGGCAGATTTCCTGAGTCGCAATACCCTGAGGCAAGGAGAATGGGCGCTAAACCGGTCCATTTTTCAAAAGATAATTCAGCTTTGGGGGGGAACCGGTGATAGACCTCTTTGCAAACAAGCACAACGGGCAAACAGAAAGGTTCTGCTCTCTAAACCCGAGGGAAAATCCATGGGCAGTGGACTCGTTGCACATCCAGTGGAACTTCAGACTGGCTTACGCGTTCCCCCCAGTAGCTCTGATCCCAACTGTGGTAAGAAAAATCAGAAACGATCAAGCCAGGGTTATTCTAATAGCTCCATTCTGGCCAAAAAGGCCCTGGTTCGCTCTGCTACGGAAGATGTCCCTCTCCGATCCATGGGTTCTGCCAGAAATCCCGGACCTACTAGCTCAGGGTCCAATATTGCACGCTCAGGTCAAAGGATTCCATCTGACGGTGTGGAATTTGAAAGGTCGCTTTTAATGGATAGGGGGTTCTCCCCTGGGCTGGTGGCCACTCTGCTAAAAAGCAGGAAACCGGTGAATACTAACATCTACGGCAGAACATGGGATAAGTTCCTACAGTTCTTGGGTAAGCCGTTGGGAAAAGAACCCCCGATTAGGGCCATCCTAGAGTTCTTACAATCTGGGTTGCAGATGGGGTTAGCAGTAAACACACTTAAGGTTCAGGTGTCGGCACTAGGGGCGCTCTACAATTGCAAACTGGCATCAGATAGATGGATAGCCAGATTTATTAAATCCTGCCATAGAGCTAAGCCTATTCCAATACCCAGAATAGCCCCCTGGGATTTAAACCTGGTGTTAGAAGCCCTTACAAAAGATCCGTATGAGCCATTACATCAGCTACCCCTAAAGTTCTTGACCCTAAAAACAATCCTGTTAGTAGCCCTCACATCAGCCCGCAGGATAAGCGACTTACAGGCTCTCTCAGTAAATCCTCCTTATACGCAAGTCTTTCAGGATAGGGTAGTATTAAGAACAGACCCCAGTTATCTGCCCAAGGTAGTATCAGATTTCCATCGGGGTCAGGAAATTGTCCTTCCATCCTTTTGTGAAAATCCAAAAAATCTGGGGGAGGAAAAATTCCATAGTCTGGATGTTAAAAGGGCTCTCGTAGAATATATATCTGCCACTAGCCAGTGGAGGAGGTCACAGTCCCTATTCGTAGCTTTTCAGGGTGCCAGGAAAGGCTATGGGGTTTCAAAAGGGACTATTGCTAGATGGATTAGGGAAGCCATTAGTGTAGCCTATTCAGCTAGTGGTATCCCGATTCCTGACGGCATCAAGGCTCATTCCACCAGAGCCGTGGCGACCTCCTGGGCTGAAAAGGCAGAGGTATCAATCGAACAGATTTGTAAGGCCGCTACCTGGGCCTCACCTTCAACCTTCTTTAAGCACTATAGATTAAATCTATCCTCCTCAGCTGACTTAACCTTTGGTAGAAGGGTGCTGCAAGCGGTGGTCCCTCCCTAAGGTGTTTCGAAGTCTCCAAAAATCTCTCAGGTGGTGCTGTCATGGGTGAAGGGAAAACCACCATGGTTACTTACCGGTAGCCGGTTTTTCCGGAACCCATGACGGCACCCGTACATTCCCCCCCTTTTTCACTGTATGGGTGTGCACAATTAGTAGGGTGTTTTGAGTGTTGTGGTGTTGGATTAAACATGTAACTAACCGGGAAGTCCTCTCAATGCTCTGTAACCCAACTGAAGCGGGGGAGAGGTGCCGCCCCTTATGTCTCAGTAGGTTCCTGTCCTGGCGGGGCGGATCCCTCTCTCAGGTGGTGCTGTCATGGGTTCCGGAAAAACCGGCTACCGGTAAGTAACCATGGTGTTTTTTTTTTATTTTCATGCCCGGGCATTATAAATTTCTGTGAAGCCCTTGGGTGTTCAAAGTGCTCACCACACATCTAGATAAGTTCCTTAGGGGGTCTAGTTTCCAAAATGGTGTCATTTGTGGGGGGTTTCCACTGTTTTGGTACATCAGGGGTTTTCCAATCGCGACATGGTGTCCGATCTCAATTCCAGCCAAAAACGTCAAATGGCGCTGCTTCCCTTCCGAGCTCTGCCATGTGCCCGAATAGTGGTTTACCCCCACATGTGGGGTATCAGCGTACTCAGGACAAATTGCACAATAACTTTTAGGGTCCTGCTACCCTTGGGGAAAATAAAAATTGGGGTGAAAAGATCATTTTTGTGGAAAAAATATGATTTTTTAATTGTACCGCTGTACGTTATAAACTTCTGTAAAGCCCTTGTGGGTTCCAAGTTCTCACCACATATCTAGATAAGTTCCTTGGGGGGTCTAGTTTCCAAAATGGGGTCACTTGTAGGGGGTTTCCACTGTTTAGGTACATCAGGGGCTCTCCAAACGTGACATGGCGTCCGATCTGAATTCCAGCCAATTTTGCATTGAAAAAGTCAAACGGCGCTCCTTCCATTCTGAGCTCTGCCATGCGCCGAAACAGTCGTCCCCCCACATATCAGGTATCAGCGTACTCAGGACAAATTGCACAGTAACTTTTGCAGTCCAATTTCTCCTGTTACCCTTGGTAAAATAAAAAAAACTGAACCTGAAGTATTTTTTTTGTGAAAAAAAGTTAGATGTTCATTTTTTTTTAAATATTCAAAAAAATTCCTGTGACGCACCTAAAGGGTTAATAAACTTCTTGAATGTGGTTTTGAGCACCTTAAGGGGTGCAGTTTTTAGAATGGTGTCACTTGTGGGTATTTTCTATCATATAGACCCCTCAAAGTGGCTTCAAATGTGATGTGGTCCTAAAAATAAAATGGTGCTGTAAAAATGAGAAATCGCTGGTCAACTTTTAACCCTTATAACTTCCTAACGAAAAAAAAATTTGGTTCCAAAATTGTGCTGATGTAAAGTAAACATGTGGGAAATGTTAGTTATCAAGTTTTTTGTGTGCCGTATCTCTGTGATTTAAGGGCATAAAAATTCAAAGTTGGAAAATTGCGAAATTTTCGCCAAATTTCCGTTTTTCACAAATAAACGCAAGTTTTTCCCTTCACCCATGACAGCACCACCTGAGAGAGGGATCCGCCCTGCCAGGACAGGAACCTACTGAGACATAAGGGGCGGCACCTCTCCCCAGCTTCAGTTGGGATCCTGTCCTGGAAGGAACCCCACTGTCGGCGGTACCTGTCATGGACGAAGAAAAGAAGATGGACCCAGCGCAGGAAGAACAGGTGTCTCACCTGCAGCGTCGGCCGTCGGGTGCTAGATGCGCATTTCCCCGGGCCCTCCGGGGTTCCGGGTTCGTGTGGGCGTCGGTGGGATCCCCGGGGTCTGCGGGAAGCCCGCGCCGCCCTCCCCTCGCGCACGCCGCATCTCGATCCCCATAGCAGGGGAGAGACGCTGGCTTCTTCCGGCCGCTGACGTCAGCGGCGCGTTGCATGCTGGGTGCGCCGGCTGACGTCAGAGAAGGGCGACGGTTTAATGGCGCCGGGTGCGACGCCGGCTTTCTGAAGCGGTCGGCCGGCGGTCGCAGGGGGGAGGGGAGAGACGCTCACCTGAGCGGAGGCGCGTTATTTAAAAAGAGAAGGCGGCAGCAAACGGCGGTGCAACATGGAGTCAGAGCAGGAACGTTCAGCGTCCCTGCCTCCCTCTCAGCCCTCTGGCAGAAAGCATGGAAGCCATTCCAAGCAGCAGTCGCCCCAGCCGCAGGTCGGGGGACTTCTCAAGATCCAAAGAGCGCAGGTCACGTGCCCCGACGCAGCCTCCGAGTCCGGTACCCTTGATTTCGGGTGGTGAGTGATCTTCGTGAATGATAGCATTATGTTAATAGGGCTTCTGTTGTATGCTTCACCCTGTAGGAAAGGCCCAGAAAAGCGGGAAGCAAGAAGAACAATAGGGATTGTGCTATATGTAAATCTCCCCTAGCAAGAGAGTGGCAAAAAGATCTCTGTGCTACGTGCATTCAGCGGACTATGGCGGAGGAAGCGCCTAGTTTCGCAGGAAATCTGATATCTGCCCTAAGGTCAGAAATAGAAGGCTCAATTAAGTCCCTATTGAAAAAAGGGAAAAAAACCAGGAAGGATCCCCCTAGTTCCCCCTCGGATTCCGCGTCAATGTCATCTCAGGCGGAAAAATCATCCTCCTCAGACAGCGACATGGGGGGTAAACCATGTTTCCCTATAGAAGACACAGACGCTCTCCTAAAGGCCATTAGAGCTACAATGGGCCTACAGGAAGAATAGGCGGCTAAAACCCTAGAGGACGTTATGTTTGGGGGGCTTCAGGAGAGGAAAAAATGAACCTTTCCAGTAAGCGAAAAAATCCTGGCACTTATTGAGAAAGAGTGGAAAAAGCCCGAAAAATCGGGGGCCCTTCCATCCACTTCTAAGAGACGATATCCCTTTGATCATAAGGATGCGGAGATATGGGACAAAATCCCCAAAATAGATGCAGCAGTGTCCAGGTCCTCCAAAAGGTCAGCCCTGCCCCTGGAAGACGCAGGGGTTCTTAGAGACCCGCTAGACAAAAAAGCGGACTCATATTTGAGGCACGCATGGGAAGCGACAGCAGGAGGACTAAAACCGGCGATAGCGGGCACTTGCACGGCACGCTCTCTCATGATCTGGCTGCAGTAGTTAGAAGAAAAGCTGGCTTCAAGGGTCCCAAGAGAAAATCTTATCGGAGATGTATCTCTTGCACGGGGCAGCAGCTTTTTTGGCCGATACCTCGGCGGACTCTATGCCGAATGACAGCCAGGGCAGCGTCACTATCAAATGCTGCTAGACGTGCGTTATGGCTTAAGGGCTGTCCGGGTGACCTTCAGTCCAAGGCCAAATTATGCTCTCTCCCCTGCGATGGTCGATTCTTGTTCGGCAAGAACTTGGACGATATACTAGAGAAAGCAGGCGATAAGAAAAAAGGCTTCCCCAGATTCCCTATGGATCAGAGGAGACAGCCCTTTCGGAGGGGGAGATTCAATGGGGGTGTCCTCCCGCTGACAGGAGAAGATGGGAGGATAAAAGAAAAAAAAGAATCGGGATTTATGTTTGGTGGAGGCACCTCCACCTCAAGAAGTCGCCACAGTGATGCCAGTATTCCAGTGGGGAGGAGATTGGCACTCTTTTTCCAAGCTTGGGAGAAGATCTCCTCCAACGCCTGGATCCTAACCGAAGGCCTGAAAATTCCCTTTATTCGTCAGCCAAAACCCGTTGCCGTCATCACACCCATCAGGAAAGTGACCGAAGAGCAGGTGGCTTTAGAAACAGAGATCCTGAGCCTGATGGACAAGCGGGTACTCTCCGAGGTACCACGCATACAGGAAGGAAAGGGGTTCTATTCACCCCTTTTTCTGATTAAAAAAAAAAAAAAAAAACCTGATCAAACATTCAGGACAATCATAAATCTCAAACGGCTCAATCTATGGATAAGGAACTGGACCTTCACATCCCTATCCACTCAGATTACCAGAAATACTTGAGGGTAGCACTTTATATTCAAGGCACACTAAGGCACTTTCAGTTAGGGCTTTTCCGTTTGGCATATCTATAGCCCCGAGAGTTTTCACCAAGGTCATAGCAGAAGTGACTGCCTTTCTCCGGATTCACGACACGGTCATAATACCATACCTGAACGATTTTCTCATAGTAGGCAGCTCAGAGGACCACTGTACAGCGCAGTTGACCCGGGTGATCAACACCTTGCAGGAATTAGGGTGGATAGTCAACTTCAAAATTGCAACCCCTAAAAAAAACAGACCTTCCTAGGATTCGTACTAGACTCAGAAAAGCAAGAGTGTCTGCTCCCAGAATCCAAAATAGAAAAGGTGCAGAATCTAGCCTTCACGGGCCAAAACCAACCACGTATGACTTTAAGAAGAGCAATGTCCCTGCTAGGTACCCTAACATCCTGTATTCCGGCTGTCACGTGGGCTCAGTTTCACACCCGGCAACTCCAGTGGGAGATACTAACAGCACAAAGATCGCTAAGAGGGCGTTTAGAAGGAAAGCTGGAGCTTTCCTTAAAAACCAGAGACTCTCTCAATTGGTGGCTGGACAAGACAAATCTGACCTTGGGAATACCGTGGGACAGACAGACGTCAGATATAATCTTAACAGATGCAAGCTCCTCGGGGTGGGGGCACACCTAAGGGGCATCATAGGTCAGGGTTCCTGGACGCGTCAAGAAAGGGAAGCATCCTCCAACCTGAGAGAACTGTGGGCAGTGAGCAAGGCCCTAAGTCACTTCATTCCGCTACTCCAGGGTCGAAATGTACGCATCATGTCAGACAACAAGGTAGTGGCAGCATACATCAACCACCAAGGAGGGACAAGATCACACCCCTTAATGGAAGCGGCGACAGACATTCTGAGCAGAGCAGAGGAACACCTACACTCCTTGACAGCCTTACATATAAAAGGGGCAGAAAACATAGAGGCAGACTTCTTGAGTCACAATACCCTGAAGCAGGGGGAATGGGCGCTAAACCGGTCCATTTTTCAAAAAATAACTCAGCTTTGGGGGAAACCGGTGATAGACCTCTTTGCCAACAAACGCAACAGGCAAACAGGTTCTGCTCTCTAAACCCGAGAGAAAAACCATGGGCAGTGGACTCGTTGCACATCCAGTGGAACTTCAGGCTCGCTTATGCGTTCCCCCCAAGTGGCTCTGATCCCAACAGTTGTCAGAAAAATCAGAAACTATCAAGCCAGGGTGATTCTAATAGCTCCATTTTGTCTAAAAAGGCCCTGGTTTGCTCTGCTATGAAGGATGTCCCTCTCCGATCCCATGGGTTCTGCCAGAAATCCCGGACCTACTAGCTCAAGGTCCAATATTCCACACTCAGGTCAAGGTCCAATATTCCACACTCAGGTCAAAGGATTCCATCTGACGGCGTGGAATTTGAAAGGTCGCTTTTAACGGATAGAGGGTTCTCCCCCGAGTTGGTGGCCACCCTGCTAAAGAGTAGGAAACCAGTGACAACTAACATCTACGGCAGAACATGGAATAAGTTCCTGCAGTTCTTAGGTAGGCCGTTAGGAAAAGAACCCCCGATTAATGCCATCCTGGAGTTCTTACAATCGGGGTTGCAGATGGGGTTAGCAGTGAACACACTTAAAGTTCAGGTGTCTGCACTAGGGGCGCTCTACAACTGCAAATTGGCATCAAATAGGTGGGTAGCCAGATTTATTAAATCCTGCCATAGAGCTAGGCCTAACCCAATACCCAGAATAGCCCCCTGGGATTTAAACCTAGTGCTAGAAGCCCTTACAAAAGATCCGTATGAGCCATTACATCAGCTACCCCTAAAGTTTCTGACCCTAAAAACAATCCTGTTAGTGGCCCTCACGTCAGCCCGCAGGATAAGCGATTTACAGGCTCTCTCAGTAAATCCACCTTATACGCAAGTCTTTCAGGATAGGGTAGTGTTAAGAACCAGACCCTGCTTATCTGCCCAAAGTAGCATCAGATTTCCATCGGGGCCAGGAAATTGTCCTTCCATCTTTCTGCGAGAACCCAAAAAATCTGGGGGAGGAAAAATTCCATAATCTGGATGTTAAGAGAGCTCTCGTAGAATACATATCTATGACTAGCCAGTGGAGGAGGTCCCAGTCCCTATTCGTAGCTTTTCAGGGTGCCAGGAAAGGCTATGGGGTTTCAAAAGGGACTATTGCTAGATGGATTAGGGAGGCCATTAGTGTAGCCTACACAGCTAGTGGTATCCCGATTCCTGACGGCATCAAGGCTCATTCCACCAGAGCCGTGGCGACCTCCTGGGCCGAAAAAGCAGAGGTATCGATTGAACAGATTTGTAAGGCCGCTATCTGGGCCTCACCTTCAACCACTTTTAAGCACTATAGGTTGAATCTATCCTCCTCTGCTGACTTAACCTTCGGTAGAAGGGTGCTGCAAGCGGTGGTCCCTCCCTAAGGTGTTTCGAATCTCCAAAAATCTCTCAGGTGGTGCTGTCATGGGTGAAGGGAAAACCATCATGGTTACTTACCGGTAGCCGTTTTTTCCGGAACCCATGACAGCACCCGTATATTTCCCCCCCCCTTTTCACCATATGGGTGTGCACAATTAGTAGGGTGTTTTTTGAGTGTTGTGGTGTTGGATTAAACATGTAACTAACCGTGAAGTCCTCTCAGTGCTCTGTAACCCAACTGAAGTGGGGGAGAGGTGCCGCCCCTTATGTCTCAGTAGGTTCCTGTCCTGGCAGGGCGGATCCCTCTCTCAGGTGGTGCTGTCATGGGTTCCAGAAAAACCGGCTACCGGTAAGTAACCATGGTGGTATTTGAATGAAATTTTACCACTATCATGAAGTACAATATGTCACGAGAAAACAATGTCAGAATCACCGAGATCCATGGAAGCGTTCCAGATTTATGACCTCATAAAGGGACAGTGGTCAGAATTGTAAAAATTGGCCCGGTCATGAACGTGCAAACCACCCTTGGGGGTGAAGGGGTTAACCCAGAATTCCCAAATAGAGTTGATGGAAGTGGATTTTCTAAGGCAGATGACTTACAAAAAGAAAAAAAACACAAGAAGTTTAATTTAACACTTGAATGTTTTATTTTTGACAGGGGAACAACCAGCTTTGACTCCCAAGCATGAAATAGAAGATGACCTTATAGAAGAGCCTTCAACTTACTTGAGTACGACAACCATGAACTCTTCGGACGAAGGTGACTACATCTCATTGAACCTTACTAAACGGGAACCACCGTACGCAGGCAGCACGGACCACGTGGATTGCGTTGGCGCAGCACCGGAGCCATCGTCTTGTTCAGAGCACGGTAAATGTTTTGGCAAGTTTCAATCAAGGAGCGTTCGCAGCAGAGAAAACCTTCCCCGTGTGCTGAATGCGGAAATTGTTTTTGGTAAAATCGCAAAACAGGAGCAGTGTTAGAAAGCTTGCGGGAAATATCTATAAATTAAAGGTGTTTTCCAGGACTTAGAAAATGAAGGTCTATCCTCAAGATCCGCCATCCATACGAAGACCGTGGTGGTCTAACACACGGTATCACTATGATCCACTGTTTGTAGCTCAGGGAGCGACTGGATTCAAGCCACGAACAGAACCAGAGCAGCACCGTACATTGTTTTGTGGCCGTTCTCAGGTACGGCAGCTCATTGATTAGAAGGTAAACTGCCGTACCCGTGATCGGCCGCCAAGCCTTGAACGGAGCCATGCTGACCGTCTGATCTCCCCCGACCTGATATGGATGACCTGTGCATTTCGTCATCCTACAGATTTTCTAAAGCTGGTAACAAATTAATTGATTCTTGATCTCTGCTCCACTGCTGCCATATTTGTGGCTGCACCAACGTGGCCACATCTGTGATGCTTCATTCCATGCTGTTCCAATTTTGGTCCTATGAACTGGCACCTACCTGTTGCATGACATAGCAAGTGAATACACTACATCCACTCATCAACATAATTGCAACACCAAGAAGGAAAAGTCTTGGAATGATAGAAATCACAGGATGGAGACATGATCTTCAAATGGTAAAAACACAAACCTCAGTTTCCAAAACTACATTTCACGCACAGAAATCCTCGCTCTTAGCAGCCGAGACTCTATCCGCGAGGTTATTAATGGTCATCTGAGCAACGTTTTGTCTTTGAAAGCACTTAGGCAAATCATCAAGATCCACTGCTGTCAGCTCCTGTGTAATCACTGACCAATGACGTCCTAGATGTGACGGCCGGAGACACTGCAGCCATGAGAACATGTTTAGGCCACTCACAGTAGCATGAGAAACATGCGGTCTGGGGGTGTTATGCTGAAAAATAGCTCCTGGAATATTTTGCGGAAATGGTTGCAGCACTGGTTCAATCCCGTGATCTCCATAATTCCAGAACTTTTCAGTTTTTGGAGTTGCAGTTTCAATGTTTAGAGGTGTAGAACGTCATTCCAGGAAATTGCTCATGTAAAAAAACATACACAAATATCTTCATCCGGTTTTTCTTTTTAACAGGTGCACAAGAAATTTCGACTCCAAAGCATGAAATAGGGGATGGCCTGATGGAAGAGTCTGAAAATGACTTAAATACAACACCTCTGAGCAGTAGAGCCTTTATCTTCTCTGAATTTAGTATACAGGACCCGATGCCTACACGCCTCCTAGCCCGGGATGATTGCCTTGGCCCTGCCCAGGAGCTGCTATTTTGCTCGGAGTGCGGTAAAAGTTTTAGGTTTAGATCAAGACTGATTATGCACGAGCGCATACACACAGGAGAAAAACCATTCTCCTGCCCAGAGTGCGGAAAATGCTTCATAAGGAGATCACAACTCATTCAACACACAAAACTTCACACTGGCGCAGAGCAGTGTACATTTTGCGGGAAGTGTTTTACACAAAAATCTAAACTTATCCAGCACGAGAGAACCCACACGGGAGAGCGGCCGTTTTCTTGTCATCGGTGCGGTCAGTGTTTTGCACAGGAAGCGACGTTGACGAGACACGAGCGCATTCACACTGGGGAGAAACCGTTTTCTTGTTCCGAGTGCGGGAAATGCTTCATGCTGAAATCTTATCTGCGCTGTCACCAGAGGACTCACACTGGGGAGAAGCCGTTTTCTTGTCCTTACTGCGACAAAGGCTTTGCACAGAAATCACATCTTTCCGAACATATTAAAATTCACACAGGCGCAAAACTTTTTTCTTGTTCGGAGTGTGATAAAAAGTTTGCCCAGAGATCAGGACTTATTCTGCACCAGCGACTGCACACGGGTGAAAAACCTTTTTCCTGCTCGGAGTGCGGTAAAAGTTTTATAAAGAAATCGCAGCTTGTCGAACACAAGCGGATCCACACGGGAGAGGAACAGTGTTTGGTGTGTGGGAAATGTTTTACACATAAATCTAAATTAATTGCTCATCAGAGAACTCACACAGGAGAGCGGCCGTTTGCGTGTCACGACTGCGGGAAAAGTTTTGCACTCAAAAGCACTTTGGCACGACACCAGCGTCTTCACACGGGGGAGAAGATTCTGTGTTGTGCAGAATGTGGGAAAGGTTTTATGCAAAAATCAGATCTGTGCCGTCATCAGCGGACGCATACGGATCAACATCCGCTTTGAGGTTATACCCAGAAACATAACTTAAGGTATCTGAAAAGTTAATAGGACAGCATCCTAAAAGAAAGACAGTACTGACTACTAGAATTCTCACGCCAATGGTTTCTGTAGGGACCTGAGGGACTCTGTCCCATTGAGCGGGCTCCTGACCATTACAACTAGTCAGTGGTCTCAGTCAAATGGCTATTGGTCGGGATACTATTGGACGAGACAGTTTATGCTGAGGATGCACAAGGATGATTTTACATAAATCCCAGGGCTGTGGAGTCTGAGCCCATTTTGGTAGAGTCGGTGTCATGGAAATTGAGGAGGCGGAGGTTTGGCTTACAGACTCCACAGCCCTGGTATGAGGGCGTTGGAGTCGTGGAAATTGAGGAGTCAGAGGTTTGGCTTACGGACTCCATAGCCCTGACAAATCCATCGATCCCATGAGACATGATATACTACTAAGATCAGATTCACAGACCCACGTGCTGCAGTCTGACATGACCCAGACAGCCTCATGTATGCCTAAGAGGCTGCCGAGATCGGGTAGGAAGACTCATGGGCGGTCTATAAATCATAGTCTGCGACACGTGGGTGAGTGAATGCAGCCCAACACCAAAAGTTTTAATGTGCAGCAGGTTCTGCCTATTTATTGGATCCATATGAAAGTAAATAATAAAATGTCACTAAGTACTTATAGTACTGACTATATTGGTAATAATTGGGGGTCAGTACCTGAAGCCGGGTATTAGGCTATGTGCCCACAGTAGTGTTTTAAACCTGACACAAAACCGGACTCCTTCCCAGAAAACGTGCGTTTTTTTCCGCGCGTCTTCTGGGCCATAGAAAATAGCTAAAAACGTGGACTAAGCTGCAAAATTAATGAACATGCTGCGTTTTTAGCCGCTAAGCGTTTCCTTAGCGGTAAGAAACGCATCCATTGTCACAAAAAGGCCAAAGAAGCATTAAAATGAATGGGAAGCTTATTTTAAGCGTATCTGACCCCTAAAAACGCTACTGTGGGCACACAGCCTAAATGGGAAATATTTCATCCTGCAAATTAACCCTCAACACGTTGTACGACATGTAGTTTCATCAGCTCTGTTAGGGATGAACTTTACGCACCGTTGCCCATACACAGACTAATGTCGGCAGGTTTCGCTGACTAATATGTACGGGGACACAAGCCAACTGGTGGTAGGGGCAGATGTTGATTAGACATGTCTTATTTTGGACTTTCGATCACTTTGATCCCCCAAAAGATAAGTGGGTAGAGATGAGCTTTTAGGTAAACGAGCACTCCTGTGAAGAGGGGAGATGGATAATAATAATCTTTATATAGCGCCAACATATTCCGCAGCGCTTTACAGTTTAACAGTTTCATAACACAAGTCATAAGTAACAACGCTAACAATACAATAATTAAAGCAAAATAAGACGACCCTGCTCGTGAGAGCTTACAATCTACAATGAGGTGAGGGAGATACAGAGTACAGGTGTGTATTTACAATGGTGTATTTACAATGAAGGTCCAGCCATCTTGCGGGAGTGAAGGATGGATGGAGATAGTGAATGGGCTACACACTTACACTTACACAGAGAATGACTTTGATTAGTGAATGGGATAGGCCGCTCTGAACAGGTGTGTTTTGAGGGAGCGCCTAAAACTATGCAAATTGTGGATAGTCCTGATTTCTTGGGGTAGAGCACTCCAGAGGATAGGAGCAGCACGGGAGAAGTCTTGGAGTCGGGAGTGGGAGGTACGGATTAGTGCAGAGGTTAGTCGAAAGTCGTTTGCAGAGCGCAGCGATCGGCTAGGCTGATAGACAGAAATGAGAGAAGAGATGTAAGGGGGTGCCGCACTGTGGAGAGCTTTGTGGGTGAGAACAAGTACTTTGAATTGGATCCTATAATGAATGGGCAGCCAATGTAAGGACTGGCGAAGAGCGGACGCGTCCGAGTACCGATTACCCAGATGGACGATCCTGGCCGCTGCATTAAGTATGGACTGGAGAGGGGATAGTCGAGTGACGGGGAGGCCAATTAATAGAGCGTTGCAGTAATCCAGGCGAGAGTGGATCAATGCAACAGTGAGGGTTTTTGTTGTTTCCATAGTGAGAAAAGGGTGGATTCTAGAGATGTTCTTTAGGTGTAAGCGGCAAGAGCGGGAAAGGGATTGTATATGGGATGTGAAGGAGAGATTGGTGTCAAACATAACACCCAGACAGCGCGCCTGCTGCCGGGGTGTTATTGTGGTACCACCCACGGAGAGGGAAATGTCAGATTTAAGGAGGTTAGTAGACGGCGGGAGCAGAAGAAGTTCAGTTTTGGAGAGGTTGAGTTTCAGATAGAGAGCGGACATGATATTGGAGACTGCGGACAGACAGTCACTGGCGTTCTGTAGTACAGCGGGGGTAAGGTCGGGGGAAGACTTGTATAGTTGTGTGTCATCAGCATAAAGATGGTACTGAAAGCCAAATCTGCTGATGGTCTGTCCAATTGGGGCCGTGTAGAGAGAGAAAAGAAGGGGCCAAGGACTGAGCCCTGAGGTACCCCGACAGCAAGAGGAAGAGGAGATGACGTGGAGCCAGAGAACAAAACACTGAAGGAGCGGTCAGAGAGATAGGAAGAGAACCAGGAGAGTGCAGTGTCCTTAATGCCTAGTGACTGGAGCCTAGAGAGTAGGAGATGGTGGTCAACAGTATCGAAAGCTGCAGATAGGTCAAGAAGAATGAGCAGAGAGTGGTCACCGTTACGTTTTGCTGTCAGAAGGTCATTGGTCACTTTGATGAGTGCAGTTTCAGTCGAATGTAGGGGGCGGAAGCCGGACTGTGAAGGGTCTAGAAGGGAGTGAATGGAGAGGTAACGGGTAAGGCGGGAGTAAACTAGGCGTTCCAAAAGTTTAGAGATGAAGGGGAGATTGGAGACTGGTCTGTAGTTGTTTGTGCAGGATGGGTCGAGAGCAGGTTTCTTTAGTAATGGAGTAACGATGGCGTGTTTGAAGGAGGATGGGAAAATGCCCGAGGAGAGGGAGAGATTAAAGATTGTAGTTAGGTGGGTTGTGACGACTGGAGAGAGAGACTGGAGGAGATGTGAGGGAATGGGGTCGGTAGTGCATGTAGTCGGACGAGAAGAAGAGAGGAGTCTGGAGACTTCTTCTTCTGTGATGGGATCAAATGTGGAGAGTGAGCCAGGGGAGATGCAGGAAGGGATGGGAGTCACAGCACTTGGTGGTTGGGAGCAGATTTCTTGACGGATATTATCTATTTTTTCTGTAAAGTGGGAGGCCAGGTCATCAGCACAAATGTCTGTGATAGGGGCTCGTGCTTTTGGCCTGAGGAGGGAGTGAAAAGTGTCAAAAAGTTTCTTGGGGTTGTTGGCTAGTGAGATCAGGGTGGTGAAGTAGGTCTGTTTGGCAAGGTGAATGGCAGCGTTATAGGTTCTTAACATAAATTTGAAGTGGATGAAGTCTTCTGGCGACTGAAGCATCTACGGTAATTTGTATGGCCTACTTTACTATACAGTTTTTACATCTCCAACGCAGAGATGATTTCTTTTTCTGGGTATTAGCTGCTCTCAGTGATCAGTTATTGATTATTGCTGCCTGGACTAAGCATAAAGCAGATTTATCCTGCCTCCTAGTGGTGGCTGCAGGCATAAACAATTTGGGGATTCTGAGCTGTAAAAGGGTCATCTCAAAGCTTCTGGTGTGGAAAGAGAACTGAAGACCTGGATTGCTCACAGATTTTATGTAAAGCAGGAAGCAAATTTAGCAGAAATTTTTTTTTTTCAAAGAATGTATCAACGTACCTTACAGGAACTCCATCAGAATGACTGGTCAAACCAAGCACAGGTGCTTCATAGGAAATCGCGATTTCTGCTATACATATGTATGGCACAAACTATCGCAGCTTCAAGATTACTAGGGAAACTATTATATAAAGTAAAGGTAAGAAAAAGTTTAAAAATATGAAAAAAAAAAAGCCAGTTCAAATCACTTTCTCGTTCGCCTTATTGGGGGACACAGAGACCATGGGTGTATGCTGCTGCCACTAGGAGGCTGACACTATGCACAAAAAAGGTTAGCTCCTCCTCCGCAGTGTACACCCCACCGACCGGCAGGAAATTCCTCAGTTTTAGCTTAGTGTCAGTAGGAAGTGGACACGGGTCTTTCATTAGACCCATATCTACCTCTATGTGCGTCGTTCCTTTTCAGGTTTCAGGAGGGATACAGTGTGAACAGTCACAACAGTACTCCCACAAAGAGGCTATGAGTACGGCGTGTACTGCCACCCCGTATCCTCTCAGTTCTCCGGGCGGACCACAAGCTCAGCACAGGTGACGTGCCAGCGAAAACGGATGGTCATGGCCCCCCGCCTCCCACCCACTCGCCCACCAGAGCCTGTCGGTTGGACGAGGCACGAATACGTAGAAGATGAGCAGACAGCGTGGGATACAGAAGATACCTTTATTGGAGCACTGGAACATGAAGCCACAAAATGACCTGGCAGCGGCGCCAAAGTAGCGCCGCAGATTCTCGCCTGCTCGCGCCTTCCGACGGTCGCCGCATCCCTTTTGGCCCTGGCTGCGGTGCAGGCCTTCACCCCACTGCCGGTATTCTTGTGAGGGTTGCGTCTGGGAGCAGGGCTATGGCGGCGTCTCCTTTAGGGGCGGATGCGGCTGCGCCGCAGTTCTTCCGCGCCGCCCCGTGCTGACAGGCGGCCGCCGTTTCAAATTTAGTCCCCGGCTTCAGTTTGGGCCTTCGCGCCCGTCGCGGCAACGCCCCCCGTTCATTATTATCGGCCGGCTGCGCTCCCGCCCCTTCCTAAGCCCTCCCACCGCGTCTCTAGTCTTGTGGCTGGGAAGGGGGAGGAGGCGGTTCTTCCCTCTGGTGCATGCGGCTAGCTCCGCCTTTCTTCTTACACAGAGACCGCGTTTTTTGATTCCTCACATCAGGCTACTGCCATCTTTGCAGCCTGACAGCCGGAGACTAAAGCAGAGGCCATCTTTCGGGGACACCGGACTGTGAGTAGGTCTGCAACTGCAGACTGACGCCCAACTCTGCCTTTCTGTCCCCCAACCTTCCAGCATTTCCGCAGGTTTTCTTCTTTTCTTCCTTCACCATGTCTAATTCTAAATCTGAACGTGGCCATCCGCCAGCCCCCACGGGAACCCTAGTCCGGTTTTTCGATGCTCCTCTTGCAATCGCAAATTCCCCTCTGCCTGGACTTCAGCATCCCTTTCAGCATGATGCCGTCCAGGAGCCATCTACTGCGCCACATGAAATCGAACCCCCCCCATTGCTGGCTGGGCCTCGTCTCTTTCACAATCTGTGGCAGACCTCACCAGGGTGTCTCAGTCCCTAGTGGCAGTTCTTGATAAGTTGCCCCTGGACCAGGGCTGTGGAGTTGGAGTCGTGGAGTCGGAGTTAGTTTTGGTTGGAGTCGGAGTCGGTAGAAATGTACCGACTCCGACTCCAGCTTTAAAAAAAATGTATTAATATTTCATAATTGAACTTTCATATGAATTTTATAAATGTTACTCAAATATATATGTTCTATCAAACTATGAACAACAGTGATAAGCAGTTCTGCTGGAGATAGAGACATTTCTTACTTCTTGTGTGTCACTGTTCTCCACTGCCCTTATCTAATCTTATACTTGGTTAACCTCATGCTGCCCCAACCCCCCTACTTACAATGTATGAAACTGAAAGTGAAAATGTGTTGCAAATTCTTAGTAGTAAAGCGCCTCCTCTAGACTAGATCATACTAGGTGTGCGTCTTCCAAGCATCTCACAGCTGCCTGCTACTCAGAAGAGGAAGACTGTAAGAAGTATTATCCTTTCAACAAACTTTGCATCAGTTAACTGTGAGTACATGAGGAATAATAACAGTTTTACTGACCACTATATCAGTTGTACGACCTGGCAATAATTTTGTACAATTGTTTTTAGGAAAACAATTGTCATTTGGCACTGAAGTACATTTTGGATCATACAGATGAACTGCACTCATATGTCCGGATTCTTTTCATGGACTTTAGCTCAGCGTTCAATACCATTGATCCGAATTTACTTCATAAGAAAATGGTAGCTCTCGGAGTCCCTCTTAACTTATGCTTGTGGATTTATAACTTCCTGACAGCCAGGATACAGAGTGTAAAAGTTGGACCATTCACTTCGGACACCTTGGTCACAAACATCGGGGCACCTCAGGGGTGTGTTTTGTCCCCGTTACTGTTTTCTCTCTATACGAATGATTGCATCTCTTCAGCAGACTCAGTAAAAATCTTGAAATTTGCCGGTGATATGACACTGATTGGTCTCATCAGGGGAAATGCTGAAGACTTGTATCGGAGTGAGGTGGAAAGAATATGTGACTAATGTAAAGCCAATAATCTTGTACTCAACACTAAAAAAAACTGCTGAGATGGTTGTGGATTTTAGGAAAGATCAACATGAGATACTTCCAATCTACATCCATGACGAAGTGGTTCTTAGGGTCACAGAGACCAAATTCCTTGGTGTTATCATCTCTCATGATCTTAAATGGGGAGAAAAACGTGGATGCTGTTATAAGAAAAGCACAACAGAGGATGTTCTTCCTGCGTCAGCTGAAAAGATATGGTTTGTCTAAGAATCTGCTGATCTTATTCTTTAATGCTGTCATCAGATCTGTGATTTGTTCCTCTCTGATAGTCTGGTATGGGGGAGCCACTGCGCATGACAAACTCCGCTTACAAAGGACTTTCAGAACAGCAGAGAGAATTATAGGTTCCCCCCTGCCTAAAATCCAGGATCTTTATGATAAGAGTATTCGATCCCACGCATTGAAAATTTCATCCGATCCCTCTCACCCGGGACACTCCTCATTCCAACTACTCCCTTCAGGACGTCGCTTCAGAGTCCCCAAATGCAGCACCAACCGCCATATGAACAGCTTCTATCCACTCTCTGTTCAACAATTAAATCGTCATGTGTAGACTATATACTGTATCTGTCTTGTTAGATGTTACTTGTTGTATCTGTTGTTATATATTATGTTGCCTCTTTGCCACAAAGAATTCCTTGTATATATGTAATATGTACTTGGCGATAATAATAAATTTGATTGAATTTGATTTGGATTGTGAATGCAGAATTAAAAACCTGAGAATGTCAAAGAAGCATCACATTAAATCAGCTGTATTTGAACATTTCACCATCACTCAAGATAGAAAACATTATGTCTGTCAGTGTATGACAAATGATCCAGACGAAAACAAATGCTGTGAAGCCAAGATGAGTACATATTCAGGCAAAGATAAAAATGCTCCTACCAGAGCTTCTAATCTAAAGAGACATTTACAGCGCTTTCATCCAGAAGTACTGAAAGCAGTGGATGAGAGACTGCATCCAAACCAATGAACCAGTGCCCAGCTCTTCCAGCCAAACAAAGGAGCAGAGAACTTTGCAGCCATCAGTTGCAAGATATTTTGTCAGTGACAAAGTTACTGTGACAATGACAGTAGATACATTTAAAAAAACAGATCATAGAGCTTGTTGTAAAGGATAGTGTGCCTATTTCATTATTTTCACGACCAGCTTTTATGTGTCTGAATGGGGAAATGGCCCGCAAGCTTGGTGTTTCTCTGGAGAGAGAGAGTATTAGAAAATTAGTAATCGAAGAAGCTTTTAAACAAAAGGAAGAACTTAAAAAAACTCTCAAGGGACGCTTTCTGTTTCTTAAAATGGATGCCTGCACACGTCACAGAGTGAACTATTTTGCCATCAATGTCCGATTTGTTTGTGACAAAAATGAAATAGTTACCAAGACATTGGCAGTAAAAGACACCAAAGCTCATCACACCAGTGAGTTTCTCCAGGTCTTGGTGGAAAAGGTTCTGCAAGACTATGAACTTAAAAAAGAGCAAGTTCTTTGTCGTAACTGACAATGCTTCAAATATGATAAGTACTATTAAGCTAATGAATGAGAGTAATGATGGTGACCAGCAGCTAGAAGAACATTCTGGGTCCACAGACACAGAAATGTTTGAAATAGAGGAACACAGTATTGTAACTGAGGAGCAAACTGAAGTTGCTTCAGATGAACAGCAACATGATAGTTTAGATGATCTTGTTGAAACTGTCAATGTTCTTTCATTCATCACATGCACTGTGTTGTGCATACTCTACAGCTGGCTATAAGAGACAGTCTGCAAGAAGGACATGCTGCTGCACTGATTGGCAAGGTGAGAAAATTGGCTACTGTTGCCAGAACCCCTAAAGTTGACTCAATTTTGAAGAGACGTGCTGGAAAAGGGGCAATTATTGATCAAGCCACACGATGGGGCAGTACTTACTTAATGATTCAGCGCTTGGTTGAACTGAAAACCTTTCTTATAGACATGGCTAACCCTCAACTGACGCTAAATGAAAGTCAGTGGAATCAGGTGACTGAGCTGGAAAAATTGCTAGAGCACCCTTTTACAGTGACTAAAAAATTACAAGCAGAGGACTTAACTCCAGGTATTTTCTTAAAGGAGTGGAAGAACCTGATGTTTCACCTGTCCCAAAGAGGAGGGTTAATTGCAAGTGGCATTGCTACATCAATGAAACGGAGAGAGGAGCTACTATTACAAAATAACATTCTTTTGGCAGCTGTTTATGTAGACCCAATGCATCGGATTCTTCTAGATCAGGGTTTCCCAACTCCAGTCCTCAAGGCACACCAACAGATCATGTTTTCAGGATTTCCTTAGTATTGCTCAGGTGATAATTGCTTCACCTGTGTAATACAAAGGAAATCCTGAAAACATGATCTGTTGGTGTGCCTTGAGGACTGGAGTTGGGAAACCCTGTTCTAGATGATCAACAGCTAAGTAAAGGAAAAGAAGCTCTGTTTGAAATAGCAGTAAGGATGAAAGGGTTGCAGAACAGTCAGGAGGAACAAGAAGAATTTGTTCGTCCTACCACATCTTCACCCTCATCATCAACTGATGAAGAATTTAATTTCGAAAAATATTTGGATCACAAGGACCGTGCAAAGCGTTCCCGCATAGAAGAAGAGTCATCCCCATCAAGGAACACAGCCAGTACATTTCAGCAGAATTTTTCATGTGCACTAAAAGAAATTGAGAAATTTGACCGTTCACCAAAAATAACAGTGCAACAAGCGATTCCTCTGTATCCTGACATTGTCAGAGATGTTGCCCGAGTGGTTACTGCTTTGCCACCAACACAAGTTAGTGTAGAGAGGTTGTTCTCTGCTCTCAAAATAATTAGATCAGATTTGAGGGCATCCATGAAGGAGGATGTGACAGAGGCAATACTTTTTTCTGAGGACAAATTTATAGATTTCTTCTTATTAACTGCATAAAAGTGTTTATTGCATATTTACTTACAGTTTAGAAAAGTTTATAAAAGTTATTTGCTATATTCTAATTGTATTCTAATAAATGTAGTTTTTGCTCTAAGTGGTCTGATTACTTATATGATGGTGAGAAACTGAATAAGCACGATGTTTAATATTTTACAACAGTAAATTTGTTGTTATGAATTGGCCATTTATGAAGGAGTCGGAGGCTGATAAAATCCAGGAGTCGGAGTCGCAACTGTGGCTTACCGACTCCACAGCCCTGCCCTGGACACTTCTGCAGGGTCCAGCAGGGCGCAAGACGTTCCATCTGAGCCAGCTAGCAGAAGCCGCAAAAGGCCCAAGCAGGATCCCCGGCCGGAATCCTCTCCTGGCCTCTCATCTGCACCTAGTCCTTCCCAGCAGTCGCCCTCCCGTGCCTCCTCACCCGAGTCAGGTGAAGCGTTCTCGAATATGTCCTCTGAAGGGATTTTAGAGCTGGATTCTGACCAGGACGCGGACATGAAGGTTACGGTACAGAACCTCATTGCTGCGACTAACCACACCTTCGAAATATCTGAGTCCCCTGCAAAATCAGATCAGGAGGTTTCGTTCAGATGGGCAGAAACACCACCCAGGGTATTCGCTTTCCACTCTGAGTTTGGCAAGCTCCTTGCCGGGGAAAGAGGAAATCCATCCAGGCGATTTCAAAGAGGGAAGCGCCTCAGCGTGCTGTATCCGTTTGCTAAAGAGCTCACTGACAACTGGTCTGCTTCCCCGTCGGTGGACGCACCCGTGTCCAGACTTTCTAATAACACGGTTCTCCCGCTTTCAGGTGTAGCGTCACTAAAGGATTCTAATGATAGAATTATAGAATCCTTGGCAAAGTCAGCATTCAAAGTGGCTGCAGCGGCGCTATGTGCAGTCTTTGCCTCATCTTGGGTGGCAAAGGCCATAGCCACTTGGGCAGAGGATCTCCGTAAGGGCATCCTAGATAAGGCCCAACCAGAGCAATTGGCCGATCTGGCCAACCAGATTTCCCATGCAGGGGATTATCTGCTTTCTGCTTCCTTGGATGCCGCGTCTTGTGCTGTTCAGGCGTTAAACGACGTTGTGGCAATCTGACGGACCCCCGCCAAGGCGTCAGTTTTGGCCCTTTCGGGCTTACCGTCGCTTCAATACGGCAGAGAACTTCTCTAACCAATAAAGACCACAGGCACCCCAGGATAGAAAGACTGTCCTTCAGACCCACTCCCTCCTAGCGATCTCACTCCTCCCAGGGCAGACCCTCCAGGTCCAGATCTGGACGGTCCACGTCAGCATGACTATCAACGAACTCCCGAGGTCGACTCCGTTTCTTCAGGGACATCTGGCAGGCCTCAGTAGAGGACGCTTGGGTCAGGGAGGTTGTATCTTCAGGGTACAAGATAGAGTTCATTTCTCGTCCACGGGATCGCTTCTTCGAGTCCCGTCCTCCAAAAGATCCAGCCTTAGTTCCGTGGTTCTTTGCATCCATTGCATCTCTCCTCAGTTCCAGGGTGATTGTGTCCGTTCCCGAATCAGAACGTTTCACAGGGTTTTATTCAAACCGGTTCGTGGTGCCGAAAAAAGGCGGGACAGTTTGCCCCATCTTGGACCTCAAGTTACTCAACAGGAGAGTCCGAATGCGTCATTTCCGAATGGAGTCTCTTCGGTTAATTGCTTCCATGGAGATGCAGGAATTCATGTGTTCAATAGACATTCAAGATGCCTATCTACATGTTCCCATATTCTCCGGGCATCAGAAATTCCTGCGTTTCGCGATTCGCCAGGAACATTACCAATTTGTTGCACTGCCGTTCGGTCTTGCCACCGCACCCAGAGTATTTACAGAGATCATGGCGACGTTGATGGCCTTGTGGAGAATCAGAGGTCTCGTTCTTTTTCCGTACCTCGATGACATTCTGATCGAAGCTCCATGCTTTCATCAAGCTCGCCAAAGTCTTACCATTGTCCTAGACACCCTGCCCAATTTCGGGTGGCTCATCAACAAAAGGAAGTCCTGTCTTGTCCCGAGACAACGTCTTGTGTTTCTGGGTCTATGGTTCGACACTCGTCGATCGAGGCTTTTTCTCCCTCAAGAGAAAATTGGCTCCCTGAAACGGGATGTACGATCGCGGCAGATCATGAGACTTCCATTTCTCCGGACGACCATGAAAGTCCTGGGAAAGATGGTGGCGGCAACAGAGGCGGTTCCCTTTGCCCAATTTCACTCCAGACCTCTCCAACTCGCCATCCTATCCCGGTGGAAGAGGTCTGTCCTTTCCCTGGATCGCCCATTTCGTCTTGCAAACCGTGTCAAGCAGTCCCTCAATTGGTGGCTGACATTTCCTCTCATCTCCCTAGGACGGTCATTCCTCCCCATTCACTGGCAGATTGTGACAACGGAGGCCAGCCTCCTCGGCCGGGGGGGCAGTGTTCCGCAATCACACTGTTCAGGGTCATTGGTCAACTCAAGAGTCAGCCCTGCCAATCAACGTCCTCGAGATACGAGCGATTTATCTGTCTCTCGTTCACTGGGAGAGACTTCTCAGGGGACTGCCTACCCGGATTCAGACGCACAATGCCACGGCTGTGGCATATGTCACACGCTAAGGAGGGACGCGGAGTGTCTCAGCCCTGGCAGAACTGTCCAAGATTCTTCATTGGGCGGAGATTTCAGTCCCGGCAATATCCGCGGTGCACATTCCCGGCGTGGACAATTGGGCCGCCGATTTTCTCAGCCGCGAGGGTGGTCCCTACATCCGGAAGTATTTCTTCAGCTTTGCCGTCGTTGGGAAACCCCGGACGTAGATCTGCTAGCTTCTCGCCTCAGCAGGAAAGTCCCACAGTTTGTATCCAGGGCTCGAGATCCTCTCGCGGTGGGCGCCGACGCTCTGGCCATTCTTTGGTCACAGTTCGAGCTCCCCTACCAGTTTCCTCCCCTGCCTTTTCTTCCCAGGCTGCTGAAGAAAATCAAGGCGGAAGGAATTCCAGTCATCCTCATCGCCCGAATTGGCTCAGAAGGGATTGGTTTGCGGACATCGTCAACCTTCTCGCGGACACCCCCTGGAAGCTTCCAGACAGAGCAGATCTGCTGTTTCAAGGTCCGATTTGCCACCCCAATTCTCGGCCGCTCAATTTAACGGCGTGGCTGTTGAGACCGAGGTTTTGGAACGATCAGGATTTTCCGATCGAGTTATTCATACCATGATCCGAGCCAGGAAGCCATCGTCTTCCAAAATTTATTGCCGTACTTGGACGGCCTATTTCACTTGGTGTGAGACCAATGACATTCCGCCCATGTGTTTTTCGCTCCCTTCTGTCCTGGCGTTCCTTCAAGCGGGGCTGGATGCGGGTCTTGCCCTCAGCTCTTTAAAGGGTCAAGTGTCGGCGCTGTCCATTTTATTTCGGAAGACGTTGGCATACCGTCCTCAGGTTAAAACCTTCCTTCAAGGTGTGGCTCACACGGCTCCTCCGTACCGAGCGCCCGTAGATCCACGGGATCTTAATCTGGTTCTCGAGGTTCTGCAAGGTCCTCCCTTTGAACCTCTCAGGGATGTTTCCCTTTCTCTCCTTTCGTGGAAAGTAGCGTTTCTGGTAGCCATCACCTCCATCCGGCGCGTGTCGGAATTGGCGGTCCTCTCTTGCCGCTCTCCTTTCTTGGTACTCCACCAGGACAAGGTAGTTCTGCGGCCTCCGCCCTCTTTCCTTCCTAAGGTGGTGTCCACTTTCCACCTGAATGAGGACATTTTCCCGTCCTTTTGTCCGGGTCCAGCTCACCCTCGGGAGCGGTCATTGAATATGCTGGACTTGGTCAGGGCGATGAAGGTCTACCTAACTAGGACGACTTCTTTGCGGAAGACTGATTCTCTCTTCACCATTCCAGATGGGGTGCGGAAAGGTCACCCGGCCTCCAAAGCTACTATCGCTCGCTGGATCAGATCTGCAATTTTGGAGGCCTACCGGGTTAAACATCGAGTGGTCCCTCCGGGGATTAGGGCGCACTCTACCCGGGCAGTGGGTGCCTCCTGGGCGGTATGTCACAGAGCTTCCGCGCTGCAGCTTTGCAAAGCTGCAACCTGGTCTTCGCTTCACTCGTTTTTGAAATTCTACGAGGTCCACACCTACGCTTCGGCGGATGCCAGCCTAGGTAGAAGGATCCTGCAGGCTGCGGTAGTGAGTCCGCTGGCCTGATGGAAGTTTGTTTTTCCCACCCCAGGGACTGCTTTGGGACGTCCCATGGTCTCTGTGTCCCCCAATAAGGCGAACGAGAAAACAGGATTTTTTGGGTTGCTTACCGTAAAATCTGTTTCTCGGAGCCTTCATTGGGGGGACACAGCACCCTCCCATGTTCTACAACTCCTGTTATTATATTGGTTGGTTGTTTACAGTTGAGTTGTCTGTTCTGTTTTCAATCTATTCCGTTACTTCTCCTACTGCTTTCTCACTAACTGAGGAATTTCCTGCCGGTCGGTGGGGTGTACACGGCGGAGGAGGAGCTAACTTTTTTGTGCACAGTGTCAGCAGCATACACCCAAGTTCTGTGTCCCCCAATGAAGGCTCCGAGAAACAGATTTTACGGTAAGCAACCCAAAAAATCCTGTTTTTTGCCTCAATGAGAATAAAAAAGATAAACATGTATTTTTTAATCGCAGCATTAAGAAATGTCCGAACATATGAAATTAATCCGATTGGTAAATGGCGTAACTGGGAAAAAAATAAATTGAAACTCCAGAATTATGTTTTTTGGCCACTGCAATAAAATGTAATCGATGAAAGACGATCAAAACATCGTATCTACCCCAGAATGGTTCCAGTAAAAACAGCTCAATGCACAAAAAATAAGCCCTTACCCAGAGCCCGAAAAGTGACGACAAAAGTAAAAAAAAAAAAAAATTCTTGCAAAGTTCCAAATTTTTAGGGGGTATCTGCGTACTCGCGCTGACCTGGGGAACTGTATAGTGAACATAAATTAAAAAAAAACATAAAACAATTGTGGAATTGTACTTTTTTTTTTTTTTTTTTACATTTCGGCACACTTGGAATTATTTCCCTGCTTTCCAGTGCATCACATGATAAAATGAATGATGTCAAAACTCAAGCCCCTCATATGGCTATATTGATAGAAAAATAAAAACAGAGCACCTTCTTAGGCTGGTTTCACATTCGCGCTTTTTAAGCGCACGCACTGCCGGGGGTAGCTCCGCCCCCGAGCCGGCTCTCTGCCCGGCGTGCCCGCCCCTTCCTTGTAGCGCCGCCTCCTAGCGCACAGCGGCGCCTGTGATCGGCGCACCCTATCTTTAGCATAGGGTGCGCAGATCGTGCGCAGGCCGTGCGCTAGTTGCGCTTTGACCTGCGCTGCGCACTTTTGACGGTGCGCCGTGCGCGCCAAAATCAAGCTTTTCGGATTTTGGCGCGCACGGCGCACCGTCAAAAGTGCGCAGCGCAGGTCAAAGCGCAACTAGCGCACGGCCTGCGCACCCTATGCTAAAGATAGGGTGCGCCGATCGCAGGCGCCGCTGTGCGCTAGGAGGCGGCGCTACAAGGAAGGGGCGGGCACGCCGGGCAGAGAGCCGGCTCGGGGGCGGAGCTACCCCCGGCCGTGCGTGCGCTTAAAAAGCGCGAATGTGAAACCAGCCTTACCTACTTGTTTTCCCCTGTCTCTACACAACCTCAATTTTGATTGACAGCTGTGGCTTTGTAGACCTCGAAAATGGTAGAGATAAATGGAAAACAGGTAGGTGGGAGGATGCACTGAATTGTTTGGCCACGGCAAGTGTGCACTGAGTGCTTGGCTTGAACAGTCATTATGAGCTGACAGGTGCCCTTTAATATCAATCCAACTTGTATAACACATCTTAGCTATTGATGAGCAAATGTGCTTGGATAAGGTGTTATCCGCCATGCTCGGGTGCTAACAGTGACTTTGGCGTGCTTGAAAAATACGTTTGAGTCTCTGCAGCTGCATGTCTGGCGGCTGTTGTGGAAACTTCACACAGGACCTTGGAAATCAAGGTCCCAGAGTCTGGAGGAAGAGTGGAGGCCACAATCCAAGCTGCTGGAGGTCTAGTGTGAAGTCTCCACAATCAGTGATGGTTTGGGGAGCCATGTCATCTGCTTGTGTAGGTCCACTGTGTTTTATCAAGACCAAAGTCAGTATAGCCGTCTACCAGGAAATCTTAGAGCTCTTCATGCTTCCCTCTGCCGACAAGCTTTTTGGAGATGGAAATGTCATTCTCCAGCAGGACTTGGCCCCTATCCACACTGCCAAAAGCACCAACACCTGGTTTACAAACAACAGTGTCACTGTGCTTGATTGGCAGCAAACTCGCCTGACCTTAACCCTATAGAGAGTCTATGGAGTATTGTCAAGAGGAAGATGAGAGACACCAGACCCAACAATGCAGATAAGCTGAAGGCTGCTATCAATGCAACCTGGGCTTCCATAACCCCTCAGCAGTGCCACAGGCTGATCGCCTCCATGCCACGCTGCATTGATGCAGGAATTGCTGCAAAAGGAGCCCGACCAAGTATTGAGGGCATTTACTGATCATACATTCCAGTAGGACAACATTTCAGATTTTAAAATAATTTTTTCAAGCTGGTGTTCATTGGCTGTAAGCCATAATCATTAACATAAACGTGAAATAGATCACTCTGCATAATGAGATTCACTTTTTGTATTGAAGAACTGAAAAATTAATTTTTTGATATTCTATCTAATTTAGTGAGAAGCATCTGTCGTTAACTATTTACTTGTAAGCATGGTTAGTATTTGAAACTGAGTGCGGACCAGCCAAGAGCATTCTGATCACTCTGAAGCTTTCAATCAAGAAGAGGAAGATGGTGCGGTCTGTGGCACACCCGTCTGATAGAGTGCTATTGCATAGTCAGCCTGTGCGGCAGCCGAGGGGGGTATAATGTAATGCACATTGCAGCTGCTGAAGAACCTCTTTGATAAATGGTTTACACAACTTCTAAAGCAATCTGCATCTAATTGCTAACTGCAGAAATACGGGGCGCCAATAGTTACACTAATATTTCCAGACCCATCGGCTGCAGACTTCCATTATCATGTATTTAATAGATGTCCTGTGGAGTAACCCCAAAATTAAAAAGCAAATGTACCAGACGACAACTTGCTGCACGTATCCAGTATCGGGTCATGAAAAAAATGACGTCATGATAAAAGAACGAAAAAAAACCTACTGATCCACTGCACTGATTTCACAAGGAGGATTTGTGCTTCCCTTACATTTAATTGTCCCAATTCCTATTTTTTTTTTTTTTTTTGTCACTACAAGAGTTAATTCTAAAACGTATCTCCTTTTTACACAGCTGTCACTTTTCTACTGAGCTGTTGCAGGAAAGAGACTGTATACCGCTGCTGTAATACCGGGTCCATCCCTGCATCTGATCAGCTTCTGCAGCCATATTTTGTATGGATTATGGCCAAGACTCCTCCAGAGAAGCTGAATCCTTCCTATTTTACACGACTGACCCTGCGCTTATCAGGATCACAGAATATTCTTCATCTACATAGTCCAGACATAATTATAAGTGATTGCCGACAACATCCTTGATATTGATTGCCGGGGTGGGGCCGACGTGAGTCCAGATATATCCTCTCTCAGGCCGGGTGGGTAACGTGGGGAATGGCGATGATCGGGGCTTGAAGTATTCAGATGGGGCATGACACACAAAGTCCAAACAGTCCATTTTCCGAGGAAGATCTTCATCCGGACCTTATAAAAGAAAAAAAAAAAAAAAGTAACAAAACCAATTAGTCACTGACTAGAGATTATCGTCTCTATCCCACCATTGTGTTCGTTTAGCAATCGGGTTAGAGTTGCAACATTTTATGACAAATACAATACTTTTACCTATAATGTAAGTCGCTGGATCAAAACCATCTTTAGGGCTACAGCCTGTAGGGATCAGCCACGTCAGGGCTGCGCTCTTCTCACAGTACTGATCCTGAACAAAGCCCCTGATTTGCGCATAATATGTTTTACCGTCATCATCATCTACGACCGCAACCACGTCACCGATCTGATAATACAGACCCTGTGAAAAAAGAGCAAAGGGAGGTCATGTAATAGATGAAATCTCAATGACTTCCCCAATACTGAGCTTATTGTTGGAATAAACCCGAAACAAATGTGTGATGTGGAGAGACAGTCTCCTGTAAAGCAACTATTGTAACCCCTCCTGTACTTTACCTACACGACTTTACATAAAGACAAAGTCAAGTTATGAACAGAGAACAACTGTATAAAGGATTAAAAAGGTGCTGTGCACTATTGGACACCCCCTACTGAAGACCCCAGAGATGCATCATAACATTAAAAAACACTATACTTACCTCCCAAACCAGCGCTGGTCTGCCAATCTCAGCACTGTGTCATGTCTGCAACCTGATGTCATCAACTGCAGCCGATCAGCGGCCACTGATCGGCTGCAGCGGTCACATGACATTGTTTATGGCAGGTAACTGATGGAGGACAAGACACTAAAACTGCAACAGCACCGCCAATTTGGGTAATAAGTATGGATTTTTTTTTTTTTTAATGCACCTTGGGTCAATTCAGAAGTGGACAACCCCTTAAAGACCTTATAGCGGTAATCAATCAAAAGTCACATTGTTTGGAGGAAGCAGATTTTATTCTAACTGTGGTGTCCAGTATCTGAAGCTTGTGTAATATACATGAAAAAAAAACCCCAAAGATATCAGCACCTATCAGAGTAAAGTTTCCTCTACAGAATGACGTACCTTGTGGAAGATGGAGTCAGAAGTCACTATTGTGGATACGGATTCTGGAGCTTTAATAGGCTACAAAAAAAAATAAAATTATACAACTATAATTGGAAACAATATTTTTATTCTGTTCCATGAAAACTGAGAGAATCAAACACAAAAATGAAAGTCAGACACAGACTTATCACCGACGATTAAAGCTCCATTTAATAAAGCTTCCCAAAGTTTAATTTATTTTTTAATCTAAATACTTCTAAAGTTCTGCACAGATTAATTTTATGATACATCAGTCATGGTGCTGCTCTGATACCATCGCTGCAAATATTCGTCATAGCCAGAAATGATAGAATTCTCACAAAGACAAATCCTTGCACACTGGATTCCGGTTCCATATACCGGGCCGGATCCGTATTACATGGACTTACGTTTTTTAGCTTAAATATATGTCGTCTCCCTTTCCCCTTGGTCGAGACCTTCTTTTCTACAGCAGGAGCAGACTTGTACTTCGTGTTCCTCAGTCTGGCCGATCGTCTGTGGATCTCCTGTTTGGACTAAGGGAGAATATAGGAGGGACATAAGAAGAGAAACAGGTCACAGATCCAGCCCAAATAAACCAAAAATCTCATTAAAGAGGTTTTTCAGGTTCAAGGTTGAAGTTCTAATACGACACGATTCAATGTCACATATTGTACTCATAAAAAATTCTAAAAATGTGGTGAAAAGGCAAGAAAAAAACCCCCCCAAACCTGCAATTTTGCCATTTTTCTTTGTTTTGTTTTGATAACATTTATTGTGCATTAAAAACGACCTGACAACATGATTCTCCAGGTCGTTATGATTACAGCGATGCCAAAATTGAAAAAAAAAAAATGTTTTCTTTAATTTAACCCCTTCACCCCCCAAGGGTGGTTTGCACGTTCATGACCGGGCCAATTGTTACAATTCTGACCACTGTCCCTTTATGAGGTAATAACTCTGGAACGCTTCCATGGATCCCGGTGATTCTGACATTGTTTTCTCGTGACATATTGTACTTCATGTTAGTGGTAAAATTTCATTCAAATAACTTGCGTTTATTTGTGAGAAAAACGGAAATTTGGCGAAAATTTTGAAAATTTCGCAATTTTCCAACTTTGAATTTTTATGCCCTTAAATCACAGAGATGCAGAACACAAAAAACTTGATAACTAACATTTCCCACATGTTTACTTTACATCAGCACAATTTTGGAACCAAAATTTTTTTTTGTTAGGAAGTTATAAGGGTTAAAAGTTGACCAGCGATTTCTCATTTTTACAACACCATTTTATTTTTAGGACCACATCACATTTGAGGTCACTTTGAGGAGTCTATATGATAGAAAATACCCAAAAGTGACACCATTCTAAAAACTGCACCCCTTAAGGTGCTCAAAACCACATTCAAGAAGTTTATTAACCCTTTAGGTGCGTCACAGGAATTTTTTTGAATATTTAAAAAAAAAAATGAACATCTAACTTTTTTTCACAAAAAAAATACTTCAGGTTCAATTTTTTTTATTTTACCAAGGGTAACAGGAGAAATTGAACTGCAAAAGTTATTGTGCAATTTGTCCTGAGTACGCTGATACCTGATATGTGGGGGGGAACGACTGTTTCGGCGCATGGCAGAGCTCAGAATGGAAGGAGCAAAGTTTGACTTTCTTTTCCAATATTTTTATTTTTAACAAGGGTATAGAGGGGGGGGGGGGTAGAGGGGATGGGGGGGAGGGAGTTGATGTAAGGGTAGGGCAGTAAACATAACAACAAACATAAATTTGCAAAGCAGAAACAATTTGACCCAAGTAAAGCAAGGGACGCAGCCCTTGAAAAAATAGCATTGTAAACAACAAACTATGATAGAACATGACTTTGACCTTAACATTATAAAGACCAATATAAGATAATACAGAGGCCAAGAATAATTAAATATAAAGGCTAATCAGGTAAGTGATGGAGGGAAAGATTGATCCCATTTGTGCCACTTTCTGTAGAATTGGCCGAAACTATTGTTGGACAGAGCGAACTTAAGTTCGAGGTCTCTGTGTTGTGTAATTAGTTTGACAATGAAGTCAACATCAGGTAAAGTATGACTTTTCCAGTGAAAGGTGATAGCATTTTTGGCGACCATGCAAATATGTATAACAATTCGTTGAAGAGAATTATCTAAAGCAGAGGTATTCAGAGAGAGCAGGGCCAATTGTGGTGTGAAGGTAAATGGTGAACCAGAGAGTTTGGTGATTATAGAGGAAATTCCTGACCAAAAGGTAACAACAGCAGGGCAGCTCCAGAAAATGTGTAATAAATCCCCCTTACAGCCGCATTTTCTCCAACAAAGTGCGGAGTTGGAGACATCTATGTGAGCTAGTCTAGATGGTGTATAGTACCATCTGGTGTATACCTTGAAGTGTGATTCCAGGAGAGGCATAGATATCGTAGACCGGTTGGATAATGAAAATGTTTCCTCCCATTCATCTGCAGAGGTAGTGAGGTTGAGAGATTTCTCCCAAGTGAGCATATGGGCGCTTTTTGTAAGAGACAAGTCTTTGTTGAAACAATCATAAATAAATTTATGTCCCCAGAAGATTTGGTGATGCAGGTTAACCAAAATTTTTAGAGACGCCTCTGTAAATCTAGGTTTATTACTTAAGAATAATTTGATATGTTCTCTTAGTAACAAATATTCATGGAAGAAAGAAGAAGGCACTTTGAAGTTATTCTTTATTAAACTGAAACTCAAGTAGTTGGGGCCATTGAAGATGTCACCTATTGTATTTATTTTGAAGTCAGCCCAGTGAGGGGGTGTAGTTTTTCCCAAGAATGTATAGACATGGGTTAAAGGTAGTCTATACAGCGTGGACATTTTTTGGCTACGGCCATCTAATCTAGAGATTTTACACCAGGCCAAGGAAATTGCCTGAAATATCGGGTGAGTGTGGTTATTTGTAGTCAGATTAGAAATGGCTTTGCAAACCAGAGATTTGAGATGATTACCTTTGTTGATGTCTACCTCCAGGTCATGCCATGCAGGAACACTCGTGTCTGATAACCAATGTATACTCTGTTTAATTAACAAAGTATAATAATGAGCGGAGATATTCGGAAGACTAAATCCACCATGAAGTTTCTTTTTGAATAATGTTCTGGTGTCAGTTCTTGGTTTTTTGTGGTTCCAAATAATATTGTTTATTTGCGACTGAATGGCCGTTAGGCATGCCGTGGAGATAGGAAGTGGTATGCATCTGAGAATATACAGAATTTTAGGTAATGTAAACAATTTCACCGCTAGGTTCCTCCCCCACCAGGTCAGGTCTCTATCTCTGAAGGTATTGCTGTCCTTCTGAATCGAGTCCGACAACTTTTTCATGTTTGAAATAACAGTTTTGTTTAAATCTTTATTGATTATAATACCTAGATACGGTAGTTCCTTCCTGCACCAATTAAATGAAATAAAAGATTTTAGGCGAGTAGTTTCTTCGGGATTGACATGGATAGGTAGTATGTTAGATTTTGAGTTATTGGTTTTAAAATTTGAAAGGGCTGAAAAGGTTTCTAGTTCCTTGAGGGTTTCCATAGTTGATGATACAGGGTTTGTAAGGGTCAGGATTATATCGTCCGCAAACAGGCTGAGTTTATGTTGGCGGTTGTTGGTAGAGAGGCCAGTTATTTTTGAGTTTTGTCTTATGGACTCCACTAATGGTTCTACCGCTAAGTTGAATAATAGTGGTGAGAGGGGGCATCCTTGTCTTGTGCCGTTATTGATAGCGAATGTATCTGAGATGTGATTATTGCAGTTATCTTTAGCTGTGGGGTTTTTGTATAGTGCCATGAATGTTTTAAGGAGATTGTTGTTGAACCCAAATTTAATTAAGATATGTTTCAGGAAACACCAGTCGATGCGGTCGAATGCCTTCTCGGCGTCAAGTGATATGAAAACTGTTGGGGACCTGGTGGAGTTAGTAAGTTTGACGGAGTCCAGTATTCTTCTTGTAGCATCGGCTGGTTGCCTGCCTTTTACGAAACCCATTTGGTCGTTCGCCACCAAATTGGGAAGTATATAACTCAACCTGTTTGCTAGGATTTTTGAAAATAATTTTGTGTCTGTATTGAGCAAGGAAATTGGTCTGTAGTTACTTGGAGATAGGGGGTCACCAGATTGTTTGGGAATTAGGGTAATGGAGGCCTCCAGCATCTCAGGCGGAAAGGAACCTATTGCGGAGGCATGGTTGAAGAGTTTCGTTAACTGTGGGGAAAGGGATTTACTGAAGATTTTGTAGTATGTATTATTATAGCCGTCCGGCCCAGGTGACTTATGAAGGTCGAGGTGTTTAATCGTGTCTTCGACTTCCTGGGTAGTGAATGGTGCAGACAAAAATTCTATATCGTCGTTGGTTAAAGATGGTAGTTTAATGTTTGTCAGGTATGATTTGATGTCCTGTTCTTTTGGGGGTGGTGATAGGGGGTCCGTGTTCAAATTATAAAGTTTGCTATAATATTTGGAAAACTCATTAACTATATCCTGGGGATGGTGAAGAATTTTATCGCCTTCCATGAATGAAATTTTACTAATTCTGTTGTGGATCCATAGTCTTTTAATTTTATTTGCCATATACCGTGTGGGTTTGTTTAAAGCGGAATAGAATTTATACTTCGAGGAATTAAGGGCTGCTTCATAGGGTGAATAAAGTAAATTGCGTAGGTCTTGTCTTAATTTTGCCAATTCTGCCTGTTTATTAGAGGGACATGAGGGGTGGTCTAATATGTATTTCTCCTGTTCACGTATGGACTTGTGAAGTTTATCCAATTTTTCCCTATTTTCTCTTTTGATCTTGGAGGAAATATTGATTAAAATACCCCTGATGATGGCCTTATGGGCGCACCAGTTGTTAGATGGATTGGTAGCCTCCGGGGTATTTTCAAGGAAAAAATCGTCTATGGCTTTTTGGATTGTTGCTTTATGGATGGGATCGTGTATGATGTTAGAGTTACATTTCCACATTCTGGTGTTTCTTAATGGCGGCCCAAAGAGGAATTCGCCAGTGACTGGGGAGTGATCGGATATAGTCCTATCTCCAATACTGACCTTTTTAAATTTTTTAAGGGAAAAGATGTCGGATAAGATTAAATCAATCCTGGAGGCCGATTGGTGGACTGATAAAAAATGTGTGTATTCTCTGGAGGATGAATTTAGACATCGAAATGTGTCGTAAAGTTCATTCTTATCCAGCCACCAATTCAGATCGTTCGAGGCCGGTCGGGAATCTGAAGTGGAATCAATAGTCCTATCTGGAGTGGTGTTAAAGTCGCCCAGAAGTATGAGGGTCCCTTTTCTCACCTCGGTTACCTTTTTCATCACTTTTGTCAAGAATCTGGCCTGATGTCTATTCGGTGCATATATGTTAACTAAAGTGCTAGTTTGTCCGTTAATAATGCAGATTAAGATGTGATACCTGCCTTTAGCATCACCAAAATCTTCAATTACCTCAAATGGAACCGTATTTTTGACTAGGGTAACCACTCCAGCTCGTTTGCTAGAATTGCAGGCCTCAAAAATATGAGGATAGCTGCGATGTTGAAAGTAGGGGTGGTTTCCTGTCAAAAATTTAGTCTCCTTAATACAGGCGCTGTCCGCTTGTGATTTGATTAATTCTCTCCACAAAGCGTGCCTCTTTTGGGGACTATTTAGTCCTCTCACGTTGTAGGACACAATTTTAAAAGTCATTTTAACCGTTAGATAACTGGAACCTGTAAAGGAAATTTGACCTGGATAACAAGATAAGATCTAGAGAACTTACAAGTCTTGAACCTAAAAAGCAAAAATTGCACTGAATATTGTAATTAACAGTAATAAGTATACCAACTACGAGTGTTCCAGGAGCAATGACGGGTTTTTGATTGAAGAATCCAATGAGAGAACTCTGGATCCTGTAAAATTAGAACCTAAAATATAGAATATAAAGAATAGACAACAACAAATATGTCAACTGTAAAATAGACACAAGTAGGTCCGTAGAGCTACCTGAAAAGTAAGAGGGGGTTAGTGAAAGTGGACGGGAAAAAGGGAAAATCCTAGGTTGCAGAGAAGCGGAGGCTTCTATTAATTAGAAGACATTTTTCCAGCGGATGCCTGGTCAGTCTCTGTCAAGTGACCTAACAAAGTCCATTCCTTCTTCGACGGTATAGACTGGTATATTCCTGCCCCGATGTGAGATCAGCAGTCGTAGAGAAAATCCCCATTTGTAGTCGACTCTCTTGTCGCGGAGGGCCATAGTCACTGGTCTGAACTCTCTTCGGCCTTCCAAACTCTCTTTGGAGAAGTCGGGGAATACTTTTAGAGCTCCGTGTGGTTCCGGAAAAGTTTTTCTATCTTTTAAGTAGTTAAGGATCCGTTCCTTAGTTTTGAAAAAATGCACTTTAAGAATGGTATCTCTGGGCAATTCCGCCGGGATCTTGTTGGGTTTGGGTAGATGGTGAATTCTATCTATCGTCAGGTCCAAGTCAGACAGGTCTGGCAGGGCTGATTTAAAGATAGCTTTGAGGTGCTCCGACAGTTGTTCTTGAGGTACATCTTCCGGGATACCTCTGACCTTCAAATTATTTCGCCTGCTCCGGTCCTCAAGATCCGCCATCTTAGTACGCAGGTGCTTCATCTCTGAGGTGAGTCTGTCCACTTCTTCAAAGGAAATAGTTGACCTGTGCTCGAGTCTACTGATCCTCTCCTCATGTTTTGTCAGTTGTCTGTCTATACTGTCGATTTTCTCGCAGTATTTTTGGAAGTAGGACTCCATGTCTGATCTCACTTCCCTACGATGGGATTCAAATCTCTCATCCAACATGCGAGAGAATTTTTTTATTAGGTCATCATGGCCCGATTGACCTGAGCTGGCTGAATGTAGAGGAGGGAGTAGACTTGGTGGACCTTTATCTTTGTGGGACTCAGAGTCTTCGTATTTTCCTTTGCTTTTTAATGGAGATGGGTTAGGGGATGTATCGCTAGATTCCGTTTTGTCTTCGTAATTGTTCCCAGAAAAGGTAAATTTTTCATTATAGGCTCCTGGGTTTGTTCTCTTTAAATTTACAGAGGAATCCATTTTGGTAGCGGATGATTTATCGCCTGCAGAATTGTTGTTGAGTCCATAGTCCAAGAAGCGAGGCTTATCCCTCTGCGGAGATCTGGATCTACGCCTGGGAGAGGCGATGAGACTAGTTCTGTTTCTTTCTTGATCTCTGCGGCCCTGTGGTCTGTCAAATTGTGACCCCAGTTGAGTTTTGATTGGGGTAGAAGGGACATTTTTCCCCTTAAATTTTTGGTTGTTCATGATCGTGATTGAGAGTGAGAAGGACGGGCAAATTTAACTCTATGTGCCCAAGATTGCCGGCAGCACTATAATCAGTCACAAAAATAGGGGCAAAGATCAAGGCCACCAAGTCAAGGGATCCTTTATTATGTGTGCAAATTAGGGCAGGGAATAGAAAATTTTATTGTTAAAGCTATTTCCACTTGAGTCTCGCTGTTATCAGCCACTTCCTGATGCACTGAGAAATCGGCCGGAACTACTTCCCATAGACATCAATTGCAAATATTAAAAGTCTCAGTTGCGGGTAAAACCAGCGGGTCCAATTAGTAGTGGGGATGGGGGGAGGCACATACAATAATTATCAGTCCAGTGGGGCCCCCCTAAATCGGCTCTATATCCCTTTTTGGAGGAACTACTTTTTTGGGCCTCCAGTGAACGCCAGGGTGAAGCCGGGGACTAAATTTAAGCAGCGGAGTGATATTTTCGGTAAATCGCGGCAAAAAAAGGCCGCGAATAACGCTGTTGCGCCCCCACTATATGGCCTCAAAGAGCGGTGCTAACCCTGCGGTTTAGTCCCAGGGGTCCCCTGCTACGTTTGGAGACCTGCACTAATCAGATAGCAGGTCTCCAAGTATGTTTTAATGGCGCTTCAGCGGTGCTATTACCTTGCAGGCAGGGTTGTAGAGGTCCAGGTCCTGCTTCTATGAAGGAACTTGGGGGATCTTATTGAGTTTTGAAATCTCAGGGGGGTCCCCTCAGACACCGATGGAGGGGAGAATGCGGCGTTTCATGCTATATATAGAGCGCGATGGCGCTGTGCCTCTATTCTCTGGTGTCAGCCAGGGATGCCACAACTGCAGCAAAATGTCCGGGGATCTATGTTGTAGGATTTTTGTGGGATCCTTGGTTGTAGGGAGCGATTGTGGGCAGAGGATAAGCCCAGGTACAGGGTTCTTAAGCTTCCCTGAGTCAGTAGGTCCCGCAGGCTCCGGTTGGTGATATTAGTCCTCAGCCCCATGCAAAAAAAAAAAAAAAAAAAAAAAATTCTTTGGAAAATATAGGATGGGGGTATTCTTGGTGCAGTGGGGGGTCCGTTAAGGAAGGTTTGCGGGCAGGATGCCTCCAGAAAAATGCGTTTTTGCCGCTTTTTAGGGATTTTCCCTGGAGCTCCCTCTTCAAGTGTGTTTCCTCATAGACACCGAAGCCACGCCCCCTTCAAATTACTTTTCCGTTTGACTTTTTCAATGCAAAATTTGCTGGAATTCAGATCGGACGCCATGTCACGTTTGGAGAATCCCTGATGTACCTAAACAGTGGAAACCCCCTACAAGTGACCCCATTTTGGAAACTAGACCCCCCAAGGAACTTATCTAGATATGTGGTGAGAACTTTGAACCCACAAGGGCTTTACAGAAGTTTATAACGTACAGCGGTACAATTAAAAAAATCATATTTTTTCCACAAAAATGATCTTTTCACCCCAATTTTTATTTTCCCAAGGGTAACAGGACCCTAAAAGTTATTGTGCAATTTGTCCTGAGTACGCTGATACCCCACATGTGGGGGTAAACCACTATTTGGGCGCATGGCAGAGCTCGGAAGGGAAGCCGCGCCATTTGACGTTTTTGGCTGGAATTGAGATCGGACACCATGTCGCGATTGGAAAACCCCTGATGTACCAAAACAGTGGAAACCCCCCACAAATGACACCATTTTGGAAACTAGACCCCCTAAGGAACTTATCTAGATGTGTGGTGAGAACTTTGAACCCCCAAGGGCTTCACAGAAGTTTATAACATAAAGCTGTACAATTAAAAAATCATATTTTTTCCACGAAAATGATCTTTTCACCCTCAATTCTTATTTTTCCAAGGGTAACAGGACCCTAAAAGTTAATGTGCAATTTGTCCTGAGTACGCTGATACCCCACATGTGGGGGTAAACCACTATTTGGGCGCATGGCAGAGCTCGGAAGGGAAGCAGCGCCATTTGACGTTTTTGGCTGGAATTGAGATCGGACACCATGTCGCGATTGGAAAATCCCGATGTACCTAAACAGTGGACACCCCCCACAAATGACCCCATTTTGAAAACTAGACCCCCTAAGCAACTTATCTAGATGTGAGGTGAGCACTTTGAACCCCCAAAGGCTTCACAGAAGTTTATAATGCCAGGGCATGAAAATAAAAAAATCGTATTTTTTCCACAAACATGATCAATTAGTCGCCAATTTTTTTATTTTCCCAAGGGTAACAGGAGAAATTGAACCCCAAAAGTTGTTGTCCAATTTGTCCTGAGTACGCTGACGCCCCATATGTGGGAGAAAACTACTGTATGGACACACGTCAGGGCTCGGAAGGGAAGTAGTGACGTTTTGGAATGCAGACTTTGAGGGAATGTTCTGCAGGTGTCATGTTGCCTTTGGAGAGCCCCTAATGTACCTAAACAGTGGAAACCCCCCAAAAATGACCCCATTTTGGAAACGAGACCCCCTAAGGAACTTATCTAGATGTGTGGTGAGCACTTTGAACCCCCAAGGGCTTCACAAAAGTTTATAATGCCCGGGCATGAAAATAAAAAAAATCGTATTTTTTCCACAAACATGATCAATTAGTCCCCAATTTTTTCATTTTCCCAAGGGTAACAGGAGAAATTGGACCCCAAAAGTTGTTGTCCAATTTGTCATGAGTACGCTGACACCCCATATGTGGGAGAAAACTACTGTATGGAGACACGTCAGGGCTCGGAAGGGAAGTAGTGACGTTTTGGAATGCAGACTTTGATGGAATGGTCTGCGGGTGTCATGTGCGTTTGGAGAGCCCCTGATGTACCTAAACTATTGAAACTCCCCACAAGTGACCCCATTTTCGACACTAGGCCCCCCACGGAACTCTAGATGTGTGGTGAGCACTTTGAACCCCCAAGTGCTTCACAGAAGTTTATAACGCTCGGGCGTGAAAATAAAAAAATAAAATAAAAATAAATAAAATTGCCCCCAATTTTTTATTTTCCTAAGGGTAACAGGAGAAATTGGACCCCAAAAATTGTTTTGCAATTTGACCTGAGTAGGCTGATACCCTACATGTGGGGGTAAAACACTGTTTGGGCGCATGGCAGAGCTTGGAAGGGAAGGAGCACCATTTGACTTTTTCAACTCAGAATTGGCTGGAATTGAGATCAGACGCCATGTTGCATTTGGAGAGCACCTGATGTGCGCAAACAGTGGAAACCCCCCAATTATAACTCCAACCCTAACCCCAACACACCCCTAACCCTACCCCTAACGGAAAAATGGAAATAAATACATTTTTTTTATTTTATTATTTTTCCCTAACTAAGGGGGTGATAACGGGGGTTTGATTTACTATTTATGGCGGTTTTTATGTTTGGCGGCTGTCACACGCTAAAAGACGCTTTTTATTGTAAAAATAGTTTTTGCATCACCACATATTGAGAGCTCTAATTTTTCCGTATTTTGACCCACCGAGTCATGTGAGGTCTTATTTTTTGCGGGACGAGTTGACGTTTTTATTGGTACCATTTTCGGGCACGTAACATTTTTTGATCGCTTTTTATTCTGATTTTTGGGACGCAGAATGAACAAAAACCAGCGTTTCATGAATTTCTTTTGGGGGGGTGCGTTTACACCGTTCCGCGTGCGATAAAATTGATAAAGCGGCTTTATTCTTCGGGTCAGTACGCTTACAGAGATACCTTATTTAGGTCTTTTTTTTATGTTTTGTCGGTTTTATGCAATGAAAACTATTTTATATAAAAAATAATTATTTTTGCATCGCTTTATTCTGCGAGCTATAACTTTTTTATTTTTTCGCTGATGATGCTGTGTGGCGGCTCGTTTTTTGCGGGACAAGATGACGTATTCAGTGGTACCATGGATATTTATATGCGTCTTTTTGATCGCGCGTTATTACACTTTTTGTTTGGCGGTATGATAATAAATCATTATTTTTTGCTTCGTTTATTATTTTTATTTTTTAAGGGGTTCGCTAAAGGGGTTAACTAATGGGACAGTTTTATAGGGCGGGTCGTTACGGACGTGACGATACCCAATATGTGTACTTTTATTGGTTTTTTTTTTTATTTATTTCTAAAAAATGGATTTATTTGGGGGAATATTTTTTTTTTTTTCTAATTTATTTGGCGATTTTTTTAAATTTATTTTAACACTTTTTTTTATTTTTTTTTTTTACTTTATTAAATAATCCCAGGTGGGACATCACTGTCCTGTGACAAATCGCTGATCTGTCACGTCACATCACAGATCACTGTGACAGATCAGCAATCTGTCACAGGCACTGCAGAAGGCTTCCTCATGCCTGCGCTTTGCAGGCACTGAGGAAGCCAGCTTCCTGCAGGCCCCTGAAGGCCCCTGTCGCCATCTTGGATTCGGGGGCCTGCAGGAAAGGAGCCCCCGGCAGCAGCGCTGCACATTGCGCTGCCGTGGGGGGCTCCGGGAATCACGGAGGGAGCCCCCTCCCTGCCGATGCTTCCCTTTAACTCCCGGTACACCGCAATCGTGTTTGATCGCGGTGTACAAGGGGTTAACGTGTCGGGGGCGGTCCGTGACCGCCCCTGACACATTGTGCCGGGTGTCAGCTGTGATAATCAGCTGACATCCGGCCGCGATCAGCGACGCTCACCACGGGGGCGCCGCTGATCGCGGTAGACGTACTATCCCGTCCATGGGTCCGGGCCCCTATGCCAGGAAGGGGTTAAGAATGGAAAAAAAAATTTTTGAAGCTGCTCCTTCATGCAGATGTCATCATCTTTTACCTGTTTATTGCTGCCTCCGTTGCTTTGCTGAGCAGTCGAAGTACTGGCAAAACTTGCCCCGCTGCTGGTGGTCGGGGCACCTCCGGCGTGATTGCCGCCCCCGGTGCCGCCTTTCCCGGTGCAGCTGTTGCACAGAATCTCCCCCTGGCTTCCCTTCTTCCACATGGAGGAGGAGGTGGTCTTGCACATGCTGCATGTCGGCTTCACTCCTAGAGGCATCTGCAATAAAATGGCAAAATACAAACAGTAACTACACACACACATAGTAAACCGCAGAATCTGAGGTGGGCTCTTTAATTACCGCACCCACATGTTGCTCCTTAATGTATTGTGCTGGCGATGATAGATAAAAAAGCTGCCATTATACAATAGACTGCCCTCCACTGATACACAGACTTATGTTAGGTGTATCACAATGAACCATGGGGCTTCATCAGATCAAGGAGGGAAAATGTGCAAGAAGCTCGGAGCGGACACTGTGCACATAGCAACCATACAATGTACTAATGGAGCAGCCAGCGGGGATCAGCACTACTGCCTATAGGGCACACGTGCACCGACATACAGGACCAGCGCCACAGCTCTGATGCGTCACAAAACAAACCCCTAGAGGGTCTTGAATGATGTAATTATGGGTGTGTCTCACATAATTAGAATATCATTAAAAAGTTAATTTATTTAAGTTCTTCAATACATAAGTGAGAGTCATTACACACAGAGTGATCTATTCCATTTGGTTATTTCTGTTAATGTTGATGATTATGGCTTACAGCCAGTGACAACCCAAAAGTCATTATCTCAGTAAATTAGATTACTTTATAACACCGGCTTGAAAAAATGATTTTAAAATCCGAAACGTTGGCCTAGTGAAATGTATGATCAGTAAATGCACTCAATACTTGGTCGGGCTCCTTCTGCATCAATTACTGCATCAATGTGGCGTGGCATGGAGGCGATCAGCCTGTGGCACTGCTGAGGGGTTATGGAAGCCCAGGTCGCTTTGATAGCAGCCTTCACCGCGTCTGCATTGTTGGGTCTGGTGTCTCTCATCTTCCTCTTTACAATACTCCTTGGATTCTCTATGGGGTTAAGGTCAGGTGAGTTTGCTGCCAATCAAGCCCAGTGATACTGTTGTGTGTACACCAGGTATTGGTACTTTTGGCAGTGTGGACGGGGGCCAAGTCCTGCTGGAGAATGACATTTCCATCTCCATAAAGCTTGTCTGCAGAGGGGAGCATGAAGAGCTCTAAAATGTCCTGGTAGACGGCTGCACTGACTTTGGTCTTGATAAAACACAGTGGACCTACACCAGCAGATGACATGGCTCCCCAAACCATCACTGATGGTGGAGACTTCACACTAGACCTCCAGCAGCTTGGATTGTGTCCTCTCCACTCTTCCTCCAGACTCTGGGACTTTGATTTCCAAATGAAATGCAAAATGTACTTTCATCTGAACACAACACCTTGGACCTCTGACAACAGTCCGGTTCTTTGTCTCCTTGGCCCAGGTAAGACGCTTCTGGTGTTGTCTATTGGTCATGAGTGGCTGACACAAGGAATGGGACACTTGTCGCCCATGTTCTGGATACATCTGTGTGTGGTGTGAAGCAATGACTCCAGCAGCAGGCCACGCCTTGTGAATCTCCCTCACATTACTAAATGGCCTTTTCTTAACAATCCTTTCCAGGCTGCGGTTATCCCGGTTGCTTGTGCTCCTTTTTCTACCACACTTTTTCCTTACACTCACATTTCCATTAATATTCTTGGATACAGCACTCTGTGAACAGCCGGCTTCTTTAGCAATGATCTTTTGTGGCTTCCCCTCCTTGTGGAGTGTCAGTGACTGCCTTCTGGACATCTGTCAGGTCAGCAGTCTTCCCCATGATTGTGGAGCTACTGAAACAGACTAAGGGACCTTTATAAACGCTTAGGAAGCCTTTGCGGGTGTTTTTTGTTAATTATTCTAATTTACTGACATAATGACTTTTGGGTTGTCATTGGCTGTAAGCCATAATCATCAACATTAACAGAAATAAACACGTGAAATAGATCACTCTGTGTGTAATCACTCTATTATATAATATGAGTTTCACTTTTTGTATTGAAGAACTTAAATAAATTCACTTTTTGATGATATTCTAATCTAGTGAGAAGTGCCTGTATACAGAATATCCCACAATTAAAAACAATGTTCATCACCTTCAGCAGAATGTCAACGTCACTTCATCTACAAATCACCTAGAAGACAAAAGAAGCAAAAGGGGTTATCTGATGTCCAATACAATGATGCCCCAACAGGGAATACGAATATCACAGCTGCAAGGGAGTAGTGATCCTGAGTTACATCCTGTATTATACTCCAGAGCTGCACTCACTATTCTGCTGGTGCAGTCACTGTGTACATACATTACATTACTGATCCTGAGTTACATCCTGTATTATACTCCAGAGCTGCACTCACTATTCTGCTGGTGCAGTCACTGTGTACATACATTACATTACTGATCCTTAGTTACATCCTGTATTATACTCCAGAGCTGCACTCACTATTCTGCTGGTGCAGTCACTGTGTACATACATTACATTACTGATCCTTAGTTACATCCTGTATTATACGCCAGAGCTGCACTCACTATTCTGCTGGTGCAGTCACTGTGTACATACATTACATTACTGATCCTGAGCTACCTCCTGTATTATACCCCAGAGCTGCACTCACTATTCTGCTGGTGCAGTCACTGTGTACATACATTACTGATCCTAAGTTACATCCTGTATTATACCCCAGAGCTGCACTTACTATTCTGCTGGTGCAGTCACTGTGTACATACGTTACATTACTGATCCTGAGTTACATCCTGTATTATACTGCAGAGCTGCACTCACTATTCTGCTGGTGCAGTCACTGTGTACATACATTACTGATCCTGAGTTACATCCTGTATTATACTCCAGAGCTGCACTCACTATTCTGCTGGTGCAGTCACTGTGTACATACATTACATTACTGATCCTGAGTTACATCCTGTATTATACTCCAGAGCTGCACTCACTATTCTGCTGGTGCAGTCACTGTGTACATACATTACATTACTGATCCTGAGTTACATCCTGTATTATACTCCAGAGCTGCACTCACTATTCTGCTGGTGCAGTCACTGTGTACATACATTACATTACTGATCCTGAGTTACCTCCTGTATTATACTCCAGAGCTGCACTCACTATTCTGCTGGTGCAGTCACTGTGTACATACATTACATTACTGATCCTGAGTTACCTCCTGTATTATACCCCACAGCTGCACTCACTATTCTGCTGGTGCAGTCACTGTGTGCATACATTACATTACTGACCCTGAGTTACATCCTGTATTTTCATGTGCGGTGGATTGCGTTGCAATATTTGTTTTATAACATTTGCTGCTAAAATAAACATATTTTCAACAGGGTTTCGTTCCTTTTGTGGCTTCCCGACATGTAATCACACGTTACGTGCAGGGGTATGAGGAGACCTCAGGAAGTGCTGGCAAAACTTGTCCTGATGCTGCTGGCCGAGGCACCTCCGGTGTAATTGGCGCCCCCGATGCTAACTTTCTCGATGCAGCTGTTGCACAGAATCCAGAATCTCCCCCTTAGGCCGGGGTCACACTTGCGAGAAACTTGCACCTCAATACCCGGCACTGCTGCCAGCACTCGAAAAGGAGCGCTCAGCTGCACAGAAGTACATGCAGCCGCACACTCCAGTCCTGAGTGGCGGCGGCAGTGCCGGGTATTGAGGTGCAAGTTTCTCACAAGTGTGACCCCGGCCTCAGGTAGACTATGTGCTCAGGGATTATTTTTTTTTTTTAGTGGTCAAAAGTGACGAGGTTTTTATTAATAAAATCGCTCCAGACAACGCTCCTTCTAAGGAGTTTTTGGAGGAGTTTTCAGTTGTGAAGTGTTTATTAGCAATGCGGTTTTTTTTTGCTACTGTCTGGTTTAGAGCAGATTCCATCACACACTTTCTAACTTTTCCCACCAGGCTGTTTTTTTTAATACCTAAAATGTGAAAAAAATAAATGTTCAAAAGACTGAATGTATGAAGTGTAAAGGGGATTCACAACAGAGGTGAAGAGGAAGAGGCTGAAGTGATTTTTCAGAGTAAATTGTACCTCCCCAAAAAACAACTCAAACTCTGCACACCCCAGCCCCCACCTCCAATAAGGCCGGCACCAGAACACCCCCCCATATACCGCCCGCACTAGAACACCCCCCCCATATACATACCGCCCGCACCAGAACACCCCCCCATATACCGCCCGCACCAGAACACCCCCCCATATACCGCCCGCACTAGAACACCCCCCCATATACATACCGCCCGCACCAGAACACCCCCCCATATACCGCCCGCACTAGAACACCCCCCCATATACCGCCCGCACTAGAACACCCCCCCATATACCGCCCGCACCAGAGCACCCCCCCATATACCGTCCGCACCAGACCACCCCCCCATATACCGCCCGCACCAGAACACCCCCCCATATACCGCCCGCACTAGAACACCCCCCCCATATACATACCGCCCGCACCAGAACACCCCCCCATATACCGCCCGCACTAGAACACCCCCCCATATACATACCGCCCGCACCAGAACACCCCCCCATATACCGCCCGCACTAGAGCACCCCCCCATATACATACCGCCCGCACCAGAACACCCCCCCATATACCGCCCGCACTAGAACACCCCCCCATATACCGCCCGCACCAGAGCACCCCCCCATATACCGTCCGCACCAGACCACCCCCCCATATACCGCCCGCACCAGAACACCCCCCCATATACCGCCCGCACTAGAACACCCCCCCCATATACATACCGCCCGCACCAGAACACCCCCCCATATACCGCCCGCACTAGAACACCCCCCCATATACATACCGCCCGCACCAGAACACCCCCCCATATACCGCCCGCACTAGAGCACCCCCCCATATACCGCCCGCACCAGAGCACCCCCCCATATACCGCCCGCACCAGACCACCCCCCCATATACCGCCCGCACCAGAACACCCCCCCATATACCGCCCGCACCAGAACACCCCCCCATATACCGCCCGCACTAGAACACCCCCCCATATACCGCCCGCACCAGAGCACCCCCCCATATACCGCCCGCACCAGAACACCCCCCCATATACCGCCCGCACCAGAACACCCCCCCATATACCGCCCGCACTAGAACACCCCCCCATATACATACCGCCCGCACCAGAACACCCCCCCATATACCGCCCGCACTAGAACACCCCCCCACATACCGCCCGCACCAGAGCACCCCCCCATATACCGCCCGCACCAGACCACCCCCCCATATACCGCCCGCACCAGAGCACCCCCCCATATACCGCCCGCACCAGAACACCCCCCCCATATACATACCGCCCGCACCAGAACACCCCCCATATACCGCCCGCACCAGAACACCCCCCATATACCGCCCGCACCGGAGCACCCCCCCATATACCGCCCGCACCGGAACACCCCCCCATATACCGCCCGCACCGGAACACCCCCCATATACCGCCCGCACACACAAGCCGCCGCCAGCAGTGACTGGACCGAGTGACAATAAAAATGCCAAGTTCCCCTCAGCCCACACGGCTCCATTAATGATAAAACAACTAAAAAATAAACTCAAATCGCAGAAGATACAGACATTATCAGCAAAGCATGTTGGGAACCGGATGTTATTGGGATTGCACAGCCTGACCGGTGTCCAGCTAGTACTACATGTCCCAGCAAGCCTGCGGGCGCACACACCTCGGGAGTCCGAAGAGGGCGGTCGGAAATCCACTACGGAGACCGGACGGAGGGCGGCGGGAGCGGAGCACAGAAGACGGCGACCGGGAAGAGCGACGCTCCCGTGATCAGTGACGTCACTCCCGTGATCGGTGACGTCACCGGAAGGGGCGGAGCCTCCCACAGGGTAGAGACTGACTGCACGAGAGTGCGCGCCGCGGGCTGGAGGGGGTGATATTTACATGGGGCTGCAGTTAGGGGATACCCAGGGAAGGTGTGATGTTATTTGTATGGGACTGCATGTTGGGGGGGCACATGGAGACTGGCTGTTGTGGAGGCTGAATGCAATGCTGCTCATTATTATTATTATTTTCTATCACTTAAAGGGGAAAAACAAGAATGGACCTAAGCACTACCAGGCAGGTAATGTCAGCTCACCTCCCTGCTGTGCACGGCGCCGCTCTCCCCAGCACGGTGCGATCACAGACCGCTCCTGCCAGCGATTCTGCTGCCTCTGCTGACGTCACGTGTACGGAGTGGAGGCTTATTTTCCAGTCCGCACTGTCGCCGGGGCAGGACTTCCGAGGTCATTGTGATTGACAGCTGGATACCTGCTGCCCAACTGCGGGCGCCGACTGTCAATCACAATGATGTCAGAAGTCCCGCACCGTCAGCAGCTGAATCCCCGGCCGGAGCGGTATGTGACCACTCTGTGCCAGGGAAGAATGGCGCCATGCAATACAGGCAGGCAAGGTGCAATTACGTGCCTGTTAGCGCTAAGGCACATTTTTGGTTTTTTTTTTGTAAAGTCCCAGATATAGAGAATTATGTGTGGTCCACTACTCCCCACACACGGCGTGCTGGCCGCCATTGTGCCCCTCACTGTTTGCTGATTGTAAATTAATAGCCTGTTTACACACAGACCGCACTTCAGTCACACACTGAGCCATCTGTAATAGATTGGCAGCCTACGTGCAAGGAACAATCTCAGCAGCGCACATTTCGTTTATACAGCACGATGCGCTGCTGAGAACGACCTTCTTTTGTTCAAACAAAAAGATGATTACAGTCGATGAAAAGGCACATTTTGCTCTTCCTTCATGCTGCTGATCACCCAACGATCGTGAAACAAGCGTTCTTAAGAAAAAAAAATTGTGCAGGGTAAATGGACATTTAGGCACACATTAAACACTGAACGTCTGCATGCCCAAACTTAAGAATCTTCACTTATACTGACCCAAACGCTCCAATATGATCAAAAGCATACAAAAAAGTCACAGAACTTTTGAGATTCAGTTCTATGGAGCAGTGGAACAAATCTGGAACTTTTCAGATCAAAGGATAATCAATATGTCTAAAGGATGAATGAAGAGTGCGTTTAAAAGAACACCCTGATCATAATAAAGCATGGCGGTGGCTAGATAATGCCTACAGGGAAGCATGGCGGTGGCTCAGTGATGCCTACAGGGAAGCCTGACTTTGGCTCGGTGATGCCTACATGGAAGCATGGCGGTGACTTGGTGATGCCTACAGGGAAGCATGGCGGTGGCTTGGTGATGCCTTCATGGAAGCCATGGCGGTGGCTCGGTGATGCCTACAGGGAAGTATGGCTTTGGCCCGATGATGCCTACAGAGAAGCATGGCGGTGGCTCAGTGATGCCTTCAGGGAAGCATGGCGGTGGCTCGGTGATGCCTACAGGGAAGCATGGCCGTGATGATGATGATGTTTGCAGTGTAACGTGATGGGGGCTGCTTTGCTCCCTCAGGCACTGCAAACCTTCAACGTGTGTAGAACAAGCTGGATTCAATCAGGCATCAGTGAATGCTAGAAGTAAACGTCTTGCCTTCTGTGAGGAAGATGGATCTTTGGCCACATTGGACCTTCAAACAGGACAATGATCCCAATCATAGATCAAAGTCCAACCAAGGCTTTGTTTCAGAAGTCCTGGAATATTTTGGAGTGTCCGTCACAATTGTAACGTGTAATCCCAAGAATATTAGTGAAGTGGAGACCATTGACATTCAGGAATTGGCTGAGCTTCCTCAGGATCGCTGTCGGAAACTGGTGTCTGGCTATACATAACATTTACATGTAAATCAACAGCCGCGGAGACACCAACACATGTTTCTCAACGCAAGCAATGACTAGCCAGGTCTTTCCCCGGGAAGGAACAACCACGGGAAGGGCAGTCTCCAATGAAAGAAACCACCTATGCCAAAACATGGTATCCATCCACAGACAGCTGTTTCGGGGTATTGCCCCTCATCAGTGTGGAGTAGGAAACTGGCCAGTAGGAGCAATGCCTAGTAAAAGACTGAAAATGAGGATGAATGACCTCATGGAGATCAACATCCAACACTGCGGAGACACCATCACATGTTTCTCAACGCAGTGATTCTAGAGCAATGCCCCCATCCCTTATGGGAAATATGCAAAAACATGCAAAACACAAGCAGCGGAGACACCATCACGTTTCTCAACGCAAGCAATGACTAGCCAGGTCTTTCACCGGGAAGGAACAACCACGGGAAGGGCAGTCTCCAATGAAGGAAACCACCTGTGCCAAAACATGGTATACATACCCCGAAACAGCTCTCTGTGGATGGATACCATGTTTTGGCATAGGTGGTTTCCTTCATTGGAGACTGCCCTTCCCGTGGTTGTTCCTTCCCGGTGAAAGACCTGGCTAGTCATTGCTTGCGTTGAGAAACATGTGATGGTGTCTCCACAGTGTTGGATGTTGATCTCCATGAGGTCACTCATCTTCATTTTCACATACATAACATTTACAGCCGGTCATAAGAGCCAACGGGGCTCTAAGTACTGAAGATGCTTGTAATGAAGGGGATCAAGAATTCTAAAACCTTCATTTGGTTAGATTACCGTAGTTGTCTTGAGCTATAGAAATTGTTCTTGTTTTTTTTAGTTCCAAACAGCAGAAAGTTTGCGAATGTTAGAGGAGGAATAATTTGCATTCTGTGTTTTTTTTTGTAGATTGTAAGAAAAACATAGTGCGTTTAATTCAGCACAGATAAAACAGACTGAAAAGAATGATCACATAATGGCTGCTTCCAGAATCCCAATTAAATATGTCAATTAAACCTTCACCAGACACGCACATCGGACCAGAACGAGACAAACGAAGAAGCGTTAAAGTAATAAATGTTTAATCAGGTTTTGTTGTTGCATTGTATGAACAGCATTCATTTGGCCTAACATCTACATTGTTATATTCTAATGTATAGAAAATGGGAATGTATCAAGTATACTCATGAAAGTGCAAATAACAAGTCAAGGTTACAGGAATCATCTGTGTCTTTACATTATAAAATAATCGGTTTACAAAAAAACAAAAAAAGTCACCGGCTTCATAATTAGTGGATCTGAGAATTGTATCGTATGCTGAACGTGGTAAAATGGATGGTTGCCCATTAACCCCTTGTGGTAGGTGTGGTGGCGCCATATTGGTTGTCTTACAGCTGTCCCAGAAACAAATAAGTTCTGATCAATCAAATCGTGGTTAACGATAGGGGTGAGCGGACTTGAAGTTCGGATTCGACCATACTTTAATCCAGAGTTCGGGTCGGGTTTCCGAACTTCAACCCCATAGATATCAATGGGGACCCGAACTTTGGATCTCTCTAAAAGGGGCCGCGGCTCTGTCCAAATGGGGCACTTTATTTTACCCCCATTATAGGATTCAGAAGCTCATGTAAAACTAAAAAAAGGAGTTCGGAAACCCGGGACTGATAAGTGGCTTTATGCATCACTGCTAAAGCAGCACCATAACTCACACGGTGTTTTCAAATCTTGGAAAATGCTGTAAAAAAGTTCTAAGATTACAGAAATTTTCTTCACTGTACGGAGGCCATTTTCAAGCAGCGGTAATGCTGAGATCTTACTGCAGATCTCGGGCGACTCGGAATTGATCCTTTGAACCAGGGATTGTTGTTTGAGGAGTCAATGACCCTGGAGTGGTAGTCAGAAGACAATGGACCAGCGTGACCCTATAGTTTTGCCACTACAGTAGTTTTTCATATCCTGTTCACACAAACTGCTGCACATTTTAAAATTAGCCATACCCATAAGTACAGAACTCTCAAGTAAAATGGGACAAGCTTTTGATATAGTTATACCCCTAGGGCCGGCACTATTGCTTGAATCGGTAGCCCCAGTGCATCGTGCACCAGTCCAATTTCCATTACAGAACAGAAAACAAAGATAATGCAAAAATGTTACAAACAATCGGCACAAATGAATATGGGTGCTCTTAATTTGTTAGTTTTTTTTAATTGTTTTCTTCATTCTAGAATAGTTATCACATCAAGGATCAGTAAATGTAATACTTTGGGCCTTATTCTAACATCAGTGATTGTTCTGGCACCCGAAAACTTATTCTTAGCTTCATCAGGGTTTCTCTTTTCACATATGAAAAAAAATTGCCAATCTTTTTCTACCCATTACAATGTTAATCATGGACTGTGCTCGGACGCCATCCCCGTGATTTTCATGGACCCATAGACTTGTAGGGGTCTATTTTGACTTGGATCAAAAACAGAAATGTCTCTATCGATTATACTGGGTATGAACTAAGCATTGATGGAACTCGTATGTGAAAAACAGACGTCTCAGTGAGGCTTTAAAAAGTAATGGTGCTTATATAAAAAAAAAAAAAAAGCAAAATGTTATGCAAATTCTCTGGAAGGCAAACAATGCTCCGGCTGATTTCAAGTTGTATTTTCAGATCTGTAACAGCAGCAAGTAATAAAGGGGATTATCCAACAAAGAACAAAAATCTGATTAATAAAGCAGACTGGGAAGGAAAATGGTAATAGCCTGACCATTGCCAGACTATTTTTCCCTCCCCTTTAAGGATCAAAGCTGAACAAGTGTGATACAGCAAGATACGGGGTCGGGAATTCTTGTAGCATGCCAACTGCACATTTATCTTCTTTATGCCTTAGTAATCAGCTTTCTAATCAAGATGGAAAAAGCCCTTAAAGAGAAACTAAACTTTTTTAATTTAACTATTGATCAGCTTTTGCAAACTTTTTTTTTTTTTTGTGATATACTCCAGTACCTTTATTTGGGTTCCTTCTCACTCAGTTACCATACAGGAATTGCTGTTTCAGCTGCCTTGTTCATAATCTTTTATAAGCTGCTTTTAACTGCAGCTCAAGCACGAATCTGTCCTCAAAACTCTCCTGCTACTTTGGGGTAGAGGCGCTCACACGGGGATAACGTTCGTAAAAGTGTTTGGATATGTGCACACTGCAAATGTTTCAGGCGGATTCCGCCTGGAACCCACCTGAAAAAGCAATGCAAAAAAACCCCCCAAAACGTTAATGCACAGCAATGTAACAATATTGCTGTGCACACGTTCGTCTTTTGTTTTAACCGCTTCCGGGTTTGGAAACTGTTAGTACATGTAGGACATGCATACTCTGGGTGGCTTCCGCAAGAAAAATTTCAAGGCCTTAGGGTGTGTTTCCACGTTCAGTATTTGCTGCGCTTTGAACGCAGCAGATACCCGCTCCGTCCAAAGCACTGCCCGATTTTGTACGCGCGGTGATTCCGCATGTGTTCATTGAACACATGCGGAATCACCGTATCCTAAACATAGGACGGTGCTATTTATCTTGTGGCGACTGAGCGTCTCCACAAGATATGAAGAAATGCTGCGGTCTTTAAAGATGCGCTGCATGTGCATATACGTCTTTGAACGCATAGTGGGATTTCATAAAATCCTCTCCACTATCCTGTAACACCTGGCCACTGTGGATTGGACGCTGCGGCTGTACGCAGCAAATACTGAACGTGAAAACATACCCTCAAAGACGCCGTGTACACAATACCCTTCGAGTATGGATTTTTGCTAGAGCCACAGTTCAAAGCAACTTCTAAAAGATCATAAACCAGGGAGTTAGAACAGCACTTTCAAAGTAGGCTTTGACAGAGAGAAAAGCAAAATAAGGAAATGGAATATACAGTAGTGACCAAATGTTTAGCTTTTTTTTTTTTTTTTTTTTAAAGTGTTTCTGTCTGGTTGGTGTGATGCCATTTTCCTGATGATGTTAGTAAATCAATCAAGTGTCAGGATAATAAAGAAAGAAAAATAAGGTCATTGAGCAGCTGACAAATCTAGAAGTGGACGATCACGGAAAACTTCCTCCAAAGATGATCACATTATTAAGAAAAAGTCCAGTATCTGATGTACAGATTTAGCATGAAATGAACAAACAATATGGAGTCAAAGTGAGTCGCCAAACTATTGTGCGACGGCTAAGGGCAATAGGGTTGAATACATGACTTCCAGTCAAGAAGCCTTTCATCTCTGCAAAGAACTGGAAGGTCCAATTTGAGTTTGCGAAAGAACACAGCCAATGGAAAGAGACAGAATGGTCTAAGGTGTTGTGGTCGGAGGAATCCAAGTTCAATCTGTTTGGTGGTGATGGCAAGCATTATATATACCGCCAAATTGGAAAACGTAATGATGTAAAGGGACCAAACACCTACAGTGAAACATGGTGGTGGCAATGTCATGGTTTGGGGCTGCTTTTCTGCATCTGCAAATGGCCCTCTGTGTAGAATTGATGGAAATATGAATGCTACCATGTACAAGGATATACTAGAGTATGTAATGCTGCCACATGGTAAAACCAAAGCAGGCAATGGATGGAAATCACAGCGAGACAATGACCCTAAGCACTCATCCAATTTAATAAAAAAAAACTGGTTAGCAAAGAAAAATGTTCACCTGTTACAATGACCAAGCCAATCCCGATTTACAACCGATAGAGCACCTTTGGGATGAGTTAGGGTGACGAGTTGAGGCTCGTTCCCAGAGCAATAAAGGTGAATTGTTTGCAGCTTTGTAAATGGAATGGAGCAAGATCCCACAGGATTGTGTTACACCCGAGTGGCTTCAATACCAGTCGGTGCAGTAATTACAGCAAGAGGTTCTGCTACAAAATACTACGTTATGGCATCGTAACAATGAATTACTCTCTATGTTGTGAGCAATAAATAGTAGATGCAACTCTTTTACCAATCAGTTTTCTTTAATTAAATGACCATACCTACAGTCTACAGCATTTTGGTTTCAAATTAAGGTCTCGCATGATGACGACTTCATGCACTTTCAATTCCCAACCAGACAGAAGTGATCACACTTTTTAGAAAAAATGCAAAAAACTTTTGGTTGCTACTGATTATATATATATAAAATCTGTGCAAACACTGTTCAATAAATAAATAAAAAAAAAAGTTTACCCTTTAAACACTGTAAGTGGTCTTCCCTGTTTCACAAAAATGTTCATGTGTTGCATCCTAAAAACACGATTACAAAGACAGTCAGATTAAAGCCGCGACAAGGGACTAAGAACCGGTGTCCGAAGATCAGACCATTTCACATCACTGTACTACAAGAACCGCGATCGCGTCTCCACCCTCCGGACAGTGCGTGCGGTTCATCCCTAGCGGTCTCGCATAAGTAGCCTCCTAACGTGACGCATATTGTAGGTTTTCGGCAAAGTATATGTTAATTTCCACTACAACAGGAATGAACACATCAAGTATATACAGTGTAATAACCCCAAACAGCAGTCAGGTCTAGGTGTAGCACTGGATAAGTCACTTATCAATACTACAGGCGGCCATTTTGTAGGCCCAATCCTTATATTTTGAACCACAACCTATAGGATTAGAAATAATAATAATAATAAAAAAAAACCACACATTCGTCCTATATAGGGCTCCTTTTTGAACAATTTTTTTTCCCCCAACCCCTTTAAAATATTGTTTGCGATCACAAAATGGCAGCCGACTAATTTTTAGGTGACAGATTCACTGTAAAAGGAAAAAGGGGAAAAAGGCCATGAATGGTTTAGTGAAGGTTGTATTATAGATTTGCTCATTACTTTACACCCAATGCTCCCATACAATTTGGCAGCTACAACTCGAGAAGGAAAAGGCACAGGAACGTCTCGTGCGGCGTACCCCAAGGAATCCATTACCAATTTAAAAAAGGGGAGACCCGCTCCATAAAAACGAATCGGTATCGATTATACTATGTGGTGAGGAGAGAGCAGCCGCCAATCACGTACAAAAATCTACACCTTTCACAGGGCTTTCATTCTTTTATTTTTTTCTAAATAATTGAGGTGATGAAGTCTGAAGCTTCAGGGAGTATTTTCAACTTGCTTTAATATTTAATCCACTTTGCTATCCCTAAAAACAAATGTCACTTCTTTGAGGCGGATTCCTCTTGGAATCCACAACAAATTTGACGCATCAAATCTAAAGGCTGCCCAAATATATATATATATTTTTTTTTTAATGGAAAAAATGGTTCTAGTAAAAAAAAAAAAAAAAATTTTCTAATGCTGATTACGCTTAAAATCATATTTTTTGAAGGTCTTAAAAAAAACAAGCTTGATCTTGATCTGAGCATCGCCTAACCGACGCCATGTCACGCAAGTAAAGTCGCAGCCAAAAGCTCTTGGTTGCTATGGTAACCGCTGCATAGAGACAGATGTGGCAGGCGGACATTTTGAAGCCTTGGCCATGTTTCATCCACTCCTTTAACAAATATGTACCGTGCCTCAGCATGATTAGCAATTTATAAAAGGATTAAGGGAGGTTTTCCCAAGATCCAAGTAAATCCCACTAACATTTTGATAAGAAATAATAAGGTATTAAAATGATTAGCAAGACGTTTGATGATGACTATGGAGGCCCACTGCTGTCAATCATGGTAACCGATCATCCGCAGCGATATTATAAAAATCGCTTATAGACAACACGTCACAAGAAAGGCTATGGAAGAAAATCGATGGGGGGGGGAGTTTATAATAATAAAGATGGAGGCGTTGCCCATAGCAACCAACCGTACGTTTACCTCAGACTGAAAGCAATAAGGTAATTGGTTGCTATGGGCAACAATCCAACACTTCCGTCGCCGGTGGACAACGCTGCCCATCAGCTAGTTCTAAAAACCCATCACTGTTGGCCCCTAACAACCAACTACGCCGTCATGGAGTCTAATACCACGTGCTTTATACCAACTACCAAATGATGTACTAAAACGGGGTAAGGGTTATGGACGAGATTGAGAATTCGTCTCAAATACTCATGAGGAAAAAAAATACAAACACCAATAAAGTGAATCGGCTGCCTGAAAACTATGTTATTAGATGCCAAGATGGCCGACTTAGGCAGATTTATCAAAGCAACCAATCACAGCACAGCTTTCATTTTTCCGGATCAGTTGAGGAAATAAAAGCTAAGCTCTGACTGGTTGACGCTGGCGATACATGGTGAAGTTAGTCACCCTGCCTAAGATCGCCATGGGCCTTTGCTAAGTCGAAAGTGAATGTAGAATCCGCAAGGTGATGGCATACGCGTCAAGCAAGTCACAAAAATACGACTTTGTGTGACTTGCCTGTCATGGCACCTCACAAGTTGCCCTTGTAAAGGAACGACATATGGCGATCTGTGCCGCGCACCCGACCAACGTTGCCATGTAGCACCTGCCCAAGGCCGAATTCAGACATCCTTGACCCTGGACTACCACAGACTCATGTACTCCTAGTTCAGGTCAGGAGTCATGCTGCCACGCCAGGCCACAACTGCATACCGCCATACACGAACAACCTGAATGAAGCCTAAGGGAGAAATTTGAGGATGAACTTGTCAAATCACCCCTCAATCCTTCATATTTTTACCCCAAAATTAGTACAAAACTTTAACTGTTCATAGTCACTCTCTTCTGGTTTTGCCTTAATTTTCACTTACTAAACCCCTTTTATCACTTTTAGACCAATCCTCTCCAAAACTTTTAAAAAGTCTTCATTTTTTTCCTGTATGGAATTTTTTGTTTTTTTTAAAAAGTAAAATCTGTAAAATGAAATAACGGAAACGATAACCTCAACCGCCATAAAATGAAGGAACTGGCGGCGTTTCATCTGCCGGGATTTTACACCACTTATCAAGTCCACTAGCTTCACGGAAGAAGAATCATGGAAAAATCCTTATAGGTGAATGGTACCGATATAACGTGCAGATTACTAGATCAATTGGTATTTGCCGTAGATGCAACAGTCTATAAAAAAAAAAAAAAAAAAAAAATCATACCGATGTGAAATGCCGCATTACTTGATCCTGGACTAAGTACAGTTCACATCTGTCAGAAATTAAGCGCTTTTTTTTTTTTTTTTATGCATAAATGGGAACTTAAAAAAAAAAAAAAGAATGCAAATAAAAAAAAAATTGAGGTTAATAGGATAAAAAAAAAAAAAAAAAAAGTATATATTTTGGATAAAACTATTTTTTTAAGCCAAAATTTCTGATTATCTGGCAAAGAACTGCAACAGAATAAAACCAAAGAGAACGAATTATTAGGCTCTATCCCATCACACACAAATGTTATGTAGTAATGTAGTACTGTCCGAAGATCCAAAACATTTCATATCTGACAGGGTAGCAATCCCCTACCCCCTCCCTAAAAAATTGTATTACATAATAGTTATTCTTAAAAGATGAGTGAGCAGTTTTTAAAAAAAAAAAAAAAAAAAAAAAAAAAACAACTTTTATTCCACCTCCATGGATAAATTTCTTATGTTCGTCCAGTCCCGCTGGTCTGCTCAGTCGATCTTTGGTGGCTTCAGTGGTGAACTGTCCGGTGTGCCAAGACGGCAGAAAAAGCACTGAAGTGGGATCTCTGAATGATCCATGACGGTATTACTACTTTTATTATTTTTAACCAGTCTGAGCCCTTTAAAGAATATTTTTTTCGCCAACTTGGAAACCCTTTTAAGATCATTACAAGTCCATTCTCTCCAGAAGCCCCTTAGGCTCCTTTTCTTGCACAGTTCAACATGTAAGAAATGAAAAAAAAAAAAAAAGAACTAATGAGCACTAACTCATTGTCAAAGTCTCTGAGGATCCTAGCGATTATTACAGGTGAGAGAGAAAAAAAAAAAAAGTTATGCAACAATAATGACGTGATTAACAATCCGTTTTGCTCGTGAATTTTTTTTTTTTTTTATGCAAATCCCGTCCCCATTTTAAGGGAAATTATAAAACTACAAGTAGACTTGCATTAAAGTGAGACATTTTTTAGATTTTTGTTTTTCATGTTAAAAAAGAAAAAAAAAAAAGGTTTGTGGAATTATATAGCACTAGGACTAGGGAAATAAAGGTGTATAAAAAAAAAAAAAATACATAAAAAAAAAAAAATCACCACCCAGGGTTATACAACTGGTTTTGATCACACATGGTTTGACAGATCCACTTAATATAATGAACGTTTCACACTTGACGCCATCATTTCACATGATCAAATATTTCACCGTCTCTCGGACGCACAAGACAGGAGGAGTGACATCACTGACGACGTTGTATAGGCTCCAACCACAAATGCAACCTTGCACTACATCAAGTCTTCTCATAGAAAATAACGCAGATGGTACATATTTCAGCATCATTGGGGGGGCTGGAGATACCGCCACTACAATTTATGGTTTGTTTTTTTTGTCTAAAAAAAAAAAAAAATTTAATTGTTACCAAACTAAGGCTACATCATGACTGCATTTTATTAGAAGATAAAATTTCACCCTATGTATTTCTTGGAAAAAAAAGAAAAAAAAGGCAATTAAACTCCATGAATTGCAGAAAAGATGGAAGTTCAACTCAGTTTAAAAGATTAACTGGAAATCCAAAAACAGTAATTCACTTCCTTGCAGTGGTCGGTAACGGCATCTTCATTTGTTTATGACATCCAAGGGTTAACTTCTAGACAGTTTGCTTGGTTGTGTTCATACCAAATGGACTTGTTCGACCCATTCGGTGGAAGGTTCAGGAGTTCTACTCGAGATGTCCTCTGAACTGGTCATACTGCTCGTGACGTCGTTCGCGTTGTGTTCGTCGCTCTGTGACAGCGTTTCTGGCGGAGGCGCCGAATCCTCGGAAGTCATTTCGTCAGTTCGTGATTCGGGGTCTTCGTGAATTAGTGCGTCCTGAAAAAGTGCATGCTCCTCGGCGACGTCGGGAGCGGGATGTTCGCTGGAGCTTCCTGGTGGTAGATCAACGTCAGTTTCCGAGTTCATAGAAGGAATAAGGGCGATGCTTTGAGGATTCATGTCATGAAACCAAGCCATGATGTTTCCTAGTAGGTTTTCGCTCACGTTGGGATCATGACTGGTGGAGTCGAGGTCACTGCTGGACATTGGGGCATCGGTGAATGAGTGTGAATGAATCCGGTCTGACGTATATGGATCGTTACTGGCTCCAAGTCTGACGAGACTCTCGCTAAGTTCTAGCAGTTCCGAACTACTGAGTGCCGACCTCGGGTTCTCAATGCTTAACGGGGAAGGGTCCAGCCTGGTGGGAAGAGAAGATCCTATGGCTCCCAACGGCGGCTCATTATTAAGGAACTGTCTCGTTTCTTCATCCACATTAAGACTGGATTCTTGCAATGACAACTGAATGGCCAGAAGGATGTTAGGGTCGTCATCATCTAGCGAGCTGAGTGCCTGGAAGCGAAACGACCCATTAACGTTTTCTATATTTAGAAGGACGTGGTCAATGGAAACAAAAAAAAAAAGTGAAGAATTGGGCACCAGAGAGCAACTAAACTCACCGTGGACGTGCCGTGTCTTCTGCTGCCACGAACCTCCAGGGCTTCTGATAATAAGACGAAGAAAGATGATGAAACAGAGATGAAGACAAATGATTGATGCAAATATATACCCAAATATGTAAGGGATCACTAGGCTGCAACGGGTTGTGCAGGGATAGAAGAACATGGCCGATTCCTTCCATACAATATATTTTGTGTATTCAAATGAATGGGACTGAACTGCAATACTGCAACCAACCTGTGGATAGAGGTGGTGCTGTTTTTGGAAGAGAGCAGCCATGTTTTTTGTGATGCTTTGCAACCCATTTAAGCACTGCGTCTCCATCATAGACAAATTCTGACATTTTTCAGAAAACACGTCTTCTGGGACAGGCCAAGACATTTCAGATACATTGGACTGGATTATTAGGAGTGGTGAGTGCTGTGCAGTGGTATTTTGTGGCTTGCCACCGCTCACGAAAAATATTTTGTACCCCCTAAGGCTAGTTTCACATTAGCGTTTTTTTGCGCAGCGCATCGGGCGCAGAAAAAACGCAAAGAAAAACGCAAAACAAACGCGCTTTTTTTAACGTCATGCGCACGCTGATGTGTCAAAAAAACGCAGCGTTGCTTGCGTTTTACATGCGTTTTTGCATGCGTTTGCGTTTTTTTTGCACATGCGTTTTTAGGTGTGTCATTTTTTCCATTGTCTAGAGAACATTCTAGACTTTTTTAACTCAAAAACGCATGCGCAAAAAAACGCAACCGTGCGCAAGACCATGCGCACGCATGCGTTCCCATAGACTTCAATGTGTTGTTTTTGCGCATTCCGTGCGCATGCGTTTTTTTTTCCGAGACAGGGCGCACCAAAAAATGTAACATGTCGCGTCTGGCGCGCAAGACAAAAAAACGCATGCGCACGAAAACGCAAGTGTGCGCGAGAACATGCGCACGTCATGTTAAACATAGGTGCGCAGTGCGCACGGGTGCGCACGATGCGCTGCGCACAAAAGCGCAAATGTGAAACCAGCCTAACTTGTGAGCAGTTAGTGCTCCTTGAGTCCATTACTGAATCCTTCACTCACCCCAAACACTCATAGTTTAAGAAAATACTTAATTATTAGTTAGACTAGTTAGGGTTAGAAAAGTTATGTAGAAAATGTAATAATTATAATATTATTAGTGGTTTGTATTTTTAAAAAAATTTGGGGCAGCTCTCCCAGCTAAGAGGAGATGCAGCGAGCTTTAAAGCACAGTGCAGTGCGGGATTCAATACTGTTGCTGCCTATGCAGAGTGCAGCAGCTAAGGTGAGTTTGTCACTGGCTGCTGCACTCTGCATAGGATTTAAGAATCAGATGGCAAAACTCAGGCTTTGCAATCTGGCCGGTCAAATCACTGCTCCAGGAGGAAACGGCACAGTGCAGTGGAGTCCTGGATCATATATGAGAGGATGGGGGCGGGGAGGAAGGTGAAATTTGGGGTTTTGTTACCTAATAATGAAGCCAGGTCCCCCCCCCAAAAAAAATCCTCACTCTAGTCTGTATACAGGTATGGACATACACCAGGGACGATGCACACAGTACAGACTCTGCCCTGAAATCCTTTCTGAATTTTGATGGTCTGAACAGGCTCCTAAGTTTCGCCATGGACATATTTGGGAAATAACTAACCCTACAGTCCATCCAAAATTACCTAACGTGTTCTCCGTGTGATCGTCTGGATCAGGAGTGTTGCTCCTCGTACTGTGCAAGTCGCGGCGACGCTGCCGGTGCCTTCTCCGATACTGGAATTCTGCGTATTCCTGCAAGTGGATACAGAGACACTTCCATGAGCGGAAAACTCTTTACTATCACAGACACAATCAGCCTCATCTGTATCGTAACACTACAGGCGTTTCTTAAAGACTCCTTAAAGGCGCATCTCCACAATCTGTAGGGTTCCACCTCCTAAAATACAGGGACTGATACCAGCACCATGTCAGGAGCTGCAAGGCAGAATTGCTAAACTGAATGGGGCTCTAGTAAGTGACGACGCTCTCAACAGCGCCTCCACAGGGAAAATAAGGCCCGTACATGGTGCCCAGTGACATCAATGAAGTGCAAGGACAAGGGAAAAAAGGGATACGTAACCCACGCTATTAAAGGGGATGTTCACAAATGTATCAGTCCAACAGCCTTAGTCGGGGTGATTCCTGCTCCAGCACTACCTTGCCGCTGCCACTGGTCTTTGAGGACAGGGCTGAAGTGGTGACCGCTGCAGCCAATCGCGGTACCAAGGCAGACAAGTTCGCTGAGACCAATGATTGGTTGCAGTGACTACATACAGTAGACAAGACATTACAAAGACCAATTAAAAATTAATATGGAGCAATTACCATGATGTCTACATTGATACTAACCATTACTGGCACGAGAGGAAAGTGTTATACCAACACGATTACTGAAAAAAAAACCCTCTTACCTCCGGGGACGCAAATCCTAAATACTCCCAGTCCCATGTTCCTCCGGCAAAACTAAGAAGAAAAAAAAAAACATGAAAGAAAATCAGCAGGATAAGAAGATATGGCCAATTTCGTTGGGTTTTACAGCAGCAGATAAAGGGTTAAAACAATGCAAATAATCAGCACAGAATTTGGCTTCTTCTTTACGGTATTTGTATTGATGCTGTGCAATGCTCAACTTCTCCTTCGGAGGCGCTGCAGGGAAAATGAGCACTTAGTTTCAGGTTTCGCCACAGATTAGATATGATCGCCGGTAGGGGTCTCAGCACGGGAACACTTTTTATGATCACCACGTTGTCAAGGGAGCTTTCTAACAAGGACTGTTCTAAGAGGAGTTCCTCTTTAATCCCCTTTCCACTCCATAATGTACTACAACATCACCTGGAGTGGGCTCAGGAACTAAGCTCGCTCCACAGGTGGCTATACACTCACCAGAATTGACTTTTTTTTTTTTAAATTTTGTCACCACAATACCCACAAAAAATGCAAAAACAAACGGATCAAAACATCGTACCCAAATGGTATTAATAAAAACTGCAGCTCGCCTGCAAAAAACAAACCCTCACATAGGTCCATCTTTTATTGAAATTTGCCTTCTTAAAGCGGCTTTTCCAGTCTCTTTCCCAGTGCAGTTTGTTTTAAAAAAGGCAAAAAATTTTTTTTACTCACCCTCCCCAGGTCCAGCGCTGAATCTCTGTAAGTCGCCGATGCTGCAGACAACCAGAGTGTTTATCAAGACGCTGAACTCGTAGATTGACTGCAGTGCTGTTAAAGTGACGTCAGCGCTACAGAAGAGACACTGGGAGCAGCTATGGAGACTCATCACCGGACCCAGGGAGGGTGAGTAAACCCCTTTTTTTTTTTTCTAAACACAAATTGCATCCGAAGAACAGGAGTTTTTCCAAAACCAGAAATCATTACGAACATTGTACGATTATTATGATTACTGAACGGTTATTTATCATTCACAATGATGTCTCCGGGGGTCTCCATGTAGAAGCTGCGGAGACACAATGTGACTTGGGTGCATTGGTGATTATTTTTGGAAGTCAGTTGCCGTCGAGATGAACTCCTGACTGGTCGTGCCATATATATAGCCCCCGAGGTGTAATTAATCTGAGCAATGGAAATCTCTGCGCTCTGGAGCCCATCATGCAGAATGAAACGATGACTAGCCCTTTAGGTATTAGTGCCACACACGCAGCGCCTGTATGAAGCACATTTAATGTTGAGATTTTAATTAAAAAAATTAATAAATAATAATACAAAAAAAGATTCAATTTTTTTTGTTACAATTTCTGTGCCAACATATAAATATTTTATGTTGGCACAGAAATCGTAAAGATTATATATAATAAATATGTAAAACAAGATAATCATAAAAAAAAGTACTATATATATATATATATATATATATATATATATATATATATATATATATATATATATACACACACACACACACACACACACACACATATATATATATATAATTGTACTTTTTTTATATGCCAAAATAATTCCCCCTCCTTACCCCCATGTACCCATATATCCCACGCCAAAATGCAGATCGTGTCAGTGAATATGACATCTACCTTCTCCTTGTGGTTTCCGGAGAGTCAGCGGGAGCCACGCCGCGGGCCACGGAGGCCAAGAACTCCTGGCGTTTCTGCTGTACGAGGCACGCTGCCCGGATGATCTTGTGGCGGGGGGTGCGCAGGTAAGGCCTGTTCACCTTCTGGGCCAGATCTTCAGTCACCATTTCGAGGTCTGTCTGCAAAGGGGCATAAAGGATGGTGGTTTTATCCATTCATACACACGCTGGCTGGCTTTATCATCTTCTGTACAGAATGAATAGGTTGTCTATTCACTGACAGCAAGCAGAGAACTTGAAAGCAGTAAAATAAAACTGATGCACAGAAAATATTAGAAAATTGTCTATGGGGCGATGGCTAGAGAAAGCTGAACGCTGTACCAAGCCATTCCCCGCAGTCCCATAGACAATGAATGGGGGCAGGTGGAGAGCCCCATTCCCAGCCGTCAGGGCTCCCAGTGATCACCACGAGCGGCATCCGCAAGTAGAGATAAAACACAAAAATCACCATCATGTAAAATACAAATATTGAATTATTTTTATTTTTTCCTTTTAGTCCAAATTACTCACCTGCATTAGCTCAAAAATTTCTTTTTTTGTGCTTTTGGGCTCCAGGAAGAAACCGTAAGGATAAGAACACTTGAGGATGCGCCTGGTCTTCAGCAGCTCTTGTACAGCATCTTCAATAAAGGTGGTGTCCGGGCAGCCTCCCTCTCCTGTACGGGAAAGCAGAGCAACGGGTCAGATGATGATCGCTGGATTATAGGACAGACATATCTGTAAAAGGTTCATTAGCGCACAGAACAGCAAAACTGCGGCACTCCTGCTCATGTAAAACTACAACCCCCAGCATGCTCAGACAGTCAATGGCAACAGTTGCAGAGCTCAGGCTGGAGACCACTTCACTATGGTGGAGAGCAGGCGCCAGTCTGCAACCTTCAGGGCCGGTGGAGAGCAGGGCGCCAGTCTGCAGCCTTCAGGGCCGGCGGAGAGCAGGGTGCCAGTCTGCAGCCTTCAGGGCTGACGGAGAGCAGGGCGCCGGTCTGCAGCCTTCAGGGCCGACGGAGAGCAGGGTGCCAGTCTGCAGCCTTCAGGGCCGGCAGACAGCAGGGCGCCACCCTGCAGCCTTCAGGGCCGACGGAAAACGGAGCCAGTCTGCAGCCTTCAGGGCCGGCGGAGAGCAGGGCGCCAGTGTTACAGAACCCCCCAGCACACCGAAGAGGAGATATCTTGTTTACCTCTGCCCAGGGGGTCGCAGCCGGTCGGTTGCTGCAATAAGGGCATACATCTCCTATCCGGCTTCTGGATGGTCTTCAGGACTATGCTTGTGCCTATCTGGATGACATCGCCATCTACAGCGCGACATGGGAAAAGCATCTAAATCACCTAGAGACAGTATTGGACAGGATCCACAAGGCCAGAATCACCTTGAACCCAAACAAGTGTCACGTGGGCAAAGCAGAGGTTCAGTAGGACATTGGGTGGGAAGTGGGAAACAGCGACCAGAACCAGCCAAGATTGAGGCCATAGCCAAATGGCCCACCCCACGCACTAAAAACCAGGTCATGGCGTTTCTAAGGACAGCAGGGTATTATAGGAAATTTGTCCCCAATTACAGCAGCGTAGCCAAGCCCCTCACTGATCTGACCCGTAAGAACCTCCCCCGCCAGGTAACCTGGGTCCCCGAGTGTGAGGAAGCCTTCCGCCAACTAAAGGACGCCCTCACCAATACCCCGGTATTGGTTGCACCCGATCCAACTAAACTTTTCCTTGTTCACACTGACGCTTCTATGTTTGGATTGGGGGCAGTGCTGAGCCAAGTCGAGCCGGACGGTCAAGACCACCTGGTAGCTTACCTGAGTCAGAAACTATTGCCCCGCGAAGTAAGCTATGCGGCCATCGAGAAGGAGTGCCTGGCAGTAGTATGGGCACTCAAGAAGTTACAACCATATTTGTATGGATGACTGTTTTCCCTCCTAACGGACCATAATCTCCTAGTGTGGCTTAATCGGGTCTCTGGAGACAACGCCAGATTATTACGGTGGAGTTTAGCCCTACAACTTCTAGACTTCACCATCCACTACAGACCCGGCAAACAAAATGGTAATGCCGATGGACTAAGTCGACAAACGGAACTTGTACCAACCCCATAGACTTCGGTCATCCCCAAGCCGATCCGTTAGGGATCAGACTGTGTATGCCAATCGAGTCGCTGAAAAGGGGGAGCCGTGTTACAGAACCCCCCAGCACACCGAATAGGAGATGTATGCCCTTAATGCAGCAACCGACCGGCTGCGACCCCCTGGGCAGAGGTAAACAAGATATCTCACTTCTGACCTCCCCCCACCTTTGTAAATCCCACGGCTATTGTAATGTATGTCTGGCGTCTTAATTGGAGCCTGTTATCTACTGGCCTGACACACACTGATTGTCCTGCACTCTGTATGTATATATATTCTGAGACCGATGAGTAAAATGTTGTCACACTGGAAATACATGGAGTAGCAGTGATCTTTTATATGTTCCCATGTTACAAAGCCTTTCGAACCAGCGTCCTTCATTCAGAAGCGAGGAAAAGCAGAGTGAACCTCCTGAGAAACGGGGCATTAATGTAAGAGGTATTACAGCACAGTAGACCCCGTTACAGCCAGTCTGCAGCCTTCAGGGTCGGCGGAGATCAGGGCGCCAGTCTGCAGCCTTCAGGGCCGGCGGAGAGCAGGGCGCCAGCCTGCAGCCTTCAGGGCCGGCGGAGAGCAGGGCGCCAGCCTGCAGCCTTCAGGGCCGGCGGAGAGCAGGGCGCCAGCCTGCAGCCTTCAGGGCCGGCGGAGAGCAGGGCGCCAGCCTGCAGCCTTCAGGGCCGGCGGAGAGCAGGGCGCCAGCCTGCAGCCTTCAGGGCCGGCGGAGAGCAGGGCGCCAGCCTGCAGCCTTCAGGGCCGGCGGAGAGAAGGGTACCAGTCTGTAGCCTTCAGGACCGGCGGAGAGCTGGGTGCCAGGCTGCAGCTTTCCATATGGAAATTTTCATTGCATGCGTATGGGGTGGCAGAGACCCCATTTCACATGTATTAAATGCAGATTTTCGTCAGAACGGACATAGAATTTAGCTTGGAATCCACAGCCAAATCTGTGTAAAATCTCAAATCCAGGCTGTCACTTATGGAGATACAAGCCTGCATAAGAGCTGCATACACAAAACGGAACAATATTCTTTTCTTTATATTCGTGATCTGGGATTTTGCACTAAATAAAAGGAAAAATGCAAATTCACTCTCATGTGCTATTCATGGTGAAACTTGGGTCGTCGTTCCTGAAAAATATGGCGGCTCTCACCTTCACTAAGAGCTCTGCTCAGCTGCTCCATCTTTTCTTTGGCTGTTTTTAGAAGACGTTGTTCTAGCTGGAAGAAGAAAAAAACAGAACTGGAGATTTGCATGTGACAATAATGGGGGTTGGAAGTCACAATTTTGAGGAAGTGAGATGACATCGAGGAAGGGACAAGAAGAAGGCAGCACGGGGCGCTGGACAATGTTCTTTGGATGAACATCCTACAGCCATACAGGACACCATGTCGTACATCATGGGCACCAAACAATCCGCTCTCGTCGCGTCGCCAGCGCACCAGGACGATCTTTACCATAGAAGATGGAACTCAATGAACGTTACCTGATAACTGTGTTCATGGTTCTTAAACCTTGTGTAATAATGCATAAATCTATCTAATTCTTGGAATCTTTTATGCTTCTTCTCAGCCTAAAAAAAAAACAAAAAAAACCAAAAGATAAAGTTTGCCACATTGCCTCAATTATCAGGTTAGGTTGGAATCTGATCAATAACAAGCTTCTCTAACTACCAGGTGTAACATGCCACCATATCATCACCCCGTGACGGGACGTATTATGCTGCACCACACTTCGACAGAGACCCCGAAAGTTGTCTGTGCTGGAGGGGTTTATAGGTGGTGGAAGTTGGACTCCCCCTTTAATCTAGGCCTCCTTCTTCCATACAAAATTACACACTGGAAAACCATCAATCCCCCATTGTTATAATAAACAGAGGAACGTTGTCTCCAGGATCCATGCTGTCTGCCGTCTGTATATAGAAATTGCCGGATACTTTATTTTTGTTCTCACTGGCGGATTAGTTATAAATCGGTCAGACTATCCCTTTTCTATAAAGGACTTCTTTGTACTTGTACAAAGCCAATTCACTCTGAGCATGTAGTGCTGCAGTGTAAAGCATGGTGCAAAGGTACTGATGAGAAGTGGATTTCAGATTACTGCAGGCACCAATGGACAGCTGGCCATACAAGATCTATAGGAGCGTGTCCATATCCCTCCCAGATACTCATACATGGTCTATTTCATACAGCGAGAACCACCAGCCAGTCCCTGGCTCTCACCTCCACCGTCATCTCTTTAGACTGCTCCTCCACCTGATTTATGACCTCGTAACGTGTGCAGCGGTAATATCCCCCTGTGGAGGAGCTGTGTTTCTTCCACTCCTCCAGGCAAATCCAACAGAAATCGTACTTGCACTTTAGAAAAAATAAAAAAGAAAGACAAGAAGTGAATTTTTAGAAAAGTTTTTTTCAACAATATAAGGAAGCTGCTAAAATATATTAGTACTGATTGTTGCCCACCCACGGAGCTCTCCCCACAGACACCCACCCACTGGACTCTCCCCCGCAGCCAGATGCCCACCCACGGGGCTCTCCCCCACAGCCAGATGCCCACCCACAGGGCTCTCCCCGCAGCCAGATGCCCACCCACGGGGCTCTCCCCGCAGCCAGATGCCCACCCACGGGGCTCTCCCCGCAGCCAGATGCCCACCCACGGGGCTCTCCCCGCAGCCAGATGCCCACCCACGGGGCTCTCCCCGCAGCCAGATGCCCACCCACGGGGCTCTCCCCGCAGCCAGATGCCCACCCACGGGGCTCTCCCCGCAGCCAGACGCCCACCCACGGGGCTCTTCCCATAAACACCCACCCACAGGGCTCTCCCCGCAGCCAGACGCCCACAGAGACGCCCGCCCCGGGGCTCTCCCCGCAGCCATACGCCCGCCCACGGGACTAACCCCCGCAGCCAGATGCCCTCCCACAGGGTTCTCCCCACAGACGCTCGCCCACAGGGCTCTCCCCACAGCCAGATGCCCACCCACAGGGCTCTCCCCGCAGCCAGATGCCCACCCACAGGGCTCTCCCCGCAGCCAGATGCCCACCCACAGGGCTCACCCTGCAGCCAGATGCTCACCCACGGGGCTATCCCCGCAGCCAGACGCCCGCCCACGGGACTCTCCACCGCAACCAGACGCCCGCCCACGGGACTCTCCACCGCAACCAGACGCCCGCCCACGGGACTCTCCCCACAGCCAGATGCTCACCCACAGGGCTCTCCCCGCAGCCAGATGCCCACCCACAGGGCTCTCCCCGCAGCCAGATGCCCACCCACAGGGCTCTCCCCGCAGCCAGATGCCCACCCACAGGGCTCTCCCCGCAGCCAGATGCCCACCCACAGGGCTCTCCCCGCAGCCAGATGCCCACCCACGGGGCTCTCCCCACAGCCAGATGCCCACCCACGGGGCTCTCCTCGCAGCCAGATGCCCACCCACGGGGCTCTCCTCGCAGCCAGATGCCCACCCACGGGGCTCTCCCCGCAGCCAGATGCCCACCCACGGGGCTCTCCCCGCAGCCAGATGCCCACCCACCGGGCTCTCCCTGCAGCCAGATGCCCAGCCACAGGGCTCTCCCCGCAGCCAGATGCCCACCCACAGGGCTCTCCCCACAGCCAGACGCCCTCTCACAGGGCTCTCCCCGCAGCCAGATGCCCACCCACAGGGCTCTCGGTGCCGGTGTGGCAGTTGTCTTGAGTTGCCACGTTTCTTACCTTGGCACACTGCATATGGTTGCAGCCCTCGTTCTTCTGGATGGGAGACTTGCAATTGGCGCAAGGTTTCGAGTTCGTTAATAACCAGAGACAATTAGCAGCATCCTCGAACGCCTCGCTCACGCCGACCACTAGACAACAATGAAGAGATTATATATAATATACAACTACTCCTGGTGTCAGGGTGACCGCCTCGGTCTGATGTATTGGGGCCAGGAGGGTTTCTGACCCCCAGAACTAAATCATACTGGCCACCACTTTGCCTGACCCCGTATCTGAAGGGTAGGAAGTGCAAGAATGGATCTCATTCTAGTAGGACCTACATCCACACCGGCTCAGTACAGAATTGTGCTGGATGTCGGCATCACCTATCCGCATCAGACAATCGTGCCATCATCTCATACTTACACTCTTCTGGCTTCATCTCAGACACCTTGTGCAGCCAGTTTTTCCATGTTTGGCAGTCACACGGTTCGTGGGCCTCTCCTAAACATTCCCTGCAACACAGAAAACCAGACTCAATATTTAAGGACGTGCCCATTTCTGAGAAATCTGCGTTGACCTATCTTCATTAAGATGGAACATCAATACCCAATCAGGCGATCTTAACACCCGGGCAATTGGCCTCCATATTCCCATTCTTGTTTATGAAGCACAGTGCCACACTTCTGGCAGTGGCTTACCCTGGTATTGCAACCCAGTTCTTACAAACCACTTTATCGATGTCGACAGGTAGTTGGCGGTCCGCGCAGGGCTCCAGTCTAACGACATGACTGCTGGACCAGAGTCTGGAGAACCGATTCTATTACAATCTTATCATCCCATCCTGTAGATAAGTATATATTTTGGGACAACGCCTTTAAGAGAATAGGACTGAGCTGAGATACCAGGCACCGCCATTATTAAATGTACAGCGCCATGGTCCTGTCCAATCAGCTGATCGGCCCTTACCCTTAGTGACAACTGTGGTAAAAACGGGTTGGTGTCCTGGTGGTTGTCACCCAGCTTTTCCAGGCACAGATCATAAATAAAAATTATAATGCAATTTTTATCAAGATGGGAGAGCACCGAGGGTGATAAATATGGGGTTCTGATCATCTTAAACGTTCCCTTTATCCCCACTCTTTGGAAGAGCAAGTTGCTGCGGTGAACCAGGAGGCTCAGGATGAACAGCTCTATCATTTGGATAGCATGGCACAGTGCACAGAATCCAGGAATAGCTGCTTTCACGTTCCTGTTACGTTCCTGCCTCATCTTCAGCCTCCATTGTCGCGATGATTAATTATTCATAGCGTTCTTGATACAGGATCCGCCAGGTCCTCAGATGGCACCGGGAAGAAACAGAGGACTCACAAATTCACGACCCGAACCTCCTTGCACCCCGGGATCCCCATGTAATAGCCCTGGAGGGGTCTTACAAGGTCACATTCTCTATGCACCATCATACAACGTCTGTCGTGCCGCGTCTCAGATGTCAGCTACTTTATAAATTATGTGGGGGCCAACAGAAGACTAAGAAAGAAACTCGCCTCCCGCCGGTAACCAGAAACTGGCCATAAAAGCTCGGGATTACCGCACACAATGCCGGATACTCCGCTGCGTTCTTCCTGCAGAAGACGCAAAACGACTCACAGCTCCACGATAGTCTGCCCGCGAGGCTTTATAAAGGAGGGGATTAAAGAAGACTGGTATTTCATAAAACCTGTCCTCTAACCCTCCCTAAAAAAAAAAAAAAAGCCTTATTCACCCTCCCCAGGTCCAACACAGAGTTTCTACCGCTGCTCTCAGTGTCTATTACCGTTTGCAGCACCGACGTCACGTTGATAGCGTTGCAGCCAATCACTGAATTCGAGTTGATGACCAGAGCCACAGAGTTCACAGAGAAGTAAGTACACCAGCCTCAACAGATCTAAGATCTACTTAATAATGTATACAGATGCGTTTAAAGCACACAGCACGTACAACATAACACCATCCGCATCGTGTATACCATAGATGTCAACTCTGATCCTGGCTGGTTAATTCCTCAGATACCACGGCCAATAGGTACCACGGCATTTAACTAGTTACAGGGGCTCCCTATATACCATTGATGACCCCACTCAAGCGAATGGATCGGTACTAGCCGCCAGGCTGGGCAGTGAAACCATGCAGCGATCCCTTCATTCTCAGGAACGGTGGGAGTCCCAGAGGTCGGACACAACCTTTTTACATGGAAAATCTGTATGAGATCGGTACATTTATATCCATGGTAAAATGTACTCCCTAATTAAGGAGTACCCTTAAAGCCGCAGGCGCCCATGTGTACACAAGACACTGCACCCACCAGCAGAACAGGTGTCCTTTTCCACAGTCCACAGCTGGGGCCCGCAACAACGGAAAGTTCAGGGTGTCTGAACCGGACGTATTGCTTCCCTGCTTCTTGAGCCTCACTGCCCTCTCGCAGGCTGGCGTCGGGCACCACCGGATGGCTGTGTTGTTTTCTACAAATGCCTGAAAATCCATTAACAAGAATTAAAATGGAAATGAAGAGTTGGAAAAAGTAACATTCATTTCAAATGGCAGCATGTGATGCCACACTAACTTCAATGGCGTCATACGTTACTACATTCTAGTTATAGGTGCCCCATGATACCCAACCGATTTCACTGGGATCCCTAATACCCCTCCTACTTCATTGGATGCCCCATGATACCCCACTGACTTCACTGGGATCCCCAATACCCCTTCTACTTCAACGGCTGCCCCATGATACCCAACCTACTTCACTGGGATCCCTAATACCCCTCCTACTTCAACGGATGCCCCATAATACCCAACTGACTACACTGGGATCCCTAATACCCCTCCTACTTCATCGGATGCCCCATGATACCCAACCGACTTCACTGGGATCCCTAATACCCCTCCTACTTCATCGGATGCCCCATGATACCCAACCGACTACACTGGGATCCCCAATACCCCTCCTACTTCAACGGCTGCCCCATGATACCCAACCGACTTCACTGGGATCCCAAATACCCCTCCTACTTCAACGGCTGCCCCATGAAACCCAACCTACTTCACTGGGATCCCAAATACCCCTCCTACATCAACGGCTGCCCCATGATACCCAACCGACTTCACTGGGATCCCTAATACCCCTCCTACTTCAACGGATGCCCCATGATACCCAAACGACTTCACTGGGATCCCTAATACCCCTCCTACTTCAACGGATGCCCCATGATACCCCACCGACTACACTGGGATCCCTAATACCCCTCCTACTTCAACGGATGCCCCATGATACCCCACTGACTACACTGGGATCCCTAATACCCCTCCTACTTCAACGGATGCCCCATGATACCCCACCGACTACACTGGGATCCCTAATACCCCTCCTACTTCAACGGATGCCCCATGATACCCCACCGACTACACTGGGATCCCTAATACCCCTCCTACTTCAACGGATGCCCCATGATACCCCACCGACTACACTGGGATCCCTAATACCCCTCCTACTTCAACGGATGCCCCATGATACCCCACCGACTACACTGGGATCCCTAATACCCCTCCTACTTCAACGGATGCCCCATGATACCCCACCGACTACACTGGGATCCCTAATACCCCTCCTACTTCAACGGCTGCCCCATGAAACCCAACCTACTTCACTGGGATCCCAAATACCCCTCCTACTTCAACGGATGCCCCATGATACCCAAACGACTTCACTGGGATCCCTAATACCCCTCCTACTTCAACGGATGCCCCATGATACCTCACCGACTACACTGGGATCCCTAATACCCCTCCTACTTCAACGGATGCCCCATGATAGCCCACCGACTACACTGGGATCCCTAATACCCCTCCTACTTCAACGGATGCCCCATGATAGCCCACCGACTACACTGGGATCCCTAATACCCCTCCTACTTCAACGGATGCCCCATGATACCCCACCGACTACACTGGGATCCCTAATACCCCTCCTACTTCAACGGATGCCCCATGATACCCCACCAACTACACTGGGATCCCTAATACCCCTCCTACTACAACGGATGCTCCATGATACCCAACCGACTTCACTGGGATCCCCAATACCCCTCCTACTTCAGCGGATGCCCCATAATGGCCCTCCAACTTCAACAGGTGTCGCAATATACCCCTCCAAGGGGCGCCTCTTGATACCCCCACCCCGACTTTAACAGGTGTCTCACGATACCCCTCCAACTTCAACATGCAACCAACTATACCTCTCCAAGGGGCACCCCATTATACTCCTCCAACTTCAACATGCGCCCCACTATACCCCTCCAACTTCAAAGGGCACCCCACTAAACCCCTGCAAGGGGCGCTCTACTATACCCCTCCAAGGGGCGCTCCACTATACTCCAACTTCAGTAGGCGCCCCACTATACCTTCCAACTTCAACAGGTGCCCCACTATACCCCCCTCCAAGGGGTGCCCACTATACCCCTTCCACTTCAACAGGTGCCCCACTATACCCCTCCAAGGGGCGCCCCTAGATATCCCTCCAACTTCAATGGATGCCCCACTATACCCCTCCAACTTCAACGGAAGCTTCACTATACCCCTCAAGGGGTGCCCACTATACCCCTTCAACTTCAACAGGTGCCCCACTATACTCCCTCAAGGGGCGCCCCACTATACCCCTCCAAGAGGCGCCCAAACATACCCCTCCAACTTCAACAGGTGCCCCAGTATACCCCTCCAACTTCAACGGGAGCCTCACTATACCCCTCCAAGGGGCGCCCACTATACCCATTCAACTTCAATGGGCCTCTAACGATACCTCTCAAACTTCAGCGGGTGCCCCACTATACCCCTCCAAATACAGCGGGTGCCCCACTATAACCCTCCAAATTCCGCAGGTTCCCCACTAACCCCCTCCAACTTCAGCGGGTGCCCCACTATAACCCTCAAAGGGGCATCCCACTATACACCTCCAAGGGGCGCCCCACTATACAACATTTTATTGGATGCCCTTTTTAAGTCATTGATTACTAAGGTCATCATGCAATAATGGGAGAATCTGAATGTGAAACCCTTGTGGCTTCTCAGCTCCAACACCATGTACATGTGAGCAGGATATTACTTGAAAGGACTTTCCATAGGAGGGTGGGTATAACTTTTATAGAGCGGTACCCCACCTTTATGTCAAACTGCAGGTAGCGCTTATCCATCTCCTTAGACACCACACTTTCAATTACTTCCACAGGGACCAGCTGGAAACAGTCATAAGCCGGACAGAAGATGTTGTGGGCCTCGCCCTCCTGGATTTTAAGGTTTAGAAACCTAAAAAGTAAAAGAAAACCATCAGGAGCCAAGTAAAGTGTCCACCAGCATCTATACAGTCTGGACCATATATCGCTACGCTAGTCCCGCCCACCAGAGGATCAGCGGCGATCACAGTGATCAGCGAACACGTCTGCCCCTGTGTTTCGCAATCAATGGTGGTGTCAGCACCAGGACTCCCACCAATCAGAGTGAATTTTCACTTTATAGCCCCATCAGAAAGTCCAACATTCAATTCTTTACAAGCTGAACCACGATACTCCAGGTCAGTACAATACTGGTAAAACCAAAACTTTACATTAGTTTTTTCTTGCATTACTCTTATTTAAAAAAACGTTTGGGCTGACTTTTTTTGCAGCCAGTAACTTAAAAAAAAAAAAAAATGTAAAAAATTCAAACACAATCCAAAAGTAATGATGGGACATTGAGCAGGCCCCCAGTTACAAGAGCAAGCTCTGATTACTGCTGTCAGAGGCAGGAGCCGGCTGTACAACACAGCTGCTAGACACCTACCCTGTGTGGAGCGGGCTCTTTAAAATTGCGCTGAATACCCGCGGTCACAATTAAATGCCCCTTTGAGCGATTGACAGCAGCGTTTAAAGGATTAACAGCGATCAGAGCAAGTTAAGAACGGATGCTGGCTGTATAACACAGCTGGCTCCCATCATGGATGCAGAGAGCTCCCGCTCCTGAGCCTGCGATATACATGTTCGGCGGGTGTCGAGAAGGGGTTAAGGATGGCCGATCGTAAAAAGGTTCAACCAGTTCCCCGATCTCACTTTTTCCTTTTACGCCTTTTTTTTACGTACACTGACCGTTTTTTCAATCTCTTCTGCGTTATCTGTTGATCAAGATTCGGATCCCTAACGGTCGACTGTGGTGGAACCTGGTGGCGAGTGTTTAATATCCCTGCAGCGCCTCCGCAGGCGGAATGAAGAATTACATTACAAGCTTTCATTCAAACCAATAGGCTTGTCCATGTGATGCACGGACACGGCGAGTCCTCCAGAACGGGAGAGGATCTTGAGCTAATGAATAAGGGTCCAGAATGCGAGGCCCCTTCCTGTTAACCCTGTCTATACCATCCAACTACTGGTAGACATAGCTCGCAAAGGTGATGGAAACTTCTTAACGTCTAATGTAGAAACCGCCTACCCCAGGTGACTTGGCAGCCCGGTTACCTTCATTCCTTCTGCCAGTAAATAATTCATTATTTTACTCCAGGAAGAGGGATTTTACATTCCCGTACAGGAGGAGCCTGTCGAAGGATTGAGCCCGAAAATTACATTTTATTTCTGTATTTAATAGACAAATTTCCCCAAGGAATTTCGACATTTTAGCATTTTATTGCTTTCAAAGACCTTGAAATAAAACACGCAACTGTGAAATAAAAAGTGTAATTTTCAATAACATTGGAATAAATGGTTTCTAAGCTTCAAGATGCCAATATGGAAAGTCAGTATTGTGTATCCAGGTCCATGTAAACGGCACATTATTATTTTACTGTCACCTGCCGGATAAATACAAGATTCTCCAAAAAACTATATACAAAAAAAATAAAAAAAAATTCTAAGGTCATATCTATAAGTACTGGCAGCGAATGCTAAATATGTAAAGGCATTAAGAGTTAGAATGTAAAAAGCTAAATTATAAATCTTAATAGTTAAATCTGAAAATCAAAAACATCAAAAGGCAGTGTTGCTCCACCCACCACCCATTCAGCCTTCCTGATTGGTTCTAAAGATACCGCCCCGCCCTCTAGTTCCTCCCAGGCTTAATTAGTGTTGTTCATGACGGCCCTTGAGGAAGCAAATTGCTGCTCCCAACTAATGTTAACTAATAAAATAAAAAAAATAAATAAAATAATAATAAAATAAAAAAATAAAATGTGTGTATATATATATATATATATATATATATATATATATATATATATATATATATACGGTAATAATAATAAAATTCATATTAAAATTATACTTACGATTCCCAGCAGGTCCTGCAAAATTCATGTCCACATGGAATCTCCACTGGATCTTCAAACACAGAGATGCTGCACATGCAGATGCCACACTGAGCAAAAATATTTAGGGAATATAAAAAAAATATTTATTTATGAAATAGGTCATTTCAAATGGGTAGGTGATAAACTTTTATAGCACATCCTTTCGATTTCATGTAAAAAAAAAAAAAAAAAAAAAAAAAATCTTATAACCAATCATAAGAAGATGGCAGTGACGATTCCCCCAACCCTTGACTCCATTACTTGATACGGACCAGAGCCATGTCGATGTCCCCGGGAGATAGACTGATCTCATCTGGGGAGGTGACCGATGATCGGGTTGTACGTGGTGTGCGCGGAGAAGGGAGTGTATCCCAGGCATTATATCCGCTGGGTGGAGGGGTGGGCATCTGAACGCCTGATCGTTGGCAGCAATTCTCCGGGCTGCACATCCAGGCTTCCAGTAGCTTTTCCCTGTCCCAATCTATGAAAGAAAGGAAAAAAGTAATAGGAAAACATTCATGGCACACTCCTATTAGTAATATAGCGATTACATATATCACTGAGCAGTACATAGAGGTATACAGAATATACTGTGCGAGAGGAAAATTACAAAATAAATGTACAAAATAAATTCCCCGTAAATGAAGGTCAATATATGGACAATTCCTTGAAGAACATGAAAGCTGTCCTTTTATAGATGTATTTATCCAAATCTTGAAATACTAGTTTTTACACTGCACACTGGAACACAGTATATGGATGCTTCCTATTTTCGGTACATCACTTAAAAGCTTTGCCATGTAGACTGGGACAGTCAGGATGAGCAAAGTCATCTTAATATCATGTCATTATTGGGCAAGAACACAGGGAGGAAAAGTACATCTTCAATAAACCTAACTATAGCAGGTAGCACGTATGACTACAGACCACATAGAAGACCCAATTATAGATATAGACCCCAGGGCAAGGCTGCCTCCCTCTACCAGAACGATGTGACCAGGCAGCTCTTCTCAACATGGACGACGGGGCCAGGCCGCCCCCGTCCACACCGACGACGGGGCCAGGCCGCCCCCGTCCACACCGACGACGGGGCCAGGCCGCCCCCGTCCACACCGACGACGGGGCCAGGCCGCCCCCGTCCACACCGACGACGGGGCCAGGCCGCCCCCCTCCACACAGACGACGGGGCCAGGCCGCCCCCCTCCACACAGACGACGGGGCCAGGACGCCCCCCTCCACACAGACGACGGGGCCAGGACGCCCCCCTCCACACAGACGACGGGGCCAGGACGCCCCCCTCCACACAGACGACGGGGCCAGGACGCCCCCCTCCACACAGACGACGGGGCCAGGACGCCCCCCTCCACACAGACGACGGGGCCAGGACGCCCCCCTCCACACAGACGACGGGGCCAGGACGCCCCCCTCCACACAGACGACGGGGCCAGGACGCCCCCCTCCACACAGACGACGGGGCCAGGACGCACCCCTCCACACAGACGACGGGGCCAGGACGCCCCCCTCCACACAGACGACGGGGCCAGGACGCCCCCCTCCACACAGACGACGGGGCCAGGACGCCCCCCTCCACACAGACGACGGGGCCAGGACGCCCCCCTCCACACAGACGACGGGGCCAGGACGCCCCCCTCCACACAGACGACGGGGCCAGGACGCCCCCCTCCACACAGACGACGGGGCCAGGACGCCCCCCTCCACACAGACGACGGGGCCAGGACGCCCCCCTCCACACAGACGACGGGGCCAGGACGCCCCCCTCCACACAGACGACGGGGCCAGGACGCCCCCCTCCACACAGACGACGGGGCCAGGACGCCCCCCTCCACACAGACGACGGGGCCAGGACGCCCCCCTCCACACAGACGACGGGGCCAGGACGCCCCCCTCCACACAGACGACGGGGCCAGGACGCCCCCCTCCACACAGACGACGGGGCCAGGACGCCCCCCTCCACACAGACGACGGGGCCAGGACGCCCCCCTCCACACAGACGACGGGGCCAGGACGCCCCCCTCCACACAGACGACGGGGCCAGGACGCCCCCCTCCACACAGACGACGGGGCCAGGACGCCCCCCTCCACACAGACGACGGGGCCAGGACGCCCCCCTCCACACAGACGACGGGGCCAGGACGCCCCCCTCCACACAGACGACGGGGCCAGGACGCCCCCCTCCACACAGACGACGGGGCCAGGACGCCCCCCTCCACACAGACGACGGGGCCAGGACGCCCCCCTCCACACAGACGACGGGGCCAGGACGCCCCCCTCCACACAGACGACGGGGCCAGGACGCCCCCCTCCACACAGACGACGGGGCCAGGACGCCCCCCTCCACACAGACGACGGGGCCAGGACGCCCCCCTCCACACCGACGACGGGGCCAGGACGCCCCCCTCCACACCGACGACGGGGCCAGGACGCCCCCCTCCACACCGACGACGGGGCCAGGACGCCCCCCTCCACACCGACGACGGGGCCAGGACGCCCCCCTCCACACCGACGACGGGGCCAGTCCCCAATAGGCAGGTAAAGGTCCCCAATAGGCAGCATAGTCCCCAATTGGCAGGTAAATGTCCCCAATTGGCAGTATAGGTCCCCAATAGGCAGCATAGTCCCCAATTGGCAGGTAAAGGTCTCCAATAGGCAGCATAATCCCCAATAGGCAGGTGACGGTCCTCACTAGGCAGCATAGTCCCCAATTGGCAGGTAAATGTCCCCAATAGGCAGCATAGTCCCCAATAGGCAGCATAGTCCCCAATAGGCAGGTAATGGTCCCCAATAGGCAGCATAGTCCCCAATTGGCAGGTAAATGTCCCCAATAGGCAGCATAGTCCCCAATTGGCAGGTAAAGGTCTCCAATAGGCAGCATAGTCCCCAATAGGCAGCATAGTCCCCAATAGGCAGGTAACGGTCCCCAATAGGCAGCATAGTCCCCAATTGGCAGGTAAATGTCCCCAATAGGCAGCATAGTCCCCAATTGGCAGGTAAATGTCTCCAATAGGCAGCATAGTCCCCAATAGGCAGCTTAGTCCCCAATAGGCAGGTAACGGTCCCCAATAGGCAGCATAGTCCCCAATTGGCAGGTAAATGTCCCCAATAGGCAGCATAGTCCCCAATTGGCAGGTAAATGTCCCCAATAGGCAGCATAGTCCCCAATTGGCAGGTAAATGTCCCCAATAGGCAGCATAGTCCCCAATAGGCATGATAGACCGGACCCGGCGTAAAAAAAAAACAAAAAAACAGTACTCGCTATGTCCCCCACTGCTCTGAAGAGGCGCCCGCTCGACTCAGTCTTCTTTTGGCACAGGCATTGTGACATCATCAGGCTGTGCAGGTAGCGTGATGACAATCACGTCGTCTGTGCTGCATACTGAGGGCCGCAAGTCTTCCAGAGTGGCAGCGCACTGCCTTTCCTCGCCGCCTCGTCGTTCTGCCCGCGATTACAGGGCCTGCCGGCATTAAACTGTAGTGAAGTTCAATGTCGGCCAGGCCCAGGGGCCGATGTAGGAGGAACAGCTGCACGGGGCCCCTTGAGACGGGCCGGATAAATATCCTCGATGGGCCGCATGTGGCCGGCGAGCCGTAGTTTGAGGACCCCTGCTCTATACAGACGTTCAGCCGTCCATCTGGACTCCTGTGCTTCTCTCATCTTTGTTTGCCCATTTTATCCCACTGATACCTGCTGGAACCAATATCTGGACACAGACGCAAAACTCTCTAAAGTTTTTCTCAGGCTTTCCCATAAATCAAAGATTTACTTAAAAATAAATGTTCTCATTTGCCAAGACATGACAATAAAATAAAGTGTGAACCAGACTTGACTCCACTTGGCACGAGACCCGCCACGTTCTGCCATCTGCTTGCAATTTCGAAATCTCTGAAGACAGATGGGCGAGCGGCTGCCAGCAGCCGTCAGGAAGACTTATTAATAACGTTTATCAACATTGACGACTAATCGCCACAGAAATTCTCAATGACAGCCTAAATAGACCTGCTAATAGCGGCCATCAATATAATGTCTTATTTACGGGAACGTCGTGAGCAGCCGATCAGAGGTAATCATAGGCGCGTGCTGCGAGAAAAACCGATGCAATCTCTTCAGAGTAAGACCCCTAATATGATGCAGGGGCGCGCAGCGACTCAGTCAGGAAGGTTATAATGTTATATGAATCAGCAGCACTCATCAAAATATACAACTTTACTGTAACTTATGGAAAACGTGGCATCTCTCCCACTTTACTGCACCCTTACTGCTACATGCTCCAGCAAATAGAGAGGAGGGGGATGCGGCTGCAGCTTCTCACAAAAATCAGTACAGGGAAAGAGAAGAGGTGGGGGAAAAGGACTGAAGGGTGGAAAGGTTTGATGTGGAGGGGTAAAAGGATTGCAGAAAGGGGAAAAAAGACCGATGGGAGCGGGAGAAAAGGACCGATGGGAGCGGGAGAAAAGGACCGATGGGAGCGGGAGAAAAGGACCGATGGGAGCGGGAGAAAAGGACCGATGGGAGCGGGAGAAAAGGACCGATGGGAGCGGGAGAAAAGGACCGATGGGAGCGGGAGAAAAGGACCGATGGGAGCGGGAGAAAAGGACCGATGGGAGCGGGAAAAAAGATGGTTGGGAGCGGGAGAAAAGGATGGATGGGAGCGGGAGAAAAGAATGGATGGGGAGGGGAAAAGGACCGATGGGAGCGGGAGAAAAGGGCCGATGGGAGCGGGAGAAAAGAATGGATGGGGAGGGGAAAAGGGCCGATGGGAGCGGGAGAAAAGGACCAATGGGAGCGGGAGAAAAGGACCAATGGGAGCGGGAGAAAAGGACCGATGGGAGCGGGAGAAAAGGACCGATGGGAGCGGGAGAAAAGGACCGATGGGAGCGGGAGAAAAGAACCGATGGGAGCGGGAGAAAAGGACCGCTGGGAGCGGGAGAAAAGGACCGCTGGGAGCGGGAGAAAAGGACCGCTGGGAGCGGGAGAAAAGGACCGCTGGGAGCGGGAGAAAAGGACCGATGGGAGCGGGAGAAAAGGACCGATGGGAGCGGGAGAAAAGGACCGATGGGAGCGGGAAAAGGGCGGATGGGAGCGGGAGAAAAGGACCGATGGGAGCGGGAAAAGGGCGGATGGGGAGGGGAAAAGGATGGTTGGGAGAAGGGAGGAAGGATGGGGGGAAGGGGAGAAAGGATGGGGGAAGGGGAGAAAGGATGGGGGAAGGGGAGAAAGTTTGGGGGGAGGGAGGCAGCTGTTTCTAGTGTAAAGAAACAGTATGGAACTACAGACTCTCTAAATTTGGGGGAAACAGAATACAAGGAAAGTACATAGTAAGGAGTAAAAATCTGATTAGTTCAGAGCAAACAGCTCTGCTCTGATACCACAGATGGCCCCAATACTGTACAAGAGCAATAGAGCTGTCACCTCAATCAGTTCCGCAGGTCTGATCCGCTAGGTACCTGCAATCAACCAGATCCCTGCAGGCTGTGCAAGTGTCAGTCTACACTGTTATTTGCCATGCTATTCATTAACAGAAACATACCGGCTCCTCGCCATCTTCCTCCATGTGCTATACAGACAGGCGTGGACCGTATACCCCGCCGCACTATATACAATAGGCAGTGTACAGATAACGCTTAGCACATGATTGCTGCTCCCACCTCCTGGAATCATCCTGGCAGCGGCTCTGATAACCCGTCACATCGGCCGCATTATACAGTACATGACGCCGGTTGCATTTACCAGCTGGAAACTTCTTTGTTCTATAAACAAGTCTTAGAGAAAGGCGTGAATCAGCCGCTGGTCGCGGTGTTGGTACTTCTGTACCTGCTTCCATTCTGGGAGGCAATCCATTATATATAGAGCAGAACTATATTTACAGACAGGTAATAAATTATCACAATTTCTTCAGAAAAGACGGATTCCTGCAAGGCCGGAATAGAAAACATCTCCAGAATAAGCCCCGATGCCTGCTCATCGCTAGACGAGAATACGTCTGCCAGCTCTGTATGGTTGTGGAAATATATTTAAGCCGTTGAAACGCGAGACCCTTCAGGGGGAAAACTTAATTTAAGGTATTATTTTTTGCAAATGAAATCCCGTAGTGCAGACCGGTGATTGACAGTGGCATTTAAATGGTTACTCAGCAGTGATCGGCACTAGATCTGCTACTGTCCCCAACATAAATTTATATGTAGTGTAATGCTTTATTTCGCCAGTGGTTGGCGCTGTAGAAACAAAACACATGCTGTCAAAGCGATCCCTGAGGGTTCTTGATGGGAGTGGAGATCCCCTATAGAGTTCCTAAATAATATCTCTGGGAGAAAATACCCCCCCGAGAAGCGATCCATGACTACCATTCCTCCTCGAGCAGCGAGGCGTCACACACCAGTACCATCCTTCTCTAATGACGGGCACAGCCCCGGACAGATGGGCGATGGGCAGCCAAATGTGTTACTGGGTAGCGCAACGTCACTAGAGCAACGTGTGACGATCCGTCTCCGCACGCCGCTGACGCTCCGGGCTACAAGGCAGCAATGTGCAGCCGCGTCATGTATCAGCCCTGTGACCACAGGATCATCACTGCTTCCTCCACAGCCTCATTACCCCCCTCCATCTACTGAATGCTACAGAAATTGAACCTGTATTCTCTTTCTTCTGCGGAATCCGGGGCCGGATCCCAGAGGCAAACGGTGGATCAAAAATTGGATGTTCAAAAAAAGGCTGATTTTGCAAGAATCTGTGTATTTCCGGATGCCCAGGGAGCCATCAAGCGACACACCCGAGGGCCCAGACAGGCAGGGGGCCAGCGACACGCCCGAGGGCCCAGACAGGCAGGGGGGCCAGCGACACGCCCGAGGGCCCAGACAGGCAGGGGGCCAGCGACACGCCTGAGGGCCCAGACAGGCAGGGGGCCAGCGACACGCCCGAGGGCCCAGACAGGCAGGGGGCCAGCGACACGCCCGAGGGCCCAGACAGGCAGGGGGCCAGCGACACGCCCGAGGGCCCAGACAGGCAGGGGGCCAGCGACACACCCGAGGGCCCAGACAGGCAGGGGGCCAGCGACACGCCCGAGGGCCCAGACAGGCAGGGGGGCCAGCGACACGCCCGAGGGCCCAGACAGGCAGGGGGCCAGCGACACGCCCGAGGGCCCAGACAGGCAGGGGGCCAGCGACACGCCCGAGGGCCCAGACAGGCAGGGGGCCAGCGACACGCCCGAGGGCCCAGACAGGCAGGGGGGCCAGCGACACGCCCGAGGGCCCAGACAGGCAGGGGGCCAGCGACACGCCTGAGGGCCCAGACAGGCAGGGGGCCAGCGACACGCCTGAGGGCCCAGACAGGCAGGGGGCCAGCGACACGCCTGAGGGCCCAGACAGGCAGGGGGCCAGCGACACGCCCGAGGGCCCAGACAGGCAGGGGGGCCAGCGACACGCCCGAGGGCTCCGACAGGAAGGGAGCCAGCGACACGCCTGAGGGCCCAGACAGGCAGGGGGCCAGCGACACGCCTGAGGGCCCAGACAGGCAGGGGGCCAGCGACACGCCCGAGGGCCCAGACAGGCAGGGGGCCAGCGACACGCCCGAGGGCTCCGACAGGAAGGGAGCGAGCGACACGCCCGAGGGCTCCGACAGGAAGGGAGCGAGTGACATGTCCGAGGGCCCAGATATACACAGAGTAAGTGATACACCCAGGCATCAAGACAACCAGAAAGCAAACAGCATGCTCAAAGGTTCAGACAACTAGGAAGTGAGCGACACGTCTGTGGGCCCAGACGGACAGGCTGTGAGCAGAGGCATACGGACCCAGACAACCAGCCCCAGCTTTAAAAAGAAAAAAAATCTGTATTTACAGATAGTGCCGAGGCCCCCAGGCAGTGAGCAGCACATCGAGGAGTTTTTTTTTAAAAAAATTATGAGCTAAAGTGATGTAAAACTGATCAGTGGTGGTCCGACTACTGGAATTTCCAGTAAACTTAAAGACGACGGGGTGAAAAGAAATGCACACACTTGTAGATCAGCCTCCATATTCAGTTACACTTGGGGCGTCGTTTCCACAAGATCCACACGGTCTGTGCAAAGATTCAGCTTGTGGCACCGGGAGAATTCACCACCGATGTGCTCCCCCTATAATCCTCCCTTCAGGAACTCGAGATGCACTAATAACCGAAGCACGAGCGCTCACGTCTCCTGTATGTAACCAACACTGCGCCACAATGGCCAAGTATGATCTAGAATTACCGTGTGCCCGCAGCAAAGCCTCAGCGGTGAACAGAGGGGCCTGCAGCATGTCTGCCGTCTCCACGATCAACATGTCCTTAAGCCGCCGTAAATCCTGGGGCCGCAGCCCTTCATAAGGCTGAAAAGGGACCGAAAATAAAATAAAAGCAAAGAATTTTGTATAGTGAAAGCATGAACAAATGGTTAAATGAGTCACATCCTGTATTATCCTCCAGAGCTGCACTCACTATTCTGCTGGTGCAGTCACTGTGTACATACATTACATTACTGATCCTGAGTTACACCCTGTATTATACTCCAGAGCTGCACTCACTATTCTGCTGGTGCAGTCACTGTGTACATACATTACTGATCCTGAGTTACATCCTGTATTATACCCCGGAGCTGCACTCACTATTCTGCTGGTGCAGTCACTGTGTACATACATTACATTACTGATCCTGAGTTACATTCTGTATTGTTCTCCAGAGCTGCACTCACTATTCTGCTGGTGCAGTCACTGTGTACATACATTACATTACTGATCCTGAGTTACATCCTGTATTATACCCCAGAGCTGCACTCACTATTCTGCTGGTGCAGTCACTGTGTACATACATTACATTACTGATCCTGAGTTACATCCTGTATTATACTCCAGAGCTGCACTCACTATTCTGCTGGTGCAGTCACTGTGTACATACATTACTGATCCTGAGTTACATCCTGTATTATACCCCAGAGCTGCACTCACTATTCTGCTGGTGCAGTCACTGTGTACATACATTACATTACTGATCCTGAGTTACATCCTGTATTATACTCCAGAGCTGCACTCACTATTCTGCTGGTGCAGTCACTGTGTACATACATTACATTACTGATCCGGAGTTACAGCCTGTATTATACTCCAGAGCTGCACTCACCTCTCTCTTGTCTAATGCAGCGTACTCCGCCTCTATATCATCTGCCTCGGGGTCTCTGGAAAAGACCATCTGAGACTCCAGCTTTAGGGCCAGATCTTTGTGGCGCTGCTTCTCGGCACAGTCGCACGGGGTGTCCTTATTGTCATTTTCAGAAAAAAGGTTTCCTCCGTTCTTCACTAGCAGCTGTGGAAAGACGGGCAGAAAGACACTTCAGGAAAAATCTGCAGAATTCTGGCACAATTTCACCAATAAAACCGCCTTATTATTACCCCATGGGCGTTTTCTTCGCAGGTTAGGGTTGGAGTCTAATTTCCAGTCAAAATTTTATGCAAATATTTTGTGCAAAATATGTGAATTTATTAAATTGATTTCTTTTCTAGTTTTCTGGCATCAAAAAGTTGCAATCCTCACTGTTGTAGGAAGGGTGGCGCAAAAAGCATACACGTCGTGTGACATTTTGATAAAATTTGGAGCAACAGCAAAACGGCCGAAAGCAAAATGGACGTAAAAAAAAAAATTTCTCCCCCTTTATGTACCAATTACAGAAGAAAAATAATAAAAACGTTCAACTGCCTTAAAGAAGGAAGCATCAATGTTCGGAAGATGAACACTACGATCTCAAAGTGAAAACTTGTAGGTTGGTTCATTAGGAATTAAAAAAAAGAAGAGAAAAACCAATAAGAGTAGCCACAAAAACCCTCTCCGGAGAAGAAGAGAAGAAAGTTTCCATATCTTTCTTTTTCTCATGTGCGTTCTCCACTAAAACCCTTCGTCATCTTGGAGGTCTAGATCTTCAACACCAACATCACTTCCCATGCTTATAGCGGAGTTATAAGAGATCCCATCGTGGAGCTGAATTTATACGGAGAGCTCGGTTTCTGTCCATAGCTCCATACACAAACATTTTTTTGGGAGAGCAGGACCCAACTCATCTTCTCCTCTGGCCCTTGAAACCCTGGTTAGATGTTCCTCTCAAGAAGAGGATAGTAGGTATGGGCCAGATGTAGGAGTGTCCAAAGACGGGAACATTTTTTTCAGGGTTCCCTCCTCGGATCTCTGGTGGCTTTCCTTGGATGTTGGCGTAGCATCTAACAGAGGATAGCCAATGACTGTTTTTTTTTGACTCTTTTAGGAGGCCAGGAGTAGATCGATTTGGTAACCTACCTGCCAACATCGTGAGCTTACTGAACACAGCCAAAAGTGTTGGACAAATACAGCAACCAAGTGAAGAGATGTGTAGGAAAACATATTTAATACGAGTAGACATTTACCCAACGTTGTGTGGTGGTTCACACCAAGGATGGGACCTATGATGAATCAAAAGGCATACGTTTTTCCTAATTGTTGGCCGTACACAAGTGGAACGCTGGGGACATCTGGTTTTGTTTCCTTACATAGCACCATATTCACCTGCTCGTGAGGTAACATTGGATTAGCAAAATTGGACCAAAAGCCAACGCTAAGCTGCTCAGTTGCCACCTGGTAAATTGAAGAGTAGGAGGACTTCTACCACCATATTGATGACCATCTCAGATTTCTCCACCTCTCATTAGACAATTGCCCCAGTCTCCAAACCTAGGGCTTAATGTATTCTTTCCCCAAGAGTCTAATGCAGTTTACCTCTACGCAATTTTTCATCCCTGAAGCGGCGGCATAGTGCAAGGGTGTATTCTTCTTGTTGTCAGTGGCATCAAGAGCAGCCCTCTCATATTCCCCGTGGTCAAGCTTTGCCCCTTTCCACTCTAAGATCATCCGCAAACATTCAGATCTTTTGCGATCGTCATCTCCAAGTCTGGGTAGGCGATGATCCAAAGCACCTTCAGAGATCATGAGGTGGAATCCCATACAGAGCAAGTGCATAGAACTTTCGTTGTGGATGTTGCGCTTGTTTGGATTTCCATCCTTCCCAAAGAGAAATGACCTGCAAGAATAAAGAGCAAAGAGCATCTATAACAGTAGAAATGGACCTTGTGCAAAAGAATAATGCATATAATTGGACTTAAAGTTAAAGAACTATCACACCACCACATACTGTACGTGTTTTATCTCCCCCTCAGTGCTGAATGCACAGTTACACTGCTCAGTACTTCTGTATTGTGTCCTCCATGCTACTGCTGCTTCGGATCATGTGTTACGTAAATAAAGGAAAGAAGGAATCCCACAGGTCTGTGTGTGTGGTGTATGGGAGACATCATGGCAGACAGTCTTCACCTACTAGCTGAGAGACAGAATCTTAAAGAAGTCCACCCAAATTAAAGAACACATTTGGTCAACTTTTTAAGTGATTCTGAGCTTTTTTTCCTCCATAAAATTTAACATCCCAGCATCTCGATCAAGAGACAATCCTCCTTTTTGGGTTCCCAATAGACTGGAAACAAAGCCAAATAAGGCCCAACTCCAATGTCCACCTCCTAATAAACATATGCATCTTTGAACATCTACAGGACTTTCCTGGACCATTATGACTTACAACCAGCCACATGGAGATTGTAGTTCCTAGGCGACAGGCCATTTATTCCCCTACATGAGGAAAAAGAAGATGTCTGGAGATCTAATCACTTTTCTCCAATTTTCATCACTGCAGAGACTCATTGTCTGTTGCCTCTGAGCTGGTGGGTAGAGACTAGCTGCTATGATGTTTCCCATACACAGGAGAGCAGGAATCCCTCATGTTTGTTTGCAGGCTCTATAGCGCACACAGACATGAGGGATTCCTTCTCTGTTGTCTGTATGTAGCAAATGTTCAGAAGCAACAGCTGAGGCAGCATGGAGGACATTATACATCACTGAGCATTGTAACTGTGAATCCAGCAGTAAGTTGCAATAAAAAATTAACTAGAAAGTGCTTCACCCCTCCATAAATTGGCTGCAATCTTTGTTGCTTTGACCATGAAGGATTGGAGGCATTTTTTTTAGAGTCAATTATGTGTTCAGAAAGCTGTTAAGGGGGGAAAAGAAGTGGCTCAGAAGTGGAGAACTAAGTATATTTCTTGGAGAAGCTACGTTGCAAAGTTTATTTTAATAGCTTGTTCTATCGATTCATGTAAAGTTTGTTGAAGGGATAGCGAATGTCACAGTGGTAAAAGAAAATAAGTGGAATCTTGCATGCAGCTTTGGATGTGAACGCAGCAGAAAACTCCATTACGGAAAAAGTAAAACAATGGTTTCACGAATGAGCCCGAACAGCAGATAAGGTTTCTTTTATACCCTTCGCTGTAATCCTATACACACACACCAGCAGCCGCCGCTCACATCATTAGTCTTGCGCTAAGGCGACTCTTACAAAGTTTGGTGGAAGACTAAATCCATTAGCATATCAATGGCCAAAACAAGAAGAATTACGAAGTTTTGCTTCTAGGTTTAATCTCAGAGTCCTCAGTCTTTCAATGTCGTCTTTTGTGCTTTTGCCTAGCGACTAAGGGAATTTAACCCGAATCCGAAAAAAATGACTGCTTTGGACTAAATATCCAAGACTAGGAATGAAGAGGAAACCGGCATTCAGAGAAGAACGTCGCTGCGAAGACTGGCTGCCAATCAAACTGCTTGCAATAGTAGATGTTGGGCGCCCATCGTTCCTAGACTCTAAACCAGAAACTGTACCTTCATGGGCAACAACCATATACTCCAATCTCAGGGCCTTACTGGGAAGCTGAGATACTGGGGCCTGTTTGATGGGAGTCAACTGAGGCTGTCGGGTGCCTAAGACAACTGCCCAAATCACAGATGGAAACCGTGACTTGGACTTTAAAGAGCTTTGCATTCTGAGGACCCAACCAGAAAGCTCCTCATATCTCAGCTTCCTGGAGCCCAATATGTATTAAAAACATATAAAGTAGACATCATGACTTTTTCTATGATATTTGATATATTTCTACCCTGAATGGATCCTCATCGGGTGAGGATTCAGAGATCTGGGCGTAACGGGTTCATAAGGAACTTAAATTCGAGTTCTCAATGCCAGTCAGCTGCATCAAAAGCCAACGCAATATTGTATTGTATGTGGCTTCTAGAGAAAGGAGACCAACAAAATAGAGGTTAGAAAGCTGAAAAGAGCCCACGGAACGGAAATCAATTTCCCATAAATGGAAGGCCGTAGGTCTATAGAAGGGTTAGGAAATCTATTAATTCATTGACCCAAGGGAATAGAGTAAGGGAATAAGAGGTTTATAGAAATATTAAAAAAACAGGGGTAAGGGAAGTGGATACAACTGTATCGAGTACGGATAATGCTGGTGATTATTAACAATGCATCAGCACAGACAACACTGGATACAACTGTACCATTGCCCCGGATGAGACCAGGAATAAACAGGATAACTGCCTCTGAATAGAACAAGAGGGTGCTATTCACTTACAGCAAAAATAAAAAAAAAAGTATTGAAAACAGCAAGGAATTAAAACAAATTATACCTGAAAAGTTGCAGAACGTCACTGCATTCAAGAGGGGTTTTTTTTTTGTTTGTTTTTTTTTTACAAATCCTCAAGTCTCTTTCAAAATGTTCACTTGAGACAGGTTTCACTTTATATTAGAGATTTCCCATCAGGCAGCTGAAATCACGGACTAAAAAAAGCACTTATTTGTTACCCTTAAGTCACATTGCTGATCTTAATGAATCTTTTGCTCCGTCTCTTCAATTCCCAAAGCTGTATCGTGCCAACGTAGGGACACGCTTCCAGCCGCTCAGTAACGCTGATGTTCACATACTGAGGATCACTTTTATTCTGAGATATCATTTAAATATTTATCTAATTTTTGAACAGTTTCAATGCATCTTACATGAGAAATGGAGGAAAAACGCAAATTACTCTGAATTAAAAATAATACCTATAATACTGCTCCTATATACAAGAATATAACTACGGTACTATAATACTGCCTCTATGTACAAGAATATAACTACTATAATACTGCTCCTATGTACAAGAATATAACTACTATAATACTGCTTCCTATGTACAAGAATATAACAACTATAATACTGCTCCTATGTACAAGAATATAACTACTATAATACTGCTCCGATGTACAAGAATATAACTACTATAATACTGCTCCTATGTACAAGAATATACTGTAACTACTATAATACTGCTCCTATGTACAAGAATATAACTACTATAATACTGCCCCTATGTACAAGAATATAACTACTATAATACTGCTCCTATGTACAAGAATATAAGAATATAACTACTATAATACTGCTCCTATGTACAAGAATATAACTACTATAATACTGCCCCTATGTACAAGAATATAACTACTATAATACTGCTCCTATGTACAAGAATATAAGAATATAACTACTATAATACTGCTCCGATGTACAAGAATATAACTACTATAATACTGCTCCTATGTACAAGAATATAACTACTATAATACTGCTCCTATGTACAAGAATATAACTACTATAATACTGCCCCTATGTACAAGAATATAACTACTATAATACTGCCCCTATGTACAAGAATATAACTACTATAATACTGCCCCTATGTACAAGAATATAACTACTATAATACTGCTCCTATGTACAAGAATATAACTACTATAATACTGCCCCCTATGTATAAGAATATAACTACTATAATACTGCTCCTATGTACAAGAATATAACTACTATAATACTGCCCCTATGTACAGGAATATAACTACTATAATACTGCTCCTATGTACAAGAATATAACTACTATAATACTGCCCCTATGTACAAGAATATAACTACTATAATACTGCCCCTATGTACAGGAATATAACTATTATTATTTATTCAATGGCGCTTTACATGTGAGGAGGGGTATACATACTGTAATACATACAAGTACAGTAATCTTAAACAATACAAGTCACGACTGGTACAGGATGAGAGAGGACCCTGCCCACGAGGGCTCACAATCTACAACGGGATGGGTGAGGATACAGTAGGCGAGGGTAGAGCTGGTCATACAGCGGTTTGGTGGATCGGTGGTTACTGCAAGTTATAGGCTTGTCGGAAGAGGTGGGTCTTCAGGCTCTTTTTGAAGGTTTCCATGGTAGGCGAGAGTCTGATATGTTGTGGTAGAGAGTTCCAGAGTAGGGGTGATACGCGGGAGAAATCTTGTATGCGATTGTGGGAAGAGGAGATAAGAGGGGAGTACAGGAGATCTTGTGAGGATCGGAGGTTTCGTGTAGGTAAGTACCGGGAGACTAGGTCACAGATGTATGGAGGACTCAGGTTGTGGATGGCTTTGTATGTCATGGTTAAGGTTTTGAACTGGAGTCTTTGGGTAATGGGGAGCCAGTGCAGGGATTGACAGAGGGAAGAGGCCGGGGAATAGCGGGGGGACAGGTGGATTAGTCGGGCAGCAGAGTTAAGAATAGATTGGAGGGATGCGAGAGTGTTAGAGGGGAGGCCACAGAGCAGGAGGTTGCAGTAGTCAAGGCGGGAGATGATGAGGGCATGGATTAGGGTTTTTGCAGATTCTTGGTTGAGGAATGTACGGATCCGTGACATATTTTTGAGTTGAAGTCGGCAGGAAGAGGAAAGGGCTTGGATATGTGGTTTGAAAGTTTGATCAGGGTCAAGGATAACCCCGAGGCAGCAAGCTTGTGGGACTGGAGAGAGTGGGCAGCCATTTACTTTAATGGATAGGTCCGTTGGGGGGGGGGGGGGGGGGTCACGTGAGATGGGCGAAAGATGATTAATATTGTCCATATTAAGTTTTAGAAATCTAGCGGAGAAGAAGGATGAAATAGTAGACAGACATTGAGGGACTCTGTTCAGTAGGGAGGTGATATCTGGTCCAGAGATGTAGATCTGTGTGTCATCAGCATAGAGATGATACTGAAAGCAGTGAGATTCTATGAGCTGTCCGAGGCTGAAGGTGTAAACGGAGAAGAGCAGGGGCCCTAGGACTGAACCTTGCGGGACTTCGATGGATAGGGGGCGCGGTGAGGAGGTGGTGTGTGAGTGGGAGACGCTGAATGTCCGGTCTGTTAGGTATGACGCAATCCAAGATAGGGCCAAGTCTGTGATACCAAGAGATGAGAGGGTCTGTAGTAATAGGGAATGGTCCACTGTGTCAAAGGCATAGGACAGGTCCAGGAGGAGGAGGACAGAGTAGTGTCGCTTGGCCTTGGTGGCTAGTAGGTCATTGGTGACCTTAATTAGGGCAGTTTCAGTGGAGTGGTGTGGCCGGAAGCCGGATTGCAAGTGGTCAAGGAGGGAGCAAGAAGAGAGGTGGGAGGATAGTTCAAGATGGACGTGTTGTTCCAGTAGTTTTGAGGCATAGGGGAGAAGTGATATAGGGCGATAGCTAGATACAGAGGATGGGTCAAGAGAGGGCTTTTTGGAGGATAGGTGTGATTGAGGCATGTTTAAAGCTTGAGGGGAAAACACCAGTTGTTAGTGATAGGTTGAAGAGATGGGTTAGGGTTGGGATGAAGACTGTGGTGAGGTTTGGGATGAAGTGGGATGGGATCGGGTCAAGTGCACAGGTAGTGAGATGTGATCTTGAGAGTAGAGTGGAGAGTTGATCTTCTGTAATGGTGGAGAAGTTGGTTTTGGGGGAGGAGGGCAGACTACTATAGTTCTGCTCCTATGTACAAGAATATAACTACTATAATACTGTCCCTATGTACAAGCATATAACTACTATAATACTTCCCCTATGTACAAGAATATAACTACTATAGTTCTGCTCTTATGTACAAGAATATAACTACTATAATGCTGCCTCCTATGTACAAGAATATAACTACTATAATACTGCTCCTATGTACAAGAATATAACTACTATAATACTGCCCCTATGTACAAGAATATAACTACTATAATGCTGCCTCCTATGTACAAGAATATAACTACTATAATACTGCTCCTATGTACAAGAATATAACTACTATAATACTGCCCCTATGTGCAAGAATATAACTACTATAATACTGCCCCTATGTGCAAGAATATAACTACTATAATACTGCCCCTATGTACAAGAATATAACTACTATAATACTGCCCCCTAAGTACAAGAATATAACTACTATAATACTGCTCCTATGTACAAGAATATAACTACTATAATACTGCCCCCTATGTACAAGAATATAACTACTATAATACTGCTCCTATGTACAAGAATATAACTACTATAATACTGCTCCTATGTACAAGAATATAACTACTATAATACTTTCCCTATGTACAAGAATATAACTACTATAATACTGCCCCCTATGTACAAGAATATAACTACTATAATACTGCTCCTATATATAAGAATATAACTACTATAATACTGCCCCTATGTACAAGAATATAACTACTATAATACTGCCCCTATGTACAAGAATATAACTACTATAATACTGCCCCTATGTACAAGAATATAACTACTATAGTTCTGCTCCTATGTACAAGAATATAACTACTATAATACTGCTCCTATGTACAAGAATATAACTACTATAATACTGCCCCTATGTACAAGAATATAACTACTATAATACTGCCCCCTATGTACAAGAATATAACTACTATAATACTGCCCCCTATGTACAAGAATATAACTACTATAATACTGCCCCCTATGTACAAGAATATAACTACTATAATACTGCCCCTATGTACAAGAATATAACTACTATAATACTGCCCCTATGTACAAGAATATAACTACTATAATACTGCCCCTATGTGCAAGAATATAACTACTATAATACTGCCCCTATGTACAAGAATATAACTACTATAATACTGCCCCCTATGTACAAGAATATAACTACTATAATACTGCTCCGATGTACAAGAATATAACTACTATAATACTGCCCCTATGTACAAGAATATAACTACTATAATACTGCCCCTATGTACAAGAATATAACTACTATAGTACTGCTCCTATGTGCAAGAATATAACTACTATAATACTGCCCCCTATGTACAAGAATATAACTACTATAATACTGCCCCTATGTGCAAGAATATAACTACTATAATACTGCCCCATGTACAAGAATATAACTACTATAATACTGCCCCTATGTACAAGAATATAACTACTATAATACTGCTCCTATGTACAAGAATATAACTACTATAATACTGCTCCGATGTACAAGAATATAACTACTATAATACTGCCCCTATGTACAAGAATATAACTACTACGGTATAATACTGCTCCTATATATAAGAATATAACTACTATAATACTGCTCCTATATATAAGAATATAACTACTGTAATACTGCCCCTATGTACAAGAATATAACTACTATAATACTGCTCCTATGTACAAGAATATATCTACTATAATACTGCCCCTATGGACAAGAATATAACTACTATAATACTGCCCCTATGTACAAGAATATAACTACTATAATACTGCCCCTATGTACAAAAATATTACTACGATAATACTGGCTTATCTATAACAGTAAGGTTGTTCTATATTTGGCTGTTATTTTCCGTTCTGCACTGAAGCATGAATCCAGTAATATAATATAATAATACGATGGTGAAGTACAAAGGACATTTCATCACGAGGTCTTAAAAACACAAGTCGAGTGAATCCACTTGGTAAACAAGGTGCAGGTACGAGCAGGTCTGCTACGCCAGTAATGTACAACGTGGATGTTTTACAAGGAGCCGGTGACAGATAAATTTTTACTTTGTCATCGGCTCTGACCATCTGCCAAATTGTAACAGAACGTACCAACCATTAGTGCACACAACAACTCGTGTGGTCTGTGTTATTGCAGAGCAACCTTATTCGCTTCAGTAAACCTGCTATACCACACACAACCTGTTGACCAGTGTGGCTCCATTTTTTTTTTTTTTTTGAAGAGTGAGTTAATTTTTGAAAATGTATGCAAACCCTTTAAAAAAAAAAAAATAAAAAAAAAAAAAAGGTATCCATGCAACAATACAGTGGCAGGTAAAAGTTTGGGCAACTCTGGTCAAAATTACTGTTATTGTGAGCAGTTAAGCAAGTTGAAGATGAAATGATCTCCAAAAAGGCTCAAGTTAAAGATGACACATTTCCTTTGTATTTTCGGCAAGAAACAAAAGTGTATAATATATATATATATATATATATATTTTTTTTTTTCTTTCTTTTAAACTATTTCACTATCATTGTTAGGCAAGGCCAGGTGATGCAAATGTACCCATTTTACAAAAACCCAGCCTCCTCTGACTTTGTACCAAAAATCATCAGCCGTGGCTTCTAAGCAGCTACCTAGCACTTTGAAAATGAGAATGTTGGAGTCCCACGAAGCAGAAGAAGGCTATAAGAAGACAGAAAAGCGTTTTCAAGTTGCCCTTTCCTCAGTTCAAAATGTAATTAAGAAATGGCAGTTACCAGGAACAGTGGAGGTCAAGATAAGGTCATGAAGACCAAGAAACATTTCAGTGCGCTGTTCACATGATTGCTAGAGAGGCAAATCAGAACCCCCCAGCTTGACTGCAAAAGACCTTCAGAAAGATTTAGCAGACTCTGGAGTTGTGGTACATTGTTCTACTGTTAGAGACGTCTGCACAAACATGGCCTGCAAGGAAGAGTCATGAGAAGAAGACCTCCTCTGTGTCCTCTCCATAAAATTTAGCAAGTATGCTAAAGAACATCTACACTGACGCATTTTGGAAACAAGTCCTGTGGACCGATGAGGGAAAAATAGAACTCTTTGGACACAATGATCAAAGAGTGTGTGGAGAAAAAAGGGCACATAATTTCAGGAAAAGAACATCTCACCTACCATTAAGCATGGGGGTGGATCAATCATGCTTTGGGGTTGTGCTGCAATCAATGGCACTGTGAACATTTCACGGGTAGAGGGAAGAATGGGTTCAATGAAATTACAACAAATTCATGGTGCAAACATAACACCATCTGTAAAAAAGCTGAAGGAGAAAAGAGGATGGCTTCTACAAATGGATAATGATCCTAAACACACATCAAAATCCATAATAGATGACCTCAAAAGGCACAAGCTGACCGTCTTACAATGCCCCTCACTGTCCTCTGATCTGAATATCATTGAGGCTAGACCTCAGAATAGCAGAGGATGCAAGACGACCCGGAATCTCACAGAACTGGAGGAATTCTCCAAGGAAGAATGGATGAAAATCCATCAAACAAACTCGTCTGGCTACAAAAAGCATTTACAAGCTGTGATACTTTCAAAAAGGGGCGCTACTCGGTACTAACCATGCAGGGTGCCCCAACTTTTGCATCATCTCATTTTTCTTTTGGTTATTTTTAAAATGTAAAAAATAAAAAAAATGTGTATTTTTTTTGCCTAAAATACAAAGGAAATGTGTCATCATTAACATCAGCCCATTTAGAGATCACTTCATCTTCAACTTACTTAACTGTTCACAATAAATGTAATTTTGACCAGGGGGGTCCAAACTTTTACATGCCACTGTATACATTACGGATGAATGGGATAGGTGATAAAATGTATGACTGGTGGCGGACCAAAGGCTGGGCCCCTATTAGTCTAGAGAGCAGGGGTCTCATTGACCGGTGTGAATGAAGGGGTAGTGCGACCATTAGACTGAAGGCGATCGCAGTTCCGAAACGCTGCTGCTCTGTGACCCCCATTTCCATGATCGGCGGTGGTCCGATCGTAGTGACAGGGGAGATGCCGCTGGTGGGATAACCCCTTTAAAATCGGCTAGTGTCCTAAATAATAGTCTTCTAATTACAGAGAGAGGAGCATTGAGTTCTGTGAGATTAATGAATAATGGAAACATAGCGAACACAGATTACACTGTACAGAGGAATGCGGGAGTCAGCGATCAGGTGATCGGAGGTTTACAAGGCAGTCATTTACAAAGGCCTCCTAGCCCAGGCGATCATTTTTTGCATAAATGTATAAATGGCAAAAATAAATCCCTCCTAAGAACCTGTATACACATAGTACAATAGGTAATACTGCCCCATCAGATGCTGCAGATCCTATGCAGGCCGTTTTCTCAGGTCAACATGTCTACAGCTCCTGTCCAGGTGACCGCCATACATCCACACGTTGTGATCACTGGAGGTTCTACACATCAGCTTGCCCCTCCTGAGATGGGAAATACAACTGTATGTGGGGAGACTGATTGTGCAGCATGGAAACACAGGGGAGATCTGTGCTGCTGAAAGGTAAAGCAAAGGTAAACTCCGTCACAATCTTCCTTTCCACTATATCCTCCTCTAGCAGATTAACTCTTCACTATCAGCTACGTCATCCTCCAGCAGATCAACCCTTTTAAAGCAGCGACATCCTTCTCTAGCAGATTAACCCTTTACAAGCACCCATGTCCTCCTCTAGCAGATCAACCTTTTACAAGAAACTACGTTGTCCTTTAGTAGATTACCCCTTTACAAGCAGATACGTCCTCCTCTAGCAGATTAGCCCTTTACAAGCAGCTACATTCTTCTCTAGTAAATCAACCCTTTACAAGCAGCCATGTCCTCCTCTAGCAGATTAACCCTTTACAAGCAGCTGTATCGTTTTCCTTAACCTGGTTTGTCTAATACAAAGGGATATTTTACTACATGGCTGATAAATAACAATATTGTATCACTAGCTGAAGAGCCCGGCGTTGCTCGGGCATAGTAACTAACTGTGGTGAGTTATAACAAATAACGGCGGCAGTTAAGGGGCTTTATTCCTACTGCTGCTCCTTCATTTTACACAGCCTCCTCCTGCACCTCATGCTCCTCCTTTATACACAGCATTTTTCTGCAGCTCAGCACAGTGGCAGGCAGTGTTACCAGGAAGACAGCGCCGATTTTTTCCCTCTCTTCCCTGCCTGGACTCTCGGTAGATGCGAGATCCTGGGCAGCTAAAGGACCTGTGATGATGTCACGACCAGGTGACCACGTGCTTGGGAGGATGAGTCAGATGCAGGGCTGTGACGGTGCTGGAGTAGAAGTGTCAGCTTGCGTCACAAAGCAGGGTCTTTTATCACATCAGAGGGGGAAGTATAGTAACCCTGTATACATGGGATCAGAGGGTCCCTGCAGCAGAGCTTTGTCGGGTGTCCTTGGACCAGGGGCTCTTTCCCTGTGGCTATGCTGAGTGGGCGGGGCTTGATACACACACACACACACACTCTCAGCTTTATATACAGTATATAAATAAAACTAAATTTCAGGCTCGTGACAGGAGGTGAAGAAAAATTTTGCCCAATTTTCATTCACTGCTTATCGGGATGCACTAATTTAAAGGGAACCTGTCACCAGGTTTGGCTAATATAAGATGTGGCCACTGTCTTTCAGAGCTTATCTACAGCATTCTATAATGCTGTAGATAAGACCCCGATCTGACCTGAAAGATAAGAAAAATAACTTACTATACTCACCTGTGGAGTGGTCCAGTATGATGTCTGACACAGGTCCGGATCCAGCGCCTCCCATTTTCTTGCAACGGCACCCTCCTGCTTGCTTCCCTGCTCCCCGACATCGCGCTTCTGTGCAGGCGTACTTCTTTGTCCTGTTGAGGGCAGAGCAAAGTACTGCAGTGCGCAGGCGCCGGGAAAGGTCAGAGAGGCCCAGCACCCGCGCATTGCAGTACTTTGTTCTGCCCTCAACAGAGCCAGAGAAGTACGCCTGCACAGGAGCGTGATGCCGGGGAGCCATGACGCAAGCAGGAGGGCGGCATCACAAGAAAATGGGAGGCGCCGGACCCAGACCTGCGACACCCATTGGACCGGACCAGACCGCCCCCCTCCCCCGGGTGTGTATAATAAAACTTAGTTTTCGTCTCTTTCAGGTCAGATCGGGGACTTATCTACAGCATTCTAGAATACTGTAGATAAGCCCTGAAAGGCGGTGGCCGCAGCTTATAACGGCAAAAACTGGTGACAGGTTCCCTTTAACAAGTTTGCGATTCTCATTTGAAGTGTTGAAAACAATAGACAAATCAACTCACATCATGTTCCACGGAAGACAAAATCCTTTCAGACCTGAGCACAAGGCACTGGTTTGTGGTTTGACTTTCACATGATGCATAAAATCTGCAATCCCAGCAAAGCTGAAATGGAGGAAATCATTTGATTTTCTAATGACAGACATTATATTGGAGGAGAGTCATACTTTCATCTACGGTCACTGAGTAGGTTTTTCTTAATAATCAATAGGTTTTATTTGTAGGTATTCTAAAGTTTACAGTTATCCTCCACCCATTGGCTACTGCATAACTGCCCGATCGCTGGAAGTGCAACCACTGGGGATCGCACCGATCCACTGAATGGAGCGGAGGTGCATTCTCTCACGGGGGTGCCAAAGATCAGTTGAACGCAGCGCTCCGCCATCTCCGGAGGTACCGTTAAGAACAAATGGCGTGGAATGCGCATGATCAACCTCCTCTTCATTCAGCCGGTGATCTTCAGTCCCCAGTTTACAGGATCGGTGGGGGTCCCATCAGTCGAGCTCCCAGCAATTGGGAACTTATCCTACATCCCATGGATAAGGGATACCTTTCAAACTTGAGAATACCCCTTTAAGTCTGTCCCAAAAACAAGGAAAACATGCTCTCAGAGGAATTGTGCCAGGAAAACAAACTTGCACAAATATGAAAAAAATACTTTCTTAAAAGGGAAAGAAGTCTGACCTGGCCAGAAGTCCCGGGGAGGCGGCACAGGCAAGAGCAGGCCCTGCTGACGTGGAGGCGGCACAGGCCAGAGCAGGCCCCGCTGACGTGGAGGCGGCACAGGCCAGAGCAGGCCCCGCTGACGTGGAGGCGGCACAGGCAAGAGCAGGCCCCGCTGACGTGGAGGCGGCACAGGCAAGAGCAGGCCCCGCTGACGTGGAGGCTGCACAGGCCAGAGCAGGCCCCGCTGACGAGGAGGCGGCACAGGCCCCGCTGACGAGGAGGAGGCACAGGCCAGAGCAGGCCCCGCTGACGAGGAGGCGGCACAGGCCAGAGCAGGCCCCGCTGACGAGGAGGCGGCACAGGCCAGAGCAGGCCCTGCTGACGTGGAGGCGGCACAGGCACCACATGATCCACCAAAGTGATGGAAGGTGGCAATGCCTGAGCATGCCTATTGACAGATAGATGGCACCGCCTGTATATACCTTGCTGACGGGGAGGTGGCACCACCTGTATACACCTCGTTGACGGGGAGGTGGCACCACCTGCATACACCTCGTTGACGGGGAGGTGGCACCACCTGCACATACCTCGTTGACGGGGAGGTGGCACCACCTGCACATACCTCGTTGACGGGGAGGTGGCACCACCTGCACATACCTCGTTGACGGGGAGGTGGCACCACCTGCATATACCTCGTTGACGGGGAGGTGGCACCACCTGTATATACCTCGTTGACGGGAAGGTGGCACCACCTGCACATACCTCGTTGACGGGGAGGTGGCACCACCTGCACATACCTCGTTGACGGGGAGGTGGCACCACCTGTATATACCTCGTTGACGGGGAGGTGGCACCACCTGCACATACCTCGTTGACGGGGAGGTGGCACCACCTGCACATACCTCGTTGACGGGGAGGTGGCACCTTCCCTACATAATTTTTATTATATTTCATTTCTGTAATTTGGTAAGAGATTCTGGGTAACAGAAAGCCATGAACATAGGAAAAAAGTATAAATTTGGGGCTGGATAACGCTGGGTGCACCTTCTTTTAGAAATAGAAGGGGGGGGGCAGTGTGGCTCCCATATCACAGAGTACATGCTCTCTATCTTTGGCTGTCTGAGAATGAGTCCATCAGGGCGATCCTCCCGTACCTGCACATTCAAGGGCTGCTAATCACTCTGCAAGAAGAGAAGCAGAAGCCTTATAATTAAATAAGCAAAGGATATAATTATAGGAGCAGGAAGCCGATGCTCCCGATGTAATAAGGAACTAACGAGCCCCCGGGAATCAAATCACTGGATGTGATTACATGGGAGCAGAGCGGCCGGGAAGGGCAAGAGTTCACCACAACACAAGATCAGCAAAGCCATTTATCCATCTCAGATGATTTGTTGTAGACAGTTTGGAACGTACTAGTTATACACTGGCAGCCTGTAATTGCTGGTGTGCGGGCCTTTAACATTTAAAGGGGTTGTCTAACATCAGAAAAACCGTGCTAATTTGCTCTCTAAATGCAAAGCTACAAAATCTTCTAAATAGTCTTAATATCGAACCGAGTGATCTGTAACGTTATACAAAATTCCAGCAGAACATTTGCTTCTAATGGCTCAGTCTGCTCAACCCCCTCCCTTCTTTCAGTGTTAGGGATAGCAGCAGATGGTTGCACCCAATGTCCACAAAGTGAAGAGGGGAGAGAGCATATACAGTTTCAGGGAGGGCAGATAAAACATGGTATAGATAGGGAAGTAAGCATGTGAAGAAGAAAAGTGCAGGATAGAAGATGAGCTCATATGAGCTAATGAAGACAGCAGCGACCTGGATAAACACACATCTCACATCCAGCCTATATTACTGTGAGTGACACTCCCACAAGAGAAAAATCTGAAAGTTGGATCAGGGTGCAGATTAACAGTCCTCCTCTAGCAGACTACTCCAAGAAACTATGACTTCCTCTAGCAGGCATATGTCATAAATTGCTTCAAAAAGTTGCAAATGTTTTGCGCAACTTGTGGCGTTTTCAAGCCACATCTTGTCGAATTCATGACATATCATGGCGCTCCTTAGGCCAGAAATTAGTCCAGTCAGGGCTAACAATAAGTTGGTTTATTTCTAGGCATCATTTCTTCCCTTGGTAAACTATATAGCCAGACAATTTTCACCATCTACAGTACTTGCATGTATACTCTTATAAAGCGTACTGATTGACAGAGCATAGCACAAGTGCACGACCCTCTGCAGCTCCCGTAGTGCCAGACAGCAGCATATTGTCATACTATGTAAATGTATGTCTACCGGCCCCCACCACCGACTGAAGACCCTCATGTCCGCCATGCTACATACGCAAATACTAAAAATATTTATCCTATGTGGTGAACGTAAAATGGGGAGGGGGCTGTAAATAACACTGCCAGAGAAAATGGAATTAAAAAAAAATTATATATATATATATATATATATATATATATATATATACACATATACATACATACATACATACACACACATACATATATCCATCCAAATGTTATGGGTCCAAAAACTGTGCCATTGATCGTCTGGATATCACTATACGCCGCCCGTCTTTACACCTCATAGAAAGCCTTGTATCTAACAGATGGGAGGAGGCGGCAGCAGCCCCTGGTACCAGACCATCATTATGTGCTGCAGATTCGCAAAAAGCATCTTTTTTTTTTTCTTCCATTTTTGGAAATTGGCCATGGATATAAAAAGATCATGTTAGATTTTTAAACCGGTATTTTTATAGCTTCATGCATCAGATCTACTAATAGAGCAGATTTATAGAGAAGAAAGTGATGGAAACGGACTCCGTCTGTGAATCAATAAACTGGTTACTGACGCTTCTGTGGGAGATCATAAAGCCTGCATACACGGACTGACGAGAGACGGACTGACGGACGAGAGACGGACTGACGGACGAGAGACGGACGGGAGACGGACGAGAGACGGACGGGAGACGGACGAGAGACGGACGGGAGACGGACGAGAGACGGACGGGAGACGGACGAGAGACGGACGGGAGACGGACGGGAGACGGACGGGAGACGGACGGGAGACGGACGAGAGACGGACGGGAGACGGACGAGAGACGGACGGGAGACGGACGAGAGACGGACGGGAGACGGACGAGAGACGGACGGGAGACGGACGGGAGACGGACGGGAGACGGACGGGAGACGGACGGGAGACGGACGGGAGACGGACGGGAGACGGACGGGAGACGGACGGGAGACGGACGGGAGACGGACGGGAGACGGACGGGAGACGGACGAGAGACGGACGGGAGACGGACGAGAGACGGACGGGAGACGGACGAGAGACGGACGGGAGACGGACGAGAGACGGACGGGAGACGGACGGGAGACGGACGAGAGACGGACGGGAGACGGACGAGAGACGGACGGGAGACGGACGGGAGACGGACGGGAGACGGACGGGAGACGGACGGGAGACGGACGGGAGACGGACCGGAGACGGACCGACGGACGGGAGACGGACCGACGGACGGGAGACGGACCGACGGACGGGAGACGGACCGACGGACGGGAGACGGACCGACGGACGGGAGACGGACCGACGGACGGGAGACGGACCGACGGACGGGAGACGGACCGACGGACGGGAGACGGACCGACGGACGGGAGACGGACCGACGGACGGGAGACGGACCGACGGACGGGAGACGGACCGACGGACGGGAGACGGACCGACGGACGGGAGACGGACCGACGGACGGGAGACGGACCGACGGACGGGAGACGGACCGACGGACGGGAGACGGACGGGAGACGGACGAGAGACGGACGGGAGACGGACGAGAGACGGACGGGAGACGGACGAGAGACGGACGGGAGACGGACGAGAGACGGACGGGAGACGGACGAGAGACGGACGGGAGACGGACGAGAGACGGACGGGAGACGGACGAGAGACGGACGGGAGACGGACGAGAGACGGACGGGAGACGGACGAGAGACGGACGGGAGACGGACGAGAGACGGACGGGAGACGGACGAGAGACGGACGGGAGACGGACGGGAGACGGACGGGAGACGGACCGGAGACGGACCGGAGACGGACCGGAGACGGACCGGAGACGGACCGGAGACGGACCGGAGACGGACCGGAGACGGACCGGAGACGGACCGGAGACGGACCGGAGACGGACCGACGGACGGGAGACGGACCGACGGACGGGAGACGGACCGACGGACGGGAGACGGACCGACGGACGGGAGACGGACCGACGGACGGGAGACGGACCGACGGACGGGAGACGGACCGACGGACGGGAGACGGACCGACGGACGGGAGACGGACCGACGGACGGGAGACGGACCGACGGACGGGAGACGGACCGACGGACGGGAGACGGACGAGAGACGGACGGGAGACGGACGAGAGACGGACGGGAGACGGACGAGAGACGGACGAGAGACGGACGAGAGACGGACGAGAGACGGACGGGAGACGGACGAGAGACGGACGGGAGACGGACGAGAGACGGACGAGAGACGGACGGGAGACGGACGAGAGACGGACGGGAGACGGACGGGAGACGGACGGGAGACGGACGGGAGACGGACGAGAGACGGACGGGAGACGGACGAGAGACGGACGGGAGACGGACGAGAGACGGACGGGAGACGGACGAGAGACGGACGGGAGACGGACGAGAGACGGACGGGAGACGGACGAGAGACGGACGGGAGACGGACGAGAGACGGACGGGAGACGGACGAGAGACGGACGGGAGACGGACGAGAGACGGACGGGAGACGGACGAGAGACGGACGGGAGACGGACGAGAGACGGACGGGAGACGGACGAGAGACGGACGGGAGACGGACGGGAGACGGACGAGAGACGGACGGGAGACGGACGGGAGACGGACGGGAGACGGACCGGAGACGGACCGACGGACGGGAGACGGACCGACGGACGGGAGACGGACCGACGGACGGGAGACGGACCGACGGACGGGAGACGGACCGACGGACGGGAGACGGACCGACGGACGGGAGACGGACCGACGGACGGGAGACGGACCGACGGACGGGAGACGGACCGACGGACGGGAGACGGACTGACGAGAGACGGACTGACGAGAGACGGACTGACTGACGAGAGACGGACTGACTGACGAGAGACGGACTGACGAGAGACGGACTGACGAGAGACGGACTGACGAGAGACGGACTGACGAGAGACGGACTGACGAGAGACGGACTGACGAGAGACGGACTGACGAGAGACGGACTGACGAGAGACGGACTGACGAGAGACGGACTGACGAGAGACGGACTGACGAGAGACGGACTGACGAGAGACGGACTGACGAGAGACGGACTGACGAGAGACGGACTGACGAGAGACGGACTGACGAGAGACGGACTGACGAGAGACGGACGGACGAGAGACGGACGGACAGACGAGAGACGGACGGACAAGAGACGGATGGATGAAAGAAGGATGGATGGATTCACTTGAAACTTCACATCTAATTTAGGAGACTCTTGGAAGTTCCATCACAGGGAAAAAAGTGCAATTTAGAGCTACAGAAAAGGTATGGAAACGACGCTGCCATAGCAGTCTCAGTCATGAATAGCTCAGACAGAAATATCCCTTTAGGCCCATGGTGGTTTTCATCCTTTGCGTGTAAATAAATGAAAAGCCCATTTATCCAGCAGCCAACGGGAGCGAACCAACAAGTGGTCTGACTCCACAGGGAACAAACAGGCGGTGGCGCCCAGATTAAAGAAAAGTACCACTTTCATCCTTGACATTTCTAAAGCTTCAGGTCGCTTATGGCTTAATGTTTCTTGCGAGCTATAAGAAGATATTCTCTTCTCTGCGCGACTCTTCCTTTTAGATATAGAAGTGTGGTCATTTTATTTGGGGGGTAAGGGGGGATACAGCTAAAATTTTCTTTGCAGCAGAAAAAGCCACACCTTGAAAAAAAATAATATAAAAAAAATAACGAAGGTTTTGGGGTGAGGCAAGAACCCCCGAGTCTGGCAGCACCGTATCAATACACCCTTACCAACCATGCTGCACACAGAAAATTATATGCACGCATTTCTGGGAAAGCCGGTTTACAAGCCTTATATAATTATAGGATCAGAGCTTTATAGGGCGACACATATCGTTAATAAACCCCAGCACGTTAGTCACTATCCACTTCAAATCACAAGGATGGGCTTTCAGCATATGGAAAAACTATGTATGAAAGCTGCATCACAGCCGCGACTTCAGCGCCAATCCAGCAAGCAAGCGCCACTCCTGACAACCAGCCCCCTTCATCAAATACCAACAAAGAGGGGAAGGGATGGAATGAACATGGAGGTCGAGATTCCAGGCTGTTATTTTCCTGGGCGATTTTTCCTTTCTGTTCTTCTTCCAAGAAACTACCTTTTTTTTTTTTTTTTTTTTTTTTTAGAATATATGTATATCATTTTTCCATCCCCATAGTCGTATGAAGATTTGTTGTTTCTTTACTCTTTAAAGCAGGGTTCCCCAACTCCAGTCCTCAAGGTCCACCAACAGGTCATGTTTTCAGGATTTCCTTAGTATTGCTCAGGTGATAATTGCTTCACCTGTAGAATACAAAGGAAATCCTGAAAACATGACCTGTTGGTGGACCTTGAGGACTGGAGTTGGGGAACCCTGCTTTAAAGTACTGTTACAACACAGGTGACACCTGCCTGCCTCCGCTCCTGAGCCAGCTGCACCCACACCAGACACAGGATATACTGTAATAGCACATCCTATGTCATGAACAGGTTAAAATATTTTACACTTGCAAAATAACTGTGTCTCAGAACAATTTGCTACACACCTGTCCTGTGTCTGGGCTCTGCACCCTTCATCCCAGTCTATAACACTTTCTTGTGCTCCACAAGGAGCTTGCAAATAGCCCAGCATGCTCTCCTGCAGTCATCTGCCGGGGCCTATATAAGGCCTCCCAAGACACACACCTGTATCCTGGTGTTAAGTATCTTAGTCTGTGCACCACAACCTGTTTGTGGTTTCCTTTTCCTCTACTACCTGTCTGAGGTCTGTGGGATGTCTCCTGTCTGCGACTTCCAGCTTTTCTGCTACTTATTCCCGGTCTCCCAAGGCCTCTGATCCACTATCTCTGCTACCTCGCTGTAGTCTCCAGGATGTCTCCTGTCTGCCTGAGGCTTCCAGTACCTCTATTATCTGTCTGCGGTCTCTTGGACGTCTCCTGTCTGCCTGTAGCTACCAGTACCCTTGCTACCAGTCTGCGGTCTCCATGACGTCTCCAGTATGCCTGCGGCTTCCAGTTCCTCTTTTACCTGTTCCCAGTCTTTCCTCTGCTACCTGTCTGGGATCTCTCAGAGGTCTCCGATCTGCTTGTGGCTTCCAGTACCTCCAATACCTGTCTGTGATCTCCCGTACATGTCCTGTCTGTGGCTTCCAGAACCTCCAATACCTGTCTGTGATCTCCCACACATGTCCTGTGTGTGGCTTCCAGTGCCTCTGCTACCCGTTTGTGGCTTCCAGTACCTACCCGTTTCCCGCGTCCTTCATCTGCCTGCTGCACCAACACCCATGTGCCAACTGGACCTTGGGTTTCGAAGATCCACCTCACCTAGTGAGCCTTAATTCCTCTAAGTGATAACATTTTGACCAGCTGAAGCCACCACTAGAGGGAGTACAAAACAGGTAGTACATTTTTGAGCTCCCTCAAGTGGTGGGCCAGATTGGCTTAACGTTTGTGTAGGTTGTGAGACAGCGATCGGTGTTATTTGCGAGGGTCGCTATGTGTCCCCCAGAATGCACTCAGAAGTGTATGGAGGCCGCGGGAGTGTACTGCAGTCACAGGAGTAGCTGTAATTGCAATGCAGAATAAAAGTAAGTGTAGTCTTGGTCAAGCTATTTGTCCAGGGCAGATTTAAGAAAAAACGGCCACGGGCTTTTATTTTTTAAACGGACTACAGGAAGGTAGCGGGGAGGTCCGTTTCCTCCCCCGGCCGGGTTTTCCTATGTGGCCTATGGCCACAAGTTGAGTGTTAAAACCCCTGCAGCAGAGAGTTGGGGTCTGCCAGTTTAGAGTTTGCAACTTGCGGAGCAGTTGGCTCTGCAGAAGCTCAGCCTGTGTGAGTTAACACAGAGCCAGCAGAGCGGAACCCCTGGCACCCGCAGCATGATACGGTGGTGCTGTCACCCTCGGCAACCTGACTCCCACGGACTGTTGTGTTTCCTGGCTGCGATCCGGAGGATACCGTATGTTGTACACTCTAAGTGTGGACATTAAACAAGTTTGCTGTGAACTTTTCCTGTGGTCACTGTCTGTCACACTGAACCAACCCTGCTGCACTACAAGGTGTATGGTGAGCTGAATACACAAAAATTGCATGAGATTAGTAATCAAGGCTAGATAACATTCTTTTTTCTTTTACTTTAGATGCAATAAGTTGTAAAGGCCTCTGTAGCGCTGAGGACACTAACCTCATGAGGCGGCTCATCCCATATCGTGCGGCATAATGCAGCGGTGTATTGTGCTGGTAGGGTTCCCCATAGGAGGTATTGGGATCCAGGGAATCTTTCAGCTGTGGGTTACTCTCGTAGATTTGATAGGCCAAGTTCTCGTCTCCGTTGATCAACGCTTTGCGGAACTTGGTAGTGGCGTTTCCCATTGTTGGATGGAGACTGGCGCTTCTCTACCCAACGTTCAGCTTCTGGCCAGCTCCATTCGGCGCATAGTGATGGCCCTGGAAAACAGCAAAAAGGTACAAAACTACGTCCATTCGGCGCATAGTGATGGCCCTGGAAAACAGCAAAAAGGTACAAAACTACGACATCAATAAGAAAAAAAACAAACAAAAATGCACAAACCCGTCCCGGAGTTCACACGCAGCTTTATGAAACTTTAACCAACTTCTCAAGTGTAAAATCTCTGCCCGGCCTCACGGGACCATTACGTCACTCAGCAATTTAGACGCGAGGTTCACGGAGGGAGGATCAAAGCCGTGAAATCATCAGATCTGCTGACTCTTATTTCCATTTATGCTAGAAAAAAAAAATAATAATTTTGCAAAAAAAAAAGAATAAAATAAATGAATTCCTCCAACTCCCACCCCAGCCGTTCTCTGTAATGTAAGGGTCACGGATGTAGACGGCACAGGTCATCAGCTTCGAGGACTGTCTGAGATTTTTTTCTTCTTCTTCCTATGTCTGGAAATCTTTATTTTTATCAATTCCCACGTACTCCGGCTTGCGAGCCTCGCAGAAGAGAGCGTCAAGGTCCAGCTCCCTTAATTCAGCCTTTATCAGGTGCATCGGCTTATAGATGGATGATTTATAACGGTTAAATGGGCCGAGAGATCACCGGGACCTCAGAAAAACAGAAGAAAAGCAGGATACATAATAAAGAGCTAAGCGGTCACATACATGGAGAAAGGGAGAAAATGATCAGGGTTATTGGTGCAATGATTAACCAAAAATGCAGCCTATGTGGGCTCAAAAGATCACTTACACCTCCGAAGGAAAGGAGGCAATTACTTTTTACTGTTTGACAAGTAATGGCATTAAAGCATCTTAAAAGGGGATCTGCAATAATCTACATACCCTAGAGAGGGAAAAGTATTGGCAGGCACGTTAATCATTTAATTTAGGTTTCTCATTCAGCCCCGCTGCCCCTCTGATGTATTACATCCGGATCCCGTTGCCCCCACAATGTATGACATGCGGACCCCGTTACCCCCCACAATGTGTGACATCCAGACCCCGTTGCCTTCCCCACAATGTACGACATCAGGACCCCGTTGCCTCCCCCGGTGTATTGCATCCGGCCCCATTGCCTCCCCCCCTGTGTATTACATCCGGCCCCGTAGCCTCCCCCCTCGGTGTATTACATCCGGCCCCGTAGCCTCCCTCCGATGTACTACATCCGTCCCCGTTGCCTCCCCCCCGGAGTATTACATCTGACCCCGTTGCCTCCCCCGGTGTATTACATCTGGCCCCGGTGTATTACATCTGGCCCCGTTGCCTCCCCCCGATGTATCACATCCATCCTCGTTGCCTCCCCCCCCGGTGTATTACATCTGGCCCCGTTGCCTCCCCCCGGTGTATTACATCTGGCCCCGTTGCCTCCCCCAGTGTATTACATCTGGCCCCGTTGCCTCCCCCAGTGTATTACATCTGGCCCCGTTGCCTCCCCCCGGTGTACTACATCTGGACTTGTTGCCTCCCCCCGTGTACTACATCTGGCCCTGTTGCCTCCCCCCCGGTGTGCTACATCCGGCCCCGTTGCCTCCCCCGGTGTATTACATCCGGCCCCGTTGCCTCCCCCCGATGTTTCACATCCGGCCCCGTTGCCTCCACCCCGATGTATCACATCCGGCCCCGTTGCCTCCCCCCCGATGTATCACATCCGGCCCCGTTGCCTCCCCCCCGATGTATCACATCCGGCCCCGTTGCCTCCCCCCCGGCCCGATGTATCACATCCGGCCCCGTTGCCTCCCCCCCGGCCCGATGTATCACATCCGGCCCCGTTGCCTCCCCCCGGCCCGATGTATCACATCTGGCCCCGTTGCCTCCCCCCAATGCATCACATCTGGCCCCGTTGCCTCCCCCTGATGTATCACATCTGGCCCCGTTGCCTCCCCCTAGTGTATTACATCTGACAATGAAGTGAAGACCCCGTAATGTTACAGAGCGGGGGGGGCAGAGTGCTGAGAAGCAGACGGCAGAAAACTCACCAATGCACTGCTGACTCCATAACTGCAGAGTCCTGACCTCCTCTGGTATTAACACAAACACTGCGCCCCCATAGCCAAGCAGCTGCTTGCAGCTTTACATCACCAAGCACAATGCTGAGCGTCGGATGTAGTGGTGTACAGCCGCCACTACTGATTCTGGAGGAGCCTTGCCTGCACATCGATGGATCACACTGCATTTTGGAGGAGTCTGGGTTTGTAGATTCCAAGAGGACGTCTTGAAAAATGGCCCGCCATGACAAGACTGCACATTTCATTAAGTAAAATAATGGGGCCTTAATTTTTTTTAAAAGGGAAGGGCAGCAATAATACGAATGATATGGTCTTGGAAAGCATTTTTGCACCCTGGATGCAGTTTTTGGACACCCGGCTGCTGAACATCATCACTGACACCCATTATTTCCCTAATATATGAGAAGTCATTACTGCATTTATCCTCCCCTCGTCCAGCTAAGTAGAAAGCACAGTAACGATGGCCACTGGCCAAGCAGCTCCAGCACAGCAGCAGATTTAATGGTGTTGTGACCTGGCGGCTCCTCCACCGAGGCGTTGTGACCCGGTGGCTCCTCACCGCACCGCAGAGAATCTACTCCTCCACCGAGGCGTTGTGACCCGGCGGCTCCTCACCGCACCGCAGAGAATCTGCTCCTCCACCGAGGCGTTGTGACCCGGCGGCTCCTCACCGCACCGCAGAGAATCTGCTCCTCCACCGAGGCGTTGTGACCCGGCGGCTCCACTCCGCACCGCAGAGAATCTGCTCCTCCACCGAGGCGTTGTGACCTGGCGGTTCCACACCGCACCGCAGAGAATCTGCTCCTCCACCGAGGCGTTGTGACCCGGCGGCTCCTCTCCGCACCGCAGAGAATCTGCTCCTCCACCGAGGCGTTGTGACCCGGCGGCTCCACACCGCACCGCAGAGAATCTGCTCCTCCACCGAGGCGTTGTGACCCGGCGGCTCCTCTCCGCACCGCAGAGAATCTGCTCCTCCACCGAGGCGTTGTGACCCGGCGGCTCCACACCGCACCGCAGAGAATCTGCTCCTCCACCGAGGCGTTGTGACCCGGCGGCTCCTCTCCGCACCGCAGAGAATCTGCTCCTCCACCGAGGCGTTGTGACCCGGCGGCTCCTCACCGCACCGCAGAGAATCTGCTCCTCCACCGAGGCGTTGTGACCCGGCGGCTCCTCTTCGCACCGCAGAGAATCTGCTCCTCCACCGAGGCGTTGTGACCCGGCGGACTACAAATCAATAACACACTAGACCTCTGGTATAAGAAAAGTGTCGTCAGCCGAAGCCGCTGGGAAAAGGCCACGTTATACGCGGTGACAAAATCCATTTTTAGCTTTGGTTTGGGTCTTCTCTGCCTCAAAGTCAGAAGGTGATTCCCAACGAACGGGTTCACACGGAGGTAAAATTTTGGGAAAAAGTGCACAATTTCCCCACAGTTGCTCCATAGGAGAAAGTACCCTACAGAAGGTAGCAGAATACTGTGTCCGGTATGGGGGAAAAGCTGTCATATCCGGCGCGAAAAGGCCATCTGGAGGGGCCAACGAGCTGCTAAATTTCTGGCAATGTCGAAGGTGGTGCTCATGCGTCTCCGATTATGGCGCGGTCTCCGGACCCCACAATCAAGGAGGTCATAAATTGCCGGTGCCTGCTAAAAGACCCTACACATTAGGCAGAATCCCGTTTCCATCCTAACATCATTGATCTGCAGGTCCCAGTACAAAGAGGGTCAAAATTAGCGACTTTAGGACTTTTATCCAATAAGTATGGGGGCTTTTACAAGGATGAAGTTGTTCGATATGCGGCTGACCCATCAGAGAGGCACAGGCGTTCACCGCATGAAATTAAATAATAATAAAAAAGGATTTTCAGATCCAAAACGTCTCTTGACTTTTCTGGACCTCTCCTCAGTAACTCTCGCGCGAAAGTCAAAGATTCACATATCTAAATGAACCGGTTCACAAAAAGCTTGGCAGCGCCAAACGTGATTAAAAAAAAAACTCTCCAAAATAAAGTACAATAAGATATCAAAATGAATGATCTCCAAAATAGAAAAAAAAAAAAAAAAAAAAAAAAATCATAATTTTTTTTGTTCGTCTATGTATACAGCTCAGGAAGGGTCCGGCGTGTCGTCAGCAGGACATTTGCATATCTTGGCTCATTAAGCGCGCAGAGCGGCATGTCTTCCAGACATTTTTTTTTCTTTTTTTTTTTTAATTGCTGTGATTCTCACCCTGAAAGCAGTGGGATTGGCATGATGTGTGAGCAATATGGAGAACGAAAGCCACAAGAGGAAGGAGAAACAGGGCCCTTTATATAGTCTGCCAGCTCATCAGCTTGGCTGCAAATCAGGCAGATGTCCACTGGCGCCAGATCACGGTGCGCACCGTCTGAAAGCCACAAAACAGAAGATGCGGCTGTTCTTCCGGAACAATAATCGGATCCACATTCTGTAATAGATATGGAGTATTCAGACACGCCAATATCTAGGATCCTTCCTCTTTAAAGATGACCCGTCACTTGCAATAAATACGTACAGTAATATTTTTGTACCTGGTGTAAAAGCCGCTTTTCTCCCGAATCCGACAATGTTTTTCTTTTGTTCCTGCCCCTCTCTGTTCCTGAGATATGGCCCCTTCTTTCCTGTATATAAATTTAGTCTTATTAGCCAAGTGGGTGCGATCATCCATTCTTTTGTGGGCGTGTTCTTGAGAAACCACACCCGCTTGGCTCAAAAGAATAAATATGCATACAGGAAAGAAAGGGCCGTATCTCAGGAATGGAGAGGCGCAGGAACGAAAGAAGGACATCGCCGAATTCAGGAGAACAGCGGCGTTTACACCGGGTAACAAAATTATAAATGATGGCAAGTGGCAGGTCCTCGTTAAGGATCACAGATCTCCTTGGTCTCTCTCTTAGGCTGTATTTGCAGCATAAATATATGATTTGAGATGGAGAAAAGGTAATGAGAGCACTTTGTAAAAGCAAGATGCCTGACTCATCAAGACTGGCAGTATGTGCTCCAGTTGTGCTGCAGTAAAGAGGCACCAAATTTATTAAGAGCCATTCGACACCGCAAGAAATGTACTCCATTTAGTTTAATGGGGTGGTCATGAACTATCAATACTACTATATAGGATCCTGGCATTATTTATGCCCCTCTTCCCACTTTTTCAACCTGTAATGACCGATGATCTCATATCAGAAACGTGTCGCGTCACCGGACTTTTAAACTGCGGCCAAGTGCAGTCACAAGCGCGAGGCGTCTGTGCATCGCCTCCATAGAGGAGCATTGCATTTGGAGCGGTGATTTACGGTTCTGGGAATCGTCGTGCCCCAATACCCGAGCGTCCTAATAAACCGGCTCCAGTCCTTGACAAGGTGCTTTCATCCTGAGTGAATGTTAACTACCTAAGTGCAGGATGCGCGGCCCACCGCTGAGAACACAGACCCCTCCATTACAGGCACTGGAGCTGCGACTGCTCACCTCTCCGATCATCACTCTACGCAGATCTCCTAAAAGGACGGAAGAAGAAAATCCTTTACTCCGCATCCGGGCGCTTGTAGCCTACATCGATGCTGGAGTAAGACTCCATGAAGGCCCAAAGTCTGAGGCTGCACGACTGAGACCTGGGTGACATCTGTCAGGTCCATATTGCAAAAAAAAAAAAAAAATCTAGAGCCCAATTCATCCTTTGCAGCTTTTCCCGAAGTCAGTCTTTTTTTTTTCAGCATTCGGCTACGTTCTTTGAACCAAATTCATCAAAACGGTTCATGAATTTTGCATAGTCAAAAACGGTCACTTTTCCCAGTCTTTAACTATTATGACTTTTTAGAGCATAAAAAAAGTTGTACAATTTTCAAGTTGTAACAAAGATTGCTAAAAAAAAAAAAAAAAAAAAAAGGAACGGTAAAAAAATTAAAATAAAATTACGGTACACCGGTGTGGGAATGAGAACATTTGCATCAAATTTTGAGACTTTTTGAAAAGTTGCAAATGTTGAATCGAGCGAAGACATCCGTAACCATTAACCACACTCACAATGGTGAGCTTAAAAAATAAATAAATATATATATATATAAAATTTATTCATTCATTATGTAATAGACTTTAAAAAAGATTCAAATGCAAAGAGGAAAGGGTGAACAACATTTAAAACTCCACTGAAAGGAACGCAAATGCAAAAAATGAATCGGGCCCCCACCCCGTAGTGTTGGCTGAAAATACCAAATAATATAATGGCTCACACATAAGGGATGTAGTCGGCGATTCAGATCCACATGAGTTCTGCATAAGCACCCCCCCTTACCTGCAGTCACACTTAAAAAACAAATAAATACACATAAAACTTGAGGAAGGGGGTTTGTATTTCAGGACGCTGTGATCTGATCTCCCAATCTAAGCCTACTGATTACATTCCTCCCCCCTTGATTCTCTTTCTACTTCCCCTCCCTCTGAGCTTCCTGGTTCTGTGATTGGCTCAGCAGGAAGATCTGTTGTGTCAATCACCAGATGAGGAGGGACACCACTGCTGCCAGTGATTGGTCAAGTGGGCATTCCTTGGCATTTACTGTGCATCTAGATTGGGAAAAGGAAGCATAAACTAGCAAAAACTGGGTGAATGAATTGGAGCTAAGGTTGGGACAGCGGAGGGTAAGATGAGGGCGAGGATCATCCCCTTTATAATTTTTAAGCAGTCAGAGACATTTTAAAGTCTAGTTTTGTTCGGCTTCAAAGCCCCTTTAAGACGACGCGTTTGCAGTCAAGGAGGCGGAGTCGCTTGAGAAACAAATGAAAAGGTGTCCACAGACTAAAGTAGATAGAAGTCAGAGAGGACAGAGTCTGGGATACTGCGCCCTGTCCTCAAGATTATCCCTTTATTAAAAGGATGAGAACATTTCACCCAAGAAAAGATGTAATAATGCAGACAAAAATAGGCTGAAAAGGAGATGAGGAGATTAGTCAGAAAAGACAGAAAAGGGGGCTAGCCTACATTATTATTCAGCCGCCCCACTTGCCACAGAGATCCACTTTCTGACCATTTATGGAGCGACTAACTAGATTTATCTATAGTTTCATTTTGCTGAGGAACCCCTTTAAGGGGTTACTTGCTTTATGTATTTTGTTATCTGGTGTAAATGCCGCTGCTCTCTTGAACCTGATGCCGTTTTTCTTTTGTTCCTATGCCTCTCCGTTCCTGAGATATGGCCCCTTCTTTCCCGTATGTGCACCTAGTCCTTTAAACTAAGTGGGTGTGGTCAACTCTGCTCTGTGTGCGTGCTCTTGAGGACCACTCCCAGTTGGCTAAAAAAAATAATTAAAAAGCCATATCTCTGGAACGGAGAGGCGCAGGAACGAAAGGATAACATCGCCGGATTCAGGAGAACAGTGGCGTTTGCACCATGTAAAAAAAAATAAAAAAAAACAGTGACAAGTCCTCTTTAAGAGAGTGATAGTCTGGCCAATTATTTGGACTGCCGTCTATGCAGCGGTGCCCTACTGACCAATTAATTATAGTTTATTTAAAAAGAACATTTTCTTGCAACGAACATTCAGCAAAGATCCAATTGAGGTAATGGGACGAGGGAACACAATATAATTCACCCGGGCCGGTGTGACGCTGGCGCGCTGCCATGAAGCGAATGTATCTGGCAATGATGGAGAAGCCTTTAACTTTTCTCAGACTTGTGGAATTCTGTGTTCGCAGCCAGTGAATTACACTGAATCCATCATCCTCACTTTTCCCTGTGGAAAGGGTTTATAGATTAGAGAAATCAAAATAGATTAGACCCGAGCCATCGCTTTGTTACAGCGATTCCCCGGATTCAGGAGACAAGAGAGGTACAACGTGCCGACGTTCCATAATTCCGGCATCAATATGGAATTTATCATCTGAGTGTTAAAAATGGCTACTTCCTAATATATTTTGCATATCAATTCCTCGGCCATCAAACATCCATTTGCCGACAGTGAATGAGAACATTCGTGTTTACACCCGGGGGTTAAAAACCGGTCCAGACTTAAAGGGATATTCTCATATTAGACCGTACGTCAGCAGGACGAAGAGAAGAGATGGAAAGGAACAGGAGAGTTGGATCTGACTACACAGGGATTGTTTGTAGTCTGTTACCATGGAGACAGAACTGCATAATACGTATCAATCAGAGGATCTTTGTCAAGAACACGAAGACCTGCGCATGCACTGCTTCCTCTCCACAGATAGCAGCAGCATAACTAGGCAGGACGGGGTCGGAGGACCCCCATTCTGGAGATCAATGCTGAAACTTGCATGCAAAAACTGATTTTCCGAGACACCCCCTCCTTGCCTTATGCTGTGGACGTTGTCAGTAGAGTTGGCAGCGCATGCGCAGCTCTCTCCGCTGACTTCTATGGGAGTTTCTGGATATCGCCATGTAGACTCGCAATCGATCACACTATGCTTTTTATTTTTTGGAAACTGTCATAGAAGTCGATGTAGAGAGCCACAAATCTACAACCAATTCTCCACTGAAAGCACCAGGCAGGGTCATGGTCGGCGCAGGACCCCCCCATTCTCAAGACTAGTCTAGGTCTCTACGATGGAGAAGCCATAAAGGTCTATGGTGACAACATCCCTTTAATTCTTATATTTCTATCTAGTATGGGTAATCCTCTGGGACTTCGAAAGGTGAGATTTATTTTTTTTACAACTTAAAAAAAGGTACAGACATCTTCGGGTTAACTCTACAGAATTGTCCCCTGGCAGCAACGATCTGGAGAAGCCAGACAGAAGGGAAGCAAAGGAATGCGGAGCGGGAGACAGGACAGCAGGACGGGGCAGAGCTGTGTACACAAAACGGATCCCAACATTACACAGCCCGAGCCTGGGAATCCGAGTAACGACACATCCTATAGACAGTGAGACAAACATCACCACCGACATCCTGAGAATAGCTCGGCCTTACTGGGGAAATCCAGGAAAATGTTCTTGTGCTATAGATGTATGCAAGATAAAGTCACCAGTACACCGCGACATTCCTTTCTTAACAAATCCTGTGGATCTTTTTTGCATAGTTATGAAAACTCCATGATGTTGGGGGTGACAGTTACATTTTGTGATACATAAAACAGGCAACTATATCATTACTGGCGCATTGCAACAAGATTTAAAAAAAAAATAATAAAAAATAAATAAAAAAAAAAGAAGAAACTTTACTAATATAGTGTTATAAATTTTTTGTTTTTTAGAACTGGATTTTATTGAATTTTTCAAATATAAAGTTACAGAAAATAAAATAAATATTCAAAACAATAGCAAGCTTTACATTCTGGTTAGATTTAGTAATCTATCAAAGGCGTAAAAATGAACTCAACAATGAAAAACTCATAACCTGCGTCAAATAATATACCTGCACAATGACTAAACCCGAGCCGACCTGCCAAGTCTAGGCTAGAGCCGACCCGCCAAGTCTAGGCCAGGCCAGTCCCGGCAAGATCAGACCACGCCAGGCCAGTCCCGGCAAGACCAGACCAGGCCAGGCCAGTCCCGGCAAGACCAGACCACGCCAGGCCAGTCCCGGCAAGACCAGACCACGCCAGGCCAGTCCCGGCAAGACCAGACCACGCCAGGCCAGTCCCGGCAAGACCAGACCACGCCAGGCCAGTCCCGGCAAGACCAGACCAGGCCAGACCAGTCCCGGCAAGACCAGACCAGACCCAAACTTGACAGACGATGGAGGGGATTGGGTGATTCAGACAGTCTTCTACATATGGGTTAAGCAATAATAATAATCTTTATTTTTATATAGCGCTAACATATTCCGCAGCGCTTTACAGTTTGCACACATTATCATCACTGTCCCCGATGGGGCTCACAATCTACATTCCCTATCAGTATGTCTTTGGAGTGTGGGAGGAAACCGGAGAACCCAGAGGGAAACCCTCGCAAACACGGAGAGAACATACAAACTCCTTGCAGATGTTGTCCTTGGTGGGATTCGAGCCCAGGACCCCAGCGCTGCAAGGCTGCAGTGCTATCCACTGAGCCACCATACAGAGCTAACCACTGAGCCACCGTGCTACCCATAATTAGTAAGTATCAAATATAAATCCTTTTGTGGAAACGCCCGCTCTACATAACTTTTTGATATATTTAAGTTGGGAGACCTTAAGACAGGAGAAGAGTGCGTGCATAGAGTGTCTAATTCATTTTTATCGGTAACAGAAGTTTATTGTGATGTTAAAGTGATATTATAAAGCCTCAAAAGTCAGTAAAACCCTGGGAGTGTATATCAACTATATCTGGAAAACAAAAAAGTTGCTTATTAGACCACAATTGTTTTTCAAACTGTCCAGTATTGCAGGGTTAAATAGCAATTAAGTCACCGGAGACTGTTCAGACATTAATTGGAATTTTTTTTCCAGCATGCATCCCAAATCATCTTAGTCAAGGTTACTGGTCCCAGCATAGGGGAATCTAGTTTATTCAGTGTGGTCGGCAAGAGGTAAGAATTCGGGTAAATCAGTGCCAACCATAATTTCTCAATTTTTGCTTTTTTTTAAAAAAAAAAAAAATCTGTAATACAGTATCAGAGGTGTGAATCTTTTTTATTCAGTGCTAAATTTTGTAACCTTTACAAAAGGGGGCTCACAGGATCCTCGGGGGCGCTCACAGGATCCTCGGGGACGCTCACAGGATCCTCGGGGGCGTGACTTTAGACTGCTCTGTTTGCCATGTCCCTTTGTAAACACCATATAAATTTGCACTAAATTAAAAGGCCCATCTCTCTGGATCCGTATGGCAGATTTGAAAAAGAAAAACAAAAGGAATATTCAGAAGAGGACCGGGAATAAAAGGAGAATAAAACCGGGGCAGCCAAATAGGCCCAAAACATGGAGAACGACACGAAAGTGGTCAGGTGCTTAACTAAAACCAGCTGATCGCCTCGCATTAGTCGGATCTTGTTTTCTCCCTTTAAGTTTCCCTTTAAGCAATCTTCACCTTATTCGAGAAAAAAAAAAAAAAACAAAAAAAAAAACACAAAATCCTGAAGTCACCCGAGCTGGACGGTTGTGAGCAATGACTTGAGAAGATTGCCGGGAACAAAGCGGGCATTAATAATACAATCGGCTGCAGTGCACTTATCATAGACTGGTCACCTTACTCTGCCGGAGAGGCGCGGCCCCTCGATATAAACTGCCGGCTATGGCAGAGGACCATCAATCACCGGCAGTGCCCAGTGACAAGGTCCCGATGAGTTACCCATGGCCTTCACGCACCGGGCAACGTGCCACCAGACGCTTCTCCGCAGCACTTGGCACCGGGCACGCACTGCACCTTTTATCTGATTGAGATAACTTCTTTTTTTTTTTTCCATTTTCCATTGACGGGAAATTATTTGTTTTTAACCCTTCTACTACCAGCCACACCTAGAACCACTCTAGCCCACGTCTGGACAGCCCTGCCATGGAAGTCATATGCTGTAAATGCATTTTTTATGTTTTGCTCTCACAATGAATAAGACTGATCGTACTAGTTCCTGTGCAAATCTAAATGAAACCGTGGTGGAATTCCCCTTTATTGACCCTCCAGCCCGGCTGTGGTGCGCTGTCCATTAATATATACGCGCGGGAGGGGAGCCAGAGCGAGCGCGGGAGGGGAGCCAGAGCGAGCGCGGGAGGGGAGCCAGAGCGAGCGCGGGAGAGGAGCCAGAGCGAGCAGGGGAGGGGAGCCAGAGCGAGCGCGGGAGGGGAGCCAGAGCGAGCGCGGGAGGGGAGCCAGAGCGAGCGCGGGAGGCGAGCCAGAGCGAGCGCGGGAGGGGAGCCAGAGCGAGCAGGGGAGGGGAGCCAGAGCGAGCAGGGGAGGGGAGCCAGAGCGAGCGCGGGAGGGGAGCCAGAGCGAGCAGGGGAGGGGAGCCAGAGAGAGCCCGGGAGGGGAGCCAGAGAGAGCCCGGGAGGGGAGCCAGAGCGAGCAGGGGAGGGGAGCCAGAGCGAGCAGGGGAGGGGAGCCAGAGCGAGCAGGGGAGGGGAGCCAGAGCGAGCGCGGGAGGGGAGCCAGAGAGAGCCCGGGAGGGGAGCCAGAGAGAGCCCGGGAGGGGAGCCAGAGAGAGCCCGGGAGGGGAGCCAGAGAGAGCCCGGGAGGGGAGCCAGAGAGAGCCCGGGAGGGGAGCCAGAGAGAGCCCGGGAGGGGAGCCAGAGAGAGCAGGGGAGGGGAGCCAGAGCGAGCGCGGGAGGGGAGCCAGAGCGAGCGCGGGAGGGGAGCCAGAGCGAGCGCGGGAGGGGAGCCAGAGCGAGCGCGGGAGGGGAGCCAGAGCGAGCGCGGGAGGGGAGCCAGAGCGAGCGCGGGAGGGGAGCCAGAGCGAGCGCGGGAGGGGAGCCAGAGCGAGCGCGGGAGGGGAGCCAGAGCGAGCAGGGGAGGGGAGCCAGAGCGAGCAGGGGAGGGGAGCCAGAGCGAGCAGGGGAGGGGAGCCAGAGCGAGCAGGGGAGGGGAGCCAGAGAGAGCCCGGGAGGGGAGCCAGAGCGAGCAGGGGAGGGGAGCCAGAGCGAGCAGGGGAGGGGAGCCAGAGCGAGCAGGGGAGGGGAGCCAGAGCGAGCAGGGGAGGGGAGCCAGAGCGAGCAGGGGAGGGGAGCCAGAGCGAGCAGGGGAGGGGAGCCAGAGCGAGCAGGGGAGGGGAGCCAGAGCGAGCAGGGGAGGGGAGCCAGAGCGAGCAGGGGAGGGGAGCCAGAGCGAGCAGGGGAGGGGAGCCAGAGCGAGCGCGGGAGGGGAGCCAGAGAGAGCCCGGGAGGGGAGCCAGAGAGAGCCCGGGAGGGGAGCCAGAGAGAGCCCGGGAGGGGAGCCAGAGAGAGCAGGGGAGGGGAGCCAGAGCGAGCGCGGGAGGGGAGCCAGAGCGAGCGCGGGAGGGGAGCCAGAGCGAGCGCGGGAGGGGAGCCAGAGCGAGCGCGGGAGGGGAGCCAGAGCGAGCGCGGGAGGGGAGCCAGAGCGAGCGCGGGAGGGGAGCCAGAGCGAGCGCGGGAGGGGAGCCAGAGCGAGCGCGGGAGGGGAGCCAGAGCGAGCGCGGGAGGGGAGCCAGAGCGAGCGCGGGAGGGGAGCCAGAGCGAGCAGGGGAGGGGAGCCAGAGCGAGCAGGGGAGGGGAGCCAGAGCGAGCAGGGGAGCACAGCCAAAGCGAGCAGGGGAGCACAGCCAAAGCGAGCAGGGGAGCACAGCCAAAGCGAGCAGGGGAGCACAGCCAAAGCGAGCAGGGGAGCACAGCCAAAGCGAGCAGGGGAGCACAGCCAAAGCGAGCAGGGGAGCACAGCCAAAGCGAGCAGGGGAGCACAGCCAAAGCGAGCAGGGGAGCACAGCCAAAGCGAGCAGGGGAGCACAGCCAAAGCGAGCAGGGGAGCACAGCCAAAGCGAGCAGGGGAGCACAGCCAAAGCGAGCAGGGGAGCACAGCCAAAGCGAGCAGGGGAGCGAGCAGTAGCATGCTGCACTGTTAACGTTAGCTACACTCTGAATAGTCCTATATGTATGCAAGATACGACTACATGGGATTAATTTGTAGTCTGTTACCATGGAGACAAAAGGGTCTACATTGGAGTTGTAGTCACAAGTTTACCAGCATCAGCGCGGGCTTCAGCATGAGCGGTCAGATAAAGCCACACGTAAAGCGTCTGCACCAAAGCAGAGCCGGCAGCACCAACATCCGGGTCGCCCATCCTGCAGTGCCCCGCGTCAGAGCCCTGTACACACCACAACAGTGAACAGCTGGAAAAGCAAATATTTACATTCTGGGAGGTGACCTGTGTATAAGAAGTGACTGACACCCCAGTGACCTAGGAATGGGCTCAGGACAGGTGTCACCTCCCTTCCCCCACACCTTTTACCAGCTCATGGCTTTATAAAACAGGTGTCCTCTTCATTTCTGGGAGGATCAGAAGACAATAAATATGCTGAGTATCACAGCTCACACAACAGGGGGCACTCAGCTTTCCCAGGCTCCAGAACGGCAAATCTCATCAGCTGCGTCATAATAAGAGAGAATGAAAAGATCATGACTCTACTGGGGTGGCACAGAGTCTCCTATGGTAGATTGGCAAAGTCTGCTGGTCCCCGCTACAGTTGGCTTGCAGTGTGTAGACCCTACCCATTGTACGATGGCACACTGCACGCACCCTTTCCATGGCAGGTGGGCACAGTGCACGCGCCCTTTCCCGTGGCTGGTGGGCACAGTGCACGCGCCCTTTCCCGTGGCTGGTGGGCACAGTGCACGCGCCCTTTCCCGTGGCTGGTGGGCACAGTGCACGCGCCCTTTCCCGTGGCTGGTGGGCACAGTGCACGCGCCATTTCCATGGCAGGTGGGCACAGTGCACGCGCCATTTCCCGTGGCAGGTGGGCACAGTGCACGCGCCATTTCCCGTGGCTGGTGGGCACAGTGCGTGTGCCATTTCCCGTGGCTGGTGGGCACAGTGCACGCGCCATTTCCCGTGGCTGGTGGGCACAGTGCACGCGCCATTTCCCGTGGCAGGTGGGCACAGTGCACGCGCCATTTCCCGTGGCAGGTGGGCACAGTGCACGCGCCATTTCCCGTGGCAGGTGGGCACAGTGCACGCGCCATTTCCCGTGGCTGGTGGGCACAGTGCGTGTGCCCTTTCCCATGGCAGGTGGACACAGTGCAGGCGCCATTTCCCATGGCAGGTGGACACAGTGCAGGCACCCTTTACATGAGAGATAATGGCAGTCTGGCAAAGTGTGCAGATCCTACCACTGTGTAGATCCTGTCTTTGGATACGTTGGCATAAACTTTCCTCAAAAAGCTGGCACTAAACTCAGATTCTTCCTTTGGTAGGTTGGCATATTGTGCTGCCCCTTTCTTACCTGCACAAACAATGGCACACACAATATAGTAAGTGCCGCCTCTTCCCGGCATTCTGTACTTTTATATATAATAGGATAACCCGTGGCAGGTGTCAGTTATAAAACCCTGTGTTGGGATGGCACAGTCCGCATATCCCTCTACCAGCAGGTTGGCACAATGTGCAGACCCATCCTATTGTAGGTGGCACAGTCTGGGGTTGGTCTCTGGATTCTCTTTCCAAAGCAAAAGGAGCAAAGTCTTTAGTTTCACCCCGTGAGATGTTTGAGGAGCAGACTTGGCACAGATGATTGGCATGGAGTGGTCCAGCAGAGCTGAGTGGCCTGGCATCATTTCATACCTATCCACGAGCAGGACAGCTTATGATGCAGGATGAAATCAAGTATTGAGCTGCTCACAGACCGCACCAGGGCTCAGGTGCCCACACCCTGCGGCGTCACAGTGCCACAGACGATTACTCTGGTGCCATCCAGGCGATGGGTGTGAGCAAGTAACAGCGATGTGCTGGCACAGAGCGCACGCTCCCCGAGACAGACGGGTGTAAAAACATCTCCGAGACCAGCTCCTGGCACCGAACATACAGACTGCAGCCTGGCACACATGGCACATCAGTGCCGAATCACCCGGCGTCTCCGCCACACACAGCAAACACCCGAGTACAGAGTGACAGATGAAACCGGAGGAACTACGGGCACAAACCATCGCAAAGAGTCCACCAGCTCCAGGCCTGGCACTGCCCTCCGACAGGCCGACAACGGCTGCACCCTCCTATATCAGGCGGGCACAGCGGGGAGAGCGGATCATACAAAATGACAGCGGGCAAACGTATCCCCAATAGGTTAACAGTTCACAGACCCCCCTTATGCCAGCCGCAAAAGGCAGAGACCCCCCACAACACAGCGAGCAATGGGAAGACCCCACACACACACAACAGAGCGGCTAAAGGGCAGAGACCCTCACGCAATACAGAAAGCAATAGGCAAAGACCCCCCCAGCACAACACAACGACTGATGGGCAGAAACCCCACACAATAGTGACTGTGATGGACAGAGACCCCCCAACAACAGCGACTGATGGGCAGAGACCCCCTCACACAAAGCAAAGCGAGTAATGGGAAGACCCCACACAACACAGAAAGAAATAGGCAAAGACCCCACCCCCACAACAGAGCATGTAATGGGCAGAGACCCCCCCATACAAAAAAGAACAAAAAATGGGCATTGATCCCCCCCACAGGGCTGTGGAGTCGGTAAGCCAAACCTGTGACTCCGACTCCTCAATTTCCCTTACACAGACTCCGACTCCGACTCCCACACATATTGCTTATATTTAAGTGAAAAATTTATTGCAGTACAATGTGAACCTCAGACATTTAATCATTTTTATGATCCAATAATCAAGATATTTAGATAGAACAGAATATATATTGGTGTACTACCCGGTTTTCATTCTTTTTGGTACAGATACGATATGGATAGACAGATATGGATAAATGGATAGATAGAGCAGATTTCTAATCTGCTTTTGCTATTGAAAACATTATCTATGAGCTCAAAAACCTTTCAGGTGATGCAGTTTTTTAAAAAGCTGATCTGCTTTTGCAGCTGAAAAACGTATCCTCAAAAAACACAGGAAAAACGCTGTGTGTGAATGTAGCCTTAGATCAGGAATATAACAGCCATTTATAGGACATTTCATAACTTTCCCAAACTCCTATGAAAAAATATTCAGCACATCCTGCATTGAATTACTGTACCCAATTTATTATATATTTTAGGAGTCGGAGTCGGTCCATTTTATACCGACTCCACCAAAATGAGCACCGACTCCGACTCCACGACTCCGACTCCACAGCCCTGCACACAACACAGCAAGCAATAGGCAAAGACCCCCCCAGCACAACACGACTGATGTGCAGAGACCCCCCCCACAACAATGAATGATAAGCAGATACCCCCCCAACAATGACTGATGGGCAGAGACCCCCCCAACAGTGACTGATGGGCAGAGACCCCCCCAACAGTGACTGATGGGCAGAGACCCCCCCCAACAGTGACTGATGGGCAGAGACCCCCCCCAACAGTGACTGATGGGCAGAGACCCCCCCCAACAGTGACTGATGGGCAGAGACCCCCCCCCAACAGTGACTGATGGGCAGAGACGGCCCCCCCAACATTGACTGATGGGCAGAGACCCCCCCACAACAATGAATGATAAGCAGATACCCCCCCAACAATGACTGATGGGCAGAGACCCCCCCAACAGTGACTGATGGGCAGACACCCCCCCCCCCCAACAGTGACTGATGGGCAGAGACCCCCCACAACAGTGATTGATGGGCAGACACCCCCCACAACAGTGACTGATGGGCAGACACCCCCCCCCCAACAGTGATTGATGGGCAGACACCCCCCCCCCAACAGTGATTGATGGGCAGAGACCCCCCCCCAACAGTGACTGATGGGCAGAGACCCCCCCACAACACTGACTGATGGGCAGAGACCCCCCCCAACACTGACTGATGGGCAGAGACCCCCCCCAACACTGACTGATGGGCAGAGACCCCCCCCCAACACTGACTGATGGGCAGAGACCCCCCCCAACACTGACTGATGGGCAGAGACCCCCCCCCAACACGGACTGATGGGCAGAGACCCCCCCCAACAGGGACTGATGGGCAGAGACCCCCACAACAGGGACTGATGGGCAGAGACCCCCCCAACAGGGACTGATGGGCAGAGACCCCCCCAACAGGGACTGATGGGCAGAGACCCCCCCAACAGGGACTGATGGGCAGAGACCCCCCCAACAGGGACTGATGGGCAGAGACCCCCCCAACAGGGACTGATGGGCAGAGACCCCCCCAACAGGGACTGATGGGCAGAGACCCCCCCAACAGGGACTGATGGGCAGAGACCCCCCCAACAGGGACTGATGGGCAGAGACCCCCCCAACAGGGACTGATGGGCAGAGACCCCCCCAACACGGACTGATGGGCAGAGACCCCCCCAACAGGGACTGATGGGCAGAGACCCCCCCAACAGGGACTGATGGGCAGAGACCCCCCCAACAGGGACTGATGGGCAGAGACCCCCCCCAACAGTGACTGATGGGCAGAGAACCCCCCCAACAGTGACTGATGGGCAGAGACCCCCCCCCCCAACAGTGACTGATGGGCAGAGACCCCCCCCCAACAGTGACTGATGGGCAGAGACCCCCCCCCCCCAACAGTGACTGATGGGCAGAGACCCCCCCCCAACACTGACTGATGGGCAGAGACCCCCCCAACAGTGACTGATGGGCAGAGACCCCCGGTAATGAGCGGAGCCCCCGGTGATGCGGTCACACAGCGGCCGGCACTCACTATGGTCGCAGTCCATGCAGCACGTCCGGCATCCTCCGTGTCACCGCAGTCCGGCTCTCATCCCCGGTACAGACAGGCCCCCGACACCCGGAACAACTACAGCGACCCGGAAACTCGCTCAGCAGTGGCCGCCGCCTCCTCCTCCTCTCAGCGCCGGCACCGCAGCACAGTGATACACCACATAGGGCGCACACCGGAGACGCCGCCCCGGCAGGGTCCGTCCTTCCGTCACCAGCCCCCCAACCTCAGCGACCGAGAGCCAGCCCCGGAGCACCGACAGTCACCGACATTCACCACGCCCACAACTCCACCCCCTCCCACAACTGAGACATAACCCCGCCCATCCAGCTGACTAGCCGAACGTAAACAGAGCTTTGCCCCGCCCATTGGAACTATCTCGTTTCTCGCCACGCCTCTTCCTAGCTCCCTGCAAACTAATTGTGGCCACGCCTCCGAGCTATAAATTTCGCGTCTTATTGGTCTACTAATAGCCACACCCCCTTTATTTTGTTATGCTGAGTCCAACACTGTTCGGGTAACCACGCCTCCTTTATGACTTAGACCACGCCCCAGGAAGGCATGCTGGCGGCTCAGGGAGAGGCTGGACGGGACACAGCAGACGGATCCGCCTCATAGCAGGTGAGTGCGCGGCCTCCGCTCAGCGCTGACGGGAGCGGACCGGACAGGAGACAGGCAGCAGCGGCCACAACCCCGTGCGGTATGGAGCAGGCTGCACTCACTCACGGGATTACAACGCACATCTCCCAGCAGCCCCTGCGTGTTTTGGTTAGTAGAATTCTGGGAAATTTAGTTCTCACACCAGACACTGTAGAATGTGCTCGCTGCATCATGGGAGCTCAGCTACAGAGTGACGGCTGACAACCTGCTTACTGACTGTCTCCAGATGATGTATGCACACAGTGACTGCACCAGCAGAATAGTGAGTGCAGCTCTGGAGGATAATACAGGATGTAACTCAGGATCAGTAATGTAATGTATGTACACAGTGACTGCACCAGCAGAATAGTGAGTGCAGCTCTGGAGGATAATACAGGATGTAACTCAGGATCAGTAATGTAATGTATGTAAACAGTGACTGCACCAGCAGAATAGTGAGTGCAGCTCTGGGGTATAATACAGGATGTAACTCAGGATCAGTAATGTAATGTATGTACACAGTGACTGCACCAGCAGAATAGTGAGTGCAGCTCTGGGGTATAATACAGGATGTAACTCAGGATCAGCAATGTAATGTATGTACACAGTGACTGCACCAGCAGAATAGTGAGTACAGCTCTGGGGTATAATACAGGATGTAACTCAGGATCAGCAATGTAATGTATGTACACAGTGACTGCACCAGCAGAATAGTGAGTGCAGCTCTGGAGTATAATACAGGAGGTAACTCAGGATCAGTAATGTTTGTACACAGTGACTGCACCAGCAGAATAGTGAGTGCAGCTCTGGAGTATAATACAGGAGGTAACTCAGGATCAGTAATGTTTGTACACAGTGACTGCACCAGCAGAATAGTGAGTACAGCTCTGGAGTATAATACAGGATGTAACTCAGGATCAGTAATGTAATGTATGTACACAGTGACTGCACCAGCAGAATAGTGAGTGCAGCTCTGGGGTATAATACAGGATGTAACTCAGGATCAGCAATGTAATGTATGTACACAGTGACTGCACCAGCAGAATAGTGAGTGCAGCTCTGGAGTATAATACAGGAGGTAACTCAGGATCAGTAATGTAATGTATGTACACAGTGACTGCACCAGCAGAATAGTGAGTGCAGCTCTGGAGTATAATACAGGATGTAACTCAGGATCAGTAATGTAATGTATGTACACAGTGACTGCACCAGCAGAATAGTGAGTACAGCTCTGGGGTATAATACAGGATGTAACTCAGGATCAGCAATGTAATGTATGTACACAGTGACTGCACCAGCAGAATAGTGAGTGCAGCTCTGGAGTATAATACAGGAGGTAACTCAGGATCAGTAATGTTTGTACACAGTGACTGCACCAGCAGAATAGTGAGTGCAGCTCTGGAGTATAATACAGGAGGTAACTCAGGATCAGTAATGTTTGTACACAGTGACTGCACCAGCAGAATAGTGAGTACAGCTCTGGAGTATAATACAGGAGGTAACTCAGAATCAGTAATGTAATGTATGTACACAGTGACTGCACCAGCAGAATAGTGAGTGCAGCTCTGGGGTATAATACAGGATGTAACTCAGGATCAGCAATGTAATGTATGTACACAGTGACTGCACCAGCAGAATAGTGAGTGCAGCTCTGGGATATAATACAGGATGTAACTCAGGATCAGTAATGTAATGTATGTACACAGTGACTGCGTCAGCAGAATAGTGAGTGCAGCTCTGGAGTATAATACAGGATGTAACTCAGGATCAGAAATGTAATGTATGTACACAGTGACTGCACCAGCAGAATAGTGAGTGCAGCTCTGGGGTATAATACAGGATGTAACTCAGGATCAGTAATGTATGTACACAGTGACTGCACCAGCAGAATAGTGAGTGCAGCTCTGGGGTATAATACAGGATGTAACTCAGGATCAGTAATGTAATGTATGTACACGGTGACTGCAGCAGCAGAATAGTGAGTGCAGCTCTGGAGTATAATACAGGATGTAACTCAGGATCAGAAATGTAATGTATGTACACAGTGACTGCACCAGCAGAATAGTGAGTGCAGCTCTGGAGTATAATACAGGATGTAACTCAGAATCAGTAATGTAATGTATGTACACAGTGACTGCACCAGCAGAATAGTGAGCGCAGCTCTGGAGTATAATACAGGATGTAACTCAGGATCAGTAATGTAATGTATGTACACAGTGACTGCACCAGCACAATAGTGAGTGCAGCTCTGGAGTATAATACAGGATGTAACTCAGGATCAGTAATGTAATGTATGTACACAGTGACTGCACCAGCAGAATAGTGAGTGCAGCTCTGGGGTATAATACAGGATGTAACTCAGGATCAGTAATGTAATGTATGTACACAGTGACTGCACCAGCAGAATAGTGAGTGCAGCTCTGGGGTATAATACAGGATGTAACTCAGGATCAGTAATGTAATGTATGTACACAGTGACTGCACCAGCAGAATAGTGAGTGCAGCTCTGGAGTATAATACAGGATGTAACTCAGGGTCAGTAATGTAATGTATGTACACAGCGACTGCACCAGCAGAATAGTGAATGCAGCTCTGGAGTATAATACAGGATGTAACTCAGGATCAGTACATCAGGATGAGTTTTTTGCCCATAGTCTGTGTTTTTCATGCAGGGAAAAAAAGCACATAAAAAAGCTCCATGTGTACATTCCCCATCGCACAGCGAGGTTGCCAATATGCTAACCCCATTAACCTTTTCATGACATAGAATGTAATAATATGTCCTATGTTGAGTGTAAGTAAATAGAGCATCGCTGCCATCTTTGTACTCCCATGATGTCCAGCCTGTGATTCTGTAGGAGATCGTCATTTTCGCTGTACAGTTACTGCCATAAAAACAAAACCCAAAGAACATTGGTGGAATTGTTTTGTTTTTTATTTTTTGGTGTGGGGGCTTTCATAAGGATATGTTGAGGGAAGAAAAAGTTATAGCTTTTATAAGAGGAAAATATACCGTAAAAATGCAGGAAATATAAAATGATTAATAAAAATGTGCCCTGGCCATGATGGAATTTTTTTTATTTTTTTTTTCAAATATTAAGTAGTGGACAGCATTTTTTTTTATTGTTGGGATTGGCGATCTCCGGCAGTCCCATAGAGAATGAGCAGAGCTGGGGTGCGCATGTCTGACCCCCGCCCCGTTCTGATGGAAGCCTTGTTTTATAGTCATCCATGATAATTTGTTTTCAATATTTGCAGATATATATATTTTCTAATTAATATTACCTGATCATGTATTATTCATTGAATTCCCTTTTATCCGACATCAGGTGTTGGTTGTGAGTCAGGAGATGTCCCGTCCTCCATTATTACGGGGGCTGCAGGGTTTTTTATTCTGACCTTCTATCTTGCTGGCAATAGTTCTACCCATACCCCAAAGGGGCTGACTCATGAAACTCCCCCCTCAATTCTTTCCCTCTTTTCTACTTGTGACTTTCCAGCAATTTATAAAGTACAGCAGCCCGGCCGCAGTCATGAGGTTCTCTCTGTGATGAGTCTGATTCCTATTTTAGTGTTGTATTTTTATAATTAGATTGTAAAAGGTCACAATGTGAACAGGCAATACCACCTCAAGCTGTAAAAAGAAGGCAGAGTGTGAGTGTGTTTTTTTTTTTTTTTTTTTGCATTATTTTGACACTTGCTTTCAGGTTCAATTCATTACATTACAGATCCTGAGTTACATCCTGTATTATACTCCAGAGCTGCACTCACTATTCTGCTGGTGCAGTCACTGTGTACATACATTACATTACTGATCCTGAGTTACCTCTTGTATTATACCCCAGAGCTGCACTCACTATTCTGCTGGTGCAGTCACTGTGTACATACATTACATTACTGATCCTGAGTTACCTCTTGTATTATACCCCAGAGCTGCACTCACTATTCTGCTGGTGCAGTCACTGTGTACATACATTACATTACTGATCCTGAGTTACATCCTGTATTATACCCCAGAGCTGCGCTCACTATTCTGCTGGTGCAGTCACTGTGTACATACATTACATTACTGATCCTGAGTTACCTCTTGTATTATACCCCAGAGCTGCACTCACTATTCTGCTGGTGCAGTCACTGTGTACATACATTACATTACTGATCCTGAGTTACCTCCTGTATCTCTTTTATTATAAAAATATCAAAAACACAATACATAAGACAGACAAAAACAACATTCCAGAAATCAAAAACCACGATACATGAACTAAAATAAACCACACCGACATACAAAAAAAAACTTGTGCAAATATGCTAGCTTACGACAGTCCATCTCTGAAGGACATAGTGCAGTGGCTCCAGGCTTTGCAGCCTGAGGGACCCCCAGCAGGAACCTCCAAAAAAAAAACAAAAAAAAAAAAACAAAGAAAACAAAAAAATCCATTCCTTCACATTCAACCCCATTCACACCTTCACTCATGCTCCCATTCATTCCTATATACTGGATTTAAAACAGGAAAGTAAACACTTTTTCTGGCCCACTGCCTTAAACAGAAAAAACAGCCATCTTGGCAGACCCTCAACTACTTCCCCTCAACACAGCAAGAAACTACCCCCCTTTTTCCCTTTTTTTTTTTTTTATATATATATTTTTTTTATTTTTTTATTTATTTATTTTTGTCCACAAGTTCGTAGCCTTTTCCACACCTAGGTCCATGAAAGTTTATGGCCTCAGAAAAAAAAACAGCACCTCAGGGTCCAGGAAAGTTTATGGCCCGTCTCTACATTTCCTTATATATTTCCCATGGTCCTTGGTGTAGTTCCCAGGCCATGTCCTTCTGATCTTCGGCCCTTGATTTCTCAGGGTCCATTCCAGGGTCCAAACTTCCCCCCTCCCTCCCGCAAGAAACCCCCACCCAACCTGACTGTACCCCTTCCCCCTTTCCTAACTATAATATATACATTTTTTTAAAAGCACCATCCTAGCGACATACATACAATACTGCATACATGTACAGATACACAAAAAGCACATACTACACTTGTTATACACCTAAGATACGACCTGCTATAACCAGTGATAATATTACCCAAACAATAAGTATTAACCACATTTCCAAAAACCTTGCCACAGGCCCAAGTTTGGTGCCTGCAAGCCCAATATCCATTAAATTTCATGCTTCCAAAACAAAAAGCTAAAGTGACATGCACCAGCCCAACACCAGGAAAGGAGTTCTGGAGGCCCCATCCCTCACTAACACATTCACCCTGTCCCTCAACAACTAAGACTGTCCCTACTTCTGTCCTTAAAGAAACTGTCCCTATCTGTCCCTACCTGCCCCTACTCTACCTAACTTATCATAACTAACTCTCTATCTGTCCCTCAGTGCCTGTCCCTCCCTGTCCCTATCTGCCCCTAATTCTGTCCCTAACACCCAGTGAAACTTATGCTATCCCTACCCTCATTCACACGGAGCTAGCTCTCCCTTGAGTGCATTTCTAAAAGGAGAGGCCCCTCCAAAGCCAAGAGGCCTTCCTCACACCCAACCTTTCGAACTCCAAAGAACGGACCTTCACCAGGTCACCCAAGATGTTTCCTACCACCTCATCCCTCGGAAGGGTTTTTTTCCGCGGCGAAACTAGGCACCGTGCATTCCAAGTGTAGAACCTAACCACTACACTGACTAGGAATAAAGTGCACGGGTCCCGGCCACCCAGGGATCTGAACGCTCCATAGGCCCACTCAGCGTAGGACAGGGACGCCAGCCGCGGCCAACGTATGGAAGCCCCCACCCTGTTGTAAACCTCTGCATTAAAGGGACAATGAAGCAGGAAGTGCTCCATGCTTTCCAGCACGTCGCCACACTCCTCACGGGGACAACCCCGATCATCGGATTTCCTGCACTTCAGGTTATCCTTTACATACAGCCTCCCGTGGAAGCAGCGCCAGGTCAAGTCCCAAAACTTCATGGGGATCCGCTTAGAATTTAAAAGCCCCAGCCCGACCTCCAGATCCCGGCCTGGGCAATCCTTAAGGGCCAGGGGCTTCTGGAAATGGGTCAACAGGACCCTCCTGTCAAGGCACTGCCTCGACATGGTCCTGATTTCCCACATTCCCAGACCCCACCGGCGGATCACCTTCAGAACCGGGGTAGCGTAAGCCGGGAGATGCCCATGAGGTGTGCGTAGGTCCTTCACCTGCCCTCCTGTCTCCCATTCCTGGAAGAAAGGCCAAAGCCAACCCTTGCAGGAGACTACCCACGGAGGAGCCCTCTCTAGCCAGAGGTTGGAGATGTTAGTCTTAAGAAAGGTGTTTACTAGAAACACCACCGGGTTGACCATACCCAACCCGCCTAGTCTCCTCGTACGGTATGTAACCTCCCTCTTGATTAGGTTAAGCCTATTCCCCCATAACAATTGGAAGAACAGGCTATAGACCCGTGTCCAGAGAGGTTCCGGCAAGATGCACACACTGCCCAGGTATATTAATAAAGGTTGCAGAAAGCCTTTAGCCAGGGCAACCCTTTCCCTCAGGGTTAAAGACCAACCCTTCCATTGGTCCACCTTTTGGGCGGCGATCTTAAGTCTGCCCTCCCAATTTTGCTGGGGGTAATCCCCGGGGCCAAATTCGATGCCTAGAATTTTGGCGGTGGCCTGGGGCCCTGGAAGGGTGTCCGGGAGATCAAACCTGGGATCTCCCCCTCCCAGCCAGAGACTTTCACACTTATCCCGGTTGATCATGGACCCGGATGCCTCCGAGTAGCGCACTACCTCCGACATGACCCAATCCGCCTCCCTTCTCGAGGACACGAAAAGGGAAACATCGTCGGCATACGCCACCACCCTCAGAGAGGACCCAGAGCCCGCCTGGTCCATCCCGACTCCCGCCAACGGTCCACGATCTATCCTCCTTAGGAAGGGATCGATCGCGAACACGTATAAAAGCGGGCTCAGCGGACAGCCCTGACGGACCCCAGAACCCACCTCAAAAGGGCGACCTGACCAACCGTTCACCAGCGGAAAAGTCTCAGCCCCTTGTTACAGGATCTCTAACCATTTTACAAACCTCCCAGGCAGACCATACCTCAAAAGGACGGACCAGAGGTACTCGTGGTTGACCCGGTCAAAGGCTTTCGCTTGATCTAATGACAGCAAGTACCCCCTCCAGTGACCTGCCCTACCCTGCTCCACTGCCTCTCGGACACCGAGCACAGCACTAAAAGTACTGCGGCCCGGAACAGAGCAATGCTGGGCCCCTGAAAGGAGCCGGGGTGCAAACTTCACCAGCCGATTAAACAGCACCTTGGCCAGAACCTTCCGGTCCGTATCGAGAAGCGCTATGGGACGCCAATTCTCGATACGGGACGGATCCTTACCCTTTGACAGAATAATGAGGGCTGACTTCCTCATTGAGTCGGGAAGAGTGCCCGAGTAGAGACACTCATTAAATACCCCTGTCAAGAGGGGGACCAAGGAGTCCCTAAAAGTCTTATAGAACTCGGATGTTAAACCATCCGGACCTGGCGATTTCTTGGGCCGAAGCCCATCAATGGCCAGTCTCACTTCCTCTTCCCTGATTTCCTCTGCCAAAACACCAAGAGAGGGATCACCCCCTGGCTCAGGGACGGTTTCAGCCAGGAAAGCCGACATCCTGTCCCGATCCAGATCCTTCTTTTCCAAGAGGTGTGAGTAGAAGGATCTGACCACCTCCAGGATCCCTGATTTGGATCTGTTCAGGGACCCCGTACTGTCGATCAGTCCTGTCACCATCTTACAATTCACTGACATCTTACAGTTTCTGTAAGGGTCGGGTGAGCGGTACTTCCCGAAGTCCCTCTCAAAAACTAAAGATGTGTGTCTATCATACTGACACCTCTTGAGCAAAGATTTCACTCTGGAGATTTCCTCACGGTCACCTCCAGTCGAGACAAGCTGCTCGAGTTTCCTCCCCAGGGCCTGGTACAAGCGGTGCCTGTTCAGACTCCTGAGGCTCGAGAGCTGACGGAAGAACCCCGCCACCCGCTTTTTGAAGATCTCCCACCACTCTGACTTACTACTACAGAGATCCAACAGCGGTACCTGGCTCTGAAGAAAGTCCTCGAAGGATTGTCTCACCTCCGCTTCTTCCAGCAGGGACGAATTGAGCTTCCACAGCCCTCTTCCCATCCGAGGAGTCTCTGCAACATTCAGAGAAAAGAAAATTAGACAGTGATCGGAGAACTCCACCTCAACGGCGGACACAGCAGAAAAGATGGCGTCCTCCTTCAAAAAAAACCTGTCTATTCTAGACCTACAGCTACCCCTATGGTAGGTGAAACCTCCGTGACCTGGGGTGTGCCGGATGTGGACATCCACCAGGCGAGCTTCGCTGGCTATGCTATTCAACGCGACGCTATCATAAGCCAGGCGATCTCCGGGACCCCCCCGGTCACGGGACCTCGTAATGGTGTTGAAGTCCCCACCGAAGACCACCTGCCGGCTCGTAAAAAGAAAGGGCTTGATCCTCAGGAAGAGACATTTGCGGTCCCACTTGGACTGCGAGCCGTAGATGTTGATGAGCCGGAGCTCTTGTCCCCTCATGAAGACATCTAGGATCAGGCACCTCCCCATTTCCAACTCAGTAACCCGTCGGCATTCAACAGCTGCAGTCTTAAAAAGGACTGCCACCCCGCTATACGGCTCGGCCGCAAGAGACCAGTATGAGGGCCCGCACCTCCACTCCCTCCGTGCTTTATAGATGGCCCCCATGTCTGTTAGTCTGGTCTCTTGCAAGAATAAAATTTCTGCCTCAATCCGGGAGAAAAAAATCAAAGGCCGTGAAACGAGCCGCATCTGACTTTATGCTGGCAACATTAATAGATGCCAGCGTCAACGGGGCGAGTTCCGCCATCATGGGTGATCAAGTTGGATGGCCAACTTCTTACCACTGCTATCACCTCCACCTGGGGAGGGGTCGGACACCTTCCTTTTCAGGGAAGCTCCCGTTGTGTCCATCCCACCCCCCCCCGGTGTCCTCGCCCCCGGGTTCCAGGTCTGTCCCCCCCCCCAGGAGGAACACTGCCCCCTGAGGGACGGACCCCACCATCCCCCGAAGGACCCTCCGGTGGTACCCCCGGCCCAGCATCCTCGTCTTGCGGGCCATCATCCGAGCCTCCGAGGACGCTGAACCGGTTGGAGAGATCAATCAGAGGGGGGTCAGCGGGCCCTTCCGTGTGCACCCTGGTGGTCGGGGGCGGGGGAGATTTTGAAGGCTTGCCAGCCTTCTTCCCCCCCCGATTTGTTACGATTGGCACGTTTACTTTTGCCACCCGCTGCTGTAGGCTGCTCCTGGACCTCCTCATCAACACTTTCATACTGTGAGGACCCGTCCGAGTCAGCCGCTTTATCCTCCCTCTCCATCCTCCTGATCTCCTCTCTCACCACACTCTCCCTCAGGACCTCAGAGGCTTTTGCCACGGGCCTGGAGGGAGGAGCAGGCATCGACCCGGTTGCCCGAGACTTCACCTGCCCCCCACCCCCATGGCGTTTTTCTTGCCTCCGCACATACGCGGGGCCCCTCACCTTGGCATTGCCCTTCCTCACCGGTCCCTCAGCCCCTTCCCCTCCGCCACCACCTGCCACAGCTGCAGGAGCGCCGCCAGAGGTTTCTCCCTCACGGACTCCTCCCGCCGGGCCTGCAGCGGCATTAGAAAAGGAGCGAGGGCAGCGGCTGAGAGGGTGACCTAGGTCACCACACAAGTGACACCGTATGTCTTTACACGAGGCGGCCAGATGACCTACCCCACCACACAAGGCACATTTCTGTACCTTGCAGCTAGCGCTGAAGTGAGTGGGGTCGCCGCACTTGTGGCAGACCTTCGGTTACCCCTGGTAGAAGACCAGGATCCTGTCCCTTCCCAGGAACGCCGAGGAAGGGATGTGGGTGACCGTGCCGCCGGAAACCTTCAGTTTAACCATGAAGGTCCAGCCCCCCGACCAGATGCCGAATTCGTCCCTGTTCTTTTTGGGGACCTCGGTGACTTCCCCGTATCGGGAAAGCCACGTCATAATGTCCACGCCGGCAAGTGACTCGTTACAAGTGACCACGGTCACTCGCTTGACGGAATTTTGGCGAGACACCGCTTGCGCAACGAAGTCTCGCCATCCGGGCTCTTCCCGCACCAGCTCATAGTTAGACCAGAAGAGCTCAAGCCCCTCTGGCCGCACAAAGCTGACGTCGAAGAAGCGGGACGCCGAAGGATGTATCAGGGCAAAGACGTCATTCGCCCCGAAGCCCATCTTAAGGAGGAGCTCCACCACCTTGCTCCTAGGTGGACAAGCTTCACTGCCCCCCCACCTAAGACGGACCACATTCCTCCTTTGCGGCCCCTGCCCGGCTGTGGGGAGAGACCAAATCGTCCCTCCCTCCCTTTGGTTTTGGAAGGCAGCAAGGCCGTGTCTCTCTATCCAGAAAGACAAGTCCACTGTCCTCCCCTCTACCACTATCGACCTTTCTCCTTTTTTGAGGGCCTCCAGGAAACGGTGGTGTAAAGCGCCGTCCCTGGAGCCCGGAGGCGAGGAGACCCCCCCGAGGACCACCCCGACCCCCAGCCGCGGCCCCCGCATAACTATGTTGGGGTCTTGCGGCCAGGGGGGCAGACGGGCCAGCCCTCCCACCACTACCACCACTTGTGCCAGCACCCTCATTCGTCCTCCCACTCACTCTCCCATTCACTCTTTTATTATTTGCATTCACTCCAGCACACTCACCCACATTCACAGTAGCACTCACTCCCTCATCCATGTCACTCATATCACCATTCACTTCAGCAAACATCTCCTCAAATATGTCCACTCCGCTTTCGTACTCACTCTCACTCGCACAATTGGTGAACATAGCAACATTATTTACATTATTTACATTTCCCGAACCAGTGCAGTTCCTCTCTTTGCCTGCTGGGGGCCCTGAGCTCTCTTGCTGGGAGCTACTCCAGCTCCTGTCCAGGAGCGCTGCTGCCCCTTTAAATGCCTCAGTGCTGATGACATCATGCACTCTGCCCTGGCTGGGCCTAGGAGCAACAGCAGCTCCTGGTTTCAGCTCCATTTTTTTTTCCTTTTACTGAGGTTTCATTACTCTGGGCAGGGACGGCCACTGGCACCGCTCCCTGCCCTGCACTTTTCTTCACCCCCCGCCGCCGGCTTGCCAGGGAGCGCCAGAGTCCCCGCACCCTCAGATGAAGGTAGGTGGGCCGGGGACCCCGACAACTCCCCGCCAGCTTTTGGGGGCAGCACAGCATTACTTGGAAGGGTGGGTGGGACAGAGTGCAGCGGGCCCGCAGCGGCCACGCCGCCCCGCCGGTCGCAGCCACCCCAGGCAGAGCCGCGGCCCCCTGCGAGGCCACGGCTCCCCCGGGTGACGCGAGCACAGCGGGCGGAGCCGCGACCGCTGAGGCCACGCCCCCCCCGCCAGCCACAGCCACCACGGGCAGAGCAGCGACCCCTTGCGAGGCCACGCCCCCCCGGGCGACGCAGACGCAGTGGGTGGGACGACGGCCGAGGAGGACATGCCCCCCCCGCACGCCACAGCCTTTGCAGGCCGGGCAACACTCGGGGAGGCCACGCCCCCCTCACGGACCACCGCCGCCACCCTATGCCCACCACTTGAGACAGGCAAGGCCGGCCACTCCCCCTCGTCGCCCAGCGGCGGCGGAGCCCCCTGCACGGACCCCTTTTTGGGTCGACGTGCCGGAGACCCCGCTCTCACCACAGGCGCCGACATGGGAGCGACCAGCACTTTGCACCGCCTCAGCTGCTGCTTGATGTTTTGTTCACCCTTCCTAGGCTTCTGGACCCCCGCTAGCGATCCAGACTTAGCGGATCCGTACGTGGGGGGTCCAGAAGCCCCAGCACTCGCCGCCGGAGGTGCGGCCCTGGCTGTACCAACTTTACCTGGTGCCAGGCCAGCCCCCCCGCCACTGAGGGCTGAGCCTGGACACCACCACCACAACCAGCACCGACCTCCATGTCGCTGCCCTGGTCTGAACTGTCACCAGATGCGACAGTCAGGTCACAACAGTCATCTCTCTCCCCGCTCCCTCGCTGCGGACCCACCACAGGGCCCGAGCCGGGGTGAGTAGCGGGTTCCACACAGCGGGACAGAGGGGCCCCGGGAAGAGGAGCAAAAACCAGTTGTTCCTCCACGCCTTCAGAGGCCTTACGCCTGCGCCTCCTGTTTCTCCTCTTCCCGGTTGCCTCATCCTCCTGGCAGACCTCATACCCAAACAACAGCGTGCCAAACCGTGCTGGGGATTCAGTCTGCCGTACTTGTTTAAGGATGAGGCAGCCCCCCTCAGAACTACTCCCGCTCCCTCCATCCTCCCCCTCGCTCCCGCTTTCCTCCGCGTTACTGGAGTCCAGCGGGAGGGCCACCTGCTCGGGGGCTATCCCGCTGCATGTTACCTGGCTCACGCTGGTGTCCGCCAGGTCTTCAGGTGGAGGTGGCCCGGATGTGGTGTGGGCGCCATCTTGCTCTTCCTCCTCCTCGCTTTCCTCCACCTGGACGGGGACTCCTGACCCCCCAGGAGACCCACCGGCCATGGCCCTGAACCGGTCCTCGTTCTGCAGCTTCTCCTGGAAGGGGCTGCTGCCGGCCATGATGGTACTTCGCCGGTCCTCCAGGGCTCGAATCTCCCCTTTCAGCCGCTTGACCGTGGCGGTGACCTCCGCTCTCTTTGAGGCAGGGAGCCTGTTTTACTGATGACCCGGGCTCCCTCCAACTCCCCCCGGAGTCTCCTGAGCTGCTTGCCGGCCTCCTCGTACTCGGAGAGGTGGGCACGAATGCGGGAGGCGTAGGTGGTAGCTGGCTCTCCCGCAACCTTGGAGCCCCAGATGTTAAGGGGGGGCCCCGCCTCACCTCTGCCGGCTGCTGCACCTCCGGGGGAAGGGCCCGCCACAGGCCTCACTTCGGGGGTCCCGGACCCTGGAGCCTTGCGGCCCCCTGGGGTCCGCTTTTTCCCCATCCCTGGGACTGGCTGGCTGTGCCTTGGGCCTCCTGGTGGTGGATGAGGCCCCCCACCCCCAGCTGGCTTGCCGGAGGGTGGGAGCCAGGGGCACAGCCCCGGCGCTCAGTCCCAGGTAGAGTCCTCTTTCCTGGGAAGGGGGCAGATGGAAAGTCCTTGCAGGGAAAAAAAAACCTCCCTTCCCAGGAGCTTAGCAAAACCCCAGCCTACAGAGGCTCAGCTGCGATGCTCCTCCTCTTCTGGGGTGTGTCCAGAGCTGCACTCAGTATGCTGCTGGTGCAGTCACTGTGTACATACATTACATTACTGATCCTGAATTACATCCTGTATTATACTCCAGAGCTGCACTCACTATTCTGCTGGTGCAGTCACTGTGTACATACATTACATTACTGATCCTGAGTTACCTCCTGTATTATACTCCAGAGCTGCACTCACTATTCTGCTGGTGCAGTCACTGTGTACATACATTACATTACTGATCCTGAGTTACCTCCTGTATTATACTCCAGAGCTGCACTCACTATTCTGCTGGTGCAGTCACTGTGTACATACATTACATTACTGATCCTGAGTTACATCCTGTATTATACCCCAGAGCTGCACTCACTATTCTGCTGGTGCAGTCACTGTGTACATACATTACATTACTGATCCTGAATTACCTCCTGTATTATACTCCAGAGCTGCACTCACTATTCTGCTGGTGCAGTCACTGTGTACATACATTACATTACTGATCCTGAGTTACATCCTGTATTATACTCCAGAGCTGCACTCACTATTCTGCTGGTGCAGTCACTGTGTGCATACATTACATTACTGATCCTGAGTTACATCCTGTACTATACCCCAGAGCTGTACTCGCTATTCTGCTGGTGCAGTCACTGTGTACATACATTACTGATCCTGAGTTACATCCTGTATTATACTCCAGAGCTGCACTCACTATTCTGCTGGTGCAGTCACTGTGTATATAAATTACTTTTCAGTCTTGCTGCATCCCTTTGTTACCAACCTTCTCATATAGATTTACTACCCTTCTGAAATCCTCTGTGCTGCTTCCATCTTTGGTGAGCTCGGTCTTATGACATTGCCCTTGTCGGTTGCATCAGTTTTTGCTCACATAGTCACTGCCTGTGTCAGATCATGCTGGGAGTTGTAGTGCCATTGTGTGCATCAGGCGGTGCAGCCCCTTTTATCAGGGGAGTGTCGCAGTTGTTTTCCTGTAACAGGAAATATACATGTGTTCATTGTAACCTTCTTGTTGCAGCCGTAGTTCGGCCCCGTCAGTCACCCCCATGGACGGCCGGCGGTGCAGGAGCGGCCGCAGCATGTGACGGTCGCAGGGAGGCTGGGTAAGAAGACCCCATCGGCTCATCCAGCCCGGGGGATCTGCAGGTAGCGCTGCTGTTTTTATAAAGTCCATCCTTTTATCTAGTTCTGGAACATCATTTATTAAAGGAATTTTCAGGTTTTTGTGTGTGGTTTTTTTTTTTTTTGTGTAAGACTTTCTGTAACTTTAGGACTTTTTTACTGTTTCACCATTTGCGATGGTCGTCCCTGTGTCAGTGCAGGCGAGGCTCCGGTGGATGGCTGCGAGCGGCGGACGCCTGCGCAGTGGTCGATGTCGCAGACTTCCACCGTACACCTCTGATGGACGGTGCTGACGCTGCTGGCTCCGTCTTTTGTGTTTAGCACACAGAAGTTTGCCTGAACTGATACATTGTAGCAAATTGACTCCAGGCTTAAAGGGATATTCCTAATATCTCCATGTTGGCTCAGTGTGTCACAAATGTAGAATCATTCTTCTTGACAGAGATGCCTAATTTTCCAAAATGAACCATTTCTCCGCAATCAGTTGTGAAAAAATCGTCTCCCCGGGCTCCACGCTGCGCTCCAGCACAGACGACCCCCTGTAGTTCTCACTGCTCGGCTCCTTCTGTCACTGCTCTCCATTTCTGCCGCTGTAAGGCCGTGTTCACACTACGTTTTATCCACTCTTCATTGTCCCCATCGGAGCTTATGTCTGAAGCCCTGAAAACTGGATACGGGCGTTTGCACGGACTGTAATGTGGCTGATGGAGTCGCTGTTTGAAAACCTTTTCAGCAGGATCCACGTATTTGACGCAGGTGCCAAATGTAGTCGACTGCGATGCGGCCGAAAGTCGTGTCCTGCACAGCAACTGCATCATTATGGTCTGTGCGAGTCCAAACAGAGCCACTGACAAGCGGATAAAACGTGGTGTGAACTCTGCCTAATACTGCCAAAAAACTGCGCATTCTCCGCTGACCGTCCATTGACCGAGCGTCAGCAGCTGCCTCACTGCTCCTTTTATCACCCAAGAAACTCTGTGTATGCTCGGTTACCATCTCTTTTCATTTCTTTCTTTTCTATTTTTTTCCTTCTTGTCGTTTTTTTTTTTTTTTTCTTCTCCCTCTTTCTCTGAGAGACAACTGAGCGAAAACTGAAAAATTATTCTGGTCTTCCTAGAAGACCCCTTTCCTAATATCAGCAGTCTGGTGCTTGTAAAAAAAACCCCAAGAGCTCTCTGTCCTTACCCTCTGGATCAGCACCTCTGATGCAGGCGTTCCGTTGTTTCTGTCGGCAGTCGCATCACATTAGACCTCGTGACCGCTGCGACCTTCGCTATTCCGCCACTGAAGATTTCTCTGGTGTGATACTAATTGCTGAGGCCACTGATTGGCTGCAGTGGTCACATGACATAAAGTCGTGTTACTGCCAAGACAGACAGATTGGAGATTGAAAGATCAGCACCAGTCGGGGGGATAATTATTCAGTATGCACTTGTTGTTTTTCTGCCCCCGACTATATTTATTAAGAAGGGGTTGTCCAGAATGGGATGACCCCTTTAAAGAGGACCCGTCACTGCCATAACTGTGTAATTCTCTTACTTGGCATAAATGCCGCTGTTTTTCTTGTTCTGGAGCCTCTCTGTTCATCAGATATGGCCCCATATGCATCCGCTGGCCTTTTAAAGGGGTTCAATGTCGGTTCAGAAGAGCTGATTTTGGGGATTGCTACCCGCAGTCTTACTACCAGCGTTCATTCAGTTTGGGAAGCTAACGAGACGCTGGAGGCACTGCCACCTACTCCCTTATTGAAAGCTTCCCCTTTTCATGACCCCCTGTCCACTTCTTTAAGCCTAGGCCTGGCCTAATTTCAATCCCCCCTTGCCCCCTCCCAAAACAGTTGTCCTTGTGATTCATCATTATTATTGGCTTGCTCCTTTGAGTTTCCCTTTTCAGTTGGTGGAGGATGCGGGTCCGTACAATAATCATCAGTCTGCTCCCTTGGACACTATCATTTCTTACCGATCCGTCAGCGTCGTTCTCTTCCCTCCGCGCTCACTGACATTTTGTGTTCTGGTTTGTTCCTCCTCATTGATTTTTCTCTTTATTTTTACATTTTATTTTCTGCCTGTTATTAATAGCGACTTAAATGGCGGCATCGATCCCCGGCCCATCATTTATTCAGAGGCAGGAGATGCACATAGCAATGTCTATATGAAATCATCGGCAGTCGCTTTCCAGCTCGCAGCTGCTTTATTTTGTGGATGTCCTTCATTATATTAAAGGGGTGTCCTGCTTGTACATTACCCTCTTCATCGTTCTTTTTTTTTTTTTTTTTTTTGTAATTCCCCATCTATACAATCACCCTCTACCACCATATATTCCTCCCCGCCTAACATAACTTCCAGTAATATTAATGGGAGACTTTGCCAGCATTTGGGGAAGGAAAGCCTGCAATGTAAAATAAAAAAAAAAGTGGCTTTTGGGCCCTCATTCAACAAGTTTCACTCTGCTGGCACTGAAATGCTTAAAAGTATTTAACCCCTTAGTGACCACAATACACCTTTTTATAGGCCACAGTTCGGGTGGAGCCTCTTTACTGGTGTCTCACCTCAGAAGTTCCAATTTTGGACATTTAAAACACCTTCAGATGCTGTTTTGATTATCAAACGCCTCACCGAAGTCATCTGCAAATGGAGAGGGTCCAAGGTTCAGGTGGGAACACACAGGAAAAACTTAGCAGTTACTTAGCAGACGTCCTGGAAACTGCGCACAGGTAACGGAGTTACTGGAAGCCTCAGGCAGACAGGAGACATCCTGCAAACTGCAGACAGGTAGCAAAGTTACTGGAAGCTGCGGGCAGACAGGAGACCGCAGACTGGTAGCCGACAGAACTCCGGAGTAATCAGAAAGTCTGAATGCCATGGAAGCCGCAGGCAGAAAGGAGACATTCAGAAGAATTTAGCCAGTTAGCAGTGGTACTAGAAGCTGTAGACAGGTAATTTGGGGACTAGAAACCTCAGACAGCCAGGAGACATCCTGAAAACTGTGAGCAGGAACTGTGCACAGACAAACTAAAAGTCATGCTAGAAATTCTTTATATCAGGACACAGGTGTGCATCTTGGCAGCCTTATATAGGCCTGCAAAGATCGAAGATCAACACTTGTGAGCACGATGGACTGCCTGTAAAGCCTGACATGGAGCACAATAAAAATTAGCAAAACGGGGTGTTTCTATGCACCTGTGGCTTGTGATGGATAAAACTAATATTCCGTCCAGTGTGTTTGAGCATGCCTAATTGCTTTTCCTTAGTTAAATTAATGTTTTTGGCTCAAATACAAAAATGAATTTGGGTTGCATTAACAATGTTGCACCATTTTCCTCTTATATCCTCTGTGTGTTGCTGGCAGCAGAATGATTTTAATCCATCAGGGAGCACGTTCGGACGATCCAGTGGGGGAGTGTTTATAATTCTTATGTCTTTTTCTAAGATCCTCTCAGCTGGTTTATGGTCATTATATCTGCATCAGTACAGGAACTTTTTTTTCTCTACTAACCCCCCCACGACAGCACACCGGAGGATTTTACCCCTTTCCTAATAGGGACAGGAAATATCGAAGAGGTTACATAACCCCTGCCACATCCTCCCCTCAGTGTTCTTTCCTGCCCCTACTAGGGATGAAGAGGTCGTCCATGGCGTGCTGTGCCGGCAACAGTCACCGGGGGGTAAAATAGATTCAAGCCGGGCATCAGAAGAGCAGACTTCCCTCTACTCCCCGAATGCTGCTCCCGTCTCTGTTCAGGACTTGGGACCCCTCTCCAGTCAGCACCTTTGGGTAAGGTCTGTGGGGGATTCTTCGGCTGGAGGCCTCCCTGAGCTCTCCAGCCTCCTCTCCTCCTCCGGCATGTGGATCCAGGCAGCGTGTCGTGATGAGCGCCCACGTGTGAGATCTTCCGGGTCTGAAGCTGTCGGCAGCCTTCAGCATAAAGAGACGGGATTCTTGCGTTCCACGCTGGAACACGTAAGCATTACAGTGCAGGTGGTGTCAGAGGGATCCCCCCACCACAACCACTGTGGACCACTGTTTGGTAACAGCACGGAGATTTCAGGTTCCTCTCGCTCAGCGTCTGCAGATCCCAGCACCCTCCCGGTCCCAGTAAGTACTGTGGCACAAGGTGTCCATTACCTGTGTGCAGGTTTAGAGCCTTATTATTCCTTCTCCCCTTTCTTGTAGGGGGACAAGGAACTTGCACCAGGAAGAAAGTCCAAAACTTCAGAGATGTTCAGTCTGTTCAAAAAAGCTGGCCTCTTTGCATAAGAAGACATTATGCAAAGAGTGCACTGAGAAAGTCATCAGGGAAGAGCAACCATCCTTGATGGAAGAAATTAAGGGCCTAATCCAACAGGAGATAAAAACCTCACTCCCTCGCTGCTTTTTCCCAGCCTGCAGCCTCTCCCAATGTCCCTCCAGAAGCTAAAAGGAGGAAGCTTAATCTAGAGGAGGAAGAGAATGATGACTCTCAGGATGAAATGTCGATCCCAGACGAACCTCTGGAAGAAGTCAAATTAATCCTGAACCCAGAGGTCTCCCAACAGGAGAGATAAAATTTCTCCTCAGGTGATATAGAGGAACTCCTCACGACAGTAAGGACCACGGAGATTTTGGCGGAGAAGACTGCACAGCCGGTATAGGAAGAAATGTTCGTGGGACTCGGTTCTAGAAAGAAACAGGTGTTTCCCATTCCTAAAAACATCCGGGACCTGGTGCTAGATGAGTGGGAATCCCCAGAAAAGAGGCTAACCATTCCAGCGGAGATGAAGGGGACATTAATCAAACCTGTTCCTCATAATAATAATAAAAAAAAAAAAAAAACGGGTCCCATCGAGTTATAATCAATCTGAAACCCCTGAATCGTTACATAACATACAGAAGATTCAAAATGACGTTTGGTCAGGTCAACAGTACCACATATGCATAGTCCCATACCTCGACGATTTCTTGTCGGTAGCTCCTTCAGTACCCATGCTACAGGAACATCTACAGATGACGACCTAGATCTTATCGTCTCTAGACTGGATAGTGAACCTCAAAATGTTTTGCGACCGGTACTCCATTATCTTCAGGTGATGGGGAAAAAACAAGGAAGGACCAAAACCTGTTTGTTCACCTTCGAGTACATAATAAGTGGAAGAAGACTTCCAAATCCACGATCACCAACTGGATCAAGAGTGCAATCTCGGAGGCATATCATGTCCAAGGCCTTCCACTGCCAGAAAAGTTTATGGCTTGCTCTACCAGAGCAACATCTGTCTCCTGGGCCGAGAAAGCCAGTGCTTTCGTTGAGCAGATACCTGGTCCTCGGTCCATATGTTCTCCAAGCATTACAGGGTAGACTTGATGTCGGAAGAGGACTTGGCCTTCGGGAGAAAAGTCCTCCGAGCTATAGTCCCTCCCTAAACATTACTGTTGTCTACTGCTCCGGTGTGCTCTCGTGGGGGGTTACTAGAGAAAATAGAATTAGACTTACCGGTAATTCAAACTAAGAGAATAAAATATAATATGAAGCATTCCTTCTCCTGTGGTCCTTTATAATAACAGTGAGGGGGAGGATGTGGGAGGGATGATTAATCCTCTTTGATATTTCCTGTCCCTATTAGGAAAGGGGTAACACCCTCCGGTGTGCTGTCGTGGTGGGTTACTAGAAACCGGATTACCGGTAAGTCTACATCTATATTATTTTTTTTTATTTTTTTTTTTTGGTCAGTTTGAAGAAAAAAAAGGTTCCAAAGTGGACAATCCCATCAAGAATTTCATACCGTTATTATTACTAATCCTATTGGTCCAATCTGCCCTCTAGTGGCTGTGGTCTGTTATGACATGTAGGTAAATCGGGGGACAAAATGTTTTTTAGTCCAGAGACCACATTTATAAGAGTGGCACAAATTTCAGGGATCGTCATACTTGGCTTTAGATATGTTAGCAAATACCGCAGGTAGATCGCATAGTTTACCTGTCGCATACAGTTTGATATCACCAATGACTCCCCCATAAACATAAGGTTCAAGGCAAATGGGAGCTATAACTTACAGGAATAAGGGGGAGATCAGAGGCTGCTGAGAAATGCCCATCATCTTGGATCCACAATCCTGATCTTGGATCCTTACCTTTTTTTTTTTTTTTTTTTTTTCTTTTTTCTACAGGTCAGACGTGCCCTTCCATTCTATTTTTACTCATTGACCAACCAGGGTATTCTCACTATGGGCAGCCCGACCGACACAGAAGAGGCGCATGTAGCCGTTATCCGTCCGAAAAATGCTGGAAGCCTCAATTCACGGGAATATCGAGCAAAACTGTACGAGGTAAGTGACAAATGTGTGCGCCTGTTCATGTGCCTGTACATTTAATGCCGTGCCCGTTCCAGCCATGCCACTCTTAGGCCACGCCAGTCACAGCCACCACTGTCATCGTCCCATAACAGTGTAAGCCACCCCTGCCATCATTGCATGACTTTGTCAGACACAGTACCACTTGGTGGCCCTCGCCTCCCTTCTCCACCAGGCGGTATTGAGCCCCCAGGATCCCTTCTGCATCAAGCGTCGCCGAGCCCCCGGGCTCCCTCGTCCGTCAGGCGTCGCCGAGCCCCCGGGCTCCCTCGTCCGTCAGGCGTCGCCGAGCCCCCGGGCTCCCTCGTCCGTCAGGCGTCGCCGAGCCCCCAGGCTCCCTCGTCCGTCAGGCGTCGCCGAGCCCCCGGGCTCCCTCGTCCGTCAGGCGTCGCCGAGCCCCCGGGCTCCCTCGTCCGTCAGGCGTCGCCGAGCCCCCGGGCTCCCTCGTCCGTCAGGCGTCGCCGAGCCCCCGGGCTCCCTCGTCCGTCAGGCGTCGCCGAGCCCCCGGGCTCCCTCGTCCGTCAGGCGTCGCCTCCCTCGTCCGTCAGGCGTCGCCGAGCCCCCGGGCTCCCTCGTCCGTCAGGCGTCGCCGAGCCCCCGGGCTCCCTCTTCTTCTTTCTGGCCGCTAAAACAATAAGCTTGTTATCTGGTGGTGTAACCGGCTCCCTGTAATGTATCCGCCCCTGCCATGTATTAGAATTCTCATATTTGACAGCAGATATAAATGATTCCTCTCTGCTGTCAGCCTCTTCCCTGACTTCTTCTCGGTCTCATGACTGATTATAGTTTTTTTAGTTTTATTTTTTTTTTATCCTTTCTTGACAGATCTTAATGATTGAGTTGCCAATAGAAGGGCAAAAGAAGAAACGGAGAAAAGTTTTGCTTGAAACCAATCTCCCGGGAGAGAGAGACAAATCCCAGGAGATACTGGACTACGTGCTGGAAACCACAAAACAAATCTCTTCATCCAATCAAGGGGTTAAAGGTGAGGATAAAATTCCATGACAGAAATATGGAAGATACCTGATATGTAACAGAACATCACATTGATTGCCAAGATTTTCCAATCTACATGTGGATTTCATTCTCCATAGACTTCTGCAGGCAGCAGCTGTAATCTAGATCCTTCACTGAAGACAGAACTGTAGACAGATTTGAGCAGGGTTTTTTTTATCATGCTTAATCAGTAGGGAAGAAGTAACGATGAGTGTGGAAAGGGGCCTTTTTCTTAAAATATTACAAAGTTTCTTAACTTCTCTGTACCAATGATTCATGAATAGTAGAAAAAAGCATAACTCACCCTTTTAAAGCAATCTATTTTTGCAACTGATCATGTGTAGTCTACCAACATCTCTGCTGCTGATCTGAGGCCTCGTACCGTATATACACGCACGCTGCGGACAGTAAATTAGCTGAAGGATTAATGGGGGTAGATGCAGGCAATTACATATAGATGTACAGGGACAGACAATATTTATTTAATATTTTATTTTAAAGCTTTCCCCTTCCAATAAATCTTTACTTAAAATATGACACAATATCCTCTGTTTATTTTAATTTTTTTTAATTCTAACCTGCAGGTAAAAGAGTTGTAATAATGAACAAGTTTCCTCTGGATGGTGAAAAGTCCGGTAAAGAAGCCACTCTCTTCCTAGTCCCAACCTCTGTCAAAGGTGAACACTAAAAATATTCTTAAAGGGAATTTGTCGGCAGGTTTTTCATATGAAACTAGTGGTATGGTTGTATAGGCAATTCTTCACTGATAAAAATGATACCATTTTTGTGGAGATCCGATGTGCCAGTCCTGAGAAATCTAGAGTAGAAGACATATGCAAATCAGACAGGAAGTGCACTAGTGGTGCATTGGTGCAGCTTCCAGTGCACTTCCTGTCTGATTTGCATGTATCTTCTACTCTAGATTTCTCAGGACTGGCACATCGGATCTCTACAAAAAATGTAGCGTTTTTCTCGGGATTCAAACGCCTACACAGCCGTACCACTACTTTGACATGTAATAATATATTTGTCCCTCAGGAGAGTGTACTCAGTGGTTAGCACTACTGGGAGTCCTGAGTTCGGAACTGATCAAAGAAATCATCCTGATGGGTTAATTGTCCCTTGTGTGCCTGATATAGGGAAATTAGATTGTGAGCTCTTTGGGTTTAAGGACTGATGTGAATGGTGATAATCTAAGTACAGTGCCGTGGAATATGTTGGCGCTATAGAAGCAGACAAAATAAATAAAAGTTAATTTAAGTTATATATTATTGGCCCAAAGTTTCAACAAGGTAAAAGTTAAGTCAACCGTTATTTCTCCAAAGCATCTGAAACAGAAAATGACGCCACTTGTGCAAAGCGTCTCCATTGTAATAAACCCTTTTGTGTGACCTTGCAGTCATAATCGCGTATGCCTGTGCTTTGCAAGAAGCAGGAGACTGCAGGTCGGACTGCACCTATCTCTATCTATCTCCAACCAATCACGAAGCATCTTTCATTTCACCAGAGCTGTTTAAAAGAAGCTGAGCTGTGATTGTTTGCTATGAGCAACAGTTTTCTCACTCCATGACAACACCTCAGCAGACACTGCCATGGTGGGAGAAATCTAGCATCCCCGGGAACATAAGCTACAGCCACTATCTGCCCCCCAGAAAGGAGCAGAGAGCACATGACAGAAATGAATCCCCCCTCCCGTGTGATATCATTAAGTGACACACATGAATGTAGGAAAGTGCACATATTAAATGTCATGTGGATTTAATATTTTCTCACAGACAATTCTGCATTATTGATGTGTTACTGTGCTCTGATGCTATTAGTTTTTTTAAAAAGTGCTACTTTCCCCAAAATTCACCTGAATATACCCATATAACACGTAATGCTTTTCCCATAACAACCCATTAAATATGATACTATACTGCATACAGATGCTGTACATCCATGAGCAACTCAGCCGGACAAATTACTAGTTGACCTGGGATCTTAGTGAACCATGTTTCTGAGCAATTTCACTATTCTACTTTTACTGGCTTTGATGAGATGATGTGGGATATTAGGGGTAGTAGTCCGGTGGCTCTGGCTGACGGGATGATGTGGGATATTAGGGGTAGTAGTCCGGTGGCTCTGGCTGACGGGACGATGTGGGATATTAGGGGTAGTAGTCCGGTGGCTCTGGCTGACGGGATGATGTGGGATATTAGGGGTAGTAGTCCGGTAGGTCTGGCTGACGGGACGATGTGGGATATTAGGGGTAGTAGTCCGGTGGCTCTGGCTGACGGGACGATGTGGGATATTAGGGGTAGTAGTCCGGTGGCTCTGGCTGACGGGACGATGTGGGATATTAGGGGTAGTAGTCCGGTGGCTCTGGCTGACGGGATGATGTGGGATATTAGGGGTAGTAGTCCGGTAGGTCTGGCTGACGGGATGATGTGGGATATTGGGGTAGTAGTCCGGTGGCTCTGGCTGACGGGATGATGTGGGATATTGGGGTAGTAGTCCGGTGGCTCTGGCTGACGGGATGATGTGGGATATTGGGGTAGTAGTCCGGTGGCTCTGGCTGACGGGACGATGTGGGATACTAGGGGTAGTAGTCCGGTGGCTCTGGCTGATGGGACGATGTGGGATATTAGGGGTAGTATTCCGGTGACTGTGGCTGATGGGACGATGTGGGATATTAGGGGTAGTAGTCCGGTGGCTCTGGCTGACGGGATGATGTGGGATATTAGGGGTAGTAGTCCGGTGGCTCTGGCTGACGGGACGATGTGGGATATTAGGGGTAGTAGTCCGGTGACTGTGGCTGATGGGACGATGTGGGATATTAGGGGTAGTAGTCCGGTGGCTCTGGCTGACGGGATGATGTGGAATATTAGGGGTAGTAGTCCGGTGGCTCTGGCTGATGGGATGATGTGGGATATTAGGGGTAGTTGTCTGGTAGCTCTGGCTGATGGGATGATGTGGGATATTAGGGGTAGTTGTCCGGTAGCTCTGGCTGACGGGATGATGTGGGATATTAGGGGTAGTAGTCCGGTAGCTCTGGCTGATGGAATGATGTGGGATATTAGGGGTAGTAGTCCGGTGGCTCTGGCTGACGGGATGATGTGGGATATTAGGGGTAGTAGTCCGGTAGCTCTGGCTGATGGAATGATGTGGGATATTAGGGGTAGTAGACCGGTGGCTCTGGCTGATGGGATGATGTGGGATATTAGGGGTAGTAGTCCGGTGGCTCTGGCTGACGGGATGATGTGGGATATTAGGGGTAGTAGTCCGGTAGCTCTGGCTGACGGGATGATGTGGGATATTAGGGGTAGTAGTCCGGTGGCTCTGGCTGACGGGATGATATGGGATATTAGGGGTAGTAGTCCGGTGGCTCTGGCTGATGGGACGATGTGGGATATTAGGGGTAGTAGTCCGGTGGCTCTGGCTGACGGGATGATGTGGGATATTAGGGGTAGTAGTCCGGTAGCTCTGGCTGACGGGATGATGTGGGATATTAGGGGTAGTAGTCCGGTGGCTCTGGCTGACGGGATGATATGGGATATTAGGGGTAGTAGTCCGGTGGCTCTGGCTGATGGGACGATGTGGGATATTAGGGGTAGTAGTCCAGTGGCTGTGACGGGATGATATGGGATATTAGGGGTAGTAGTCCGGTGGCTCTGGCTGATGGGACGATGTGGGATATTAGGGGTAGTAGTCCGGTGGCTCTGGCTGATGGGACGATGTGGGATATTAGGGGTAGTAGTCTGGTGGCTCTGGCTGATGGGATGATGTGGGATATTAGGGGTAGTAGTCTGGTGGCTCTGGCTGATGGGACGATGTGGGATATTAGTGGTAGTAGTCTGGTGGCTCTGGCTGATGGGATGATGTGGAATATTAGGGGTAGTAGTCCGGTGGCTCTGGCTGATGGGATGATGTGGGATATTAGGGGTAGTAGTCTGGTGGCTCTGGCTGATGGGATGATGTGGGATATTAGGGGTAGTAGTCTGGTGGCTCTGGCTGATGGGATGATGTGGGATATTAGGGGTAGTAGTCTGGTGGCTCTGGCTGATGGGATGATGTGGAATATTAGGGGTAGTAGTCCGGTGGCTCTGGCTGATGGGACGATGTGGGATATTAGGGGTAGTAGTCCGGTGGCTCTGGCTGATGGGACGATGTGGGATATTAGGGGTAGTAGTCTGGTGGCTCTGGCTGATGGGATGATGTGGGATATTAGGGGTAGTAGTCTGGTGGCTCTGACTGACGGGACGATGTGGGATATTAGGGGTAGTAGTCCGGTGGCTCTGGCTGATGGGACGATGTGGGATATTAGGGGTAGTAGTCTGGTGGCTCTGACTGACGGGACGATGTGGGATATTAGGGGTAGTAATCCGGTGGCTCTGGCTGATGGGATGATGTGGGATATTAGGGGTAGTAGTCTGGTGGCTCTGGCTGATGGGATGATGTGGGTTATTAGGGGTAGTAGTTCGGTGGCTCTGACTGACGGGACGATGTGGGATATTAGGGGTAGTAGTCCGGTGGCTCTGGCTGATGGGACGATGTGGGATATTAGGGGTAGTAATCCGGTTGCTCTGGCTGATGGGATGATGTGGGTTATTAGGGGTAGTAGTTCGGTGGCTCTGACTGACGGGACGATGTGGGATATTAGGGGTAGTAGTCCGGTGGCTCTGGCTGATGGGATGATGTGGGATATTAGGGGTAGTAGTCTGGTGGCTCTGGCTGATGGGATGATGTGGGATATTAGGGGTAGTAGTCCGGTGGCTCTGACTGACGGGACGATGTGGGATATTAGGGGTAGTAGTCCGGTGGCTCTGGCTGATGGGACGATGTGGGATATTAGGGGTAGTAGTCTGGTGGCTCTGGCTGACGGGATGATGTGGAATATTAGGGGTAGTAGTCCGGTGGCTCTGGCTGATGGGACGATGTGGGATATTAGGGGTAGTAGTCCGGTAGCTCTGGCTGACGGAATGATGTGGGATATTAGGGGTAGTAGACCGGTGGCTCTGGCTGATGGGATGATGTGGGATATTAGGGGTAGTAGTCCGGTAGCTCTGGCTGACGGGATGATGTGGGATATTAGGGGTAGTAGTCCGGTGGCTCTGGCTGATGGGACTATGTGGGATATTAGGGGTAGTAGTCTGGCGGCTGTGACGGGATGATGTGGGATATTAGGGGTAGTAGTCCGGTGGCTCTGGCTGACGGGATGATGTGGGATATTAGGGGTAGTAGTCTGGCGGCTGTGACGGGATGATGTGGGATATTAGGGGTAGTAGTCCGGTGGCTCTGGCTGATGGGACTATGTGGGATATTAGGGGTAGTAGTCCGGTGGCTCTGGCTGACGAGATGTGGGATATTATAGTGAATTTGGCTATGTGGAGTGGGCGGGGCTCTACACTCAGAGATAGAGAGAGAGATATATATTCACTATAATTTGTTATAACTAACCGTAGTTAGATACTATGCCCGGGCAGTGCCGGGCTCTTCAGCTAGTAGGGTATATTATCATGGAGCTGCATAATAGCTGCATGCAAGAAACTAACATGGTTGCAGAGGTGGAGGTCATCTCCACAGGCCGCACTAACGAATGATCTATTAACAACATATTATAAGAGCGCAAACTAAAGTCTTGTGTTTTCCATTGTGATCATGTACAAACTGCACAATCGTTAATGTTTCTCTTGGGTTTTTTTATTTTAGATAATTCCAAGACCAACTACAACCCAGGGAGCCCCGTGTTTTACTGCTTGCAGGACATCATGAGAGTGTGCAGCGAGACCAGCAGTCACTTCTCTACAGTCACAGCCCGTATGCTCATGGCTCTGGATAAGTAAGGATAGAAGTATTATGGGGGCGACCAAAGGGCAGCACAGAGGCTGCATGTGCCGCTACTGCCCTGTGAATCACAGAATAACTCAGGATCAGTAATGTATGTACACAGCGACAGCACCAGTAGAATAGTGAGTGCAGCTCTGGAGTATAATACAGGATGTAACTCAGGATCAGTAATGTATGTACACAGTGACTGCACCAGCAGAATAGTGAGTGCAGCTCTGGAGTATAATACAGGATGTAACTCAGGATCAGTAATGTATGTACACAGTGACTGCACGAGCAGAATAGTGAGTGCAGCTCTGGAGTATAATACAGGATGTAACTCAGGATCAGTAATGTATGTACACAGTGACTGCACGAGCAGAATAGTGAGTGCAGCTCTGGAGTATAATACAGGATGTAACTCAGGATCAGTAATGTATGTACACAGTGACTGCACCAGCAGAATAGTGAGTGCAGCTTTGGAGTACAATACAGGATGTACAATAATTGCAGTTTTAAAATTTTGTTTTTTAATAGTAATATTCCTCCTACTTTTTCATTCTTTTTTTATGCAGGTGGTTGGATGAACAACACACAAAATCACACGCCATTTCTGCTCTATTCCGTCCGTCTCCTCTAGACCGGATAAAGACCAATGTGACAAATCCAGCATATTCCACAGAGTCCGGGAAATCTGAAGACTCTCTTCACATGGGATACACCGCCCTGGAAATCAAGAGCAAAATGATGGCTCTTGAGAAAGCAGACATCTGCATCTGCAACCCTTTGTTTGGATCCGATCTGCAGTACACTAACAGGGTATGTATGCCGGGGCTCCGAATTGTACTGGTCTCGTTAACTGAGGTTTAACGTAGACGTAAATGTAGAGATCCCTTAACCCTGTTTTATTTTTTTTTTAGGTTGACAGATCATTTGCAAAAAAAAAAAATTGCCATCTTGGGTATGCTGGTCCTATACAGAATGATGTGTTGCTATGGTTACTGATTATAAACAGATTACCGTGCAGTCATCTATAACATCGCTCTGTAGAAGAGGCAGAAGGAAAGGGGTGCAGAATCAGAATACACAGGATTTGTTTGTAGTCTGTAGCCATAGCAACACAGTTCTGTATTGGAGCTGTGTACACGACACTATAGATTTTATGTTTTTTTTTTTGTTTTTTATGTACTGGACCAATGGATTGTTAGGCTGCTTTCACATCGTGTCGAAAGGACATGCGGCGCCTCCGTTTTAAGCCGGAAACGGCAAACCTGCACCATCCGTCGTCAGCAAAAAACGTTGCCTGCAACGTTTTTTTGCAGCGCCGGAACGGCTTTTTCTACAGCGCATGCACGGACACTGTGAGCTTTAACCCACAAGTGCCCGGCGCGCGCTCGTATCTCTCTCTCTCCCCCCGCATACCGCCGCGCCTCTCGTCCCCAGTGTGGCTCCTTTAAATGCTTTCCAAGCCGGATCAGGCGCCGCATCTGCATCCGGTGTCACCGCTGCAGGCCTGATCCGGCAGTCCGGCTTTCCACCGCACGCTGCCGGAACAAAACCACCAGATGTGTGAAAGCAGCCTAAAAGGGTATGCAGATTTTGGCAATGTAGCTTTTTGGTTGTTAGCCTGTCCTGTTAGGCATACTGGTAATTGTAGTTCTATTACAGTATTACAGACGGAGAACTGTATGTTATGTGTCTTTTTTTTTTTTTCCTCTGTCTGGACAGGTTGATAAAGTGGTGATTAACCCTTACTTTGGGCTTGGTGCGCCGGACTACTCCAAAATTCAGATCCCGAAGAGAGACAATTGGCAGAGGAGCATGAGCTGCGTCATGGAAGACAAGTACGATGCACTGTCCTCTCGTGTGACTCCATAGATTTTACTGACATAATCCGCCACGGACAGCGGAAGGTGGATCTTTATGTAGGATCCATCAGGCTGGAGGGGAACAGGAATTGCTGATACGGATACATTGCAACAAACACTCAGCTGAGGATAGGACAGGTTTTGTAGGGGTTTTCCTTCAATATTTAAATTTTTGCTCTTTCGTGCTGTTTGGTTTTTTTTGCTCTCGGTATTCTAAAAGTTTTTTTTTTTTTTTTCTTTTCTTTTGCGGGACGAGTTGTAGTTTTTGAACGGTTCATTTTACCATGTAATGTGCCGAGAAGTCAAGAAAAAAAGTGGAGTATTGATGAAAAAAATACAATTCCAAGTTCCAACATTGTTTTTTGGGTTTTGTTTTTAGTGTAAAAATGACCTGGTACCATCATTCTCCAGGTCAGTTCGATTCTCACAATGCCAAACTTTTAGGGTGAGTGCACATGCTGCGGATTCTGCTGCAGGTTTTTTCCCGCGGAAACGCAGGTAAAGTGACCTGCGGTTTTGCTGCGGTTTTGCCCTGCGGTTTCACACCTCTACTATGTTAAAGGTGTGAAACCGCAGCAGAATCCGCAGAAACAATTGACATGCTGCGGGAAAAAAACCGCAGCTTTTCCGCAGGTAAAAAACCGCAGCGTGAGCACTGCGGTTTTGAAAACCCATAGGCTAACATGGTACTGTATCATGTCTGCGGAACTGCTGCAGTTCTGCAGGGCCAAAACCGCAGCAAAACTGCAGCATGAGCACATACCCTTATAGTGTTTATTATTATTATTATTATTGCCATTTTATAACAAAAAAAAAAATCAATAAATAAGATTAGTTTGTGTCTGTTTTCTGAGGTCCAGAACTTTTTCTTAATTTTTAGTGGCTGGCTGTCGTTTTTTGGTATTTTTTTGGGTTACAAACACTGTTAATCGTTGACATTAATTTTTTTTTTGTTTTGTTTTTACTAGCATTTTTTTGTGCAGGCTAAATTTTATATATTGATGGATCAGACTTTTATTTATTTTTTTCCTTTGTTTTAAATGAGGATATGTGTGTTTATTTTATTTTAATTTTTTTCATTAATTTCATTATATATTTTCAATAATCTCATCAGAAAATGACATATTGTTTGAATCGGGTTAAAATATTTTTAACAATTTTGTGGCAGTTTTTATTTATTTTTTTTTAGTCTGAGTTTTTCTTAAAAAAATGAGAAATTTTTCAGTTTTCACCTTGCCCCTGGGGCTATTTAAGACTCCTGCTTCCTGTTGTTTCAGGGTATGCACACATACATTAGCTGCAGTTAGCAGACTCTGACCCTATATTTTTAGTCTTGAAGCATCTAATGAGCGTGTGATTGGAAGGGGAGGAGATCGGCCGTGAAATCGCCTCTTGTGATTGGTGGATCCTGTGTTATCCATCGCTGTTTTCCTGCCTCTACTGATAAGGAAACTGCTGAAAACTTTCCAAAAAGACAGGAAGTAGGAGTCTAAACAAAAAAAGGGAAAATTGCAAAATTACTAATTTTATTTTTTAATAAAGATTGTAATATGGTAAAAAAAATTTTTAAAAAAGTAACACAAAAACCTTGCACCATAGAACGACAATTCCTGGTTTTGTTCACTAGGGAGCGCCAGTGGGTAGACGACTTCCCATTGCACCGCAGCGCCTGCGAAGGGGACATCGCCTTGCTGAGCAAACTCCTAGATGAAGGATTTTCCGTCAACCAGCTGGACAACGACCAGTGGGCCCCCATCCATTACGCCTGCTGGTGAGCAACTTACACGGATCTTTTTCTTTTTTTTTCCGAAAACTTTGGATACTCCCAACAAATGGGTGATGTAGAGGCTTCCAAAAACAGCGCCACACCTGACCACAGGTTGTTTGTGGTATTGCAGCTCTGATCTTTTTCCTTCAGTTGTGCTGACATGCAATACCAGGAATAACCCGTACATGGGTGTGGCGCTGTTTCTGGCAGAAAGCAGCTGTGTTTTTATAATCCTTTAATGTAATTTTCGTTTCTAAGGCCCTGGGTTACTCCACCTGTAGTCAGTGACTAATTGTCCGTCTTTGCTCCTGACAAGGTATGGGAAGGTGGAGGCGACCAGCATGTTACTGGACAGCGGAAAATGCAACCCAAACCTGCTGAACGGACAGCTCAGCTCACCGCTTCACTTCGCAGCCGGAGGCGGCCATGCTGATATAGTCCAGATTCTCCTCAATCACCCAGAAACGGACCGGGTAATGGGGTAGGGGAGGGGGGGAATGACCAAAAATTTCGATTGAGCAATGACCAATCAGAAATCCCCTTTAAATTTAGGAATTTTGGCAACCAGTTATAAAAGGAGCTTTTCCAGAACCTAGAATGGGGGGAGATAAGCACCAGAATGGTCATGCCTTGCGGTCGCACCAGAGATTGACAGCAGCAGTGATTGGAGGTAGCTCTGATCGCTGCTAATAGAAGCAGGTGTCGCCTGTATAATACAGCCAGCACCTGTTGTATATGGTGCGGACTCCGCTACTGAGCCTGCTCCGCACATCCACTGCAATTCTTCACTCGTCCTTCATCCAACGTCTTTACTAGCATGGCGGTGGCCTAAAATACTCTGTGCTGCTGTGAGCTTCCTTGTTATGGTTGCCTTAGCTTTTATCTTGCCTGTACATCGGTCTAAACTTATAGAAACATGGGATATAATGGTAAATTTATCAAGTGGGAGAACGAATACCCCAATTGCTTCTTAATAAAGAAAATCTATGCGCCAATGGTGTTTGTCAGCCGGGATTACGCAGATTATAGAGTTAATGTTTAATTTTATTTTTTTTACAGCATATAACGGACCAACAGGGACGGTCGCCCTTGGACATATGTGAAGAAAACAAGCAGAGTAAATGGGAGGAAACGACAGAGCTGCTGAAGAATTCTCTTAATAAACCTGTAGGTTTAAAAAAGATTTTTTTTTTTTTATAAAAATGTAGTAAATTAGCAGAATTACCAAAAGTTTAAAAACTTTTAGTTTTTTGTCAGTTTGGCTACCGAACCAAGATTTCGGGAACCTCAATGTACAGCCGCAGCTCGCTGTGTACAGAGTTATACATTGGAGTGAATACAAAATCTGTCTTCAGAGAGCTCCCCCTAGTGGTGGCTGCAGACGGCCGCATTTTCAGCATCTCATATGTACAATTATAATAAATCCTTGGAGTTTTTTTCCACAGATTGTGGAGCAGACGTTGATCCACTGTCAGGTTCCTCACTGTGCACTGATTACATATTAGGCATTTTTAGTCTCTGTTGTTATTATGTTTGAGGCCCCGTAGTAGCCTGGTAATCCCCCCAGGTGTGATATAATGTAGGTCTGTATATTGAGACTGATCTGTGGTTGTTTTTTTTTTGTTTTTTTGTTTTTTCCCCTTACATCAGTATGAAAAGGTTCGGATCTATCGCATGGACAGCTCGTACCGCTCTGTGGAGTTGAAGCACGGAAATAACACGACGGTGCAGCAGATCATGGAGGGGATGCGCCTGTCCCAGGAGACTCAGCAGTTTTTCGCTATTTGGATCTGCTCAGAAAATATCAGTAAGGACGTTGTAGAGTTGTCAGATAGCTCACCGTGACACCGGGGTTAAAGTAGGCTGCAGAATGAGTTAACGGAGAATCCATCAGTGAGCATTTCTGGTGGTCTGAAAGGAGGCAAAGGCTGTAACTCTTTTATCTGTCTTTTTCTAAGCTCCTATCAGTTGAATTATGACCACTGACGACATCAAATTTAAATGTGCCGGGGGAAAAAAAAGCCTGCAAAAGTCAACGGTGCAAAACGTTTAATAAAGCCTAATTTCAAAAATGATTTGTAGCCACAAATGCATGTATTAAGAGATTTAAAAAAATAATTGGCTGCGATGATAGTTTGCTACTGGTTTAATATAAAAACTCTCTCTAATTTGTGCTGTCTCGTGTTCTTATTTTAGGCCTTCAGCTGAAGCCATTTCACAAGCCCTTACAGCACATCAGAGATTGGGCCGAAATAGTAAATGAACTCACCAACCTGGACCCCCAGAGAGAGACCCCGCAGCTCTTTCTCCGCAGGGATGTAAAGCTACCGATAGATGTAGAGAAAAATGTAAGAGAGCAAAGATGCTTTCGCTGTACGTAGCCAGGACTCGCAGGCTTTCTGTATATATGAGCGAGGTAGGCCAGACTCGCAGGCTTTCTGTATGTGTGGGTGAGGTAGGAAGGACTCGCAGGCTTTCTGTATGTATGAGTGGGGTAGCCAGGACTCGCAGGCTTTCTGTATGTATGAGCGAGGAAGGCCAGACTCGCAGGCTTTCTGTATGTATGAGCGAGGAAGGCCAGACTCGCAGGCTTTCTGTATGTGTGGGTGAGGTAGGAAGGACTCGCAGGCTTTCTGTATGTATGAGTGGGGTAGCCAGGACTCGCAGGCTTTCTGTATGTATGAGCGAGGAAGGCCAGACTCGCAGGCTTTCTGTATGTATGAGCGAGGTAGGCCAGACTCGCAGGCTTTCTGTATGTGTGGGTGAGGTAGGAAGGACTCGCAGGCTTTCTGTATGTATGAGTGGGGTAGCCAGGACTCGCAGGCTTTCTGTATGTATGAGCGAGGAAGGCCAGACTCGCAGGCTTTCTGTATGTGTGGGTGAGGTAGGAAGGACTCGCAGGCTTTCTGTATGTATGAGTGGGGTAGCCAGGACTCGCAGGCTTTCTGTATGTATGAGCGAGGTAGGCCAGACTCGCAGGCTTTCTGTATGTGTGGGTGAGGTAGGAAGGACTCGCAGGCTTTCTGTATGTATGAGTGGGGTAGCCAGGACTCGCAGGCTTTCTGTATGTATGAGCGAGGAAGGCCAGACTCGCAGGCTTTCTGTATGTGTGGGTGAGGTAGGAAGGACTCGCAGGCTTTCTGTATGTATGAGTGGGGTAGCCAGGACTCGCAGGCTTTCTGTATGTATGAGCGAGGTAGGCCAGACTCGCAGGCTTTCTGTATGTGTGGGTGAGGTAGGAAGGACTCGCAGGCTTTCTGTATGTATGAGTGGGGTAGCCAGGACTCGCAGGCTTTCTGTATGTATGAGCGAGGAAGGCCAGACTCGCAGGCTTTCTGTATGTGTGGGTGAGGTAGGAAGGACTCGCAGGCTTTCTGTATGTATGAGTGGGGTAGCCAGGACTCGCAGGCTTTCTGTATGTATGAGCGAGGTAAGCCAGACTCGCAGGCTTTCTGTATGTGTGGGTGAGATAGGAAGGACTCGCAGGCTTTCTGTATGTATGAGTGGGGTAGGCAGGACTCGCAGGCTTTCTGTATGTATGAGTGGGGTAGGCAGGACTCGCACGCTTTCTGTAGGTATGAGCGACGTAGGCCAGACTCGCAGGCTTTCTGGATGTGTGGGTGAGGTAGGAAGGACTCGCAGGCTTTCTGGATGTATGAGCGGGGTAGGCAGGACTTGCATGCTTTATGGATGTGTGGGTGGAGTAGGAAGGACTCGCAGGCTTTCTGTATGTATGAGTGAGGTAGGCAGGACTCGCAGGCTTTCTGTATGTATGAGCGGGGTAGGCAGGACTCGCAGGCTTTCTGTATGTGTGAGCAGGGTAGGCAGGACTTGCAGGCTTTCTGTATGTATGAATGAGGTAGGCAGGACTCGCATGCTTTCTGGATGTGTGAGCAGGGTAGGCAGGACTTGCAGGCTTTCTGTATGTATGAATGAGGTAGGCAGGACTCGCATGCTTTCTGGATGTGTGGGTGGAGTAGGAAGGACTCGCAGGCTTTATGTATGAGTGGGGTAGGCAGGACTCGCAGGCTTTCTGTATGTGTGAGCAGGGTAGGCAGGACTCGCAGGCTTTCTGTATGTATGAGCGGGGTAGGCAGGACTCGCAGGCTTTCTGTATGTATGAGCGGGGTAGGCAGGACTCGCAGGCTTTCTGTATGTATGAGCGGGGTAGGCAGGACTTGCAGGCTTTCTGTATGTATGAGTGAGGTAGGCAGGACTCGTAGGCTTTCTGGATGTGTGGGTGGAGTAGGAAGGACTCGCAGGCTTTCTGGATGTGTGGGTGGAGTAGGAAGGACTCGCAGGCTTTCTGAATGTATGAGTGAGGTAGGCAGGACTCGCAGGCTTTCTGTATGTATGAGCGGGGTAGGCAGGACTTGCAGGCTTTCTGTATGAGTGAGGTAGGCAGGACTCGCAGGCTTTCTGTATGTATGAGTGAGGTAGGCAGGACTCGCAGGCTTTCTGGATGTGTGGGTGGAGTAGGAAGGACTCGCAGGCTTTCTGAATGTATGAGTGAGGTAGGCAGGACTCGCAGGCTTTCTGTATGTGTGAGCAGGGTAGGCCGGACTTGCAGGCTTTCTCAGGTGTTGCTATATGGTCTCTACAGATCGAGGATCCTCTGTCTATTCTGATCCTTTTCGATGAAGCGCGATACAACCTCCTGAAAGGTTTCTATCCAGCGCCAGACATGAAGCTGATCACACTGGCCAGCCTCCTCCTGCAGATCGTATATGGCAACTACGAGAGCAAAAAGCACAAGCAAGGATTCATGAAGTGAGTAAGCTCCAGCCACCTCCACAGCTGCATGCAGAGTTCTGCCAGGTTGCTGCTCATTTGTAAGGACCCTGCATCTTGCTGCATTTCCCCACTGCTGTATACAGCTTGGTCGCAGATGTGTGTGTGTGTGTGTTGGGGGGGGGGGGGGGGGGGGGTCATGATGCAATGCATTATGGGATATGAGAGAGCAGAATTATAGATCTATCATATTTTATGTTTTATTTTTTTTTCTAGTGAAGAAAATTTAAAATCTATTGTTCCAATCACTAAAGTGAAGAGTAAAGCCCCTCACTGGACCAACCGCATCCTCCATGAGTACAAGGTGAGGTTACATCCAGCCATTAGTCACCGGAAACCGCCCAGGGATCGTACGTTTCTATAGCCCGGCCTATGCGGACATTACCGACAGGCGGAGTTGTGATATATATATATATACCAAAGTGAAGAGCCGACAGCAAGGAACTCTAGGAGAACCGGCCCCTCCATGTGTATTTGCATAGCTGCATGTAATACTACATTTCACCTGTAGTGGTCGCTGTTGTCATCCAGTGTGTTGTCTGCATTATGTCCACTGCAGAGTCTGAGTACCAGTGAAGGGGTGAGCAAGGAAATGCACCATCTACAGCGCATGTTCCTGCAGAACTGCTGGGATATTCCCACATATGGAGCCGCGTTCTTCACCGGACAGATCTTCACGAAGGCTACTTCCAGCAGTCACAAGGTCATCCGTGTGTATGTGGGTGTGAATAATAAAGGGCTGCACCTCCTTAACCTGGAGACAAAGGTAAATTGTGATGGAAAGTGAAGTTGTTGTAGCCAGTTTCCATGGACCACCACAAAATCTGGAAGGGTTTTCCCATCCTAGATATTTATGGCATATTGACAGTGTGTCAACTGTGCCCACCATAACCGTGCCAGCCAAATAGTGTTTCCCAACAATAGAACCAAGCACACATTGCCCCCTAATACTTGCCAGCCCCATCGTGTCCCCCATGGCTGTGCGGGCCTCACCGTGTCCCCCATGGACATATATTTTGCCCCTAAACTATAAGCCATTTGTTTTGTCAATTTTCTACCTCTTGTCAGTATCAGATGCCAAAATAAAGGAATTTCACTTATTTTATAATGTCCTGGTTTATCTGCGGAGGATTGTTGTCAGTCCAGCAGCGCATGATGGAACTTTATTACATTACAATCGGTTTATTTCTTTTTTTGTGATTTTTTTTTTTTTTTTTTTTTTTTTTCAGGCTCTTTTAATTAGCCTAAAGTTTGGCTGCTTTAAGTGGCAGCTGGGAGACAGCGATACCTGCTTCCAGATCCACAGCATGGAGAACCGAATGAGCTTCATCGTTCACACAAAACAGGCAAGTGCCTAATAGCGCTTAATAGATCTAGATGTAGGTGGCACATGTCCACTCTGCGCTTGTTGCAATTTTTTTGTTTAGTAGCTGTTGAATGTCTCCAATTTGACTTGCATCACACTTCTACCTACAAACAAGTTTTCATGCGTTTTTTAATGATAAATGTTATGCATTGATGCAAAATTGCAGGAAGTCGCAGCCATCGTTATAAAGTGTGACGTGGCAAATTGGCAAAAAAGTAAAGCAAATCAAGACTGTTTGCAAAGTTCCTTCTTTCTTTTAACTTAAATTTTATCGGTTGCTTAAAAATCAATATGGTAAATTATATTTATTTCTCTCACCCATGACAGCACCACGGAGAGAGGGGATCCGCCCTTCAGGGACAGGAATCTACAGATAAAAAGGGCGGTACCTCTCCTCCGCCTTCAGTTGGGTTCCTGTCCCTGACGGAGGGACCCACAGTACGTAGACTCCTTCTGCTCCCTAGATCCCAGGGGGAATCCTCTAACTCTGGACGTGTTTATGCTCCCATGGACACAGAGTCTAACATATGCCTTTCCCCCAATCATGCTCATTCCAGCGGTCCTAAAGAAAGTCAGGGAGGACAGGGCAAGAATGATACTGATGGCCCCCTTCTAGCCCAAAAGAACCTGGCTTTCCTGGCTAAGAATGCTCTCAGTAACCGACCCATGGATCCTACCGGATCTCCCGGACCTGCTATCGCAGGGCCCAGTGCTACATCCTCAGGCACAGAACCTCCATTTAACAGCATGGAATTTGAAAGGGCACTGATGAGGGACAGGGGATTTTCAGAGAACCTGATAACTACACTACAAAAAAGTAGGAAACCGGTTACCATGAGAGCTTCCGGCAGAACATGGAAAAAATTTTTTGTCCACCTCTAGGGCAAAGGTTCAGGACGGGGTTCAGATTCATAAGATCCTAGAATGTCTACAAAAGGGCCTAGAACAGGGTCTGGCGGTCAACACATTAAAAGTACAAATAGCGGCGTTAGGTGCCCTCTATAACCATGATGTGGCAGGTGACCCCTGGGTAGCATGGTTTTTTAAAGCCGCAACCAGATCTAGGCCAATAGCTAGTCAAAGATTACCGTCATGGGACCTGAATCTTGTACTTTCAACACTGACAGGCCCTCCGTTTGAACCAATTCACTCGGCACCCTTAAAAATTCTATCACTTAAAACGGTGCTTCTGGTGGCACGAACATCAGCCCGAAGAGTGAGTGATATTCAAGCCTTGTCAGCGGGGCCTCCTTTTACAAAAATTCTAGAGGATAGAGTCATCCTAAAACCTGACCCAGCCTATTTACCTAAAGTGTCATCACCTTTCCACAGGTCCCAGGTGGTAGTCCTTCCTTCCTTCTGCCCAAATCTAAAAAATAAGGGGGAAGAAAAATTCCACACTTTAGATGTTAAAAGGTGCCTAGTACAGTACTTAGAGGCCACCAAAAAATGTAGGAAGGAAGGCTCTCTCTTTGTGTGTTTCCAGGGTCCTCGGAAGGGGCTCAAAGCATCCAAGAGTACCCTGGCAAGGTGGATAAGGGATGCGATTGCCCTGGCATATTCATCAAGCGGGAATACCATCCCAGAGGGGCTGAGAGCTCATTCCACAAGGGCCATGGTGACCTCATGGGCTGAAAAATCTGAGGTATCAATAGAACAAATCTGTAAGGCGGCCACCTGGTCATCATCTTCGACCTTTTTTAGGCACTATAGATTAGATCTAGCCTCTACATCTGACCTGACCTTCGGTAGAAGGGTCCTTCAGGCGGTGGTCCCTCCCTAAGCTACCAATCTCTGTAATTCTCTCCGTGGTGCTGTCATGGGTGAGAGAGAATAGCTTAGTTACTCACCGATAACGGTGTTTCTCGGAACCCATGACAGCACCCGCTTATTCCCCTCCCCTTCACGAGTGTGGTGAGCACGTTTTTACTGTTAGTAAAGTGTTTCCGTTTAGGCATGGTGCTTTGATAAATAAGCAGTATTATAATATTGTGTATATATTTCTGTTGTCTAACTAACCTGGAGACCGTCTGATGCTCTGTAACCAACTGAAGGCGGAGGAGAGGTACCGCCCTTTTTATCTGTAGGTTCCTGTCCCTGAAGGGCGGATCCCCTCTCTCCGTGGTGCTGTCATGGGTTCCGAGAAACACCGTTATCGGTGAGTAACTAAGCTATTCCTGCTGTATTACCTTTGTTTTAACAGTCATATTCTTGTCCTTCAATTTCTACGATAGGCTGGCCTGGTGGTGAAACTCCTGATGAAACTGAGCGGCCAGTTAGTGCCTGGAGATAAGAACCTGACTGAGCGCTACGGTTATGGATAGCCGAATCTAGACGCCCCCAGTCCCATGTGCACCTGCTGCAGACGCTGCTCATTTATCAGCTTTTCTTATGTATTTTTGTACACGCCTCTTGTTTTTTGATCCTGGATAGAAATACTGTAAAAATCTTATATTTATTAAAAAATAGATAAATAAAATGTGGTCTGCTGCTTTATCGCTTACATTAAAGGCGTTCTCCGATCAGTTTTCGCGTTTCCGTGTCAAACCATGAAGGTAAAACAGTAAAAGAAGGCATACCCCGCCAATCAGCAGCCTTGTCACTGATGGTCGGGGACATCATTGCTACTGGTCCCAGTGGGACTGGTGGAGCAAAGTCCTGAAGGGAATATGTCTTTTCTCAGGCACTTCACTGGAGGCTCAGGAACCATGGGTATTGTCTGCAGACAAAGATCTGGGTTGTCCAGATTGATCTCTGCTTTGTATATTTTATTTTTTTCTTTGTACTTTTATTTCACCCTCTAAGCTGTGAAACTACATGGAATGGCCCACGCTATTACCCATGTTACATTTTCTTCCCTCTAATGTTAATGGCAGGACCATATCACTTGTCTTTACAGGTGGTCAATCCTTGCCTCTGCTCTTACTCGCCCACCCCTTAGCCTGTGGCACATAGCAGAAAATATGGGTGAGAAGTTGCCAACAATCCACGTTTCAG